>NC_035447.2:33219380-33926620 GCF_002127325.2 Helianthus annuus | reverse complement strand
CTTCGACTAGCTTTATCCTTGGAAGCTCATTCATCCCTGGATAATCCTTGGATCCATATGAGATCCTTGGGGATGCCTTGGGTCCTTATAAGATTCTTAGGTAAGCCTAGGGCCCTTACGAGATCCTTAGACAAGCTTTGGGCCCTTATGAGATCCATGGACAAGCTTTAGGTCCTCGACATCTCAATTAATCCAAACTCATTGGGTCTTGGATTCTCATTGTGCTTCTCCATCGAGAAGTCCCATCGAGTCCAAATCTAATATTCCATGAGGTTTCTTTCATAAAAAAACTCTTGGAAGTTAGCATCTCATTTAACATGACTATTATTTTGGGGAGTTCAATCGGCACTTTTGGAATTCAATTATTCCCCACTATTCTTTACATTACATCATTCATAACATGTGTTGGCAATATATCCTTATTTCAACACGAGCTATCTATAGATCATTCCATAATGCCTAATAACATTATTAAAACATAACACATTATCATGTAAGGCATTTAGGGCTACCTACGGGTCAGTGTACAGTGTACTGGGAATCCTTGGGTTTGGCTATGTTTGAGTCCTCCTTCAAATCTCTGACCCGACCCCGAACTCACGATTACACAATAAAAAAGAACTAATGTTACCGAAATACTTTGCATGATACACCACACTCAGGGTTGCCCAATATATATTCCAATACACCAAAACGACTAGAAAGTAGGTCCAAACACTAGGTTTGATCCCGCACAAAAACGTATCAAATGAGGATCTCATTGTAACACCCCAGTTCGAAAGTCAAAGTCAAAGTCAAGATTGAAGTCAAAGGAAGAAAAGATTGCTAATCGCAATCTATCTCTCCTTGGTCAATCCCTGTTTTGACTTCTTTGACTGTATATGGCCTATTTTATGTTGCGTTAGTTGTATTATGTGGAGTAAGTAATTATAATCGAAGTAATCGAAGTATATTTATCAATACGAAACGCTTTACGACTGTGAATAATAGGAAGTAACAATGCGATAAAGTCAACTAAACGATAATCAAACTAATCTAATCAACATCGTGCTCGCAAACTCGAATTACGCATCTTGGTGATTATTATACGTGTGTGTGTGCCTTATGTGTTACTTGTGCATGTTTATTTACGTTATGTGGTAATCAATCGAATCGCAATCGAACTCATCGCAATCGAATTGCAATCGCAAAACGAATACGAATTAAGGATGATTGTATGCTAATGGGTGGAGAAGAGATAGTGCGAGATATGAGTTGTTGGGATTATAAGTAATTTGAATATGAAACTCTATCGTATTCGCAAAGCTCGCGATCGAAATCGAAATATCAAAAATCGTCGTGCCGCGCACTCGAACCAGATGCCAGCCGGCCGGATTGCCATCCGACCGGGCTGCCATCCGGTCGATGTGTCATCCGACCGACCTGTCATCCGGGTGTGGTGTCATCCGACCGACCCACCCTTTCCTCTTTTGGAATCCTATAAATACCCATGTCACTTTCATACTTTCTACTTTTGAAAATCCTCTGTCCGAGCAGCACGTGTTCTTCACCTTTTCTTCGATTTCTCTCAAACCAGGTAAGATCTCTCAATAAATCTTGTACTTTCTTGATCTACACGCACTCCTACACCTTTCTATCTTTTGAACCTTAACTTTTAACCGTGAAATCACCAAGATTCAAGGTGTTCTAGGATGACGTCATCATGAGTTCTTGAAGAACTTTGTGTTTTGGCCTCAATCCACCAAGAACAACTTAGATCTAACTGATTTCCACATAAACAAACAAAGATCTCTAGTAGATCTAAACATTTTCACAAAAGAAAGGATTGAAAAATGGTTTTTCAACTTTCTTTCAACTCTTTTACACTCAATGCCCTCAAAACCGATAGAACCGAAACTTGTGCCGACTTACTACCCGATCTGTGGCTGTGTTGGCTCAAGACCAGGATCCTATCCGCGAGACCACCGATTTTGGGTTAATCAAGAACGACCGACTTGAACCGGTTAACTAGTTGAACGTTGGGTGATTCCTGTTCGGTCAGGTTACCAGGTTCGAAACGGGGTTCTGTTTGTTGACACGTTGTCAAGGCGTTTCGATAAAACTACAAATGATCAAAACGACCAAGTGAAAGACGAACGGAACAACCAGCACGGAGTGACTATCCGACCGGACTACTGCCCGACCAGACAGCCATCCGAGCAACCGGTCGCCCGAACGACCGACACTTTGGGTCCCACACTTGATCAACCTCATTTAAAGTTGAGTATTGACGAATTGCAATCCGATCGGACTACCATCCGACCGGATTACTCTTCGGATCATGAGATACTTGACTTTAACACTTAATCAATTTTTCAACATGTTCAATGCACTAGTGATGCCACCCGACCGGACTGTTGTCCGATCGAGTGACAACCTGCTGTGAACTTATTCTCACTTAAGTGTCAACCTATCAGATTACCGTCCGATCGAACTACCGTCTGGTCGACCGACCTGAAAGGTAGAGATACTTCGATGTTTTCAAATGCTACAACAAAAACTTCAAAAGTCAAACCATCATACACAAACACATCCTTCTCATAGGAAGAAACATTCCACTCGAATAGTCATCCGACCGGACTACTGTCCGACAGGATAACCATCCGAATGGATTATCATCCGCACGAATTGACCGTCCGATCGGATTACCATCCGACCGAACTACCATTCGACCCCTCAACACCTGTGATCGTTTTACGCGTCACTTACTTTTATGCTATCGAACTATTCAGGCTAACCTTACTCTCAAGCGCTCCCTTCAATCCATCAATCGTTGTGAGTATACTCGATCCCTTTTTGCTTTATGCACTTTTGGGTGTTACATACGTTACTTATACAAAATCACAATCGAACAAACTACGCAATACTTTAAACGCTAACCGTTACTGCATGTATTTCGTGACTAAATGAATGCTTGTTGTTATGTTTACACGTGGAATGCTGTCTACCTGCCTTAACGACGATAGTACTATAGTTTGGACTCAACACCCATTCACACGAGGGTTGTTAAGGACAATTATTTGCATGGATTACGGTGGTGATCATGTATTACGAACTGCCTTGGGCAGTCAACCCGCAGTCATTGGTATCGATAGATCCATGTCGATAATTAACATGCTTCGTTTTCCTCTGTGTACGTGCTGGTTATGCGTAAACGATTTCGAACTCTATATGCTATTCAAACTTGTATACTCGCCTTTACACTATGTGTATTGACTTTTATTTTAACGTATGTGACAGGTATTTAGGATGCTTAGCTGCTAGGAAAGCGAGGCTATAATAAGTTTCTAGAGGCCAACAAATAGTTCTCTGTACTAATGTAATCAGGCGTCTCTAGAAGCAGATAAACAATTGCTCTATTTGAAAAATCTGAGTTGTTGGAATAGAACTATTTGCCTAGAATTTGTCTGTAATAATTTGTTTACCTTTTGAGGCATGGTATGGGACATGTTACTTTAAATTGATTGGTAATGATAATTGTTATGGAAACTTCTGGACAATCTATTTTGCTCAGTGCCATGCCCCGATGATTCCGCCATCGGTTGGGGTGTGACAGATTGGTATTAGAGCCATAACTATAGGGAATTAGGCAAGACTTGACGTAGTCCGGGTCAATGTCTTTGAGACCTAGTCTATAGTTAGGACCCAATAGACCGACTCGTGTATGTCCATTAGGGATTTTGTATGAGCTTACTGCTAATCTTCGCCATACTCGCCTATACTACACTATCACTGCACTCGAATCTTCAATAATGAAGAAGCGATTTAGTCGAGATTAGGTGTGAAAACTGCAAACTCTCGACTAAAATCTGCTTAATCGACCCGCATTTTTACTTACCAACGGGGAGAATTATACCAAATCAGGAGTGAAATCCATATTTTGATGAATAATCTCCTCTATTTTATTAAAATCGAAGGGAAGTTGTCAAGCCAGGGGTGAAACCCTAACCTTGACGGCTTGACCACGGTTTTACAAAACTCTCACCAAAGTCTCGACGGACTCCAACGACCTGAACTCATAGTATGACTAGAGGGATGTGCGCCGGATGCCCAAGAATCGAGGCAGAGGCCCAATCCTGAAGGTCAAAATGTGCACGCCAAGTCTTTGAGAATAGTCGAATCACTTTGGGTAGTCAATGTCTAATAGCCGCAGACAATCTACTTCTTGATTTTTATGTGTTTTCGATTCTGAGCCCGCAACTGCTCACTCTGATGATTCGTCGTTTATATGTGTTTATACGTGTATTTACCTGTTTATGTGTTTAAATTTTGGAAACTTATTCGATTTTTGCTCTCACTACGATCGACACACACAACCCGCATTGTTTCTCTATCTCAAAACGTTAACAAATCGTTACTACCACGAGGAAACGCCGTACGCTAAGATGCTCGCTATATTATACGCTTATACCATACTGATCGCTATGATTAAACGCGATCGCTATATTCGAACAATCGCGAGCTTTGAATAATAGGTTTCTGTATTCCGACTGCCTCTGTGACTAAATGCGTCTGTGCTTTTGTGTTTCTGTGCTTCTGTGCCCTATGTGCTTACGTGCCTATGTGCTACCGTGTTTACGTGAATCTGTGATTTCATGCCTATGTGTTGATGTAATTATGCAACTGTGTACCTAAGCCTTAGTAAGTATTAGACGTGTGAGGTGAGATTCGGTTATGATGTGTCTGAGACCTATGACAATGTCTATTGCAGACAATGTCAACTGGACCGTCTTCAGGATCCCGTCACCCACTTACTCGTCAAGAAAAGAGAGACAGACGTCTTGCTGCTATCATTGCCAAACAAGTAGCAAAAGCTGTGAGTGATGTCTATGAGAACGTCAGCAAATCATCTGAGGAGTCTAGAACTGAAGCTCCTAAAGCTACCCCCAAAGCTACCTTCAATTTCAAGCAGTTCAAGGCTTGTGGTCCAAAGGAATTCACCGGAGAAGATGGCCAACAGCTATGTTTCAATGGTTCGATTCCATCGAAGTCACTCTGCGCCAAAGCGGCTGTCCTGAAAATCTCCGTACCCTAAACGTAACCGGCGTCTTCCAGTCCTGCGCTCTAGACTAGTGGAGGGCCGAACGAAACAAATGCGGGAATGCTGCAGCTTATTAGCTGACCTGGGAAGAGCTGAAAGCCATCATGATGGACGAATTTTGCCCTCCCCATGAACGCCAAAAGCTGGAGGACGAGTTTTGGAACATTAAGCAGAAGGATGGAGATAACGCTGCCCTGACTGCTCGCTTTAAGCAGCTCATCATCATCTGCCCCGATCAAGTCAAGACGTCTGATATGGTAATCAAGAAGTACATCCGAGCTCTACCCGACTGTGTTGCTGATTTTGTTCATGACGCAAAGACAACAACGATCGAAGAAACTTATCTGCTTGCCGCCGAGATCAACGACAAGCGGGTAAAAGCTGGTTTTTGGGATAAAGCTTCAAGGTCTTTGCATCAAGCTACCGCCGCTCCAACTGCCGAAACCGCCGCCACTCAACCGTCGAAGTCTTTACGCCGAAAGAAGAAGAACAACAACAGCAACTCTAGCAACAAGAACTGTGCTGTCACTACCACTGCTACTCCTCTGTAAGCCGTACCGGCTCAGCATCAGTCTCATCACCGTCCAGCACCAGTCACTCATGCACCACCAGCAAAGCGTGCATACACAGGCCCACACCCGGCTTGCCCCACATGCTCATATCATCATCCGGTGGGTCTTGCCTATCGTTTCTGCACCCACTGCAATCTGTATGTTCATTTCACTGCCAACTGCCGTTATGGTCCCCGCAACACCACGACTCCTGCCACTGCTCATCAAGCTCTGCTCCCAGCCCCACAAGGCCATCAAGCGGCTCAGGCACCCGTGATCAACGCCCGAGTCTGCTTCGCATGTGGTGATCCCAACCACTTTGCGAACATGTGCCCGAACAGGGTGGTGAAACAAGAGCCCCAACAGCAGCAACCTCACCCGCAGCAGCAGCAACAAGCTGCACGCGCCAGAACGTTCGACATCAATGCGCGCCAAGCCTATGCTGACAACAACGTGGTCAATGGTACATTCCTTGTGAATGGTATTTATGCATCATGTTTGTTTGATACTGGAGCCGATAATTGCTTTGTGTCGTTCGAATTTGAGAAGCTCCTTAGTCGTAAGTGCTCCTATCTCTCCTCAACATTCGATGTTGAAGTCGCTACCAGAAGAACTGTCGCCGTAAATTCTGTTCTTCGTGATTGTACTCTTGAGCTCAACAATCACATTTTCCCTATCGACCTTATTCCAATGCAACTCGGAAGTTTTGACGTCATAGTAGGCATGGACTTTCTTCGCGAAAACCATGCTGAAGTTGTGTGCTTCAACAAGATGATTCGATTCTCGCTCGCGAATGGCGATTTGTTATGTGTTTATGGTGAAACTGCTTCGAAAGGTCTCAAGCTCATGCCATGTGTCCAAGCTAGCAAGTACCTCCGCAAGGAATACAGGGCTTTCTTGGCTAACATTATAGTAGCAGAGGAGGAAAAGAAAAGGAAGATTGAAGTAAAAGACGTCCCTGTGGTCCGTGAATTTCCTCAAGTGTTCCCTGACGATCTTCCTGGTTTACCTCCAAGTCGTCAAATCGACTTTCGTATTGACCTCATTCCTAGAGCCAACCCTGTTGCCAAAGCTCCTTACCGACTTGCACCGTCCGAAATGCGTGAAATCTCGAACCAACTCCAGGAATTACTTGAGAAAGGCTTCATTCGCCCGAGCACCTCTCCTTGGGGCGCGCCAGTCCTTTTCATTAAAAAGAAGGATGGGTCGTTCAGGATGTGCATCGACTATCGGGAATTGAATAAGCTAACTATCAAGAACCGCTATCCCCTGCCTCGCATTGACGATTTGTTTGATCAGCTACAAGGTGCTATGTGTTTCTCGAAGATCGATCTACGCTCAGGCTATCACCAGCTACGTATTCAAGAGGAGGATATACCCAAAACTGCCTTTCGCACTCGCTATGGCCACTATGAGTTCGTTATTATGCCTTTTGGTTTAACCAACGCACCCGCGGTTTTTATGGATCTGATGAATCGCGTGTGTAAGCCATTTCTTGACTATTCCGTCATCGTATTCATCGACAATGTCTTAATCTATTCCAAGTCGAAAGCCGAACACGCGCAACATCTACGTTTGGTTCTCGAGTTACTCCAGGGGAATCAACTCTATGCCAAGTTCTCCAAGTGCGAATTCTGGCTGGAGGAAGTTCAATTTCTGGGTCACATCGTAAATAGTCGAGGTATTCATGTCGATCCTGCGAAGATTGAAGCAGTTAAGAGCTGGATTACACCTAAGAACCCATCTGAAGTCCGTTGTTTTCTCGGACTAGCAGGCTATTATCGCCGATTTATCGAAGGATTCTCAAAGATCGTTGTGCCGCTTACCGCTCTTACGCATAAAGACAAGCCTTTTGTTTGGGGAACCGAACAAGAGTCTGCTTTCCGAACCCTCAAGCACATGCTCTACAATGCTCCTGTTCTCACATTGCCCGACGGAAGCGATGGTTTCATTGTCTATTGTGATGCTTCCAACCTTAGACTTGGTTGTGTTCTTATGCAACAAGACAAGGTTATAGCTTACGCATCTCGTCAGCTCAAAATCCACGAGAAGAACTATACAACCCATGATCTCGAGCTAGGCACGGTTGTTTTTGCATTAAAGATTTGGCGACACTACCTATATGGTACCAAGTGTACGATCTTCACCGATCATAGGAGTCTACAACATATCTTTGATCAGAAGGAACTTAATATGCGTCAACGCCGATGGGTAGAACTTCTCAGCGATTAAGACTGTGAGATTCGTTATCAGTCGTTGCCGACGCACTCAGCAGACGGAGTTATTTGCTCAGCATTCGCAATACCCAAGCCCAACATGATCTCGAAACTCTCATCTACGAAGCCCAGCATGCCTGTTTTAATGAACGCACTCTAAAGAAGGAACGAATCTATCACGATGGAGCTCAGCTAGTGAGTAAATCAAATGGGGTTTTCCATTTCCTGGACCGAATTTGGATCCCTAAGTGGACCAATTTGCGAAAGATTTTGATGGACGAAGCCCACAAATCCCGGTATTCTATTTATCCCGGTGCCGACAAAATGTACCAGGATCTTCGCTACAAGTACTGGTGGCCGGGGATGAAAAGGGATATTGCTCTTTACGTTGGGAAGTGCTTGTCACACCCCTATTTTTCCACGTGTCACCGGTGGGCCCGGTGGGGAGTACGTGACGTAGTTGATATCATCATAGTCAAACCACACAATTTAAATGCACAGCGGAAGCAAAAATATATTACAATCCGATATGAAGTAATATCCAAGTATTACAATACGGAAAGTAAAAGATCCACAGGCGGATCGCAAATAAAATAAAACATTGTTCAACAGACTTCAGGCATCTAAGCTTGCGAGACTTCTATATGATGCTAGGAGAAACCAGCCTATTACGCGTAGTACCTGCACTTAGTCTTTTTGGAAAATACGTCAGTTTTCACTGGTAAATACAATTTAACTGACTCATTTTGAAAAGGTTTTTAAAATTGATTTGAATGCCCGTGGCACAAAACATTTTATAACTTGGGATAATTATTTGCTTAATAATCTTGTAAAAGAATTACATGTTCGTTCTGCGTTCAGTGGCCCGGGTTCGTTCCGGGTTAAAGATTAATAGACACACCACTTAATACAATTTCGCCGCGAGACTTCTCTCGTACCGACGATTATACATGTTATACAGCACTACGGGTGTACGCCTACACCCGAGTGCTAAGGTCGTGGCCATTCTTTGAATGATGCCAAGGATATCCGGGACATGGTCATTAAGCCCCCAAAGGCGTTAAACAAACAAAACAGCATTTTCAAACGGGTTCATTTGACTGCACATAACCAAGACCGGTTATGGTCAATTTCCCGACCAAGCGGTATTTTATATACCGTACCCCAAGCCCGTATAGGGAAAATAAGTTAAACGTATTTACCTGAGCAAATTTATACAATTTATCCCAGCCGTATACCACCAAGCAAGTACAGATAGCTTTTACTGGGTTCCTAAATCTGGAACGAAGGTTTTAATAACCTATTAGAATTCTAACGGGTCTTTGATCAAACTTAGACTTAGACCGGTTAGTTTTCAAAAGGAAAACACGGTTCAAACGCATGATAAAGCGAAGACCGGTTTAGAATATGGTTTTGACGCGACAAGCTTGCATGCTTGTTTAATATGGGTAACTTAATCACATTCTAGATTTTGAGATAATAACGATTTGGTTTGACCCGTTCCGGCTAATATATGCAAACTAGTTACATAGGCCGATCCGAACGCGAAACGTGCGTAACGGGTAACCATAAGAGTCATGAACATGTTCCATAAGTTAATATGCCTTTGATATGTTGTGATATCAGTAGGATATCTTCCATTATGCCCAAAACGAGTTTAAAACAAATTTATGCCCCGTAGGGGTATTTTGGTCATTTTAAAGGTTATAAAAGAGGTTTAATATAAATCTGAGTTACAGGTCTGATTAAATCAGGGGATACACTTAATTTAATAAGTTATAACAGTAGGGTATCCTGTATGTGTGAAATTTATTAATCATAACCATACCATGCACCGAAGGGGCATTTTGGTAATTTCACATAGGCTTAAAAGGTCAAAACTGGAAACCTGAGTTTATAACTTTTCCTTACTGTTAATATATAAAAATTTACTGAGTATATCAGCGGGTATCAACCCTTATATGTTTAAAATAGTTTTAATACATACTATGCGTTAAAAACGCTTAAAAGGCGATTTTGGGCTATTTCCGGGTTCTAGAAGGGAAGCTGATATTTTTACTATTCCAGAAGGCTTAACATATTCTATTTATCATATTATACTAATAGAAAAAGATTTGGGGTCAAAAGAATTTGTAAAACCCAATTTATAGCCCAAAAGGGCAAAACCGGCAATTACCGAGTCAAGCTTAGAACCCTAAGTTACGATCAGCCTAAAAATAAATAAAAATCTTCAAAAATCCTAAAATATTATATTACATCAGTGGGTAATAAGTTTGGTATTAAAAATTGGGTTTAGATAGGCTATATGCTAATTATGCCGTTTATTTACTAAAAAGCCTCTTAATTACGCTAATGAGCATAACTCCTAATCTAAACCTCAAACTGATGTGAAATTTTGTGGACATGTTTATGAATTAGTAATAAAGGTTTTTGTCCTTTCACATCTTCAAGAATCTCGTTTTAACATCAAAGGGCATTATGGTCAACATTTCGGCATTATGGGTACACGTAATGATCTTTACTTCTAAAGAACCAAGTAGTATAACTTTGGGAGGTTATACTAACATATAACATGGTCATAAGAGACCCTAAGGCATAACTAAATTCAAGCTAATTCGGGTCAGAACTGAAAGTCAAAGCAAAGGTCAAACTTTGCGACTTTCGGTTGTGAACCGAGCCTATACTTAGAATTGTCGGGTTGAATCATGTTTAGACATGATCAACTGATATTTACCAAGTCATTAAAGTGACAAAACTGATTTTAAAGAATTTATATCATTAGTTATGAATTTTATTTAAAACAACCCGATTAACTTTAATTTGACCCGACAATTAAACTAAGTAAACGTGGTAATTAGGAGATGCCCTTTAGAGGGTTAAACACCTACCTAATTACGATCACGTAGCCATGTTCAACGCGAACCATGGATCAACCGATTAAAAGTCAAAGTGTTTATCGATAACGCTTGACTTTTCGGTTTAAACGCTAAACAAATAACTAAGCATGAAAGGAATCACTTACGTAAGTCCAAAGGACTTGGAAGAGGTTCTCAAGAAGCTCAAGACCCTCAAGGAATGCAGAGAAATCAGAGAGCAAACCAGAAATGAGAAAAGTAGCAAGTGAAACCCAAAATCTAAGGGGTATTTATAGGATTTTGAGAGCCGTTAGGATTGTTCATCGATAATCGTGCTTTAATCTCAGCCCTACACTTCATACCCATGGTTTACAAACAATGGGCAGCCCCTAGATTCGTTTATGAGAGTGTGAGAGCAAAACCAAGGCTGGTTTCCAAAAATCTGGTTGCTGGGCAAGCTATACGGACCGTAAGGTCCCCCATACGGTCCGTAAGGACCTTGGCTGCAGATGGAAACTTTCAATAATTGACAGTTTTGGCCCCTGCACTCCCAAATGTCATTTCCGACACATTTGAGGCCCGTTAAACCATTTTTAAGGCTCTACAATGATGCCTAAGCATATGGAACATGAAACATGCTCAAAAATATGCCGGATATTGGTTCGTTTGGTCGTACGGTCCCGTTGTTCGGCTAATTACGACGAAACACGGACGGACGCTAAAAACGATCCAAATTACGTGACGAATGGAATTTTATCAAGCCAAACACTAAAATAAAATATTTTAGTGCTTACATAAATTTTTGGGTGTCCGGGGATAATCAGAATGCAAGATATGCGCGAAAGTGCAAACTTGTGCACTTTTTGACACTTTTAGTCCCTGTATGACATAAAAGTTTATTTTTGCGCACCAAACACCTCTAAGCCTATATCTAAGCTATCTAAAGGTTAATTAGAGTATACTAAACTCATGGTCATATTCCGGAAGGTCCGAAACCTTACGAATTGACATACTTTTGCAGTTTGACGCTTTTAACCCCTCGCATACGAATATTGTCATAACTTTCTCATACTTCATTGAAACCTTGTGAAATTTTTATCACACATTCTTGTGAGTATAATTAACCATTACAAAGCTTTGGGTCTGTTAAAAGATCAATCAGAGGTATACTTTAAACATGTTGACACATTTAGCCCCTGTAGTTTGTAATTCCTCACTTTCTTTCACAATTGGCTTCGTATGATCCATGATTTATTCGTCTAAGGGTATAAACATCATGTAGGGTTATTGAAAGATATATTTACTCATTGTTGACATTTTGAACCCTTACATTCACATACTTTTCTCGTTTGTCAACTTTAGTCCTTCATACGTAATCTTTCACACGTTCAAAACTTATGACACGTGTCAATACATTATTGGACATAAATTTTTGAGGTGTTACATCCTCACCCCCTTAAAATAAATCTCGACCTCGAGATTTGCTAAAATGCTAGAGGTACTTTTTGTCGCATAATGGACTTAACTTCTACAGCATATCTGGAGCCTTTCCACGCTCCCAAGTTGACCTCTATAATAGGTATAGGTACCCTTTTTGGAGCTTCTTAACCTGTCGATCCTTAATCGATGCAGGTTTCCCATCATATCATAAATCTGCATATCATTATGTGATAATGCTTTTTCAACTTATTGGTGAAACATATCCCCACCATTAGTGTGTAATACATGGCAATCTCCGCCAAGCTCTTTTAAGTAGGTTTTAGCTTATAAGCTATTTAATCTTAATACATTCGATTCCTTCGAATGATTTTATATATTCGGAGTTTAACTAGCCTGATATTTAACAAATTGGCACACCCTTCCAGGGTGATATCTTTTGTTGAACCTTATTCCTTAACAAGACTCAGGAGGTTCGCGGCTTTCATTAGTCCTTGATTTTCTGCCGAATACTGGCAATTTACAGATGATTATGGATTTGTTTGATCCTATTCGTTGTTTCCAATGCAACTTTCAGATCCTGATAATTGGACTTCCCAAAGTCTCGTCCATCAAACGGACGTTTTGATATTTCATCTGTACAAGGTCTCCAAAGGAGCAACCTTGATACTTACATAACAACTATGGAACTTGTTAAGATATACCAACCCTCATATGGCGCTTTTTGTCATACCATTTGGTATTCTTCATCGATAGAGATCAAGAGATATCATTTACATATTCTGGCATACTTCATCTGGAGAGAGGGGGTACACTAGAATTTTACGACTGAAGGTTTCTGACAGGTACAGAAGAAATGGTTCTTATAATTTCGCCTGTAAGTTTTACCTTATACGTAATATATGGGGTTCTTACGGGAAATTTCTAAAAGTTTACTAAGCTTATGATTTTATGAGAGACTTAGCAGAATCTGAAACCAAACATAACTCCTAGCAATAAAATCACCATAAGGGATTTATCTAATGTCATTATTAATCTGAACTGCCTCTAATCATACGTCAGGAGGGTTAAACGCCTCCATCCTTACTCCTTTTAAACTTAGCTGCAAAATCCTTGACAAATTTTAGGGCAGTCTCAGCTTTGACTGGTTATTTCTTAATCTATAAAACGTGAGCAACTGAGGTAGATCCATAATGGGTTCATAATGAGCAAGCTTTGAGACCTATCGAATTAATCTATCTAGGAACCACCGGCTAATTTATTGGACATTTATCGTATCGATTCATGGTCTTGGGATTTATATATATTGGGTCGCTCAGAGGTATTTTAATAACATGTCGCCCATGGGTCGTTCAGAGGTATTTAAATAACATGACGCCCTTTTTAAATCCCACCATACGTCCGTATTTGATCCGGGTCCCTGACACGTTTGTCCCACATGTCACGTGTCTTTATTTTATTGGACACGAATTTTCGAGTTGTTATATCTGCTAACCACCATCAATTGCTTGCATTCAAGCTTAGATTTTGGGTAATTGGAATAGGGTACTATCTTAGTCAAGAATTAAAATTTGCGACATACTGTCGACATCCTAGAATTTTTTATGGTGAGGGTCAGAATTTCTTATTCCATCTTTTCCATTCATGATGCGAATAATAGGTTACCCTAATAAGGTCCTTAAAACTTGGACCATCCCATATTTGCATAAGGGGATCTTTCTTGTGGACTTCATTAATGTCCTTACTAATTAAGGGTATTGCCATCGAATTACTGTGATGCATACCTTAGTGCGTCCTTTCTAGCATAGCCGCTGATACACCTAATGGTTTCTACTTCATTCAACAATTTCCTGTAATCGATGGCCCCTTTTTACTATTGAAGTCTCTTGACTTCCAAGAGACAAAGTACTTTTAAGTACATCCAAAAAGGAATGGGCTCCTTGCCATATATGATTCTGTTAAGATTATTCTTCGCATTTGAAGTATGAATGAAGCTCTTCTCATGAGTAGCGACATGTGTTTTAGAGCAAACAACATTCAGCTTCTTGATCCTTTTCATGACTTTTCTCATAGCCTTTCCAATGGCTGTGTTAACTACAGTTTTGGAGATTAACTCTATTAACATCAAGGTTCATATTTGATGCACCATTAACATTTGTCGCATTCCTAGCATCGCGACTGCTGTTTGTCTTTTCTAACTTTCCATACTCGAAGCTTTGGTATTAAATACCAAATTCAGTAGATACATAGGTATTCCATACCATATGTTTCCTTAAATTGTCAAAGGCTCACCATAAGGAGTCTTGATAACTACTTGCTTCTTATTACCCACAATATGGGCTTAGCTATAAGACGACCAATCCATTCTTATTACTATATCGAGTCCCTCTATTTCAACAGAAACAAGGACAGTGGAAAAGAATGGCTCCTAATGGATACAAAACATCCATCTAATATTGCTGAAGCAGTCTCTGAGGTACCATTGGCCAATCCTACTTTGTATTTAACGCTTAGAGTTTTAACAGGCAGATTTAATGATTTACAAAATCCATTGTCTACGAAAGACTTATCTGATCCTGAATTAAATAATACTCTAGTACGAGTGTTATTGATAAAGAATAGTATCCATTGTGACATTGTCATCCTGAATAGCCTCTTGAGCATCCATTTAAGAGTTTTCAGCTTTGGTCTTCTCAACCTCTCCAGGCTGATTGGTTTTATTTGGGCAATTTGTTTTGACGTGCCCTTTTTTTTCCACTGCAACTATAGCAGGTTGCGTCCTTTATGTCTTGGCACTCCAAAGTCTTGTGCCCCTTTCTTGTTACAAATTTTACAAGGCCTAGCTTGTGACTCTAAAGTGCACTTTCCTTTAGTTGCCTTCTTTGGACAGCGGGTCTTTATGCGCCTCTTCTCGCCACCACCATAGCACGTGGCGTCCTTCAAGTCCTTGCATTATTGGGTCTCGTGATCCATCTCCTTACAGATGACACATCCCCTAGTCTGTTCATAGGAACATTTTCTGAGGTGCTTCTTCCCGCAGGTTTTACATTTGGGTTTTGCCTTCTTTGGCTTGGACTGGTTACAACTTGGACCAGTCTTACCCTTTTTGTAACCCTTACTCGGGATATTCTTGCACTTTCACTTATGATCCTTTAATACTCGGTCCACTGCTTTGTTTACGGCTATATCTAACATAGTCTGTAGCTCAGTGCCCGTTAATTTCAGTCTTGTATTATTATTCTGATCGACTGGATGATGGTGAGCTTCACATGAGTCATCCACGATGAAGCTTTGAAGGCTATAGACCAGGTAGTAATAATTTGCTGAATTGTCGAACTTGATGATTAAATAGCCATGGTGTAAACCAACCATATAGGCCAATAGATAGTATTTATTTGATTATGTTTTGCCTAGGTTTTTAAATAAACCATCTTTGGCGTTTAGACGGAATATAATCCTTCATATCTATTAGACAGGGGACATAAGTCACGACTGTCAATGTCGTACCGACATTTTATATAGCACAGGGGCTTGTTCCAAAGGACTTTTGGTGGCACAGAGGCCTTGTCACTAGGGAAATTTAAAACATAATCAATGATTCCTTTGGATCGGAAAATTTCATAGTTCATTGCCTTGACAAGAAGTTACGAAATGAAACTATCTTTTTCATGTATACATCCTTACCCGTAGGTATACATCCCAGATGGATGTTTAGATGTGTACATCATGTTCGACGTTTATTAGTTATGATTCCTACTGATCATTTAGACTAAAAGAGGGGTTTGGAAATTCCTAATATAAGGATGACAAATGTGATTTTACCGTATCACTGTTGTCAAGAGTGTTAACATGTTTATCAAGGAATTGAATCTCTTTAATACAGGTTTTACCATCATAGCTAGGTCTTTACTGACATTCAAGCTAGGTTATACCTTTTAAGATTCTTTTTAACATATTTACTGGCAGAAAAAAAAGGAATGATATTTATTTATTCAGGATTTCCACTATAATTATCCTAAATTTATTTTAAAATATAACTATGGCATAAAAGGCCAAGTCACAAGGGCCACTTTAAATTATAAACCATGATCTTGCAGAATCGGGTATTTAGGCTTTGAACGTTGTCCATTGCCTTTTCTTGACAGGGAGTCGTATGCTACCACTGTCCTTTGTCTTATATGACAATGAAAATGGCCCGTAAGCATTACATCCTTAATGGATGCTTTATTCACCAAATAAGAAGGATTTCGGGGAATCCAGAATAAAGATGAATTATGCGATTGAATCGCATTTGCCAGGAATGTTAACATGTTTATAGGTATATACAAGGATTTGAATCCTTAGAATAGGCTTATGAATTTTCTAAAATTTATAACCCATGGTTTTTCACCGGACGATTGTTTACCTTATCTGACCTTGCCATGTAGCTTTAATTGCCACATAAGGATATAATGGATAAGGTTTATTTTAGAAAGTTTTACAGTATTATGATTTATTAACCATGGTTTTAAATAGCCATTTCTGGTTAATTTGTTAATCATTTATATGTTCAGGACCTTTATACAATCCTACATTACGGTTTTAATATTGGCACCAAAGGCCTAGTCACGTAGACAAGTCTAATTTATGACCAGGATTCTCACAGAATCGAGGTACTAGGGTTTGAATCCAAGTTCATTACCTTTTCCAGACAGTGAGTTGCAGACTTCTACTGTCTCTTAGTCCCAGAGGACGTTATTTATTACCCGTAGGCACTTCATCCTTGATGGATGGCTATTTTACTTACAGGGAATTTTTAAATAAATCCCAATTTTCAAATTTATTACCCGTAGGCACTTCATCCTTAATGGATGGCTGTTTTACTTACAGGGAATTTTAAATAGATACCAATTTTCAAAGATGGCCTGTGTGATTTATACTGCATCACAATTTGCCCAGCATGTTAACACACTTTCAGATGTTAACATAAATTTGGAATCTTTTTGACAGGTTCTACCATCTTGGCCATGTCTACGACGACACGTGGCTAGGTTTTACCTCTAAGATTCTCTTTTAACATAACGCAGATCAATCCTAGGTTGAGACGTTAATTATGGATCTGAATCTAATTATGGAGGTACCATCTTGGCTCTGTCTTAAATGACACCTGAGCTAGGTCTTGTCCCTTTTTAGATTTTGCCATCTTATAATAATGGTAGATCATATAATAGGAACGTTATTTTAAATCTAAACGTCCTATTAAAATTATACAGGTACTTGGGTGCCCTAAACGGGACTTCTAACTGAAATGACTCGCCCATGCAGGGCTAATCAGTAAAATAACAAGGAAACAGTTAAAAGATAAAACAAATTAGGATTAGTCCTATGTTCTTGTCTAGACTCAAGAATGTGCAATTGTGTAACTGAGATTAAACACAAAAGGCTAGTGTTTAATTCACTCAGTGTTGGCTCTGATACCAACCTGTCACACCCCTATTTTTCCATGTGTCACCGGTGGGCCCGGTGGGGAGTACGTGACGTAGTTGATATCATCATAGTCAAACCACACAATTTGAATGCACAGCGGAAGCAAAAATATATTACAATCCGATATGAAGTAATATCCAAGTATTACAATACGGAAAGTAAAAGATCCACAGGCGGATCGCAAATAAAATAAAACATTGTTCAACAGACTTCAGGCATCTAAGCTTGCGAGACTTCTATATGATGCTAGGAGAAACCAGCCTATTACGCGTAGTACCTGCACTTAGTCTTTTTGGAAAATACGTCAGTTTTCACTGGTTAATACAATTTAACTGACTCATTTTGAAAAGGTTTTAAAAATTGATTTGAATGCCCGTGGCACAAAACATTTTATAACTTGGGATAATTATTTGCTTAATAATCTTGTAAAAGAATTACATGTTCGTTCTGCGTTCAGTGGCCCGGGTTCGTTCCGGGTTAAAGATTAATAGACACACCACTTAATATAATTTCGCCGCGAGACTTCTCTCGTACCGACGATTATACCTGTTATACAGCACTACGGGTGTACGCCTACACCCGAGTGCTAAGGTCGTGGCCATTCTTTGAATGATGCCAAGGATATCCGGGACATGGTCATTAAGCCCCCAAAGGCGTTAAACAAACAAAACAGCATTTTCAAACGGGTTCATTTGACTGCACATAACCAAGACCGGTTATGGTCAATTTCCCGACCAAGCGGTATTTTATATACCGTACCCCAAGCCCGTATAGGGAAAATAAGTTAAACGTATTTACCTGAGCAAATTT
Organism: Helianthus annuus; assembly: GCF_002127325.2. Lineage (NCBI taxonomy): Eukaryota > Viridiplantae > Streptophyta > Magnoliopsida > Asterales > Asteraceae > Helianthus > Helianthus annuus. The sequence goes on along the minus strand of NC_035447.2, from coordinate 33,908,205 downwards.
ATACAATTTATCCCAGCCGTATACCACCAAGCAAGTATAGATAGCTTTTACTGGGCTCCTAAATCTGGAACGATGGTTTTTGTCACGGCCCCCGACCCACCCTGGACGGAGTCGGGGCCCGCGAGGCAGTTCCCGTGGTATTTAATTTATGCGGCAGCGGAAGTCTTTTTACAACAGGATCTTTTCACCGTAAAATGCTCGTTTAATATATTACACAAAGTTTAAGGGATAAATCCCATAATTTACAATAAGTTGATTTCACACAGAAATCTTTATTTTTCAAAACACGTTTTATTGGTTTATTTACACTGAGCCACTTTTCTGAGCTTGATAATGCTTTACTGCACTTTTCCTGGATCACACAGATCACCTGAAACATGTTTGAAAAAGGTTTTGTCAGCGGGGAAATACTGAGTGAATCATTCTGTTTTCTAAAACGACCCGTTAGTTATAATTTACAGTATTAAGAGCGATTACAATGTTTTTATCAACCAATTATCAAGAATGGGTATTTGTCACTCGATTCATTTCTGTGACTGTGGTCATACCACTATTGGGTCCCGTTGCCCAAATAGTGACGGTGTACTCACACAGAGTAATAATAACTCACATAGAGTAATATTCACTCACATAGAGTGATAATAACAGTAATGTGCACAATTACCCCACATACCAGCTGTAATTTGGTGACTACAAAGACTTAATCCCTGTAATTATAACCTTTGAAAATAATTTGAGGTATTGTAATACTTACTCACAAACTGTGAGAAAACAATTTAAAAAGAAGAATGACTCACATTGCAGATTAACCAGCAATAGATATAAGCCTACTGATTAGCCTTGCTTAAACCTAATTTAACACAATGCACACACACAGGTTAGTAACTAATACAGCAATTACGTCAATTCACGAGATTAAACCTTCACAACGATTAATCAGTGCAATACTCGATAATTCAATCGGATTCACAACGAATAACAGAGCATAGTCCGAATTCGAACAGCACTCTAATATTCAAGTCGAAATCACGACGAATAATCAAAGTACAAGCTCAATTGAGCAGCACCTAGACTATCGTTGGATAGTTAGAATCGATCGGACATTGAATCGTAATAGCGATTGAGTTATTACCCTGATTGCAGCAGCGTTTCGATAATTGTGTGTGTGTTGGACGAATTCTGCTATAACTCAGCGTATACCGCGAGTTTCTTCGTCGTTCAAGTGCCAAAATTCAAGTCCTAACCCCCTCTATTTATACTGAAAATTTGACACCGTCGCGTAGCGCGAGGGGGTACCCTTATAGGCGTCGCGCTACGCGAGTGGTCACCCTACTTTCATAGAGTAGCCCTTCGTGCATGTAGGCTTGCTGTGTCGACAGTTTTTTCAATTTTCGAATTTTACAATTAGTTATGAGGATAATCGTTGGCTAGGGTTTATCCCCCCCTGAGTTTTAGGGGCCCTGATCCTGATTCTGATTGTTCTGGAAATTTTAGGGTTAGTGCAGAATTACTTGGGTTTCTTAATTAGGGTTTTCTTAATAGCTAATTACCATCCTAATTATGGATTTTTGTGGCAGTTGTTACATCCTCCCCACCTTAAGAAAAATCTCGTCCTCGAGATTTACTGGAATAGATGAGGATATTTGCATTTCATTTCCGATTCCAGTTCCCAAGTGTATTCTGGTCCTCTTTTGGATTCCCATTTGACTTTTACTAGCACTAGTCGTTTGTGCTTGAGAAACTTGACTTTTCTATCTTCGATCTGTAGTGGTTTCTCTATAAACTTTAATTTTCCGTTCACCTCTACAGCTTGAAGAGGTACTACCAGGGATTCATCTGCTAAACATTTCTTAAGATTGGATACATGAAATACATCATGTACTCCAGCCAATTCTTCTGGTAGTTGTAAACGATAAGCAACTGGTCCTATTCGTTGAATCACGGAAAATGGTCCAACGTACCTTGGACTTAGCTTTCCTTTCTTACCGAATCGTACTACTCCTTTCCAAGGAGAGACTTTTAAAAGTACCTTATCTCCTACTTGAAATTCTAAAGGCATACGACGATTGTCTGCATAGCTCTTCTGACGATCTCGAGCTGTTTTCAGTCTTTCCTTGATCTGAGTTATCTTGTCAGTAGTTTCTTGTACAATTTCAGGACCTGATAATTGACTTTCTCCGATTTCTGCCCAACATACTGGAGTTCTGCACTTGCGTCCATATAGTGCTTCGAATGGTGCAGCTTCGATGCTTGAATGATAACTATTGTTATAGGAGAATTCAATTAATGGCAAATGGCTATCCCAATTACCACCAAAGTCAATTACACATGCTCGGAGCATGTCTTCTAGCGTTTGTATTGTCCTTTCACTCTGTCCGTCTGTTTGTGGATGATAAGCAGTACTTAGATTTAGTCGAGTTCCCATTGCTTTCTGAAAACTTTTCCAGAAATGCGAAGTAAATCGACTATCTCTATCCGATACAATGGAGAGCGGGACTCCATGTAGGGATACTACCTCGTCCACGTAGAGTTGTGCTAACCTTTCCATACTAAAGGTTTCTTTCATTGGTAGGAAATGAGCTGATTTGGTTAATCGGTCTATGATTACCCAAATTGCATCATTACCTCTTTTGGTTTTGGGTAACTTTGTAACAAAGTCCATTGTTATGAGTTCCCATTTCCATACAGGCATTTCTAACTGTTGTAGTAGTCCTGAAGGTTTCTGATGTTCAGCCTTAACTTGTGAACAAGTTAAACACTTGGATACGTATTCGGCTATATTCTTTTTCATTCCTATCCACCAGAAATTATTCCTTAAATCTTGGTACATCTTATTGTTTCCTGGGTGCATGGTATATCTAGATTTATGAGCTTCTTCTAAAATCTTATTCCTTAACTCTCCTTGCTTAGGTACCCAAATTCGTTTCTTATGGAATTTCCAAATTCCATCATTTCCTTGTTCTAATTCTTTTAGGTAACCTTTCATTCCTTCAGCATCGTCTTGGATTGCTGTTTTCTGGACTTCTTTAATTTGTGCCATTAAATCTACTTGTAGATTTAACCTCAGAGCACGGACTCGTTTCTGTTTCTCATGGTACTTACGACTTAAGGCATCTGCAACTACATTTGCCTTTCCTTCGTGATATTGGATATTACAGTCGTAATCACTTAGCATCTCCATCCATCTTCTTTGTCTCATGTTTAATTCTTTTTGCCCAAATATATATCTTAAACTTTTATGATCTGTATAAACAGTAAACTTACTTCCATACAGATAATGTCTCCATATCTTAAGGGCAAAGATTATGGCTCCTAATTCTAGATCATGAGTCGTATAATTTTCTTCGTGCTTTTTCAATTGTCTAGAAGCATACGCAATTACCTTCTTGCGTTGCATTAACACACATCCGTATCCTAATTTTGAAGCATCACAATATACTTCAAAATCTTCTGTTCCTTCGGGTAAAGCTAAGATTGGTGCATTCGTCAACCTATGCTTTAAAATCTTAAAGGCTTCTTCTTGTCTAGGTCCCCATGCAAACTTAGCAGCTTTACAGGTTAACTTAGTTAATGGTACGGCTATCTTGGAAAAATCTTTGATAAATCGTCTATAGTATCCAGCTAAGCCTAGAAAACTTCTTATCTCCATAGCTGTTTGTGGAACTTTCCACTTTGTAATTGCGTCTATCTTAGCAGGATCTACATGGATACCTTTGTGATTTACCACATGACCTAAGAATTGTACTTCTTGTAGCCAAAATTCACATTTCGAGAATTTGGCATAAAGCCTTTCTTTTCTTAACGAAGTTAAGAGAACATGTAAATGCTCACAATGTTCTTTTTGGCTTTTGGAGTAAATAAGTATATCGTCGATGAAAACGATCACAAATTTATCCAAGTATGGTTTACAGATTCGATTCATCATGTCCATGAATGCTGCTGGGGCATTCGTTAATCCAAAGGGCATGACTGTAAACTCATAATGACCATACCTAGTTCTGAAAGCAGTTTTAGGTATGTCCTCTTCTTGTACTTTCAACTGATGGTATCCGGATCTTAAATCTATCTTAGAGAAATACCTAGCTCCTTGCAATTGATCAAAAAGATCATCAATCCTAGGTAGTGGGTATCGATTCTTAATCGTAACCTTATTCAGTTCTCTATAATCGATACACATTCTCATCGATCCATCTTTCTTTTTCACAAACAATACTGGTGCACCCCAAGGGGATGAACTAGGTTGTATGAATCCTTTGCTTAATAATTCATCTAATTGTTTTTTCAATTCTAGCATTTCGGTAGGTGCTAATCTATATGGTGCTTTAGCTATTGGTGCAGTACCTGGAATTAAATGAATTCTAAATTCTACTTCCCTATCAAATGGTAATCCAGGTAATTCTTCTGGAAAAACGTCTGGGTATTCTGACACTACTGGGATATCCTGAAGTTCTTTATCTTTAGTGTTAATAATTACTGAAATCATATACACCATTTCCTGTTTTCTTGAATAACTAGCCAATTTCATTACTGAGATAAATTTCAGTGGCTTTCGAGGTTTATCTCCAGTAATTAAAATTACTTCTCCTGTAGGTGTTTGAATTTCTACAGCATTTTTGTCACATAGGATCCGTGCATGGTTGGCTACTAACCAATACATTCCTAATACTACATCGAATCCTGCTAAATTCATTGGTAACAAATTTGCAGAAAACTTATGGCCTAATAATTCTATTTTTCCTTCTTGCCAGATTTTATCTATTTTCACAGAATTTCCTTCTGCGGTTTCTACTGTGAAGATTTGCCTAAGAGTGGTTAATGGTAACTTAAGATCTTGGCAAAATAAAGTATTTATAAAACTTTGGTTCGCACCAGAGTCAAATAATACTTTTGCAAATACGTTGTGAACTAAGAACGTACCAGCTATCACATCTGGAATGAGTTCGGCCTCTTGAGTGGTCAGCTGGAATGCACGAGCATTTTTCTTGATTGTTCCTTCCGAGGGTTTGGCTTGGTTAACTATAGGTTTAGCTAACTTAGGACATTCAGATTGAAAGTGTCCCCTCTCTCTGCAATTATAACAAACTTTTGTTTTCTTCCTGCAGTCTTCTTCCCGATGTCCTTTCATTTTGCAAAAATTGCAAACCATGTTGCATTGTCCATAATGCTTCTTTTTGCAAATTTTGCAGAAAGGAGATGATGAGGATTGTCCGGTTCCTCTTTTCTTGGCATTACCCACACGAAATCCTTGGGTAATCTTGTGAGCTAATTCCTTCTTGCGATCTTCCTCTCTTGTGCGTACCAATTCATCGGTTAGGGTATTAGCTAATTCTACAGCATCGTCAATAGTACGAGGTCTCGCAGCTTTAACGATGTTTCGGATTTCACTAATTAACCCCCAGATGTAACGAGAGATAAGTACCGGTTCTGGCGAAGCCAGTGATGGCACTACCCTTGCGTATTCAAAGAATGTCGAAGTATATCCCCGACAATCTACTCCTAGCATACGATGACTTAGGAACTTGTTTGCCATTTGTTCCTTCTCGTATTCGGGACAGAATTTTCTTTCTACCAAACTCTTAAATTATTCCCAACCTATGGCGTAGGCTATCCTTCTTCCTTTTGCCTGGAGGACCGTGTTCCACCATTCGAGTGCTCCTTCTTTGAACAGGTTTGATGCATACATCACCTGATCCTCTTTGGCACATTTGCTTATTACGATTACTGCTTCGGTTTTCTCTAACCAACGCAGTGTTGCAGTTGCCCCTTCGTTACCTGCAAATTCAGCGGGTTTGCAAGCAAGAAATTCTTTATAAGTGCAACCAGGCGTTGCAGCTTTCATTCTTTTAGGGAGTGGGGCCTGTTGCGGATCATGATCGTCATGATTACCGCCTCCATTTATGCTGTTACTGCCGTTATCTTCTGGAATACGTTTACTAGGAATTAATTGTGGTTCGGCAGGTTTTCGAACAGCAGCTACAATTTCTGGAATAGCATGAGCTATCCCTTGAGCGATAAAGTGCTCGATATCTTGTCGAGTTATATATTGATCTTCCTGTTCTTGCTCAGATTGATTTACTTCATTAATTGGTTCATTATTAGCGTTCTCCATCTGCTAATTGGTAAAATTATTAGTGTCTAACTTATCAATGACCAAATTCATATAGATAAACACATAGATTATCACAACATACAAGCATAACCAAAATTGTCGATTTCTCGACTTTTACTTTGTTATGGTATATTGTATATGCATCCACACACACCGTATTTTACAGAGTTTTATTGCCCATTTAACAGAATTTTAAGTTACTATCATACAATACGGCTTTCTGTGGTTTAACTGACGGTTCTAGTAACGATGCTCCCTCTCATCGTACTTCCAAGTTAGATGCTCCCCCATTTCCCTGATCCTATTACCTGTACCTATCAGTTCTTCACCGAACTGACGGAGTTCAGCTAGGTTTTCATTACTCATGGGAGGATTTGGGAGTGGTTCTGGGTCAAATTTTGGAAGGAAACTATAAGGACTGTTAACTATGTTTTGGAATTGCCAGTCATTGGTCCACCATTCCTCCATTTGGCCTAATGGTCTGGTATGAACTAGTGGGTCTGGAATAGCTGGTCCTAGGTTCAGTGGGAATTGAACTGTAGCCGGGTAAGAAAAGAGATTATCGTTGATAGGCTCTAAAACATCACAATTCTCCAGTAGGCGATCTATTTCGTCTTGGAACGTGAATTCCTCAGATTGTTTAGAGCTTTCGCCAATCTCTATTCCCTTTTGGTTCAGATCTATTCCTATTTCTTTTTCAGGTGGTTTTGAACTTTCTCCAGTTTCTATTTCCTTTCCTTTGCTCATACTCACAGGATTTTCTATTTTAGGGAGTTTCCTAGTGGCAGGTTTCCTACGGCGCACTTTCCTCCACCCTACATATCTTCTCTTCTTTTTAGGTTTGGCTTTTTCCAGCGGTGGAGCTTTGAATTCCACAGGTTCTTCTATGTCAGCAATGTAACCAGTAAAGTCGTGAGAGACTTCGATAGGCACTGGATATAAGTTGAGATTCTGGAATGTTTCCGACATCTCATTCATGCTGCATAGCATATATGCAAAATGCAATGTTAAAACTTTGGAACAAAGTTTAACAAACAAACACTGAAGTTTTATTGCATATTACTTTTTGTACAGAAATACCGGAAATAAACACACTGGAATTTCATTTATTTACGGGATTGTGATTTTTCTTACTAGCCCCAACTTATTGGATATTTAGAGATTAGTATTTTCTGCTACAGTAGCTAGCATATAGAGATTTGCCTATTTCCCGTCTATTTTATCTTCCCAAGGTGTACTATTATCCAACTTTTGGACTTCTGGGTTAAACCTAACTCTCTTGGTTCGGGGTTTCTTTGTCTCCTGACTCTTTTTAAGTATCGAATCCCTTTTCTCTGGGGAAAGTGGATTCTCATAGTTTGCCTTGCGGACAAAGATTCCTTCTTCTAGGTTTACTGGGTTTCTAGAAGAAGATGCCACATCTAGTTTGTGGTAGATAGCAGACAGCTTTTGCTTACCCATACTGTAACTAAAAATAGCCAGTTAATAAAACATATAATCACCGAATAATAATTAGTAAAATTAAGCATTTTGGACATAATACTTAATTTAGGCTTAATCAGTGGCTCGATCAGTGGCTCAATTTAATTATTAGCTCTGATACCACCTTCGCTGTCACGGCCCCCGACCCACCCTGGACGGAGTCGGGGCCCGCGAGGCAGTTCCCGTGGTATTTAATTTATGCGGCAGCGGAAGTCTTTTTACAACAGGATCTTTTCACCGTAAAATGCTCGTTTAATATATTACACAAAGTTTAAGGGATAAATCCCATAATTTACAATAAGTTGATTTCACACAGAAATCTTTATTTTTCAAAACACGTTTTATTGGTTTATTTACACTGAGCCACTTTTCTGAGCTTGATAGTGCTTTACTGCACTTTTCCTGGATCACACAGATCACCTGAAACATGTTTGAAAAAGGTTTTGTCAGCGGGGAAATACTGAGTGAATCATTCTGTTTTCTAAAACGACCCGTTAGTTATAATTTACAGTATTAAGAGCGATTACAATGTTTCTATCAACCAATTATCAAGAATGGGTATTTGTCACTCGATTCATTTCTGTGACTGTGGTCATACCACTATTGGGTCCCGTTGCCCAAATAGTGACGGTGTACTCACACAGAGTAATAATAACTCACATAGAGTAATATTCACTCACATAGAGTGATAATAACAGTAATGTGCACAATTACCCCACATACCAGCTGTAATTTGGTGACTACAAAGACTTAATCCCTGTAATTATAACCTTTGAAAATAATTTGAGGTATTGTAATACTTACTCACAAACTGTGAGAAAACAATTTAAAAAGAAGAATGACTCACATTGCAGATTAACGAGCAATAGATATAAGCCTACTGATTAGCCTTGCTTAAACCTAATTTAACACAATGCACACACACAGGTTAGTAACTAATACAGCAATTACGTCAATTCACGAGATTAAACCTTCACAACGATTAATCAGTGCAATACTCGATAATTCAATCGGATTCACAACGAATAACAGAGCATAGTCCGAATTCGAACAGCACTCTAATATTCAAGTCGAAATCACGACGAATAATCAAAGTACAAGCTCAATTGAGCAGCACCTAGACTATCGTTGGATAGTTAGAATCGATCGGACATTGAATCGTAATAGCGATTGAGTTATTACCCTGATTGCGGCAGCGTTTCGATAATTGTGTGTGTGTTGGACGAATTCTGCTATAACTCAGCGTATACCGCGAGTTTCTTCGTCGTTCAAGTGCCAAAATTCAAGTCCTAACCCCCTCTATTTATACTGAAAATTTGACACCGTCGCGTAGCGCGAGGGGGTACCCTTATAGGCGTCGCGCTACGCGAGTGGTCACCCTACTTTCATAGAGTAGCCCTTCGTGCATGTAGGCTTGCTGTGTCGACAGTTTTTTCAATTTTCGAATTTTACAATTAGTTATGAGGATAATCGTTGGCTAGGGTTTATCCCCCCTTGAGTTTTAGGGGCCCTGATCCTGATTCTGATTGTTCTGGAAATTTTAGGGTTAGTGCAGAATTACTTGGGTTTCTTAATTAGGGTTTTCTTAATAGCTAATTACCATCCTAATTATGGATTTTTTTGGCAGTTGTTACAGTTTTAATAACCTATTAGAATTCTAACGGGTCTTTGATCAAACTTAGACTTAGACCGGTTAGTTTTCAAAAGGAAAACACGGTTCAAACGCATGATAAAGCGAAGACCGGTTTAGAATATGGTTTTGACCCGACAAGCTTGCATGCTTGTTTAATATGGGTAACTTAATCACATTCTAGATTTTGAGATAATAACGATTTGGTTTGACCCGTTCCGGCTAATATATGCAAACTAGTTACATAGGCCGATCCGAACGCGAAACGTGCGTAACGGGTAACCATAAGAGTCATGAACATGTTCCATAAGTTAATATGCCTTTGATATGTTGTGATATCAGTAGGATATCTTCCATTATGCCCAAAACGAGTTTAAAACAAATTTATGCCCCGTAGGGGTATTTTGGTCATTTTAAAGGTTATAAAAGAGGTTTAATATAAATCTGAGTTACAGGTCTGATTAAATCAGGGGATACACTTAATTTAATAAGTTATAACAGTAGGGTATCCTGTATGTGTGAAATTTATTAATCATAACCATACCATGCACCGAAGGGGCATTTTGGTAATTTCACATAGGCTTAAAAGGTCAAAACTGGAAACCTGAGTTTATAACTTTTCCTTACTGTTAATATATAAAAATTTACTGAGTATATCAGCGGGTATCAACACTTATATGTTTAAAATAGTTTTAATACATACTATGCGTTAAAAACGCTTAAAAGGCGATTTTGGGCTATTTCCGGGTTCTAGAAGGGAAGCTGATATTTTTACTATTCCAGAAGGCTTAACATATTCTATTTATCATATTATACTAATAGAAAAAGATTTGGGGTCAAAAGAATTTGTAAAACCCAATTTATAGCCCAAAAGGGCAAAACCGGCAATTACCGAGTCAAGCTTAGAACCCTAAGTTACGATCAGCCTAAAAATAAATAAAAATCTTCAAAAATCCTAAAATATTATATTACATCAGTGGGTAATAAGTTTGGTATTAAAAATTGGGTTTAGATAGGCTATATGCTAATTATGTCGTTTATTTACTAAAAAGCCTCTTAATTACGCTAATGAGCATAACTCCTAATCTAAACCTCAAACTGATGTGAAATTTTGTGGACATGTTTATGAATTAGTAATAAAGGTTTTTGTCCTTTCACATCTTCAAGAATCTCGTTTTAACATCAAAGGGCATTATGGTCAACATTTCGGCATTATGGAAACACGTAATGATCTTTACTTCTAAAGAACCAAGTAGTATAACTTTGGGAGGTTATACTAACATATAACATGGTCATAAGAGACCCTAAGGCATAACTAAATTCAAGCTAATTCGGGTCAGAACTGAAAGTCAAAGCAAAGGTCAAACTTTGCGACTTTCGGTTGTGAACCGAGCCTATACTTAGAATTGTCGGGTTGAATCATGTGTAGACATGATCAACTGATATTTACCAAGTCATTAAAGTGACAAAACTGATTTTAAAGAATTTATATCATTAGTTATGAATTTTATTTAAAACAACCCGATTAACTTTAATTTGACCCGACAATTAAACTAAGTAAACGTGGTAATTAGGAGATGCCCTTTAGAGGGTTAAACACCTACCTAATTACGATCACGTAGCCATGTTCAACGCGAACCATGGATCAACCGATTAAAAGTCAAAGTGTTTATCGATAACGCTTGACTTTTCGGTTTAAACGCTAAACAAATAACTAAGCATGAAAGGAATCACTTACGTAAGTCCAAAGGACTCGGAAGAGGTTCTCAAGAAGCTCAAGACCCTCAAGGAATGCAGAGAAATCAGAGAGCAAACCAGAAATGAGAAAAGGTGCAAGTGAAACCCAAAATAAAAGGGGTATTTATAGGATTTTGAGAGCCGTTAGGATCGTTCATCGATAATCGTGCTTTAATCTCAGCCCTACACTTCATACCCATGGTTTACAAAACAATTGGCAGCCCCTAGATTCGTTTATGAGAGTGTGAGAGCAAAACCAAGGCTGGTTTCCAAAAATCTGGTTGCTGGGCAAGCTATACGGACCGTAAGGTCCCCCATACGGTCCGTAAGGACCTTGGCTGCAGATGGAAACTTTCAATAATTGACAGTTTTGGCCCCTGCACTCCCAAATGTCATTTCCGACACATTTGAGGCCTGTTAAACCATTTTTAAGGCTCTACAATGATGCCTAAGCATATGGAACATGAAACATGCTCAAAAATATGCCGGATGTAGGTTCGTTTGGTCGTACGGTCCCGTTGTTCGGCTAATTACGACGAAACACGGACGGACGCTAAAAACGATCCAAATTACGTGACGAATGGAATTTTATCAAGCCAAACACTAAAATAAAATATTTTAGTGCTTACATAAATTTTTGGGTGTCCGGGGATAATCAGAATGCAAGATATGCGCGAAAGTGCAAACTTGTGCACTTTTTGACACTTTTAGTCCCTGTATGACATAAAAGTTTATTTTTGCGCACCAAACACCTCTAAGCCTATATCTAAGCTATATAAAGGTTAATTAGAGTATACTAAACTCATGGTCATATTCCAGAAGGTCCGAAACCTTACGAATTGACATACTTTTGCAGTTTGACGCTTTTAACCCCTCGCATACGAATATTGTCAAAACTTTCTCATACTTCATTGAAACCTTGTGAAATTTTTATCACACATTCTTGTGAGTATAATTAACCATTACAAAGCTTTAGGTCTGCTAAAAGATCACTCAGAGGTATACTTTAAACATGTTGACACATTTAGCCCCTGTAGTTTGTAATTCCTCACTTTCTTTCACAATTGGCTTCGTATGATCCATGATTTATTCGTTTAAGGGTATAAACATCATGTAGGGTTATTGAAAGATATATTTACTCATTGTTGACATTTTGAACCCTTACATTCACATACTTTTCTTGTTTGTCAACTTTAGTCCTTCATACGTAATCTTTCACACGTTCAAAACTTATGACACGTGTCAATACATTATTGGACATAAATTTTCGAGGTGTTACAGTGCTTGACTTGTGCTAGGATCAAGGCTGAACATTAAAGGCCCTCTGGCTTACTCGAACAACCCCCAATCCTTATGTGGAAGTGGGAGAGTATAACTATGGACTTCATAACAAAGCTCCCACACATGTCATCAGGTCACGACAGCATTTCGGTTGTTGTTGATCGTTTAACCAAATCCGCCCACTTTTTGCCAATAAAGGAAGACTACAAGGTAGAAAGATTAGCCCGAATCTACACTGATGAGATCATTTGTAATCATGGAACGCCTCGTGACATCATCTCTGATCGTGATGCTCGGTTTACCTCACGACTGTGGGAAACGTTTCAAGCAGCTCTCGGTACTACGCTTAATCTGAGTACCGCATTCCATCCTCAAACCGACGGTCAGACTGAAAGAATGATCCGTACTCTTGAAGACATGCTCTGTTCGTGTGTCATAGACTTCGGTGGTAATTGGGACAAAAACCTGCCGTTAGTCGAATTCTCGTATAACAACAGTTATCATACCAGCATCCGAATGGCACCATTCGAGGCTTTATATGGAAGAAGATGTCGATTGCCTATTGTATTGCACGAGATCGGTCACTCGCAATTAACCGGTCCTGAGCTATTGCAATAAACGACTGACAAAGTCCTCCAAATCCGAGACAACTTGTTGAAAGCTCGAAGTAGACAGAAAAGTTACGCCGATAGAAGACGTAAGCCCCTTGAATTTGACATTGGCGACTACGTACTCCTAAAGGTATCACCTTGGAAGGGTGTAGTCAGATTCGGCAAGAAAGGGAAACTATCACCTCGATATGTTGGACCTTGTAAGATTCTGAAAAGGATTGGAAAAATCGCCTATAGACTCGAACTACTAGGGGAACTCAGTAATGTCCACCTGACTTTCCATGTGTCAAACCTCCGAAAGTGTCTGGCTGAACATGATTTAATTGTGCCTCTCGATGACCTCCAAATAAACGAAACACTGCACTTCGTGGAGAAACCTGTCGAAATCATGGATCGCCAAACCAAGCAGCTCCGACGCTCGCGCATTCCTATTGTGAAAGTCCGATGGGAAGGCAAACAAGGCGCAGAGTTCACTTGGGAACTCGAAAGCGACATGAAGGCGAAGTATCCGAAGTTGTTTGTTACGGCTTTGGACTAATTTCAGGGCGAAATTCCCTAAACAAGGGGAGGCTGTAACACCCCAGTGTTTCGAAAGTCAAAGTCAAGATTGAAGTCAAAGGAAGAAAAGATTGCTAATCGCAATCTATCTCTCCTTGGTCAATCCCTGTTTTGACTTCTTTGACTGTATATGGCCTATTTTATGTTGCGTTAGTTGTATTATGTGGAGTAAGTAATTATAATCGAAGTAATCGAAGTATATTTATCAATACGAAACGCTTTACGACTATGAATAATAGGAAGTAACAATGCGATAAAGTCAACTAAACGATAATCGAACTAATCTAATCAACACCGCACTCGCAAACTCGAATTACGCATCTTGGTGATTAATATTACCTGTGTGTGTGCCTTATGTGTTACTTGTGCGTGTTTATTTACGTTATGTGGTAATCACTCGAATCACAATCGAACTCATCGTAATCGAATCGCAATCGCAAAACGAATACGAATTAAGGATGATTGTATGCTAATGGGTGGAGAAGAGATAGTGCGAAATATGAGTGGTTGGGATTAAAAGTAATTTGAATAGGAAACTCTATCGTATTCGCAATGCTCGCAATCGAAATCGAAATATCAAAAATCGTCGTGCCGCGCAATAGAACCAGATGCCAGCCGGTCGGATTGCCATCCGACTGGGCTGCCATCCGGTCGGTGTGCCATCCGACCGACCTGTCATCCGGGTGTGGTATCATCCGACCGACCCACCCTTTCCTCTTTTGGAATCCTATAAATACCCATGTCACTTTCATACTTTCTACTTTTGGAAATCCTCTGTCCGAGAAGCACGTGTTCTTCACCTTTTCTTCGATTTCTCTCAAACCAGGTAAGATCTCTCAATAAATCTTGCACTTTCTTGATCTACACGCACTCCAACACCTTTCTATCTTTTGAACCTTAACTTTTAACCGTGAAATCACCAAGATTAAAGGTGTTCTAGGATGACGTCATCATGAGTTCTTGAAGAACTTCGTGTTTTGGCCTCAATCCACCAAGAACAACTTAGATCTATCTGATTTCCACATAAACAAACAAAGATCTCTAGTAGATCTAAACATTTTCACAAAAGAAAGGATTGAAAAATGGTTTTTCAACTTTCTTTCAACTCTTTTACACTTAATGCCCTCAAAACCGATAGAACCAGAACTTGTGCCGACTTACTGCCCGATCTGTGGCTGTGTTGCCTCAAGACCAGGATCCTATCCGCAAGACCACTGATTTCGGGTTAATCAAGAAGGACCGACTTGAACCGGTTAACTGGTTGAACGTTGGGTGATTCCTGTTCGGTCAGGTTACCAGGTTCGAGACGGGGTTCTGTTGGTTGACACGTTGTCAAGGAGTTTCGATACAACTACAAACGATCAAAACGACCAAGTGAAAGACGAACGGAACGACTAGCACGGAGTGACTATCCGACCAGACTACTGCCCGACCGGACAGCCATCCGAGCGACCGGTCGCCTGAACGACCGACACTTTGGGTCCCACACTTGATCAACCTCATTTGAAGTTGAGTATTGACGAATTACTATCCGTTCGGACTACCATCCGACCGGATTACTCTTCGGATCATGAGATACTTGACTTTAACACTTAATTGATTTTTCAACATGTTCAATGCACTAGTGATGCCACCCGACCAGACTGATGTCTGATCGAGTGACAACCTGCTGTGAAGTTGTTCTCACTGAAGTGTCAACCTATCGGATTACCGTCCGATCAGACTACCGTCCGGTCGACCGACCTGTAAGGTAGAGATACTTCGATATTTTCAAATGCTACAACAAAAACTTCAAAAGTCAAACCATCATACACAAACACACCCTTCTCATAGGAAGAAACAATCCACTCGAATAGTCATCCGACCGGACTACTGTCCGACCAGATAACCATCCGAATGGATTATCATCCGCACGAATTGGCCGTCCGATCGGATTACCATCCGACCGAACTACCATTCGACCCCTCAACACATGTGATCGTTTTACGCGTCACTTACTTTTATGCTATCGAACTATTCAGGCTAACCTTACTCTCAAGCACTCCCTTCAATCCATCAATCGCTGTGAGTATACTCGATCCCTTTTTGCTTTATGCAATTTTGGGTGTTACATACGTTACTTATACAAAATCACAATCGAACACACTACGCAATACTTTAAACGCTAACCGTTACTGCATGTATTACGTGACTAAATGAATGCTTATTGTTATGTTTACACGTGGAACGCTGTCTTCCTGCCTTAACGACGATAGTACTATAGTTTGGACTCAGCACCCGTTCACACGAGGGTTGTTAAGGACAATTATTTGCATGGATTACGGTGGTGATCATGTATTACGAACTGCCTTGGGCAGTCAACCCGCAGTCATTGGTATCGATAGATCCATGTCGATAATTAACATGCTTCGTTTTCCTCTGTGTATGTGCTGGTTATGCATAAACTATTTCGAACTCTATATGCTATTAACAAACTTGTATACTCGCCTTTACACTATGTGTATTGACTTTTATTTTAACGTATGTGACAGGTATTTAGGATGCTTAGCTGCTAGGAAAGCGAGGCTATAATAAGTTTCTAGAGGCCAACAAATAGTTGTCTGTACTAATGTAATCAGGCGTCTCTAGAAGCAGATAAACAATTGCTCTATTTGAAAAATCTGAGTTGTCGGAATAGAACTATTTGCCTAGAATTTGTCTGTAATAATTTGTTTACCTTTTGAGGCATGGTATGGGACATGTTACTTTATATTAATTGGTAATGATAATTGTTATAGGAAACTTCTGGACAATCTGTTTCGCTCAGTGCCATGCCCCGATGATTCCGCCATCGGTTGGGGTGTGACACTTGATGTGCACAAAATGCAACATATAAATTACATCAATTTTGGCATAAAACTAACCCTTTTTAGTACTAATGTTGGAAAAAGTGTGCTTTTGTCTTCCTTTTGTATTTTTCAGGATTAAATGAGCTCAAATGAACAAAAGAAGCAAAAAGGCAGCTAAATCTAACATAAATACAAGAAAAGGAGCAAACGTGGCATGCCCGACCTCCCGACAGCATCTTCCCAAGCAAAATAAGAAGACAGAAGACTGAACACGCCCCGTGCTCAGTGAGCACGGGGGCGTGCCCAAGTGTCAGCAGAAAAGACAAAGTTGTAGAAACTTCCATCGCCCACCACGGGGCCGTGCTCAGCGAACACGGGGCCGTGGTCAACTATAAGATTCGCGAAATTCAGGCAAATCTTGATAGTACAGATATGCTTGTGCACACGGGGTCGTGCTCAGCGGACACGGGGGCGTGGTCAACTAATGCAGACAAACTGCATTTAATGAAGAAAGAGAGAAGGATGGACACGGGGCCGTGCCCGAGCTTCTGTTCAGCCTATAAATAGGAGTGCTTGGAGCTCTTGCAACTCATCCCTTGGCACACCACCTCTCTCACACTTTACCCACCACCCACCACCATCACAACACCATCATCCGCCACCATCATCCATTGTCCATCATAGAGTGTGTGAGTCGTCTCGGGATCCAAGATTGATCTTAAGAGTTCTTGACAATCAAAGGCCATGTTTGCCTAAGTCTCTTACATCACTTGGTGAAGACAAGTGTTTAGTGTAATACTTTTTATTTTTAATCTTTTGCACTTTTTAATTGGTTTTGTATTAATGACTTTAATTACTAGTTTCTTATGTTGAAGATTATTCTTCCTTATCGTTTGTCCGTGGTGTCTTGGCATTATTTTACTGTCTATATAAAATAAAAGATTTTCACCATTCATATCTCCATGGTCTATATGGAGGTATGTTGGCTACCTGGTCGGGGGGTTAAGGGAACGGTTTGGTAAGAGTCTTGCCATTGTTCAGTGTATAGATCGTGCAAAGGACCTGGGTCAAATTTAGTAGGACCTCCTTCAATACCCACCGGTATTGGATGGTGGGGGTCCAAACACTTTGATCCCGTCATAAGTTAAACTACTATTAAAACTTTAACCCAGCTACTTAGGACTGTATCCCTGCTGACTTGTCACACCCCGATTTCCACGTGTCTCACCGGTGGGCCCGGTGGGGGATTACCGTGACGTAGTTGGCAACAATATAGTCAAACCACACAATTATATGAATGCACAGCGGAAGCATAAAGATAAATTTGATTCAACCTTTGAATGTAATATCAAATGTATTACAGAAGTCGAATTGTTTCCACAGGGGATCAAATTAATAATAAAGTATTGTTCAGTCAGATACAGCATCAAGCTTGCGAGACTTATCACGATGCTAGGAAGCTATTACCAGCCAAATTTCGTGTAGTACCTGCACTTAATCTTTTGGGGAAAATACGTCAGTTTACACTGGTAAATACGTTCAACTGACACATTTGAAAATGTTTATTAAAATTGATTTGAATGCACGAGGCACAAACTCTTTTATAACTTGGGAAAATTATTAAAATCTTGTGAACGAATTACATGTCCTTTTATGCGTTCAGTAGCCCGGATCCTGTCCGGGTTAAAGATTAATAGACACACCACAATGCGTAAAACCATAGTGTAAAAACCAACGGCTACGTCTTTTAATAATAATAGTGTCGACATAATATACCGGGTGTACGCCTACACCGGGATGTCGAGGTCGTGGCCATTTCGTAAAATGATGCCAAGGATATCCGAGACAACGGTCATTAACCCCCCAAAGGCTTTTAAGAAACAAGACTGTTTAAATGAGCCGATCACATTATTCAATTAACCACCTAAGCGATGGAAGATATGATGCTCAATCAAGCGGTATTAATATACCGTAACCCAAGCCCGTATAAGGGAAAATAAGTTAAAAGTATTTACCTTTGCAAGTATATTCCTTAATGGATTACGTCACAGATAGCTTTTACTGGGGCTCCTATTCTTGAACGAAGGTTTTATTTAACCTATTAGAATCCTAACGGGTCTTTATATTAGTCGTAGCCTAGACCGGTTGGTTTCAAAAGATAGATATGGTTTAACCGCGCGAAAAGGCGGAAACCGAGAATGGAGTGTGATTCTGACCCAACAAGTTCAGAGACTTGTTTTGTATGGGTTTAAAGTTCACACTCTGGATTTTAGGGTCAAAATAATATGGTTTGACCCATATCGGCTAATTTATGAAAACTAGTTTCATAAGCCGAATCGTGCGCGCAATAGGCGCAACGGGTAATCGTAGGAGTCCTACGCTTGTTTCCTAAGTTAATATGCCTTAAAGAGGTTGTGGTATCAGTAGGATACCTTCCGTGATGCCCGTAACGAGTTTTAGTTAATATATATCGCCCCGTAGGGGTTTTTCGGTCATTTTAAAGACTTTTAAAGAGCTTTTCGAGTTCTACAGGAAATCTGAGTTTCCCGAACAGTTTATAAAGTCTAAAATACTTTATTTATTATTTAAAATCAGTAGTAACTGGAATCGGGTCAAAAGACCTTGTAGAACTCAAGTTTTGGCCGAAAATGGCATATTCGGTATTTACCGAACCGTAGCCATAACCGCAGGTTATGAGCAAGGTAAAAATTATTAAAAATCTTTAAAATTCCAAAAATATTATTTTACAACAGTGGGTAAAAGTTTTGGTGACGAAATCTTGGTTTAGATAGGCGTTATGCCAATTGCGCCGTTTATTACTAAAGTTTACTTTAATTGCGCTTTTTAGCATAACTCTCATTCTAAACCTCGGATTGACGTGAAACTTTAAGGACATGCTTATAATTTAGTAAGCAAGGTTATGGTCCGTTCACGCGTCCGAAATACTCGTTTTATTTTAAAAAGGCCGTTACGGTCAATTTTTTAAGGCGATTAACGGAAATGCGTAAAAGACTCGGACAAACAATGAACCGGTCACAGAGGGTTATACCATCATGTAAGCTGGTCCTAAGAGATTCCTAAGGCATATCTATACCTCACTAAAACGGGTCAGAACTGAAGTCAAAGCAAAAGTCAAACTTTTGCGACATTCGGCTCCGAACCGGGTCAATATAGCAAATGGCCGATTCAAACGAACTTAGACAAGTTTATATGCTTAATATCATGTTTTATAAGTGTCAAAACAGGTTTCATATCATCTGTATTACAATTTATACATGAATCGTTAAAATAGCTTTCTGTTGACTTTTTAAGCATTCGTTTGACTCGACATTTGAACTAGTTAGAGTGGTGATCAGAGGGAACCCTTTTAGGGGTTTATTACCCACCTGAATACCAACTCATAACTACTTTTGATCCGTCATAAGACTGAGCCAATACGGATTTATTTTGGAGTCAAACCGTAGTTACGACGGTTTGATTTTTAGCTACATTACTAAGTAAAATTGAACCACAAGGATCTAAATGACTTACAAAAGCTTAGGCTTGCTTAGAGAACAAAGAAGAAAGCTTGAGAGCTCTTAGAATGATCAGTAGTTGAGTGTTTGAGGTGTGTGTTGGTTATGAACCAAACATGCCTATTTATAGTGTTCAAAATGCCTTAAGATCTTTACACGTTGGTCTACAGCTGGTCATGGATGATGGGCAGGTGGCCTAGAGTGTTATGGGTCGTGTAGGGGGCGTCCATGCCTCATTTATTGATGGTTTGATCGTTCACTAGCTCAAAAGGCATAAAAATCCAAGGTTTCTGCATCTGGGCGTCCCACGCGGCCCGCATGGAGGATCCATGCATTTTGCACGCGGGCCGCCTGATGTTTAAAAATCAGGCGCGTAACTTAGGGGGCTCGCGGCCCGCCTTCACTTACCCCAGAACCTAACGCGGGTCGCGAGAGGTTAGTTTTTCAGGTTTTTAAAATCTTTTGTAATGATGACGAGAATCTGGTAATTAATAACGAAATCTTTCGTAATTATTAACCTGACCTTTCGGGTTTGAAGGGGTAACTTTGCGGTTTGGCCCTCGATTATTTACAACTAAGGGCCTCGTGTTATTTACCCGCATTATTCAGTCCCTGGTTAGTTTATTAATTATTCGGAAAGCCTTCACTTTCATTGTTGACGCTTTTAACCCTTCTCCTACGAATTTGATCATAACTTTCTTGTTTTAAAACGGAACTTCGCGGAATTTATACAGTATATTCTAGCGAGCGTATAACACTGTTACAAAGCCTCGGGAGCGTTAAAGGGTCACTCAGAGGTATAATTAAACATGTTGACACAGTTAACCCCTGTAGCTTGTAATCTCTCACTTTCTTCCGCGTTTCGCTTTCGTACGATCCATGATTTATTCGTTTGAAGGTACAAGCATCTCTTAGGGTTACTATACAGTATATTTACCCTTGTTTGACATTTATAATCCTCGAATTTATATACTTTCAAGAGTTGTCAAGATTAGTCCTTTATTTAATATCAATGCCACGTGTAAACTAATGACACGTGTTAACACATTATTGGACACAAAAATTCGAGGTGTTACATCCCCACCCCCTTAAAATAAATCTCGACCCGAGATTTACTCAAATAAATAAGGGTATTTTTCTTTCATTGTGGCTTCGACTTCCCACGTATATTCGGGACCTCTACGAGCATCCCATTTGACCTTTACAATCGGTACGTGTTTTCTCCGAAGCTTTTTCACCTGTCGATCTTCAATCGACAAAGGCTTCTCTACAAACTTTAAGCTCTCATCTATATGCACATCTGTGTGTGGGATCACCAATGATTCATCGGCGAAGCACTTCTTGAGATTGCAGATGTGGAACACATTGTGAATTCCATTGAGCTCTTCAGGCAAGTTCAACTTATAGGAAACTGACCCGACACGTTCAATGACCTCAAAAGGTCCTATGTACCTCGGACTCAGCTTACCCTTCTTGCCGAAATGCATCACCCCCTTCCAGGGTGACACTTTAAGCAGCACCTTTTCACCTACTTCGAAGTGAAAATCCTTACGCTTTGAATCAGCGTAGCTCTTCTGCCTATCGCGGGCAGCCTTGAGACGTTCCCGAATCTGGACAATCTTGTCCGTTGTCTGGAAAACTATCTCTGGTCCTGATAATTGGACCTCTCCTACTTCCGCCCAACAAACAGGCGATCTACATTTTCCTACCGTATAATGCCTCGAAAGGCGCAGCCTTTATGCTGGTATGGTAGCTATTATTGTAGGAGAATTCGATTAGGGGTAGATTCTTATCCAAGTTTCCACCTAAATCGATCGCACATGCACGAAGCATGTCTTCTAACGTTTGGATAGTACGCTCACTCTGACCGTCCGTCTGTGGGTGGTAAGCCGTACTGAAGTTCAAACGCGTGCCCAAAGATTGCTGGAAACTCTTCCAGAAATGAGATGTGTACCTAGTATCCCTGTCGGAGATAATAGACACAGGTATGCCGTGTAAGGCTACAATCTTATCAACATAAAGTTGGGCTAACATATCGGAGCTATACGTCTCCTTGATGGGTAAGAAATGAGCTGATTTAGTCAGCCTATCGACTATAACCCATATTGTGTCGTTTCCTTTCCTTGTTTTGGGTAACTTGGTTATGAAGTCCATAGTTACGCATTCCCACTTCCACTCGGGAAGTTCAGGCTGTTGTAGCAAGCCAGACGGCTTTTGGTGCTCGGCTTTGACTTGAGCACAAGTCAAGCACTTTGCTACATGGGCGGCTATAGACTTTTTCAAGCCTATCCACCAATAGTTTGCCTTTAAGTCTTGATACATTTTATCTGCTCCCGGATGGACCGAATATTTGGAACTATGGGCTTCCTGGAGGATAACATCTCGTAGTCCTCCATAAATTGGAACCCATATTCGTCCGTTTAATCTAAGGATTCCATCCTTGCTAAGAGTCAACTGTTCTTCAGTTACTCCTAACTTTTCCTTAGGATAATTAGCTTCCAACACAGCCTCTCGCTGTGCAGCTAATATCCTTTCAATCAAATTGTTCTTGACTTCAACGCTTTTGGCATTGATTCGAATAGGTTTTACCCTTTCTTTCCTGCTCAGGGCATCAGCGACTACATTCGCTTTGCCGGGATGGTACCTGATCTCACAATCATAATCATTCAATGTTTCCATCCAACGGCGTTGCCTCATGTTCAACTCTTTCTGGTTGAACAGATGTTGAAGGCTTTTGTGATCAGAATAAATCACAAATTTAATACCATAGAGGTAATGCCTCCACAATTTCAGTGCAAATACAACGGCACCCAATTCCAAATCGTGGGTGGTGTAATTCTTTTCGTGCACCTTTAATTGTCTTGAAGCATAGGAAATAACCTTGCCTTTCTGCATAAGTACACACCACATGCCCGTGTGTGATGCATCGCAGTAAACTACGAATTCATCTGTACCTTCCGGTAGTGTCAACACAGGTGCGTTGCTTAGCTTTTGCTTCAGAATTTCGAAGGACTCTTGCTGCTTTGGGCCCCAAATGAACTTTTCTTTCTTCTTGGTTAGGGAAGTCAAGGGCGCAGCAATCCTTGAAAAATTCTCAATGAATCTCCGGTAGTATCCTGCCAATCCCAGGAAACTACGGATCTCTGTGGGCGTCTTTGGCTCTTGCCAATTCATGACCGCCTCTACCTTAGCGGGATCCACTTGGATACCACGCTCGCTTACGACGTGACCCAAAAATTGAACCTCTCGTAGCCAGAATTCGCATTTAGAGAATTTGGCGTAGAGTTTCTCACGCTGTAGCAATTCGAGAATACAACGGAGGTGTTTCTCGTGGTCAGCTTGGTTCTTTGAATATATGAGGATATCGTCGATGAAGACGATGACAAATTTGTCCAAGTACGGCTTGCAGACGCGATTCATGAGATCCATGAACACAGCCGGTGCATTTGTGAGCCCAAAAGGCATCACTAGGAACTCGTAATGACCGTAACGAGTCCTAAATGCTGTCTTATGCACATCTTCATCTCTGACCTTTAGTTGATGATAGCCCGACCTTAAGTCGATCTTCGAGAAGTAGCTTGCTCCTTGTAGTTGATCGAATAGGTCGTCGATCCTTGGCAAAGGATATCTATTCTTTATGGTAACTTTATTCAGCTCACGATAATCGATGCACAAACGCATCGATCCGTCCTTCTTCTTCACAAATAGGACCGGTGCTCCCCAGGGAGACGAACTAGGTCTGATAAAACCTTTTGCCAACAGTTCATCCAACTGGGTCCTTAATTCCTTCATTTCCGTCGGAGCTAGCCTGTAAGGCGCTCTAGCAATAGGAGCTGCTCCAGGAATGATATCTATTCTGAATTCTACTTGTCTATCTGGGGGTAATCCAGGTAGTTCTTCGGGGAAAACCTCGGGATATTCAGAAATAACAGGAAGATCCTCTATCTTCGGCTTGGGCTCTTCAATTATCACCTGAGCCATGTAAATGACACAGCCTCTGTTCAAGCATCTAGAAGCCTTGAGCATAGATACGTCCTCTGGTAATCCATACTGCGTGTCGCCTCGAATGGTAAGCGATTCACCACTCGGAGTCTTTAGTACTATATGCCTTTTGTTGCAAATTATTTGGGCCTGATTGCGGGACAACCAGTCCATGCCCAGAACAACGTCAAAACCTGCTAATTTGAAGGGAAGTAGAGATAGAGGAAAAGAGTGGTTCTTAATGGACATTTCACATCCCTCTAGAACAGTGGAGACGGTTTCTATCGTGCCGTCTGCTAACTCTACCTCGTATTTCACATCTAGGGTTTTGATAGGCATATTCAGTAGTTTGCAAAATTTTTGGTCTACAAAGGATTTATCAGCGCCTGAATCGAAAAGTACTCTTGCAAATATATTATTTACGAGAAAAGTACCTGTAAGTACATTGTCGTTCAGCACAGCCTCCTTTGCATCCATACGGAAGACTCTCGCATTCGTCTTCTTGTTCTCTTCTGGTTTCCTGGCATTCTTGGGACAGTTACTCTTGATATGCCCCTTTTCGTTGCAACCATAGCATGTTGCATCCTTGATTTTCTTGCAGTCCACCGTCTTATGGTCCTTGGACTTGCATAGTCCACAGGCAAAAGACTTTGGCTGGGACTGTGGATTTGACCCAAACCTACATTTCCCAGAGTGGGGCTTCTGGCAGATCTTGCATTTGGGCCTTTCTCCAGCTTGGCCATCTTTCTTTGCTTCAGTCCCTCTCTTGCCTTCACCGTTTCCACGGTGTTTCTTTCCTGACCTACGTGAGGTGTCGTCCTCACGTTTCCTCTTTTCCGCCTCTTTGCTCCTTAGCGTCCTCAGACGGACAGCGTCTAAAGTGAGAGACAAGGAGAGGTCAGTTACTGACCTGAAGGTCGTCGGCCGAGAGGCCTTTACACTCGCCTTTATAGCAGGCTCTAAGCCCCCAATGAAACGGGCGATTCTCCTGGACTCTGGTGTCACAAGGTACGGGACCAGGCGAGACATCGTATTGAAGCTCGTCAAATAGGCCTGGCAGTCCAGGTTTGTCATCACCAGTGACACAAAATCAGACTCGATCTTCTCTACCTCATGCTGAGGACAGTAGTTTTCCTTAATGAGAGCAATAAATTCCTCCCATGTCATCTTGTATAGAGCAGACTTACCCGATGCTTGTACCAACGCTCTCCACCATGCTAGGGCCTCGCCCTTAAATGATTGTGACACAAACTTCACCACATCCTTCTCCGCACACCCACTGATGTCTACAATAGTGTCCATCTCATCCAGCCAGGTGATACAATCAACAGCACCCTTTTCCCCTGTGAATTCCCGGGGGTTACAAGACACGAAGTACTTGTAGGTGCAGCCCTTGGCACCGGATGCATCGGTATATTCTCGTTCGCGACGAATACTATTCTCAGCGGACGAGTGATTATCGTCATCTTTCTTGGGTTTGGAGAGTGGTTTGGATTGTTACTTTGGTTTGGAGGGTGGTTTTGATACGGTTCTGCTGTGAGACTCAGTGTATTGACGATCAAGAGCTGCCTGAACAGCGTTGTCAATCAAAGCCTTTAGTTGTGCGCCTGTCAGATGCACTTGCGCATTATCGTAGTCATCTTCGTTTGTATGGCTGTTTTCTCCGTTGGGATCCGCCATTGTAACTTGTATCTGTTACAGAAGATAACAAAATTTTATTTAGGAGTTTATTATAGGATTGTCTTTTATGACAATTTGTTAATCATGGTAACAGAGACCATATCTGATTAACTTATTACTCACTTAGTTTTAGGATCTGAATATATCCTATTTTAGCTATAACAATAATATTGGCGGCATAAAGCCTAATCACGAGGATGTTTTATAATATTTGCCGAGATTTCAGAGAATCAAAGGCATAGTGGTTTGAACCGTAGTTATCTTACCCCTTTCTGACAGGGAGTCATAAACTACCACTGTCTTTTGTCCTTTATAAGACAATTATTACGGCCCATAGGCATTACACCACTAATGGATGTTTTAATAAGGTCGGCCCGTAGGCACTACATCGCTAATGGATGTTTAATAAGGTCGGCCCGTAGGCACTACATCGCTAATGGATGTTTAATAAGATTGGCCCGTAGGCACTACATCATAAATGGATGTTTTAATAAGGTTGGCCCGTAGGCACCACATCACAAATGGATGTTTTAATAATGATCATCTTTATTGATGATTTGACCCATGATTTATTATATCATTAATTTGGGCTTTGGAATCCTTTAAAGGATTATTGTATAAGAATGACGTGTGTGATTTTAACGAATCACATCTGCCATGATCGTCAACATGCTTGCAGAGGTTAACAGGGAATCTGAATCTTTTAATTTGGTCGTACCATCTTGGCCGGATCTTAAAAGACACCTGGCTAGGTTTCACCCTAAGATTCTTTATATTGGCAGATTAATTTAAAAGGAATGGTTTTGATTTATTTCATATATGTTAAAACAAAACTCATATCATACATTCCAAAATCTCAAATACTATCACATATTGCCCTAAACGGGACTTTAAACAAGTACATACCTACTTAGAGGTTTTAAAATAAGTGACAAGTCCACGCAGGGACTGATACAAGATAAGTGTCCATACAAGGACTAAAAGATAAGTCCTCGTAGGGACTGCAATACGATAAATGTCCTCGCAGGGACTTATTTCAAAGTAGAAATTACATTAGTACAACTATTAAGGGCTAGTGGTCACGTTTCTTCTTTTTGCCCTTTAGTAGGTTCGCCAAGCCTTTGAGAAATTCTCGGTGGCTCTTTTTCTCTTCCTCGAACTCTCTCTCCACACGATCCAATCGTTGGAGTATCTCTTCCTGCTCAGGAGGAGAGAAACGTGGTTGTGGCGCTTGTTGCGGAACTGGAGGTCTGGGAGGTATTGGATACCCATGAGCTGAGTAGTCCGGTGCTCCCATGTTCCCATAAGCTCCGTCAGGATAGCGTGCATTATATCTAGCCGACACCACATATGGGTCGCGCTCATAATTGTAGTTGTAATGCGCTTGCGACGGTTCGAACGGGTTGTAAGCCGTTGGACCCGTGTAAGCAGGTATGGGTTGGTCATACCCAAATGGTGGCGAATTTGGTGCAGCTGGTGCGGAGTTCGCCTCCTGTATAGGACTGGAAGGTCCTTCTTCTTGTAGTGGCAGATAGTGGCTACTACTAGAGTGTCGAGGGGTGCTGAAGTGGAAATCCCCTCCTCCTCGTGTGGACATACGAGCATTTGTCCTCCTACGCCTAGGCGGATCAGGCATTACTGGCTGTACCGGTGGCGGAGGTGGTGGCGTAACTGCCACGAAGCGTGAATCCTCAGAGGGATCCTGTGGATGTCGCGGTTGTTGTGATGTCTGTTGAGGTGGTGTGTAGTACCACTCATGTCGGTTGAACAACACTTGGAAACTATCTGGTCCCTGATAGGGTGTGCCATGGAAGGATGACCCATCAGAGACTTCTATTGGATGCGTGGGCGTACCACGAGCAGGTTCTGTCGGATCAGTATCTTCGTCCATATGATCTTCAGAGAAATGATCTTGTGGCCCTAGCGGAACAAAACCTGAAGGTTCCTGGATGTAGTCAGCTGGATTGAACTGACCTCTGAAGTATGGAGTAGGGTCGTCAAAATTTCGGTGCGATACCGAACGCTGTAGAGGGATGAAGGAGGGTTGCGGGTTGTTGGGATCATTCTCTGAATTTGGCCCGAATGAGTGCCGGTATGATGGCGTCGAGCTGTGCGAGGTGGAATGCCTCGCAGGTTCGTAAAGGTCTCTTCGCCTCTGCGGTTCTTCACTCCTTGTAGTCGAAGGAGCTCGCGTACCTGAAGGCCCGGCTTCGTGATCGTGATGAGTAACGATCTCTCCTCTGCCTCTTCTTCCCCTTCCTCTTCCTCGGAATATCACTGGCGGCATATTTCCTGCTTAATAAAACTTTAAATACCAATAATAAAGAAAAGACAAATTTGGAATAACAATTCGAAGTTGTCCTAAGTTCTTGTCTAGACTCAAGTATGTGCAATTGTGTCACTGAGATTAAACACGTTAGGATAGTGTTTAATTCACTCAATGTTGGCTCTGATACCAACCTGTCACACCCCGATTTCCACGTGTCTCACCGGTGGGCCCGGTGGGGGATTACCGTGACGTAGTTGGCAACAATATAGTCAAACCACACAATTATATGAATGCACAGCGGAAGCATAAATATAAATTTGTGTCACGGCCCCCGACCCGGTTTGACCCGTTTCAGGAGCCGCGGGACAGAAATCCTGCGGTATTTTAATTTAGGCGACAGCGGAAGTCTTTTAAAACAGGATCTTTAGTATTTAAAACTGCTTATTACATAATTTAGGGATAAAACCCAGTAATTTACAATAATGTGATTTCCATGGAAATCTTTATTTAAAATATGTTCCTTTATGTATTTATTTATACTGAGCCACTTTTCTAAGCTGGTAGTGCTTCCTGGCACTTTTCTTTGCTCACAACAGATTACCTGAAACATGTTTGAAAAAGGTTTTGTCAGCGGGGAAATACTGAGTGAGTTCATTCAGTTTTTAGGAAATGACCCATAGTTATAAATTACAGCATAAGAGCGATTACAATGGTTCATATCTTATTTTTATCTGGCTTTCTGTCACAATGGTGACAAGTCACAATGGTGACGATGGTCATACCACTATTAGGTTAATGAACTCTAATAGTGACGTTTCTCCCTAGTAGGTCAATGAACCTAACTGGGAGAAATAGTAATGTGCACAATACCCCACTAACCAATAAATCAAGATATCCACGACTTAGTCCCTGTAATTATAACACTTTGAAAATAATTTGGAGTACTGTAAAACAATTGATAAAAAGAGAATGACTCACAAACTGTGAGAAAAGAGTTTATAAAAGAGGAATAACTCACAAACTGTGAGAAAAGAGTTTATAAAAGAGGAATGACTCACATTGCAGATTTTAACAAGCAGTGTATAAGCCTACTGATTAGCCTTGATTATTCCTAATTTAACAATAATGCACACAAAACAGGATTAGTGATCAATACAGCAGTTACGATAACTTCCGAGATCAATTTCTCACAATGAATGACCAAGTGCAATACTTCAACTCATTTATCAAAATGACAAACGACAAAGTATAGTACTTCAACTCATTATCGAATTATCGACAACGACAAAGTACAATGCTTCAACTCATTTATCGGATTACCGACAAACGACAAAGCATAGCCCAATGTGGGCGGCACTTAGACATTCTTTGAATGTATTGATTCCGGAAACTGAATCGTAATAGCGAACGAGTAATTACCCTGTTATTGCGGCAGAATTTCGAGATTATGTGGGTTTTTGTAGTATTTTGACGATATCTGGGTGTACAAATTGAATTTTACCGTCGAACCAACGCAGGAAATCAAGTGCCAAACTCCTCTATTTATACTGGAAATTTGACACCGTCGCGTAGCGCGAGGGGGTACCCCTATAGGCGTCGCGCTACGCGAGTGACCACCCTACTTTCATAGAGTAGCCCTTCGTGCATGTAGGCTTGCTGTGTTTTCAGTTTCCTAAAATTCGATTTTTACAGATAGTTATGAAGATAATCGTTGGCTAGGGTTTATCCCCCTCTGAGTTTTAGGGGCCCTGATCCTGATTCTGATTGTTCTGGAAATTTTAGGGTTTGCGTAGAATCACTTGGGTGTCTCAATTAGGGTTTCCTTAATAGCTAATTAACATTCTAATTATTAATTTTAATGAGAGTTGTTACATCCTCCCCACCTTAAGAAAAATCTCTTCCTCGAGATTCACTGAAATAGATGAGGGTGCTTTCACTTTATCTTTGATTTCAGTTCTCAAGTATACTCTTGTTTTCTTCTGGATTCCCATTGGACTTTCACTAACACTAGACGTTTGTGTTTGAGAAACTTAATTTTCCGATCTTCTATTTGTAGGGGTTTCTCTATCATTTATCTCTATATCTTGAAGAGGTACTACCAAGGATTCGCCTGATAGACGTTTCTTGAGATTGGATACATGAAACACATCATGTACTTCAGCTAATACTTCTGGTAGTTGTAAATGATAAGCTACTGGTCCTATGTGTTGGATTACTGGTAACGGTCCTACGCATAAGAGACTTAGCTTCTTCTCTTACCGAATTTATAAATTCCTTTCCAAGGAAATACTTTCAATAGCATTTTGTCTCCAACTCGAACTTCGACGGCTTTTGTTTATTATTTGTATAGTTCTTCTACCCGTCTTCAGCCTTTCCTTCGTGATACTGAATATCACAGTCGTAATCATCGAGGATTTCCCTTTTTCCTCATGTTTAATTCTTGTTGCTCAAATATGTATCTTAAATTCTTATGATCCATATGGATAGTAAGCTTGCTTAGATAATGTTTCCTAATCTTAAGGATAACTTGTGGTTTCAAATTTTTAGGCTTACAAGTGGTAAGGCTTTCTTCGTGCTTTTGTAATTGCCTTGATGCATACACAATTATCTTTTTGTGTCGCATTACCATATATCCAAATTTTAACTTTGAAGCATTACCGTATACTTTAAAATCTTCTGTTCCTTCTGGTAAGGCTAGCTAGAGGCTTCTTTTTGTTTAGGTTCTTATTTAGAATTAACTGTGTTAACTTAGTTAAGGATGTATCTATCTAAAAGAATCCTTAATAAACTGCCTATAGTATCCGGCTAAATTTACAAAATACCTACTTTCCATTTAAAGATTGCGAATTCTTCCATTGCTATCTTAGCAGGATCTAAGTGAATATCTTCATGATTTATCATGTGACCTTACGTGGTTTATTTCCTATAAATACTTCTCCGGCGGTTACCTGGATTTTCTATAAAGTTCTTATCACAGAGAATTCGAGTAGGGTTGGCTACCAACCAATCTATTTCTAACACAACATTAAACTTGGCTAATTTCATAGGAATTAGGTTAGCGAAGAATTATATGACCTGAGAGTTATATTTTCCTTTTTGCATGTTTTGACTGTAAAGGTTTGTCTAAGTTAAGAGTTTGACAGAATGAAGTATCTATAAAACTTTGGTGTGTATCAGAGTCAGTTAATACTTTTTTTGTGTAAACGTTGTAACCTAGGACGTACCGGCTATTACATCTGGAATGAGCTCTGTCTCCTGAGCAGTCAATTGAAAGGCTCTTGCAATCCTTTTTGCTTCTTCTGTAGGTTTGGCTTTAGTGTCAGATGGTTTGTTCAGTTTTGGACAATTTGGCCTAAGATGTCCAGTTTCTCCACAGTTGTAACAAACTGAAAATTTCTTCCTTCTGCAGTCTTCTTCCTGATGCCCCGGAATTTTGCAAAAATTGCAGTATCCTTTGCATCTTCCAAAATGCTTTCTTTTGCAAAAATTGCAAAATGGACTAGTGGAAGATTGCCCATTCCCTCCTTTCTTGAAATCGTTATGGTTATCCGAACGGATTACCTGGGTAATCTTTTGGGCTACTTCCTTCCTTCTATTTTCTTCTCTTGTTCGTACTAGTTCGTCAGTCAGAGTATTGGCTAAATCCACCGCATCATCAATCGTGCGAGGTTTCGCAGCCTTGACGATGTTACGGATTTCAGAAATCAATCCCCAAATATATCGAGAAATAAGTACTGGCTCTGGCGAAGCCAGGGTTGGTACTACTCGAGCATACTCGAAGAATGTCGTAGTATACTTTCGACAATCTACATCCACCATTCGGTGGGTTAAAAACTTGTTTGTCATTTGTTCCTTTTCATATTCGGGACAGAATTTTCTTTCTACCAAGCTCTTAAATTCTTCCCAGTTCATAGCATACGCCATCCTTCTTCCTTTTGATTGTAACACCGTATTCCACCATTCTAGCGCTCCTTCTTTAAAAAGATTTGACGCGTACATGACCTGATCATCCTGAGCACATTTACTTATGGCAATTACTGCCTCAGTTTTCTCTAACCAACGTAGTGCCGCAGTTGCTCCTTCATTGCCCGCAAACTCAGATGGTTTACAAGCAAGAAATTCCTTGTAAGTGCAACCAGGCGTTGCAACTTTCATTTTCTTAGGGAGCGGCGCTGGTTGGGGTTCATTGTCATGATTAACATGATCATTGCCTCCGTTTATGCTATTACTGAAGTTATTTTCAGAAATACGTTTGCTAGGAACGGGTTGTTGTGGTTCTATTGGATTTTTAACAGCAGCAACGATGGCTGGAATAGCGTTGGCTATCCCTTGAGCTATCATTGTTGGAATAGTGTTGGCTATCCCTTGAGCAACGATATTTTCTATATCCTGCCTAGTCATATATTGATCCCCCGGTTGTTGCTCAGAATCATTAACTGGTTCATTATTAGCGTTTTCCATTTGATAACTAATTTATAGATAAATTAGTATACAAGAAATAATCCAATATCATACTTAATTGCGTATACGAACAAAATTTATAAATTTTCTAAAATTTCATGCTTCTATATACAACCGTTTTATTATTCATCTTACACATACTGATTTTATTATTACTATTACACAATAACAGTTTCATAAATCCCCTATTCTTTTTGTCAACGATATTCTAGTAACTGTGTTCCTTCTTATCGTAGTTCCAGGAGATTTGTCCCCCAATCTCTTGGATCCTATTCCCAGTATCCATTAGTTCTTCACCAAAGCGAAGTTCAGTTATATTCTTATTACTTATTGGGAAATTTTGGTAAAGGTTCTAGATGGAACTTGAGGAAAAAGCTTATAGGGATGGTTTTGTAACTGTATTTTATTAATTAACCATTCGTCTATTTGCGAGTGGATTGAAGGGTTTGGAATAGCTGGTTCTAAGTTCATTGGTAGTGGTGTTTCAAGAGAGCGATTAAAAATATTTTCATTAACAGGCTTAATAGTATTATGGCTTGCCATTATAGAATCTAACTCTTCCTGAGATGGTAACTTTTCAATTTGCCTAGAACTTTCCCCAATTTCTATTTCCTTGGGATTGGGTTTCTCGAGAGGTAAAGCATCGAATTCTATAGGTTCTTCTATATCTGGTATATACCTATTGAAATCTCTGGAAACTTCTACTCTTACTGGATAGAGATTTAAATTCTGAAGGGCCTCAGACAAGTTACTCATGCTGTTTAGCAAAAATAGACATAGTCAGAATTCATAAAATTTATAGAAAACTTTTTAAATATTAGTTCCTACTGGGTACTATTGAAATTTACATCACACGAGGTTTTATTTTGGAAATTTTATGATTTTCTTGATAAGACTTCTAGACTGTAGATAATAAAGGTACTAATACTTGAGTCAAATTATTTAAGAATTTGCATTACTTGCTGCATTGACTAGCATATAAAGATCTGCTCATACTGTACAAAATTATTCAGATAATAGAACACATAATCACAAAATAGCAATTAATAAAAATTAAGTATTTAAATACTTAATTGGCTTAAATCAGTGGCTTGAGAAGTGGCTCTGATACCACCTTATTTCTGTCACGGCCCCCGACCCGGTTTGACCCGTTTCAGGAGCCGCGGGACAGAAATCCTGCGGTATTTTAATTTAGGCGACAGCGGAAGTCTTTTAGAACAGGATCTTTAGTATTTAAAACTGCTTATTACATAATTTAGGGATAAAACCCCGTAATTTACAATAATGTGATTTCCATGGAAATCTTTATTTAAAATATGTTCCTTTATTTATTTATACTGAGCCACTTTTCTAAGCTGGTAGTGCTTCCTGGCACTTTTCTTTGCTCACAACAGATTACCTGAAACATGTTTGAAAAAGGTTTTGTCAGCGGGGAAATACTGAGTGAGTTCATTCAGTTTTTAGGAAATGACCCATAGTTATAAATTACAGCATAAGAGCGATTACAATGGTTCATATCTTATTTTTATCTGGCTTTCTGTCACAATGGTGACAAGTCACAATGGTGACGATGGTCATACCACTATTAGGTTAATGAACTCTAATAGTGACGTTTCTCCCTAGTAGGTCAATGAACCTAACTAGGAGAAATAGTAATGTGCACAATACCACACTAACCAATAAATCAAGATATCCACGACTTAGTCCCTGTAATTATAACACTTTGAAAATAATTTGGAGTATTGTAAAACAATTGATAAAAAGAGAATGACTCACAAACTGTGAGAAAAGAGTTTATAAAAGAGGAATGACTCACAAACTGTGAGAAAAGAGTTTATAAAAGAGGAATGACTCACATTGCAGATTTTAACAAGCAGTGTATAAGCCTACTGATTAGCCTTGATTATTCCTAATTTAACAATAATGCACACAAAACAGGATTAGTGATCAATACAGCAGTTACGATAACTTCCGAGATCAATTTCTCACAATGAATGACCAAGTGCAATACTTCAACTCATTTATCAAAATGACAAACGACAAAGTATAGTACTTCAACTCATTATCGAATTATCGACAACGACAAAGTACAATGCTTCAACTCATTTATCGGATTACCGACAAACGACAAAGCATAGCCCAATGTGGGCGGCACTTAGACATTCTTTGAATGTATTGATTCCGGAAACCGAATCGTAATAGCGATCGAGTAATTACCCTGTTATTGCGGCAGAATTTCGAGATTATGTGGGTTTTTGTAGTATTTTGACGATATCTGGGTGTACAAATTGAATTTTACCGTCGAACCAACGCAGGAAATCAAGTGCCAAACTCCTCTATTTATACTGGAAATTTGACACCGTCGCGTAGCGCGAGGGGGTACCCCTATAGGCGTCGCGCTACGCGAGTGACCACCCTACTTTCATAGAGTAGCCCTTCGTGCATGTAGGCTTGCTGTGTTGTCAGTTTCCTAAAATTCGATTTTTACAGATAGTTATGAAGATAATCGTTGGCTAGGGTTTATCCCCCTCTGAGTTTTAGGGGCCCTGATCCTGATTCTGATTGTTCTGGAAATTTTAGGGTTTGCGTAGAATCACTTGGGTGTCTCATTTAGGGTTTCCTTAATAGCTAATTAACATTCTAATTATTAATTTTAATGAGAGTTGTTACAATTTGATTCAACCTTTGAATGTAATATCAAATGTATTACAGAAGTCGAATTGTTTCCACAGGGGATCAAATTAATAATAAAGTATTGTTCAGTCAGATACAGCATCAAGCTTGCGAGACTTATCACGATGCTAGGAAGCTATTACCAGCCAAATTTTGTGTAGTACCTGCACTTAATCTTTTGGGGAAAATACGTCAGTTTACACTGGTAAATACGTTCAACTGACACATTTGAAAATGTTTATTAAAATTGATTTGAATGCACGAGGCACAAACTCTTTTATAACTTGGGAAAATTATTAAAATCTTGTGAACGAATTACATGTCCTTTTATGCGTTCAGTAGCCCGGATCCTGTCCGGGTTAAAGATTAATAGACACACCACATTGCGTAAAACCGTAGTGTAAAAACCAACGGCTACGTCTTTTAATAATAATAGTGTCGACATAATATACCGGGTGTACGCCTACACCGGGATGTCGAGGTCGTGGCCATTTCATAAAATGATGCCAAGGATATCCGGGACAACGGTCATTAACCCCCCAAAGGCTTTTAAGAAACAAGACTGTTTAAATGAGCCGATCACATTATTCAATTAACCACCTAAGCGATGGAAGATATGATGCTCAATCAAGCGGTATTAATATATCGTAACCCAAGCCCGTATAAGGGAAAATAAGTTAAAAGTATTTACCTTTGCAAGTATATTCCTTAATGGATTACGTCACAGATAGCTTTTACTGGGGCTCCTATTCTTGAACGAAGGTTTTATTTAACCTATTAGAATCCTAACGGGTCTTTATATTAGCCGTAGCCTAGACCGGTTAGTTTCAAAAGATAGATATGGTTTAACCGCGCGAAAAGGCGGAAACCGAGAATGGAGTGTGATTCTGACCCAACAAGTTCAGAGACTTGTTTTGTATGGGTTTAAAGTTCACACTCTGGATTTTAGGGTCAAAATAATATGGTTTGACCCATATCGGCTAATTTATGAAAACTAGTTTCATAAGCCGAATCGTGCGCGCAATAGGCGCAACGGGTAATCGTAGGAGTCCTACGCTTGTTTCCTAAGTTAATATACCTTAAAGAGGTTGTGGTATCAGTAGGATACCTTCCGTGATGCCCGTAACGAGTTTTAGTTAATATATATCGCCCCGTAGGGGTTTTTCGGTCATTTTAAAGACTTTTAAAGAGCTTTTCGAGTTCTACAGGAAATCGGAGTTTCCCGAACAGTTTATAAAGTCTAAAATACTTTAAAAATCAGTAGTAACTGGAATCGGGTCAAAAGACCTTGTAGAACTCAAGTTTTGGCCGAAAAGGGCATATTCGGTATTTACCAAACCGTAGCCATAACCGCAGGTTATGAGCAAGGTAAAAATTATTAAAAATCTTTAAAATTCCAAAAATATTATTTTACAACAGTGGGTAAAAGTTTTGGTGACGAAATCTTGGTTTAGATAGGCGTTATGCCAATTGCGCCGTTTATTACTAAAGTTTACTTTAATTGCGCTTTTTAGCATAACTCTCATTCTAAACCTCGGATTGACGTGAAACTTTAAGGACATGCTTATAATTTAGTAAGCAAGGTTATGGTCCGTTCACGCGTCCGAAATACTCGTTTTATTTTAAAAAGGCCGTTACGGTCAATTTTTTTAGGCGATTAACGGAAATGCGTAAAAGACTCGGACAAACAATGAACCGGTCACAGAGGGTTATACCATCATGTAACCTGGTCCTAAGAGAGTCCTAAGGCATATCTATACCTCACTAAAACGGGTCAGAACTGAAGTCAAAGCAAAAGTCAAACTTTTGCGACATTCGGCTCCGAACCGGGTCAATATAGCAAATGGCCGATTCAAACGAGCTTAGACAAGTTTATATGCTTAATATCATGTTTTATAAGTGTCAAAACAGGTTTCATATCATCTGTATTACAATTTATACATGAATCGTTAAAATAGCTTTCTGTTGACTTTTTAAGCATTCGTTTGACTCGACATTTGAACTAGTTAGAGTGGTGATCAGAGGGAACCCTTTTAGGGGTTTATTACCCACCTGAATACCAACTCATAACTACTTTTGATCCGTCATAAGACTGAGCCAATACGGATTTATTTTGGAGTCAAACCGTAGTTACGACGGTTTGATTTTTAGCTACATTACTAAGTAAAATTGAACCACAAGGATCTAAATGACTTACAGAAGCTTAGGCTTGCTTAGAGAACAAAGAAGAAAGCTTGAGAGCTCTTAGAATGATCAGTAGTTGAGTGTTTGAGGTGTGTGTTGGTTATGAACCAAACATGCCTATTTATAGTGTTCAAAATGCCTTAAGATCTTTACACATTGGTCTACAGCTGGTCATGGATGATGGGCAGGTGGCCTAGAGTGTTATGGGTCGTGTAGGGGGCATCCATGCCTCATTTATTGATGGTTTGATCGTTCACTAGCTCAAAAGGCATAAAAATCCAAGGTTTCTGCATCTGGGCGTCCCACGCGGCCCGCATGGAGGATCCATGCATTTTGCACGCGGGCCGCCTGATGTTTAAAAATCAGGCGCGTAACTTAGGGGGCTCGCGGCCCGCCTTCACTTACCCCAGAACCTAACGCGGGTCGCGAGAGGTTAGTTTTTCAGGTTTTTAAAATCTTTTGTAATGATGACGAGAATCTGGTAATTAATAACGAAATCTTTCGTAATTATTAACCTGACCTTTCGGGTTTGAAGGGGTAACTTTGCGGTTTGGCCCTCGATTATTTACAACTAAGGGCCTCGTGTTATTTACCCGCATTATTCAGTCCCTGGTTAGTTTATTAATTATTCGGAAAGCCTTCACTTTCATTGTTGACGCTTTTAACCCTTCTCCTACGAATTTGATCATTACTTTCTTGTTTTAAAACGAAACTTCGCGGAATTTATACAGTATATTCTAGCGAGCGTATAACACTGTTACAAAGCCTCGGGAGCATTAAAGGGTTACTCAGAGGTATAATTAAACATGTTGACACAGTTAACCCCTGTAGCTTGTAATCTCTCACTTTCTTCCGCGTTTCGCTTTCGTACGATCCATGATTTATTCGTTTGAAGGTACAAGCATCTCTTAGGGTTACTATACAGTATATTTACCCTTGTTTGACATTTATAATCCTCGAATTTATATACTTTCAAGAGTTGTCAAGATTAGTCCTTTATTTAATATCAATGCCACGTGTAAACTAATGACACGTGTTAACACATTATTGGACACAAAAGTTCGAGGTGTTACATGACTCAGACTACTTAGCCGAGGGTAACGTCGCCTTCAAAAGAGGGGCCTATCACATTATGCATTAATAACTTAATTAATTATCTTCCAATAATCCGACCCTTTAGGATTGTATCCTTACTGACTCAAACTACTGGGTTGAGGGTAACGCCGCCTTAAAAAAAGGGGCCTACTACAATAACTAAGATAATCTCTTAAACAAGTGCAAAAGTGTGAAAATAATCAAAGGTTACACTACACACGAGTTGGATCCAAGTGATTCATCTTGTCTATCTGTTTTTACTTTTATTTTTTATTTTCAGCATTTTAGTTAGTTTTATTTTTCTAGTTTAAAAACCTTTTTTCTAACATTTTGATTTGATTAGACGTTGAGGATAAACCGGTATTAAAAGCTCTTGTGTCCTTGGATGACCTCGGTATCTTACCAACACTATACTACGTCCACGATGGGTGCACTTGCCCACATGTGTGTTTAGTGTTAGTGAATATCGTGTTTATAAATTTAAAACTTGGCTAAAATGTGTAAAAATGGCTTAAAATATACACCTAAAATATATACACACTGACACGCATCAGCACTCATGCCCTCTATTTATAGGCTAAGTCAGCCTCCATAACAGACCATTACGGATTGGTGATCACCCATCACCAATCTCTTTCATGCTTCTACATGTCAAAGTCTTGTGTTTTTTTTTCTTCTACATACTTAAAAGATCATTATGATATATTAACGACCCATTACCCAGTGTTGTCACATCCGGATCGTCTAGACCTTTTAGTTGATAGGTCATGGGTCACTTACTCCGTTCTTAGCCCGAGTTACGCTCTGGTAAAGTTTAGCCTTTTCCCTACCGAACTGTCTTTTAGTTTTTCACTTTCAGCTTCGTGCGTTAGGTTTTTGTGTCACATTTCTTGACTGACACTGATCATAAACTCATAGTTTAGTGTTCTCAAGCCGCCACACTTTTATTACTCAAAATTCGAGATGTTACACAACACCTGCTATCGCACATCTTTTTACAAGTCCAACTCAAATTTAAAGATACTGTGTGTTTAGGTTAATGACTTTACGTCTTTATCTTGCTTAGTCAAAATGTAGAAACTACAATTAGATGAACACATAAGCCAAAGGGAGGAGTTCTAAAATCTTTGAGGAGGAAAGACCCATTGTTGGCATGGAAAGTGTATTGATGGCAAATTAGAAGCAAATATACAATGATATGAAGGTCTGACGGAATGACAGAATGATAGGTGTTAATGTGAAGACGTTTTCTATTATGTTGAATAAAAATACTTAACTTCTATCTTCCTACTAGTTTAATTATGTTGATGGAAAATTATTGGATACGAGTTTTCAACTTAACAATCGTTTATAAATTTATCACAAATCCTATTGTGTGAACCCAACTTCAGTAGCTACAATGATGAGAGCCTCTCTAATAACACGTAAATAAATTATAACTTCAATAAACGATAGTATAAGTTCCACAAATTAGATTTTCTCCTAATAATCAAATTCAATTGAATAAACGTTATTGTTTGTCAAAGGTAAATCGCCCATGATCTTCGTGAAAGTTTATGGGTTCCGGGTGACTTACAAACACTTTTATGTCAATTTTCTTAAAAAGAGTAATAACTAACTAATGCGTTTTTAAAAGATTCGTGCGTGCTAGATTTTGTTCATATGGTTATTTCCAAAAATACCCTTTAAGTGATCAACATGATTAAGAAGTTGATATAAAGAAACTCAATATTAATATTTTGATTTTTTTTACCGGTAAGTACTTTTTCAACATAAACAATGGATTTTGAGAAGTTTGGAGTAGCAGCCATTAGCATTCATCAGTTGGAAGCAATGGAAAATTGGAAGCAACTTGCACTTCAAGAGAAAGACAAAAATCGCCGTATCACATAATGTTTTACTCAAAGTTGCCTGTCTTCTTTAATATAGATATTACAATATCTCGCGCCGTTGGCCAACTTGATCAACCAATGTTGATTTTAAAGCCTATACGTATGGTTATTTTGTGAGAAAATATTTGTCGTTTGGATTGTTTAGGTTTAATGTTATGTATATGTGGAAAACAATATTGATATTGGAGTTATAGTAACTTATCGAATGCTTTGTCCCGTGTTATGCAACGTGCTATTTGGGAAGCTGAAAATAGCAGAAAAATGAAAAAAAAAACTGGTTTCTTGACTTTTAGTGGCGACATTTTTCGTCGCTAAAAGACATAGAGTCGCCACTAAACGTAATTATTTATTAGCGACGACATCAATAGCGGCCACATGTTGACATTAGTGCGGCGACTCTTTAGCGCGAGATTTCGTCGCTAATAGCGGCGATTTTGGGCATTATTAGCGACGACAAATATCGCCGCTAAACTCAAGTTTCTGGTAGTGTAATCCTGTTGGTCCCTTTGTTTCTCTCTTGATTTATTTTTTCCAGACTTTATTATTTTTACCTTTTTAGTTTTGTTTATGTTTAGTGTTTTAGTTTTAATTTCCTTTTTCATTAAAGTTATATCTAAGGTAGCATTTACGTTTTCATTTACAATTAATTTAAAATCCATTCGCCCCGCTATTTAATTTAAATTTATTTTTATGGTTTTTCACTCGATGTAAAACATGTGTCAATACTCTTTTCCGAATATTTTTACGGTTGCTATAATAAACCAAAATAGATACTGATTGAAACCCCGCAGCATAGCGCGAGTAATCTTACTAGTTATATTATATCTATTACATTTGCAAACTTTGTTAATAGTAGATCACCATGGTTGGTTGTTTTATTTTAAGTTCTTTTATTGGTTGCTTTATTTTCAGGTTTTTTAATTTATAATTTACCCATTATACAACTAATAATATACACTTTAATCCATTTTGTTTGAATGTTTGATTTCACCCTTGTACAGTGGCGGATCCAGAATTTTTTTCCGGTGGGTTCAGTAGTTTACAATGCTCCAATTTTAAAGGATCGGACATCAAAAATTTCGGTTCGGTCCAACGGTTCGGGTTGAGTAAGGTTCATCACACAAAGTATGATGATTCTTAATAAACATTGTTTACTTGTCTATTTCTCACTTCTATATCATATTCAGTTTTCACGTACTGTTTTCTTTACCAAATGTTAGACAAACAAAATTTTTTAAAAAATTAGTGGAAGAAATTGGAAATTTGCATCACATGATCTTGCATTTTTCTGTGAATTAGCCAATCATGTATGATCTAAGCTATTAATTTTGCATATCTAGTAAGAGTTCAAAACAAATTACATCAAATCAGTTTCATTAACATGATTATATGTGAATATGCGAAGGCAAGGAGAAGACTAAATGAATGAATTGACTGGAACCTAAACCCAAAAAGAAAACAAAAAACAGATGTACTATATATAAAATCATCTCCTTTAAGCATTCGAAGGAGAACCATATGAATTCATCATTTTGGCATTTTATTCAAACACCTATTAGGCATGAATATTTTTCGATATTGATAACATGAAACTGAAAGAAAATGCAAACTTTCTTTACCTTTTTTCGAAGAGTGTATCAATCAAAGGAAATAACCAAATCATATTTGCCAAAAAAAATTCTTGTTTGATTAATACGTGGTGTTCTGTACGTTTAAATTGGGCAGGGGCGATGGTTTTATAAAGTCTAAACCCTAATTTGTGTTTTAAAGTTAGGAAAAAAAAAGATAAAAACTAAAAAATATAACATTAAAACGAGATTCGAACCAGGGATGACATGTTAAGTAGCAAAGGCGTTAACTAGGGGTGAGCAAATTAACCACCATAACCGATAACCGAACCATAACCGACATAACCGAACCACTAATAACCGATAACCAATATAACCAATGGTTATGGTTATGAACTTTGTATAACCGCTCAATCGGTTATGGTTATGGTTATGAAGCTTTGATTAACCGAATATAACCGAAACCGAACCGAAATCGTGATGTTAACTTTATATAATGGATTTGTGTTTTACAAAACCATATAGAGGGTTTTTACTAAGATAAAAGTATGTTAGTAACAAAATGATCTTGATGTAGATGTTATTTATTTTGATAAAGAACTAAGGTGTTATGGCAATAATTGTTTTTGTTTGAGAATTACCTTATTAAAAAGAACTCTAAATCGGTAGTTTAACCAAAAAGTTTAGTCTTCGTTATCTTATAAAATAGGCTCAAGCTAAGTTCAAATCGTGCACAACCCTATTTATTTCAAACCTTGTTTGGTTATTTAACCGAAATTAACCAAAACCAAACCATAACCGACTTTATAACCGATTAACCATAACCGGAGTTTGGTTATGGTTATGGTTACCAAAACTCCATAACCGAACTAGCGGTTATGGTTATGGTTAATAGTAAAAACCGACCCATGCACACCCCTAGCGTTAACCATTTTACCACTCCTGAGTCTTGTTAATGGGTTCATCCAAAATTTTATTTATGGGTTCATGGCATATTTTTAATAGCATTTCTACTAAAAGTTTGAAACCGAGTGGGTTCGTGTGAACCCGTAGATGTCAATGTAGATCCGCCCCTACCCTTGTACTATTAATAATATATGTTTTTAACCTATTTGAGTTTCTTTAATAATTTGCTTTTGTTAACTTAAAAAAGGGATTCAACGGTGTTTAATTTTTGTCCTCGACATTCCATTAAAAGTTTTGTTGAAAATAATATAGTACTTTTTGATAGCTTAGGCTATACGGGTGCTGATAACATGAGGAACCGAACTGATTCCAACTGAACACTATGGGTAGCGGTATCATCGGAACCGGAATATGTTTTATGGTTTACGATCTATGTAAAATACATATAGAATATAGATATCATTTTGGGCTTATCATGACTTTATTTTTTAGGTTTTCTTTTTTGGTTGCA
Organism: Helianthus annuus; assembly: GCF_002127325.2. NCBI lineage: Eukaryota > Viridiplantae > Streptophyta > Magnoliopsida > Asterales > Asteraceae > Helianthus > Helianthus annuus. The sequence goes on along the minus strand of NC_035447.2, from coordinate 33,865,234 downwards.
ATAACGAGTGTCGGGTAACGTAACAAAATAAACCGATACTAGCCTAATTTCCGCCGCATAAGATTGGAGAATCCCACTAGTTTACTACATTTGTAACTATATGGAGAAGAAATGTCAAAACATATAATATAAGCATTATCTGGGTTCATAATAACTTTATCTTTTCTTCAAATAAAATAGAAATGATGATAAGCTTGATTTTTTTAATTAATCATGAAAAACTCATCAAAAAGTAACGAAAAGCAAGACATTACAATGCACAAAGAAAAACAGGACAAACGTCAAAACTAAAACAATGAGCACCATATATGATATAACTTAGAAACCCAATCTTAAAACAAAACACCAACACACCAACACACCAAGACAACCATCCTAAACAAGACAACTCAAACACTATTCTATCTATGGATATAAAATACTTAGTTCTATTATCCAAAAATATGTGGTGGCGTAACTTGTTACCCGTTTACATTATATTTCGACGTAATTTTCCAGTTTTTAAATGTAAATCCATTGAAGCTCGATTTCAAAAAGAAATAAATCTAAAAGATCCAACTTTAGACGGTGATAATAAGGGTTGCATTTCCTATATAGATTCTATTTCTAATCCACCAACCATTTGGAAAATTTATTTACCTATACTTTATTTTCTAGTTATATCGATCATCAATAAAAGATGTCTTCCCTTATATTAAATTCTACAATAAAATTTACTGAATCTACTAATCATTTAAAGTGGCAGAATAAAGTTATAACTCTTGTATCGTATGATGTAAAATATTTATGATATATAGACGACATACACGCTTAATTCAGAACATATAACAATGCAAATCACTCTAATTTCAAGTCTTATTTACCTTGATATTAATCTAAAAAAGAAGTAAAAACACGTCAAAATAATAATAGAAATACAAATTCAATCACTAAGATTTATTTTTTGGGCTCCTCATGATTGATTCACAAGTTTTCTTTATATTACAAAAGGTTAGAAAGTGATGACCAACTCCAATATTGAGTGGAAGAATCCTTTTCTAATAGCCACATAATTTTATCCACAAACAACAAATGATCTTAATCTTTGATAGAGATAGTAACTCAAAATAAACCTAGTGGCTCAAAAAACATACTTTAGGAGGTTCCAAGTGCCTTATTTGACATATGCCAATGCAGTTGATAGTGGGATGAAAAAAGCTTAAAGTTGACAACTTGTAGGTAATATATTTAATCCAATTTGGAATTAGGTTAAAAGAACAATTAATATTTAATTGAGCACTTCCAGAGTCCCAAGATATTTACATTGGTAGTGTCACTTTACCATTGGTTGTTTTGATTCACAAGTCTTAGCTTGTGGCTCTAATTCAGTAGAAAGATTTACATAATCTTTCTCATTTGTTGAAGGTTTCACTTCACCCATGTTCATCATATAATATTTTAATTATTAGATGTTACTTTTATATTTGTTGAAATGTAGATAAAGGGATAACATCAAATAAAAAGTTCATTTTGTCTAAGTAGGATGAGAAGAAATCTTAACTATTCATTTTTTAAATTAATGGTTAAGATGAAAGTGTAGGAAAAAGGAGAAGTGAAAGGGTATCTTGGTAAAATCATATTTATGGATTTTCTCTCTCCACATGCAAGACACATGCGTATTCCACCTCATTTTTTAAACGTTCAAAACTTTTTTATACGACATTATTTTTTCATAAAAATTTCACCATAAAATCGAGCGTCTTTTTATCTTTAATTTAAGTACCATATTGCTATATAAAATATGAATACTAAAAAAACCCACTAAAATGTGTTGTATTTCTATGTTGTATAACATTTTTTGTGCTAGATTTTTATACTATATTTTTGTGCTGAATTTTTTTGTCTTAAATTTTTTTTTCTCAATTTTTTGTGCTGGATTTTTTTGTATTACATTTTTTTGCTGAATTTTTTCGTGCTATATTTTTTGTACTACATTTTTTTGCTGAATTTTTTCGTGCTATATTTTTTGTACTAGATTTTTTTGTGCTATATTTTTTGTGCTACATTTTTGTGCTATATTTTTTTGTACTAGATTTTTTGTGCTAGATTTTTTTGTACTAGATTTTTTTGTTGTATTTTTAAAAAACAAAATGGGTGACACATGTCATTTTCACTCCTATTTATAAGGACCAAAATGCAATGCATTCCTACTTATTAGGAGTGTCACATGTCATCGTCACAATCCTTCTTAGGCTACTTAGACAAAATCCACTTTTTAGTGGATCCTTCCCCTGTAGATAAAAATGACCTTACCCACGATAGAGATTATTGTAATAGTTATATGATAACGCAATAAAGGATAAATAATAGAATGAGAGTATACAAAAGAATGTTGAAGACGGCATCATTTTTTGGTTACAAAGAATCTAATCATTTTACTACAAGAAATAGAAATTAATGTGTTTTGTAATCTCATTTCTAACGAAAGAAACAGTCGGTGAACACTTAGTTAAGAATTTGTACCATGGGAACATACCAACGGATTTTGTAAACCTTCTTATGGACAAATCATAACCAAAGATTATTTTTATTTTGAGTTAAATGCCATTTTAGTTTCTGTGGATTGAACCATTTTGTCACTTTAGTCCAAAGGTTTCATTTTTAACCTGTGGGTCCAAAAAAGTTTCACAATTGCCATTTTAGTCCACCGGGTTAACTTCATCCATTTTTTCTGTTAACGAGAAGGCCAATTTGGTCATTTTGTATGTAATTCTGTTAACTAAAAGGGCAATTCAGCCATATAAAATGACCGAATTGGCCTTCTCGTTAACAGAAAAAACGGATGAAGTTAACCCAGTGGACTAAAATGGCAACTGTGAAACCTTTTTGGACCCACAGGTTAAAAATGAAACCTTTGGACTAAACTGACAAAATAGCCCAAACCACAGGGACTAAAATGGCATTTAACTCTTTTATTTTTCTAACAAAATTAAAGTGAAGTTCCGATTTAATTTCATGGTTCATGAACAATGGTCATACACACATACGGACGATCAAATATTGCAAACTGATTTCATTTCTGACAGTCACATATCCTTAATAGCTCATCTTCTACTTTGTGTTTTAAATTGGAGTAAATTGCCAAAAATCATCCCTGAGGTTTAGGCCTATTTCTCAGTTTCATCCAAAATAACTTTTTTTTTTTGCCAAACAACTCTTTACCTTTGACATTTTTTTATCATTTTCCTCCAAACCACTAACTTAGTCTACTCCATTATATTAAGTTGAAGGATATTTGGATGAGACTGTCAAATATAAAACCTCAGGGATGATTTTGGCAATTTACTCAAACTCTTTTTAATTTCTTTTAGAGTGAATTTTAAGGATTGTCCTTTATCTTTATATCCATTTTCAGGCGCTGTCCTTTATCTTCAAAACTAGGTTAGAACCCCGTGTATTACACGGGTTGAATAAATGTAATTATATATATTAAATAATAAAAAGTTATATTTTTATGAACCCCGTATATTGTACGGGTTAAATAAATGTAATTTTATATATCAAATAATAAAAAATAGTTATATCTTTAAAAACCATGTGTATTACACTGATTAAATAAATGGAATTTTGCATACTAAATACTAAAAACGCCGTATCTTTAAAAAACCCGTGTATAACCGGGTTGAATAAATCTACCAAATAATAAAAATATTACATCCTTAAAAACCCCGTATGTTACCGTGTTGAATAGATCTAAAAAAGAGCTACATCTTTAAAAATCATATGTATTACAGATATTAAATATTAAAAACGTCGTATTTAAAAAAAAAACTCGTGTATAGTCGAGTTGAAAAATCTACCAAATAATAAAAAAAATGTATCCTTAAAAACCCCGTGTATTACACGTGTTGAATAAATCTAATTTTACATAACAAATGATAAAAAGTTATATCTTTAAATTTTGTATATTACACGTGTTATATAAATGTAACTTTGTATAGTTAATAATAAAAAAGTTATATTTTTAAAAACCCCACGCTTTACACGAGTTGAATAATTATAATTTTGTATACCAATTAATAAAATGAAGTTAAATTTTTAATAAATTAGTATAACATTTAATATTAATTTATTATTTATATATTTAATATATTTAATATAAGATAAGTAGAAAAGAGAGGTATTTGTTTTAAAAATATATTAAATTAACAATTTAGATTTGAGGATAATATTTTATTAAAGCATGATAAGATTTAATATTAATTTATTATTTATTTGTTTAGTTAATATAAGATAAGTATAGATTTGAGGATGCCTTCTATGAATGACACGTGTACAAAATTTGGTTTCTTTTATTATAGTAGATAGATTGACGAGTTTTGTCCTTTATGTTTTCGTATCATACACGTTTTGTCCTTTAGGCCTAACCCAGTTAGTTTTTTCAGTTAAATTTGGTCATGTGCTTTGCACATGAGGGCATTTTTGTCAATTCAAAGGTAAGTTCAATGGCAGATTTACAGCTCAAAGCTTTTGCAACCTTTGAATTGACAAAAATGCCCGCACATGACCAAATTTAACTGAAAAAACTAACTGAGTTAGGCCTAAAAGACAAAACGCCTTTGAATTGACAAAAATGCCCTCATGTGCAAAGCACATGACCAAATTTAACTGAAAAACTAACTGGGTTAGGCCTAAAGGACAAAACGTGTATGATATGAAAACATTAAGGACAAAACTCGTCAATTTTGAACATAAAGGACAACGCCTGAAAATGGGTATAAAGATAAGGGTTATTAGATTTTATCACCCCCAACTATCGGCCTTTGGCCGTTGCCACCCGCAACTAACACTTTGACACCCGGTATCCCCAACTTGACATTTTATTTGCAATGGCACCACCCAGTTAAATCTGCACTAACTGGGTTTATTTTTTGTCCGACGTGGCACAGTTTGCTGAATTGGAGATGATTACATGGTGATGATGTGTCATATCCCTCTTCTCCTTCTTTATAACACATTTTATAAAACAGAAAGACCCATAAAACCCTTAATTTCCTCATCCTCTGGGTTGCATTTTATCTCACTTCTGTTCTTCAAAACCTAAAACCTAAAGGGTAACTAAATCTCTAATCTTTATCTTAATTTGCACTTAACCCACAATCATTCTGTCAATTTATGACCTGTTTTCATCTTTCTGATCAAATCTCAAAGCTTACAATGCCGCCACCGGAAACCCCACTTCGCCTGAAGAAAAATAAGTCTCCAGCAACCGGAAAGTCTTCTCACAGTAACGATTTCCGGCCCAGATCTGTGTAACCGAGTAATAAAACAAGTCTCCATTTGTTATTTGCGCTTCGTCTTCGTCACCGAGTAAAGGTTCCGACAAAGAACATGGTGGTGACGTGAAGAGGTTCCGGCAAAGAACCGTTGCTGCCATGGCTCTTGCAGCGGCGTCAGACAACAATTTAGGAGTTTCTGGTAAGAATTCACTGTTCTTTATTCAGTCAAATCCATTTAGAAGACTCAAATGCGGATTTAATGATTGAATTATTGGTTTCTGTTGTTGATATCGGCGGCGTAGACACTTCCTGACCGTCGGTTAGTGATGTTTAAATGGTGGGGATGGTTATTAATGTTGGAATGGAAGAGAGGCAGGGGTGAACTTGGACTATGGATGGTAGTTTTGGGTTAGGTAGATACAGGTTAGTGTGGGATGGTAGTAGTTGATGGTGACGATAAAAGGGGTTTCGGTGGTGGACGGTGGTGTTTCATGGTTGTTTACACGGTAGTCGGTGAAGGTTTTCAAAGATGAACACTGGGACTGTTTAGTGTTTGGGTCAAACCTTATCATTCGCCACGTAACCCTGTCCACCTCATCAAGTATATGCCACGTAGGATAAGAAACAAACCCAGTTAGTAAATATTTAACTGAGTGGTGCCAGCACAAACAAAAAGTCAAGTTGGGGGTGCCGGGTGTCAAAGTGTTAGTTGCGGGTGGCAACGGCCAAAGGCCGATAGTTGGGGGTGATAAAATCCAATAACCCTAAAGATAAATGACAATCTTTGAAATTCACTCTTCCTTATTTAATTAATTTTGTCACATATATATAAAACATAATATACATGCAGTTTTTATAAAAAAAAATTAATAGTTTTGTCAAATAATTTTTATAAATTTTCATCCAAACCACTAACTCGGTTTATTTTTTTCTGTTAAGGTGAAGGATGTTTTAAATTTTATAAATTAAGACGGAAATTAATAGGGTTATTGGATTTTATCACCTCCAACTATTGGCTACCGGCCGTTGCCACCCCCAACTATCACTTTGACGCCCGTCACCCCCAACTTAACACTTAGTGTGTTCTGTCACCACGTCGTTAACTGATAACTAACTTTTGATCATGTTATTATACTTTTGGGGGTGTCATAGGGATCTTAGAAAAGTTTTAGGGATCTTTGGACACCCCAACAAGTATAGTAACAGGATCGAAAGTTAATGATCAGTTAACGACATGGTGACAGAACACACTAAGTGTTAAGTTGGGGGTGGCGGACGTCAAAGTGATAGTTGGGGGTGGCAGCGGCCAATAACCAATAGTTAGGGGTGATAAAATCCAATAACCCAAATTAATATCTAGTTTTTTTATATAGATCAATTTTATGAAGAGAAAACGATATATAAAATAAATATCAATGGTGTGCAGCGCATAACAATCGATTACAACTTTTAGTATTTAATCAAGTGTAGAGATAGAAAAAATTTGTAAAACGTTACATATTTTTAAATGTTTGGAACACCTAAGAAATATGTTGGCAGAAATAAAATATTTATCTAATTAAGATTATGAGGGTAACTAACTAATATTTATTCCGATTGGTTTGAGTAAAGAAACTTTTGGTTCATGGCATTATACTTACTATTTTGTGGGTAATTTTAAGGTTTAGTGTCACACCGATATTTCCACATATTACCGGTGGGCCCGGTGGAGAGTATCGTGACGTAGTTGATATTATCATAGTCAAGCAACACAATTTTAAATGCACAGCGGAAGCAAAAGATGAATCACATCATAAACCGAATAAATAGTAATATCAAAGTATCACAAACGGATTGTAATGGACCCACAGGCGGATCGAAAGATAAAAGATCATTGTTCAACAAACTTTAACATCTAAAGCTTGCAAGACTTGAGTAATGATGCCAGGAGTAGCCAGCTTATTTCGTCTAGTACCTGCACTTAGCCTTTTTGGAAAATACGCCAGTTTACACTGGTAAATACAATTTAACTGACTCATTTTGAAAAGAGTTTAAGAAAATTGGTTTGAATGCACAAGCCACAAAATATCTTTTATAACTTGGGACAATTATTTAAAAATAATCTTGTATACAGTTTTACTTATTTGTCGTCCATTAGTACCGGTTAGAAGAGCCGGTTAAGATTAATTGACACGCCACATGTATAATGCCCACAAGGTTGATTCCTTTAAGTGGATTACCAGTTTTTACATATGCAACTGTCAGGTGTATGCCTACACCCCGTGCTTAGGTCGTGCCCATTTCTTTGAATGATGCCAAGGATATCCGGGACATGGTCATTTATCCCCCAAAGGCCATACACCAAATAATATAGATTAAAACATGTTATAAATGCATTAATGACAATCCGATTTAAATGACTACACACCCGACCAAGCGGTATTATTATAATACCGTATCCCAAGCCCGTATAGGGAAAATAAGTTAAAAGTATTTATCTGAGCAAGTAATAATCACAAACAGCAAGTGCACGTAGCTTTTACTGGGCTCCTAATCTGGAACGAAGGTTTTTAATAACCTATTAGATTCCTAACGGGTCTTTAATTAAGCCTAAACTTAGACCGGTTAGTTTTAAAAGAAGATATGGTTCAAAACGCAAGATTAAGCGAAGACCGAATTAGAATGTGGTTTAGACCCGACAAGCTTGTATACTTGTTTAATATGGGCAAACTAAACACATTCTGGATTATGAGATAAAAATGATAAGGTTTGACCCGTTTCGGTTAATTTATGCAAACTAGTTACACAAGCCGATCCGAACGCGAAAAATGCGTAACGGGTAACCGAATGAGTCATGAACAGGTTTCCTAAGTTAATATGCCTTAAATATGTTGTGATATCAATATGATACCTTCCATTATGCCCAAAATGAATTTAAACTCAAATTATGCCCCGTAGGGGTATTTTGGTCATTTTAAAGCTCATAAAAGAGATTATTTATAAATCTGAGTTTCAGGTCTGATATAATCAGTAAAAATATTCATTTTTATAAATCATAACAGTAGGGTATTACATATACATAAAATTTATCTTTTATAACCAAACTATGCACCGTAGGGGCATTTTGGTAATTTCACATAAGCCTAAGAGGTAAAAATTAACATTTTGAGTTCAAAACTTTTGTTTACTGTTAAAGTATAAAAATTTAGGCATCAAACCTTATATGTTAAAAATAGTTTTAACTGATACTATGCGTTAAAAACTAGAGGTGGCAAACAAAACCCAACCATGATATTTTGGGTTATTTTGGGCCTCTTTAAAAAAGAAAATAAGTTAGATTGGGCTGGGAATTTAATCAAAATGGGTTAGAATGGGTTTTAAAATACCCATCTAATTTTTCACATGGGTTAAGATGGGTTTTTACTCCCTAAACCTAAAACACGCATCATCAACTTCAAGTCTTCAAACGAATCTTCATACAGATTACAGACGATAATCTAAAATTCGTTTCTGCTGCGTCCAGTGGTTATTTTGGTGCGATTCGTCTACAGACGAATCTCCATACAGTGAATCACATTGTTTGGATCATTCCTTTTTCGAGCTTCTTCCACCCTTGGCAAACGAATCTCCATACAGACGAATTAATTGCAAACGAATCTTCATAAAGACGAATCTGCAAACATTTTGAGTAAGTTATCGAAATTGTTTTATGGGTTTGATGAAATTCAATGTTTTGATTAAGAATTTAGGGTTTTAGTATTCAAATCTTGGAGGGGGTGAGTCAAATTTGGAATTTTTTGCTGCTTTTTTGGGGTTTTTGTTGATCAATTTAGGTTTTTGGATATTAAAGTCTATAGATTGTTGAAATTTGTATATAGATTGTGGCAGTTGAAGTGGTTTTAAAGTAGGATAACACACACAGGATAACACTATCAGGTCAGACATTTTAAAAGATATATCATATACGGGCTTCTTTGTATCAACTTTAAACTTGTTTTGGTAGGATAACACACACAGGAGATGGTGTGCCAGAGGACCTGGTAAGACAGATGTTTGGAAGCAGTGTCGACACAACTGAGGAGGGAATAAGCTTACTGATCAGCAGAAATCTGTTAAAGCTCATGAGTGGATATGTGCATTACCTGAGGGAGGCCGCAAAGTCGACTTTTGTAATATCTGTTGAACTTGCCTCTGTTGGTTCAAAGAAGACATGAAAAGACTTTTGGTTATATTTGTTGCTGCCTTCAAGAACGAGTTTTGGATGGTAGTTGTCAGTTTCAGTTTGGTTATACTTTACATGCCTATAATCTTTCAAAATGCCTGACTGTGCCTGATAGTGACATGGTTTGTTATAGGCATTGTGTCAATATTTTTATTTTCCTGCTGTCAATACGCAAGAGGATTCTTTAATGCCTGTAGTTTGCTTGCATTTGTGCATAGTGAAATTGGCAACAAAACTAGTGATTAACACTAACTTAGAGTGATTTCACTTACTACCATGGTTTGTAGTTTGAATTTAGATTGAAAAAGGTTATATAAAGATGTGTGTCAATGCTTGATAATTTTAGTCAATAAACGGGTCAAAGATAGTGTCTTTTTGGTTTAGCCTGCAAAGCCTAGCATGTAATGTAACAACCAATCTTTTGAGATGGGTTCAAAGAGTCATTTCATTGTTATTCATTCAAAGGGTTAAGTTTGACATATTACTCTTTTAATTAATAGTAAGTTTTTTTATTTATTTTTTATTTTTTAATTTTTTGATTTTTTTTGATTTTTTTTGATTTGTTTTTTGAATTTTTTTGGTTTTTTTTTGAATTTTTTTGACAAAAACCCATCTTGACCTAAACCCATTCTAACCCATCTCTTAATAAACCCATCTTAACCCAAACTCATTCTAGCCCATACCCATCCTAACCCATTACCCAAACCTACCCAACCCACCCATTTTGCCACCCCTATTAAAAACGCTTAAAAAGGCGATTTAAGCGATTTCCGGGTTTTATAAGAAAAGATGATATTTTTATTATTCCATAAAGCTTAAAATACTTTATTTATTATATAAAATCAGTAGCAAAAGGTTTGGTGTCAAAATGTTTTGTAAAACTCATTTTATAGGCCAAAAGGGCAAAACCGACAATTACCGAATAAAGCTTAAAACCCCTTGTTATGCTCAGCCTAAAAATAAATAAAAATCTTCAAAAATCCAAAAATTTTGTTTTATATCAGTAGGTAAAAAGTTTGATATAAAAATTTGGGTTCAAATAGGCTATATGCCAATTACGCCGTTTAATTAATAAAAAGCTTTCTAATTACGCTATTGAGCATAACTCCTAGTCTAGAACTCAAACTGATGTGAAAATTTAGGGATATGATTATATTTCAGTAATAAAGGTCTCTATCCTTTCACATTTTCAAAAATATCTTTTTAAGGTCAAAGGGGCATAATGGTCAACAATTAAGCATATAACGGAAACATGCAAATGAATCGGATAACTAATGAACCAAGTTGTATAATCACAGAGGGTTATACTAACATATAACCTGGTCCTACTAAAGCTCTAAGGCATTTCTAAACTATGCTTTAATGGGTCAGAACTGAAAGTCAAAGTAGAAGTCCACTTATGCGACTTTCGGTTCCGAACCGAGCTTAAACTGAAATTTGTCGGGTTGAACATGTTTATACATGTTCTTACATTAATTACCAAGTTATATGAGTGATAAAACAGGTTGCATGGCTTCTACATTGCTAATTATGTGTTTATTTGAAAATTAGCTTTCTGTTGACTTTTTATGATTAACTTTGACCCGACAATTGACCTAGTTAGAGTGGAAATCAGGGAGTACCCTTTTAAGGGTTTATTACCCACATAATTACCAACTCATAGGTACTTTCAATTCGAGATTTGACTGGACAAATTGTGATTAATCACGAAGTCAAACCTTAATTACGACGGTTTGACTTTAGGCTAATTAACTAAGTAAAACTGAATTAAGAAAGGTTAAGGATACTTACTGAGGTCCTATGCACGACTAATGACTTCTAGAAAATGGTCTTGAGCTCCAGGAATCTTCAGAATTGAAGTTGTGGAAGTTTGCAAGTGAATGACAAAATGTTGCAACTTTGGATTTCATATATTGGAGTTTTAATGCAACAAGATAGTGCCATGCAATTCTACAGGTGTTATATGATGGTCCCATGTGTCCCTATGCATGAGAAAACATTGGTTCAGGCCCCTGGTATCGAGAAAAAAGGCTTTGAAAGGCGGTGGAACCTGCAAAACAGGCATCTGCCTGTTTTTTGTTCGCTGCAGAGTATTACACCGCCCGCGTAAGAGACTTTAAAGTCTTACGCGGCCGGTATGGTTCCCCGGATCAGGTTAAATAAGTTTCATTATTTGCACTTTAGGTCCCTGGTCCTTTTAAAGGTGGTTTTAACTTCATTTCTTACACTTTTAACCCTCTAACTTGATTTTTAGGGACTCCAAGACATAACCAAACACCGTTAAGTCCTTGGTTAACTTTATGATCACCCGAAAAGCCTCAAATTTCAACGTTGACGCTTTTAACCCCTCGTATACGAATGTTATCATAACTTTCTCATACTTTATCGAAACCTTGTGAAATTTTTATCACTTATTCTAGTGAGTATAATTAATCGTTACCAAGCTTCGGGTTTGCTAAAAGGTCACTCAGAGGTTTAAATTAACATGTTGACACATTTAACCCCTGTAGTTTGTAATCTCTCACTTTCTTCCACAATTAGCTTCATATGATCCATAATTCATTCGTTTAAGGGCATAAACATCGTGTAGGGTTATTGAAAAGTATATTTATCCATTGTTGCCACTTTGAATCCTTTTACACACATAGATTCTTCGTTTGTCAACTTTAGTCCCTCATAAGTAATCTTTTACATGTTTAAAGTCCATGACACGTGTCGATATAACATTGGACATGAATTTTCGAGGTGTTACATCCTCACCCCCTTAAAAGAAATCTCGACCTCGAGATTTAATGAAATAAATGAGTGTACTTTTCTTTCATTGTGGACTCTACATCCCACGTGTACTCGGGACCTCTGCGACATCCCATTTAACTTTCACAATTGGCACTTGCTTCATTTGAAGCTTCTTATCCTGTCAATCCTCGATCGACAAAGGTTTTTCCACAAATTTCAAGCTCTCATCTATGTGCACATCCGTATGTGGTATGTCTAGCGATTAATCAGCTAGATATTTCTTCAGATTGCAGATGTAGAATACATTATGAATACCACTGAGCTCTTCAGGTAAGTTTAACTTATAAGCCACTGTTCCTACACACTCGATGATCTCGAATGGTCCTATATACCTTGGGCTTAACTTACCTTTCTTACCAAAGCGCATCACCCCTTTCCAGGGTGATACCTTAAGCAGAACTTTATCACCTACCTCGAACTTTAGAGGTTTACGCCTTTTGTCCGCGTAGCTTTTCTGCCTATCTCTGGCAGCTTTGAGACGATCTCTTATCAGTACAATCTTGTCTGTAGTCTCCAGGATTATATCAGGTCCTGTTAGTTGGACATCTCCAACTTCTGCCCAACAAACGAGCGTTCTGCACTTCCTTCCATACAAGGCTTCAAATGGTGCAGCTTGAATACTGGAATGATAACTATTATTGTATGAAAATTTGATCAATGGAAGATGATTATCCCAACTTCCACCTAGATCAATAACACAAGCTCTTAACATATCTTCCAGTGTCTGAATTGTTCGCTCGCTTTGACCATCCGTTTGCGGATGATATGCAGTGCTGAAATTCAGTCGGGTGCCTAAGGATTGCTGAAAGCTTTTCCAGAAATGTGAGGTATACCTTGTATCTCTATCGGAAATGATAGATACTGGCACCCCGTGGAGAGATACAATCCCATCCACGTACAACTGAGCTAACTTATCTGAGCTGTGTGTTTCCTTAATAGGTAGGAAATGGGCTGACTTAGTTAATGTATCCACTATCACCCAAATAGTATCATTTCCTTTCTTCGTCTTTGGCAATTTGGTGATAAAATCCATTGTCACCATTTCCCAGTTCCAGGTGGGAAGTTCAGGCTGTTGTAGCAAAACTGACGGCTTTTGGTGTTCAACTTTAACTTGTGCGCACATCAAACATTTGGCTACATAGGTAGCTATAGACTTCTTCAAGCCTATCCACCAATAATTTGCCTTCAGATCTTGGTACATCTTATCAGCTCCAGGATGAACGGAGTACTTAGAACTGTGGGCTTCCTGGAGGATCACATCCCGAAGTCCTCCATAAATTGGAACCCATATTCGTCCATTTAATCTCAGGATTCCGTCCTTGCCATAAGATAACTGCTCAGCAGTTACTCCAAATTTTTCATCAGGATAGTTTGCTTCTAATACAGCTTCCTTCTGCGCAGCAAACAACCTTTCATTCAAACTATTCATTAATTCAATGCTCTTAGCATTGATTCTTATGGGCTTCACCCTTTCCTTCCAGCTTAAAGCATCGGCGACTACATTTGCCTTGCCTAGATGATATCGTATCTCACAGTTATAATCATTCAAAGTTTCCATCCATCGTCGCTGCCTCATGTTCAAGTCCTTCTGATTAAGTAAGTGTTAAAGGCTCTTGTGATCTGAATAGATCATACACTTGGTTTCATACAAATAATGCCTCCACAGTTTTAGTGCAAATATAACGGCACCCAACTCCAAGTCATGGGTGGTGTAGTTCTTCTCGTGCACCTTTAACTGTCGAGAAGCATAGGCAATAACTTTGCCTCTCTGCACAAGCACACATCCCATACCGGTGTGTGATGCATCACAATATACCACAAATTCTTCGATTCCATTGGGCAACGTTAATACAGGAGCATTGCTCAACTTCTGCTTAAGAATATCAAAAGATTCTTGCTGTTTTGGACCCCAGTCAAACTTGTTATTCTTGCGAGTTAGTAAAGTCAGGGGTGCTGCAATTCTTGAGAAGTTTTTCAATAAATCGCTTGTAGTATCCTGCCTGTCCTAGAAAGCTGTGAATCTCCGTGGGCGTCTTTGGCTCTTGCCAATTCATAATGGCTTCAATCTTAGCGGGATCCACTTGGATACCATGCTCACTAACAACATGTCCAAGAAATTGGACTTCACGAAGCCAAAATTCACACTTCGAAAACTTGGTATAAAGCTTTTCTTGTTGAAGCAGCTTCAGAATGCAACAGAGATGCTTCTCATGGTCAGCTTGGCTCTTTGAGTAAATGAGAATGTCATCGATGAAGACGATGACAAATTTATCTAAGTAGGGCATGCAGACTCGATTCATGAGATCCATGAATGCTGCAGGTGCATTAGTGATCCCAAAAGGCATCACTAAAAACTCGTAATGACCATAGCGAGTCCTAAATGCAGTCTTGTGTACATCTTCATCTTTAACCTTCAGTTGATGATATCCCGACCTCAAATCGATCTTAGAAAAGTAACTTGCCCCTTGCATTTGATCGAACAGATCGTCGATCCTGGGCAATGAATATCTATTCTTGATAGTGACTTTGTTAAGCTCGCGATAATCGATGCATAGACGCATCGATCCATCCTTCTTCTTTATAAACAGGATTGGCGCTCCCCAAGGAGACGAACTAGGTCTAATAAAACCTTTGGCTAACAAATCATCCAATTGTGTTCTCAATTCTTTCATTTCCGTTGGTGCCAACCTGTAAGGCGCTCTTACGATAGGTGCTGCTCCAGGGATGATGTCAATTCTGAACTCTACTTGTCTATTTGGTGGTAAACCAGGTAGTTCTTCAGGCAAAACTTCTGGGTACTCAGAAATGACTGGGATGTCTTCAATCTTGGGCTTCTGTTCATCAATAGTCACATGTGCCATATAAATGACACAACCCTTCTTCAAGCACCTAGACGCCTTGAGCATAGACACTTGCTCAAACCGTCCACACTGGGTATCTCCCTGAATGGTAAGTGACTCACCAGACGGAGTCTTGATCACCACTTGCTTCTTGTTGCAAACGATCTGGGCTTGGTTATGAGATAACCAATCCATTCCTATAACTATGTCAAAACCGACTAACTTTAAGGGAAGCAAGGATAACGGGAAGGAGTGGTTCCTAATGGATATAACACATCCATCTAACACAGTTGAGGCTGTTTCTAGGGTACCATCAGCTAATTCTACCTCATATTTCACGCTTAAGGTTTTAACAGGTAAATTCAACAACTTACAAAACTTATTATCTACAAATGACTTATCAGCTCCTGAATCAAATAACACCCTTGCGTAAATATCATTTATAAGGAAGGTACCTGTTATCACATTATCGTCCTGAACAGCTTCTCGTGCATCCATTCGGAAGACCCTTGCATTGGTCTTCTTGGCTTCCTCAGGCTTTTTGGCATATTTAGGGCAATTGGTCTTGATGTGCACATAGCATCCTTAATTTTCTTGCAGTCTACCGTCTTGTGCTCCTTGGACTTGCATAACCCACATGCAGATGGTCCTGACTAAGACTTGGACTCAAGCCTGCATTTCCCAAAGTGACGTTTATGGCAAGTCTTGCACTTTGGCTTTTCATCAGTCTACTGACTACCTTTATTGTACCCAGACTTCTTCTTGTGGTCCGTGTTACCCTTATGCTTTTTCTCAGATCTTCGTGAGTTATCGTCCTCACGCTTTCTCTTACCTTCTTCCGAATTCTTAAGCGATCTCAGCCTGACCGCATCCAAAGTAAGAGACAGAGATAGATCAGCTGCTGACCTAAAAGTAGCAGGTCTAGATGCCTTAACACTGGCCTTGATCTCTTGGCTAAACCCCCAATGAAACGAGCAATTCTTTTGGGTTCCGGTGTTACCAGATACGGAACCAGTCGAGACAGGGTATTGAAACTGGTGAGGTAAGCTTGACAATCTAAATTCTTTATCACCAATGATAAGAAGTCTGATTCAATCCTTTCAACCTCATGCTGAGGGTAGTAATTCTCCTTAATAAGAGCAACAAACTGATCCCATGTCAGATTGTATAGTGGGATCTTTCCAGCAGCCTGAATGAGAGACTTCCACCATGCTAATGCCTTTCCTTTGAATGATTGGGATACATACTTCACTACATCCCTTTCAGCACAGCCGCTGATATCCACCACGGTATCCATTTCATCCAACCAAGTCATACAGTTAATCGCTCCTTTCTCCCCTGTGAAATCCCGGGGTTTGCAGGAGGCAAAATATTTATAAGTACAGGACTTGGTACGTGGTTCACGGTCAAATACTATCCTCTTGGATGGAACACTGTGTTGATTCGAGGAATGTTGAACATCCTCTTTCTTGGGCTGATCCTGCTGAGAGGGTGGCTTACTGTGTGCCTCAGATTGAGTCTTAGGTTTGGAATACGGTGCGGATAGGGTCCTGCTTCGAGTCCCGCTAGATTCATTAAACTGCCGCTCCATAGCTTTTGTAACAACATTATCTATTAATGCTTGCAGTTCAGCACCGGTCACATGTATCTTAATATTCTCATGGTTTTCCAGGGGATGACTGTTTACTTCTTCCGACCTAGCCATGTAGCTTAAATGCTACATAAAAGAAAAATAATGAAAAGGTTTATTTAGAAGCTTATACAGTACTATCGTTCTTGGCGATTTATTAACCATGGTATCAATAACCATTTTGGTTAATTTGTTAGGTATATATATATATATATATATATATATATATATATATTCAGGATCTTTATTATAATCCTTAATTATAATTTAAATAATAGCACAAAAGGGCCTAGTCACAGGGACAGAGTTAATTTATAAGCCAAGATTTTATAGAATCGAGGCATTAAGGCTTGAATCAAAGTTCATTACCTTTTCTTGACATGAATTCGTGGACCACCACTGTCTTTAGTCTCAAAGGACGGTAATTATGGCCTGTAGGCAATTCATCCCTAATGGATGATTATAAAAATAAGGAGGGAATTAGAATAATCCAATATAAGAATGACTTATGCGATTTTATCGAATCACATTTTGCCAAGAGTGTAAACATGTTTACAGATGTTAACAAGGATTTGAACCTTTTAAATAGGTTTTACCATCTTGGCCATATCTAGAATGACATGTGGCTAGATTTTACCTTTAAGATTCTTTTTAGCATTCAACGCAGAACATCCTAAATTGAGATGGTAATAAGGATCTGAATCTAATTTGGGGAGCTACCATCTTGGCCCCGTCTTAAGATGACACATGGCTAGGTCTTGTCCCTTTTTAGATTTTGTCATTTTATTATAATGATAGATCTTATAAAAGGAATGTTATTTTTCATTTATTTCATATTTTACGTTTATGCATAGAATTAACAAAAATGAAAATTTAAATTAACCATTCCACTACAAAAATTTAAACAAGTAAAGGTTTGCCCTAAACGGGACTTCTAACTGAAATAACATGCCCGCGCAGGGGCTAAACAGTAATAGCATACCCACGCAGGGTTTTAAACAGAAAGACATGCCCACGCAGGGGCTAACCAAAAAGACAAGTCCTCGCAGGGACTGAATACAGAAACAGATGTCCACGCAGGGACTTGATTACAACATAAATAATTAATCAAGGATCTTCAAAAATCCCTTCTCTTGGTCTTCCCCTTGATTAGGCCTGCCAAACCTTTGAATAATCCACGGGTGTTCCTGCGTTCTTCTTGGACTTCCCGCTCAACCTAGCTAAACCTTTCAAGCACCTCTTGTTGTCATTCTGGTGGTATCAATTGCGGCTGCGGCGGCTGCTGATGCGGAGGTTGAGGAGGTGGCGGTTGTTGGTACCCATAAGCTGGGTATCCAACTCCCCAGGGAGCTCTATAAGGCCCTCAGGGTGGAGAGCATTGTAGTCCCACGCTGCTTGGTATGGATCAACCTCTGCATAATTGTAGTTAGTGTGGGCCGGCTGCTCAAAGGGATTATACGCCGCTGAACCGGCGTATGCAGGAATTGGGTTACCAAAACCATCCAGTCGTGGCGCGACAGGCGCAGAGTCTACTTCCGAGATGAGGTTTGAAGGCCCACCCATCTGCGGGTCTTCATGGAGTGGCGGGTAGTGGCTGCCAATTGAAGGTTGAGGGGTGCTGATACGCACTCCTCCTCGCACGGACATCCGTGCGTTTGATCTTCGTCGCCTCGGTGGCTCCGGAGGCGGCTGCTGAACTGGTGGTGGTGGCGGTGGAGTGACCGCGACAAAACAAGAATCCTCGGAGGGATCCTGCTGCTGCTGCTGCTGGTGAGGCGAGGAGTGGTACGAAGGGGTAAACACCCAATCATACAAGGCGAATCTCGCCTAGTAACTATCCGGACCACGGTAAGGTGATCCATGGAAAGATGACCAATCAGAGATCTCGATAGGGTGGTTAGGGGTCCCGGTTGGAGGCTCGGCGGGATCCGTGTCTTCGTCCATGTCCATCGCATGGTCGCCCGAAAAGTGGTCTTCAGGTCCTAGTGGGTTAAAACCCACTGGTTCTTCAACGAGGTTTGCCGGGTTGAACCGGCTCTGAAAGTAAGGTGTTGGGTCGTTGAAAGAATGGTGAGAGTTGGATCTCTGACGAGGGATGAAAGAAGGCTGTGGGTTGTGGGGCTCATTTTCAGATTGAGGCCCGAAAGAGTGGTGATAAGATGGTGACGAACTTAGCGAGATGGATCGCCTCGCTGGCTCTATATACATCCTCCAATGCTCCTGAGGACTGGTACTCATTGTGATTGATGGGGTTTGTCTGTGTGATGGCCCGGCCTCATGGTCGTGGCCTGTTACTGGTGCCTTTCCTCCCATCCTGAATCTTGGCGGCATGATTGATCCTGTCAACATAAACAAAGATAACAACAAAAAAATATATAAAGGACAAAATAAAAAAAATCAGGATTTGTCCTAAGTTCTTTGTCTACACTCGAAAATTGAGGAATGTGCAACTGTGTAACTGAGATTAAACACAAAAAGGCTAGTGTTTAATTCACTCAGTGTTGGCTCTGATACCAACCTGTCACACCCCGATATTTCCACGTATTATCGGTGGGCCCGGTGGGGGAGTATCGTGACGTAGTTGATATCATCATAGTCAAGCAACACAATTTTAAATGCACAGCGGAAGTAAAAGATGAATCACATCACAAACCGAATAAATAGTAATATCAAAGTATCACAAACGGACTGTAATGGACCCACAGGCGGATCGAAAGATAAAAGATCATTGTTCAACAGACTTTAACATCTAAAGCTTGCAAGACTTGAGTAATGATGCCAGGAGTAGCCAGCCTATTTCGTCTAGTACCTGCACTTAGCCTTTTTGGAAAATACGTCAGTTTACACTGGTAAATATAATTTAACTGACTCATTTTGAAAAGAGTTTAAGAAAATTGGTTTGAATGCACAAGGCACAAAATATCTTTTATAACTTGGGACAATTATTTAAAAATAATCTTGTATAAAGTTTTACTTATTTGTCGTCCATTAGTACCGGTTAGAAGAGTCGGTTAAAATTAATTGACACGCCACAGGTATAATGCCCATAAGGTTGATTCCTTTAAGTGGATTACCAGTTTTTACATATGCAACTGTCAGGTGTATGCCTACACCCCGTGCTTAGGTCGTGGCCATTTCTTTGAATTATGCCAAAGATATCCGGGACATGGTCATTTAACAACCAAAGGCCATACACCAAATAATACAAATTAAAATAGGTTATGTAAATGCATTAATCACAGTACGATTTAAATGACTACACACCCGACCAAGCGGTATTATTATAATACCGTATCCCAAGCCCGTATAGGGAAAATAAGTTAAAAGTATTTACCTGAGCAAGTAATAATCACAAACAGCAAGTGCACGTAGCTTTTACCGGGCTCCTAATCTGGAACGAAGGTATTTAATAACCTATTAGATTCCTAACAGTTCTTTAATTAAGCCTAAACTTAGACCGGTTAGTTTTAAAAGAAGAAATGGTTCAAAATGCAAGATTAAGCGAAGACCGGATTAGAATGCGGTTTAGACCCGACAAGCTTGTATGCTTATTTAATATGGGTAAACTAAACACATTCTGGATTATGAGATAAAAATGATAAGGTTTGACCCGTTTCGGCTAATTTATGCAAACTCGTTACATAAGCCGACCCGAACGCGAAAAATGCGTAACGGGTAACCAAATGAGTCATGAACAGGTTTCCTAACTTAATATGCCTTAAATATGTTGTGATATCAGTAGGATACATTCCATTATGCCCAAAATGAATTTAAACTCAAATTATGCCCCGTAGGGGTATTTTGGTCATTTTAAAGCTCATAAAAGAGATTATTTATAAATGTGAGTTTCAGGTCTGATATAATTAGTAAAAATATTCATTTTTATAAATCATAACAGTAGGGTATTACATATATGTGAAATTTATCTTTTATAACCAAACTATGCACCATAGGGGCATTTTGGTAATTTCACATAAGCCTAAAAGGTAAAAATTAACATTCTGAGTTCAAAACTTTTGTTTACTATTAAAGTATAAAAATTTACTAAAAATCTCAGTAGGCATTAAACCTTATATGTTAAAAATAGTTTTAACTTTTACTATGCGTTAAAAACGCTTAAAAAGGCGATTTTAAGCGATTTCCGGGTTTTATAAGAAAAACTGATATTTTTATTATTCCAGAAAGCTTAAGCTACTTTATTTATTATATAAAATTAGTAGCAAAAGGTTTGGTGTCAAAATGTTTTGTAAAACTCATTTTATAGGCCAATAGGGCAAAACCGACAATTACCGAATAAAGCTTAGAACCCTATGTTATGCTCAGCCTAAAGATAAATAAAAATCTTCAAAAATCCCAAAATATTATTTTATATCAGTAGGTAAAAAGTTTGATATAAAAATTTGGGTTTAAATAGGCTATATGCCAATTACGCCGTTTAATTAATAAAAAGCTTTCTAATTACGCTATTGAGCATAACTCCTAATCTAGACCTCAAACTGATGTGGAAATTTAGGGACATGTTTATATTTCGGTAATAAAGGTCTCTATCCTTTCACATTTTCAAAAATATCTTTTTAAGGTCAAAGGGGCATAATGGTCAACAATTATGCATATAACAGAAACATGCAAATGAATCGGATAACTAATGAACCAAGTTGTATAATCAAAGAGGGTTATACTAACATATAACCTGGTTCTACTAAAGCTCTAAGGCATTTCTAAACTATGTTTAATGGGTCAGAACTGAAAGTCAAAGTAGAAGTCCACTTATGCGACTTTCGGTTCCGAACCGAGCTTAAACTGAAATTTGTCGGGTTGAACATGTTTAGACATGTTCTTACATTAATTACCAAGCTATATGAGTGATAAAACAGGTTGCATGGCTTCTACATTGCTAATTATGTGTTTATTTGAAAATTAGCTTTCTGTTGACTTTTTATGATTAACTTTGACCCGACAATTGACCTAGTTAGAGTGGAAATCAGAGAGTACCCTTTTAAGGGTTTATTACCCACATAATTACCAACTCATAGGTACTTTCAATTCGAGATTTGACTGGACAAATTGTGATTAATCACGAAGTTAAACCTTAATTACGACGGTTTGACTTTAGGCTAATTAACTAAGTAAAACTGAATTAAGAAAGGTTAAGGACACTTACTGAGGTCCTATGCACGACTAATGACTTCTAGTAAATGGTCTTGAGCTCCAGGAATCTTCAGAATTGAAGTTGTGGAAGTTTGCAAGTGATTGACAAAATGTTGCAACTTTGGATTTCTTATATAGGAGTTTTAATGCAACAAGATGGTGCCATGCAAGTCTACAGGTGTTATATGGTGGTCCCATGTGTCCCTATGCATGAGAAAACATTGGTTCAGGCCCCTGGTATCGAGGAAAAAGGCTTTAAAAGGCGGTGGAACCTGCAAAACAGGCATCTGCCTGTTTTTCGTTCGTTGTAGAGTATTACGCCGCCCGCGTAAGAGACTTTAAAGTCTTACACGGTCGGTATGGTTCCCCGGATCAGGTTAAATAAGTTTCATTATTTGCACTTTAGGTCCCTGGTCCTTTTAAAGGTGGTTTTAACTTCATTTCTTGCACTTTTAACCCTCTAACTTGATTTTTAGGGACTCCAAGACATAGCCAAACACCGTTAAGTCCTTGGTTAACTTTATGTTCACCCGAAAAGCCTTAAATTTCAAATCTGACGCTTTTAACCCCTCGTATACGAATGTTATCATAACTTTCTCATACTTTATCGAAACCTTGTGAAATTTTTATCACTTATTCTAGTGAGTATAATTAATCGTTACAAAGCTTCGGGTTTGCTAAAAGGTCACTCAGAGGTATAAATTAAACATGTTGACACATTTAACCCCTGTAGTTTGTAATCTCTCACTTTCTTTCACAATTAGCTTCGTATGATCCATAATTCATTCGTTTAAGGGCATAAACATCTTGTAGGGTTATTGAAAAGTATATTTATCCATTGTTGCCACTTTGAATCCTTTTACACACATAGATTCTTCGTTTGTCAACTTTAGTCCCTCATAAGTAATCTTTTACATGTTTAAAGTCCAGGACACGTGTCGATATAAAATTGGACATTAATTTTCGAGGTGTTACATTTAGTAATGATACGTTATTTGATAAGAAGGGGGGGCAGTGGCTTCGATTTTTTGTTAGGAGCGAATTTAAAAGAGTGGAAGATGAATTACAAACTTGATACATATGATAAGATTTGTTTATTTGACATTTTTCTATAAGGTCACTAACATTTTAGTTTTATAAAATTTAGAGGTTGAAGTAGATTTTATTTTTATAAAACCGATGTATATAAAAAATTGGAAATTAATTTTTGTCTTACTTTATAAAATTTAAAAGTTCCTTCACCTTAATAGAAAAAAATAACTGAGTTAGTGGTAGGATGAAAATTTATAAAAATTATGTGACAAAACTATTAATTTTTTATAAGAACTGCATGTATATTCTGTTTTATATATGTGTGACAAAATAAATTAAATAAAAGAAATTAAAAAGAATTTAAGGAAATTGCCAAAATCGTCCCTGATGTTTTATATTTGTCAGTTTCATCCAAATATCCTTTAACTTAACAGAAAAAGTAAACTAAGTGGTTTGAATGAAAATGATAAAAAAATGTCAAAGGTTAAGGGCTATTTGGCACAAAAAAATTATTTTGGATGAAACTGACAAACAGACCTAAATCTCAGGGACGATTGTGACAATTTACTCTTTAAATTGTTATGTTTGGGTTTTTCTTGTCAAAACAATCCAAAATATCATGTCTAAGTTCAAAACATGATGTCTAAATGTTAAATTTTATGTCTTCTCACACTTCTCACGAAAAATGTCATTTCTACAGGAACCTCATCTCTGTTCCATATATGTGTATTAATTGCGAAGCTCTCATCAAAGAGGACTCACACAAAAAATAATTAATAATTAGTTGTATAGGGGAAGATTCATTTGAGAAGAAATTTAATGTGAGAAGAAAAAGAAGAAATGGTATATTAGTAAAATACTATTTCATTTATAACTTATATCATTAATTTTTCTCTCTTTAATTAATTAGTCAATAAATCATTAATTATCCTACATATAATCTACAAAACCTACACATATCAAAATTTTCCTTCATATACCCTACACATTATAGAATTCTATCCTACACAGTCGAAATTTATCCTACACAACTCGAAATATATCCTACACAACTCGTAATTTATCCTACACAACTAGTAATTTATTCTACACTGTAAATTAAGTTGTTTTTTAATTTGAAAAAAAAATATATTTTAAAAAGGAGTTACAAATTTAATTTAGTTAGTTATTAAAGGGGAAGAATACAAATTAATGATTTATGTAAGTTTACCAATATATCCTTATATTAAAATTAAATGCAAATATTAAATGAAGTAAAATGAAGTATTCTTATTAGTTGAAACTTCTTCTTTTTTCTTCTTACAAAAAAATTCTTCTCATTTGAACCCTCCACTAGTTGTATAACACAAATATTAATAAGTAATATATGCCAGGAGTTGATGAAGTCATATTTTCACTAATTTTTTACGATCTTCTACGTAAATAGAAATTGATTAACCACACAAAATTCTTGAGATAAAAAGCTCGATGGATTGAATCTTGCTTAGAATAGGTAGTTGATAATTAACTTTGAACCTTTTTCTTAAATTTGCACTACTCCAAACTGTCACTACACAACTTTTATGTGAGTGTGTTATTACTCTGAACAATATTTTCTCTTTTGTGCATACTGAATATCAAGCTTGGAGAACTCGCTAGTCGCTAGTTGGCCGGTGAGGTGAGGACTAGCGACTACTCGGAATTAATCAGATCGGGTTTTTTATATGTAATTTTCAGTTTTATGCATATATACACATATTTTTATAGGTAAATAATTTAAGTAGCTAGGTTTTAACTATTACTTAACTCATTTGTTAAGTATACAAGATTAATTGTTGGAATTCACATGGTTTGGTTGGAAACTGGCCGGAATTTAGAGGTTTTGGCCGGAATATACAGATTTTTGCCGGAATCTGGCCGGAAACGCCGATTTTTTGCTGGCCGACTAGGTCCGACTAGCGATTAATGGTGTGATTAACGAAAAATTACTCAGTTACTGACCGACTAACGATTAACCGCCGCCTAGTCGCCGCCTAGTCGCGATTTTTACAACACTACTGAATATTCGTCACATCGCGGACAGGAATTCTACTAGTGGTTAACGAAAAGCGAAATTATGTGTTATATGAAATAATGGAAATAGATAAAAGAATTTTCAGAAAAAAGAACTCGCTTCCCTCAAAATCCATTTCCCAAGCGAATCACAATTACATGAATTTCACTGGTTACATATGCGAATTGTTTAGTTTTACAAAATACAAATGGTCCTAAAAACCACCTAGAAGTACAGTCAGGTTCTATTAAAAATTATCATGTCCCTGTGTAAAAGTCAATTTCTATTATAATTACAATGTCCAGCATTTGCTAACTAAAAAGAATCCAAAGTGTAGTATATGAAAATATATACATAGCCAGTTAGCCCATAGGAGGGTTAATATCCCATTGAATCGACAATAAAGCTACCCACTTTATTATAGGTTATATATGACTAAAAATTAGTGGTTGTAATTAATTGTCAAAGGCAATATGGGTTCACTATAAAACTACATAACTAGCTCATTGTTCTCTTACCTTCTCAGCCTTGATCATCTACAAAGACTAAAAAAAACTCCGTTTATAAGTATTTTTACACTTTCAAATATCACAATCATGACTCCACAAAGATCACAAGTTGGATACTCTACTCCTGAAGGGCGTTCATCGCTTTTCTCCGACAACTTCTACATCCAAGATCCCATATCTGTGCTCCATGTGACCAATTTCTTAACCGACATACCTCACTACTTCTCTTCAAACCCTTCATCGCACAGCAACAACTCAACTTTAGATGAAGCCGACAGGCAACAAACCAACATCATTTGTGACCGTAAACGAAGAAGAATGGTATCGAATAGAGAGTCTGCTAGGAGATCAAGAATAAGGAAACAAAAGCTACATGAAGAGCTTTTTTCCCAACTGGTTAGTCTTAGAACTGATAACCAGACTCTCATGGAGCAGTTGAATCACTTAGTAGAGAGCCATGAAAAGGTAGTTGATGAAAACACACGGTTAAAGAAAGAGGCGACCGATATTATACATAAGCTAGATGAAATTCTGCTTGCAAACACCTCAATGGATATGCAATGCTTCGTTGAGTTGAGTTGATTTGATTTGAATTGCATGTTGCCTATATAATTCAGTTGTAAAATAGTTTAAATAAACATGTAATAATGCAAGTAAATATATCATTTTCTTGACTGAATAATGATAAATGATCGAGTTTTTCTAACCCAAAAATCGCTTTAATAAATTGTAACATTTGCTGAAATTTCAGCAGCATGCTTTTAAGAACATAACGACAAACACACGTATAGCAAGCTATTGGTAAGGTCTGGAGAGGGTAGGATGTGACCAAACCTTTCCTCTATCTGGGAAGATAGAGAGGTTGCTCCCGATAAGAACCACCCTCCAATTATAAACAATATGTGCTAACAACATAAGCATGATATTTATGGGTATGATATGCAACCATGACCGCATGAAGTTTGATAATACAACATTTTACTCAATAAGTGTTAGAGTAAGATCTAACGTGTATTAACCATATATTGACGAACAACGTTAGGAAAAAAATGTTGCGGATGACAGGCCGTAGACAACAATGACACATATACTGGTGATGATGTTTCAATGTGCATAGTTTAGGTGTATCGCAAACACCCAAATTTTCAGCAATATGACAGGGAAAATTTATCTCGGCAATAAGTTTATTGATACTGTTGCTAACTCTAAGGGCGAGTAGCAACACAAATTGAAGTGGAAGCCAATTTTATTGTATATTGTAGGAGGAAGAAACACTCGGTTCTCACTGCACGGGAGGATCCAACCTCTTTTTGTGGTTTCGCAATTCACATGAAGTCATTTGTATTTGTTTTGAGAAAAAATAGTGAGAACCTTGTATGATTTGGAAAAATAGTGAGAATTAGTGAAAAACTATCAAAATGAACCCAAAATCCTGAATCCGCCACTAGTTCACAGAGAACTACATACTTAGAAGCATTTTGTTCCTTATTCCGTTCAATAAGCTTTCAACAGTTAAACTACATTAGCTAGTAACCATACAAAAAATTTACAATCTATATAAGGATGCATAATGTTTGTACAATTTTAGTCCAGGCGAATTTACACCTAATCACATGTTCAATTCTCATGTGAAAAGAACGAACACTCCGGTCCCTATAGTTGTCGATTGCTCGCAATCAAGTCCCTCCGACTAACGGTCGTTTGTTGAACGTTGGCATTTCTGTTAAAAGTACAAAATGCCCCTTAGGGACTGAATCAAATTTGTGTTGTCTTCTTTATAAAGTCTACATTACAACTCATAACCCACCATCATCCTCAAATCAAGTTACCCTAATCTTTGCAACATACAACCCACCATCATCTTCAACACTATCAATCGGTGTTCAAGTGCAGGGGTGGATCTACCATTATACAAGGGGTAGCCTCCGCTACCGCTTGGTCGGAAAATTTTTGACGTTTTTAGTGTAAATTTTGGAAAAATTTGACGTTTTTTCGATTTCGTTACCGCCTATTTATAAAACGTTCCCGCTTGGTCGGAATTCTAGATCCGCCACTGTTCAAGTGGATTCCTCATTAGCTACTCACATGCGATTTATCTGGTTTGTATGTGCGATTGGTTATATATAAATCTCAATTACTGATGATTTAATATCTACTTTATTTAATAGACAGGTTTCAAACATTATCAGTAATACAATGTGATTACCATCTTCTCAATGAGGAAACATACGGAGAAACTGAAAGGGAAGAGGCAAACTCTACACAGTCAAGGGGT
Source organism: Helianthus annuus (assembly GCF_002127325.2). NCBI lineage: Eukaryota > Viridiplantae > Streptophyta > Magnoliopsida > Asterales > Asteraceae > Helianthus > Helianthus annuus. The sequence continues at coordinate 33,837,513 of NC_035447.2, read as the reverse complement.
GGTTATAATCATTTATTGGGGCCATAAGAAATTGCAGTCTTCAATATACTTAGAATTCCATAAAAATGTCACACATACACATAAGTCTTCAGGGCCGTCTCCGAAAATGAAAAAAAAAATTTGGCCCTGTGCAAGATAAAAATTTGGGCCCTATTCGTAAAACCCTTGATTCAATGTTCCAAAAAATTCTTGCACCGATGATGATGAGATCCTGGTTAACCCTCAATTTTGCCCTTAAACAAAACCCTTTACGTCGATGATGATGATCGCCTGGTCTGGTCACACAGCGTCACAGCGAACACAATGTTTGATGGTCTTCTTTTCTTGCATAGTCGCACAATGCCCAGCGCCCTCTAATGGGTTTGATTTGAAATATGTATTTATTAACCTGGGCCTATTAAATTGTTATACTAAGGCAGACCCATTTCAATTGGGTTTATTCATTTCTTGTGCACACACCCATACAATAGTTCGTTGAAACACAGGCCATTTAAACTTAATAAACAGGCCCTGTAACACTTAAACACAGGCCTAATAGTTTTGGGGTTCTTGCACTGGAAATCGTTTAAGGAAGCAGTAATATGAAATATGGGCCAACTGAAGAATCTATTTGTCTTGTTGATTGGGTAAAAGCGTTTTGACTGAAACTACAGTTTTATATTATCCTTCCCACAAATCTCAGTTAACTCACAATCTTATTATCATTATATTTCTTCCATTCTTAAGGTTATTTCTCTAAAACAAAAACGGGAGTTTGATGGACTTGGTGGATCCAAGACTGGATTCTGATTTCAACAAAAGGAGAGTTTGATGGACTTGGTGGCTCCAAGACTAGTTCATTAACACAGGCCCATTTAAACCTAATAAACAGACCCTGTAACATTTAAACACAGGCCTAATAATTTAAAAAAAAAAAAAAACATACAGATTTTTTTTAAATATATATTTAAAAAAGAAATTTTTGGGCCCTATATTTGTTTGGGCCCTGTGCGCAAGCCCATTCTGCACTTGGCCATAGACGGCCCTGTAAGTCTTACTTTAACGTCATCTTCATTACCGATTGTTAAAACGGGTTCTGCTGGTATTTCTTGAACCCATTCGTCTACTCTTGTCAAGAAGTTCCAACTGGAATGCGTTGATGATACCATATGGTTTTAAAGAATGTCATGTGTTACTACAAGAATCATTCTCTTATATTTATCTTTTACACTAAATTTTATTAGAATATTATTTTTTAATTCATACAATATGAGAATATACATTTTAAATCTTACTGTTTGATCATACTAAGTTTATTAAACTCCACAATATGAGAAATCTGCATCCATTATATATTTGGTTGATTTATTACTAAAAGCCACAACTAAAAACTAACAATATTTAAGAAAAAAAATTAACATACTTTCTAAACCACTATTATTATTAGTATTATTATTAGTTGTGGTTGTAATTTCAGAAAGCTATAACACTACCCTAAATATATAATTGTTTTTACAAACTACTGAGTACCAAATAAATAAGACATTATAATATTAAGAAGGGGAAATGGATTTTATCATCCTAAACTAAGCAAAATTGGCCAATGTCACTCCCAACTTTCATTTTGGGTCTCACCACCCCCAACTTAACACTTCGGTTGTCCTGTCACCCCGTCGTTAACCAAACACTAACTCAGTTAGTTTTTTTTTATCCTACATGGCTATTTTTTTATGATGTGGCTTGTTTTTGATGACGTGTTATACTGAGGTGGCCAATTATTTTTAAAGAAATCTATATTTTAATTATAATTAATATATAAATCTCATTTTAAAAGATCCAAGGCAGGATTAAACAAACCCTCTCTTCTCCTTCCCAAACACGCAGAAAACAAACCTTCAAACCCTACTCCACCATGAACACACCAAAACACACCTGCTTAAAACTCCAAATCCCCCAACCAATCTTCATCAAAGGCACCTGGTTTCCTTCCCATTTCAACCTCTCCATCACCGACGGCTCTAACGCTTGGACCTGCACCGGTAATAATCGTTATTTCTACATTATCGGACCAAACGAGCTTCTGAATTGAAGGAACTGAAGGTGAATTTGACGCGATTTGCAGGCGGAGTGGCGGTTGGAGGTAAGGGATTGGTGGTTTTAAGAGAAGTGTTGTCGTCGCCGGAGGTGTTGGTAGGATTATCGGAGGTGGTGTTAGGGGTGTCAGAGGCGTCAGCGCCGGCTAGAGATTCTGTCGGTTCCATGACTGACGCAAAGTGCAGACGGCGGTGAATGTATCTCCGGTTGTCGAATGGTTTTAGATATTTAGAGGACTGATGAAGAACAATATCAAAGCTACACCAGATGAGGAACAGTATCGCTGATATGAACAAAAATGGCAGATCTAAAACATCATCTAACACACAACTCTGCCATCATCAAGTTTGCTACCGAATAAACTCACCAGATCTGTAAACTCTCTCATCTTTTTCCTCCAATTTCTCTTCAATCTCTGCAGATTGGAAATTGTGTGTATGTGTTGAAATGCAACTGATCGATCTCTACAATTTGGGAGAATTTATTTTGTGCGCAATTGATCGATCTCTGCAATTTGCGGATGAATTAGGGCAAGAACGGCTATAGGGATTAGTTGTGTGCGATTGATCGATCTCTGCAATTTGGGAGAATTGTGTTTGTGTTGAATTAGGGTTCGAATGATGTTTCAGAGAGGATAAAACAAGGGTCAATCCATGTATGTTGTCCACCTCATCATCTCTATGCCACGTAGGCTTAAAAAACAAACTCAGTTAGTGATTATTTAACGAAGGGGTGACACTGACACTAAATTGTCAAGTAGAGGGTGGTGGGTGCCAAATTGAAAGTTAGGAGTAGTACTGGCCAATTTTGCTTAGTTTAGGGTGATACAATCCATTTCCTCTATTAAGAATTATGATAAATCATAAGTTTACTGCAATTTATATCTCAAATTATCATTACTGACAAATTGCTTCAAAACTCAAATCATTGTTAATATCATCAAATTTATCATAAATATATACACTCTAGTTGGTTTGAGTTATATAACTCTATATCTTTATACCTGATAAATGAAAATCATAGGGGACACATGGCACATTTTTAGTCATCCTTAAGTTTTGTTATTTCGCTTAAACCGTATACCTATGTAACTTACGTATCTTTACCCGATTTCCTTTTCAATATTACATTTAATATATTCCTTATTTTGTTTTCAGGAACCTCTCAAGTTTTTATTATTTGAAATTTACCATTTTTTAATAAATTTTAATTTACCTTTATTTTGTTTCTATTTTCCCAAAATATATATTTAAGAGTTGTAATTCTCATTTTTCTCGTTTGTCTTTTATGTCTCACATGTTAAAATTTAGAAAAGTAAAACCAAGTGTTACTAATTCAAGTCATTTAATACCCAGGTTGTTGATTAGATTTAAATGTATGTGATGGAAAACAAGTGTACCTGGTAAGTCGGTAACCACAACAGGGATAGATGTAGACGACATGATTGCCTGGTTGATTTTGTCCCTATTTAGGTGTATATTGTTGATGGGAATTAGGAGTTCTTAAGGTAATGAACTTGATGGTTTTGGAGAGAGAGAGAGAGAGGGGACGAATCATGTGATGTTATATGTAGAGTCTAACCCTTTAACATCTCTAGTTATCTTCTTAAATACACCTAAAAGTTGAAGGCTAATAGTATGTAATAACTAGCATGCACATGCTCCAAAATTGGATTCCTCTTTTCGGGAATCTCTTACAAGTAAGTGTAATTGTTTTTTCCATCGCTTGCCTCTTTTGTGACATGGTCGATTAGATGGATTCTGCGGTTGTAACTTATTGGCCGCAACTAGGAATTGCACTTACAATGGCCTTTTTGTCCTAACCTCCACTTAACAGGTCGGATCTTTTCCCTTTGTTAGATGTTAATTCGATGCCTAAATGATGTACCAAGCTTAGGCGAGCCTTGATCTATATGGTTATTTAGTTGATTTGGAAAGCGAGAAACACTTTAGTCTTTAGAAAATATTAAAAAAAACTTGGTCTTAAGAAAGGATGCTTACTTACCTTTGGAGATGGCATATATAAGATCAAACGTCCTTGTTTAACTAGATTAAAAAGAAGGCTGAGATAAGTAGTTTGACTTGGTTAGAATGGTGTTGTGCTTCAGTTTCTGTTTCATTTTGCTAGCGTCTTGCAAGTTTTTTTGTTTGTGTTATTGTCGTTGTTCTAAAATCATATTCTATCCTTAGCCTTATTGCATCTTAAATAGTTAGATCTGTTTTAGAAACATATTTTTGACATAAACATGAATATACAGAAACATCTTTGCATAAAAAAATATATATGTTCAGAATTTCGTGTTTCCCGTGGGAATTAACGTACTAAAAAAGTTATGCTCACATATATAATGCTTTTGTATATTCCAAACACGCAATAGAGATTAATTTCTTTTTAAATATGATTCTAAGTTCTCACTTATCTTTACATGAAAAATAAGCTCAAAGTATGTCTCATATTATATGCTGCTTTATGTTAAGATATCAAATTATTATATATTATAAAACTAGGTTATAACCCCGTGTATTACACGGGGTTGAATAAATAAATTTTAAAACTCCGTAAATGTATAAATGATAAACAATATTAGTTAATTTTATTCTAAGTTTCGTAAAATCTATTTGATACCAAACTAAACAAATAGTTCAAATATAATTAATTCAAATAAATAATATTATAAATGAGAAGGAAATTAAAATAAATAATAATTATTCATAAGATATTAAACTAATAATATTTAGTAGGAGGGTTATCTATAATTAATTATTAAATAAATAATATTATAAATGAGAAAGAAGTTAAACTAAATAATAATTATCCATAAGATATTAAATTAATAATATTTAGATGGTGTTTGGTGTTGCATTTTCAAAATAAATTTTGCGTTTTCAAAACTGCGTTTTGAAAAAGCATGTAGGTACATGCTTCTCCAAAACTGCGTTTTGGAGGCAGATAATCACTTTTTCATCCAAACACTTTTTTAGATTATTTATGTTTTAGAAATGCAATAATTAAATAATCACTTCAAAACGTAATCCCAAACACCATCTTAGTAGGAAGGTTATCTATAATATAAGATATTAAACTAAATAATATTTAGAGTTAAATGCCCGGATAATCCCTGTGGTTTGCCCTTTTTTCACCTTTAGTCCCTAACTTTCTAACATTACAGCTATAGTCCCCTACTTTTCAATTTTTGTTTCCGGATAGTCCATGTGCCTAACATCAGTTAGTTTTCTCAGTTAAGAGTGTGAAATGATAAAAATGTCCTTTCCTTAAAAAAGGCGAACCACAAGAACTATCCAGACATTTAATAAATAATAAATGTATGTTCTTTAGTTTAGAAGATATTAAATAATCTAATAAATAATCTAATAATAGCAATATTAAACGTATGTTCTTTAATTATTAATAAATAATTATTAGTTTAGTATAGATATAGATTATCTAAAGAACATTCGTTTAATAACCCTCCTAATCTATATCTACTAAATATAGCTATTATTAGATTATTAGTTTAATCTTTAATTAATTAGAAGAGATTAAATTGAAATAATAATTATCTATAAGAAACGAACTAATATGATGACAAGTGTCCCTAAAGTGGTTTTTTTTATAATATAGTATAGATATAGATATTATTTAAATAACGCCATGTGATCTTATCTTATTAACTAGTATAGTAGGCAAGTGGTATCTAGTAGAATTCTTAAACCATCTTGATGCCTAAATTGATCCACTTTACTTCAATGTTCATGGATTTTTATTTACATTGCAAATGCCTTTAAATTTTAATCACACGCATCATTTGTATCTTACTTTATATAAATATAAAAATATAAATATAAATCTTAAACGGACATACTTAATTATAAAATACCGTTTATGAAGAAAAAAAGATCTGAATAAATATATAAGCTTATTATCGTTTAAAATGAAAAAAAAAATATATCTGAATTAATATATAAGCTTATTATTATTGTTTAAGAAAAGTACGACCCTCTCTTAAGGATACATCTTTATAATTTCTTTAGGTACACTAATAAAAAAAAACATTTGAGGCTTCTTTATCATCTATCATGAGCTTAACATATATCTGTATTTATTACACGCACATATATATTAATACAAGTAGTATTACACCGAGCGGGAGTCTACGAATTACGTATAATTTTGTAATTAACACAAAGTTGTTGGTACTTTATTCTCATCAGTGTCATTTTAACTTATTTGAATTTATTAAATTACCAAAGATAAATTAAAACAAACTTTGTAATACACACTGTTTCTCATTGAATCATTCAATGAATTTTCAAAAGTACCATCGAAATATTTCAATCTAACACTGATCGATGCATAATTCATAGAGATATTCAGGCGTTTACAAGTTACAAACGCGATGATGGAATCTTATTCGCGGCTCATGACTTGCAGACACCACACAAGAGACCAGAATATTAATATGTTAAATAAGCATAAATCTAGCTCGAATTTTGTTTTAGTTGGATCATATATGTTACATATAAGGGTTTAGTTGGATCATATATGTTATACATATAAGGGTTTTAACAAATAAACAACCCATCAAATAAATAGAAAAGTCAAACTGACCCATTATTGCTCGCAAAATATAGATAATAACTAGCTAACTAAAAGAAGTGTTTTTGATGGGCAGTTTAATTAAGCAGATTAAAGGATCTACTGGAAGTAGAAGATTCAGTGGTGCTAGAAGGAAGCATCACTTTCTGATCACTGAAATTACTACAAGTGGTAGCAATTTGTGCTTCAGTAAGCAACTGTTTTAGCTCTGTGGTTTCTTTCTTGAGCCTATCATTTTCTTGAACAACCTGTTCATGGATTTCCGAGAAGTGGTTAAGCTTGTTGATGAGCCCATGATGCTCGTTCCTGAGCCTGAGTAACTGTGTGCAGAGTTCATCAAGCTGCTTTTGTTTCCTCATCCTGGATCGCCGAGCTGACTCGCGGTTTGATATCATCCTCCTTTGCTTCCGCTCGTTGATGATGCTCATGTGGTTCTCTTCGGCTTCATCGGAAGTACTTGAGTTGTTGCAGCTTATGGAAGATGATTGATGAGTAAAATCCAGAATAGGTATTTGATGATGATGACGATGATGGTTGTTGTGGTAATAAGGTATGTTTGTTAGAGAGTGTAGAGTGGATGGGATGTTCTGGAATGAAGTGAAGGTGGATAGATCTTCAAGTTGAGTGTAATATTTTGCCATGTGTGTGTGTGTGTTTGTATGTGAATGGTGGATGTTTATGTTATGGGGTGGGGTGGGGTGTGGGGAGACAATGGATGAGGAATGGAGGGATTTTATAGGAGAAGAGACTAGAGAAAGACTTTGGATGGATGGATGGATGGATGGATGGATGGATGGTGATATATACTAGGTATGATGTATGCATCTCGTGATTTGGGGATGTTATGTTGAGACAATAGGATCCAGGTTTGTATATGGATTTGATATGATTTCATTTATTAACATATACTATATACACCAAATAAAACAAAAGTATATATGATCTAGTTAATAAACTATTTAGTGAATGAACACATATCAGTAGGTTGAGTAAGTTTGAATATTTATGGTTGGGTGAGATGGAACAGTAGAATTATACAAAAAAAAAATTATATTAAAGTATATTTATTTATTTTAAATGAATTTAAGTAAAGTAATAATAGATAACTGGGATGACAACTTAAGTAGAAGGGGATTCTATTCGCACACCGGGGAATTTATCCCCACATTAATTGAGTGATTCAATACGGATCGTATAGGCCTATACGATATATGACAGACTGACAGGTGCAGGGGATGTCTGGCGGCTGGCTTATACGAATCGTATAGGGCTATACGATCCGTATTAAGGCCCTGATTTTTTGAGGTTTGAATTTTGGTGTGTTGTGTTTGGTTTTTGGTGTTTTGGGTTTGGTTATTGGTGTTTATTGTTGGTTATTTTTGTTTTAATGAGTTTTAAAATCGTTATTACTTTTTTATTGTTACGTATCATATTAAGCGTATCGTGGTGTATCGTATCACATTTTTAACTAAATAATATATTGATGATGATCCTCTAAAGACATAGATAGGCAAATGGAGACAATCGTCGTCGATAGGGCTGTAAACGAACCGAACGTTCAGCAAACAGTTCTTAAACCGTTCGGCGGAAAGTTCGTTTATGTTCGTTCGTTTAATAAACGAACGAACATGAACAAAAAGTTCGTTCGATTAGTTAAATGAACGAACATGAACAGAGGTCTCGTTCGTTCGATTGTGTTCGTGAACGTTCGGTAAGGTGTTCGTGAACGTGTTCATGAACATTCGTTGATTTGCGTTCTTTTATGTTCGTATGTTTGTGCTTTAATTGAAGATCCTTGTACTTACATATATTTTATGTGTGTTTTTTATATTATTAAACTTTATTTATTTTATTACCCAAACAATTAAACTACGAAACCCTCTTGCACCTTGTTTATGGACTATTTCCCTTTCATTTCTCATTATTTACATCGGCGAATACGATCGACCTCCGTTCCACAATAAGGGATTCAAGTTCGAGTGCTACTCTCTGGGCCATCTATCTTTATCCTCCGTCGCGTTCGCCAAATTTATTTGTGTTCGTGAACCGTTCGCGAACACGGTCATTTCCTTAATGAACGAACACAAACACAAAATCTCGTTAGGTAAGTGTTCATGAACCGTTCGTGAACACATTTATTTCCTTAACGAACGAACACGAACAAGGCCTTGTTCGTGTTCGTTCGGTTCGTTTACAGCCCTAGCCGTCGAACGTCCATCCATGTATTTAATTCACGGGTTTTTCTTCATGCACCCTTGTCTATTTTCCATTCACACCCTAATCTACCAATATTAACTAAAGTGAAGTGTGTTACCCAATAGATTTATTTCTCTCTCTTGAATTTCTAAGGTATATTTTAATCAGATGAGGAGTTGGGTAGAAAGTGAGTTTTTCCTAGAAAGTCTAGGAAGCAATAAGAATGTGACACGTGGCATGGAGGGATTTTAACTAAAAAGGCACTTATGTAATTTGACATGTTATTTTATTTTTGGAATTTTATCTCTCATTAACTAACAATGCATATAATTATGGAAACTGTTTCTCCAAGATTTTTTGTATTTCGCAACCTTCTCCTTCTTCGTCTTCGTCATCATCAAACACTTCTCCATCTCCGAGTTCATCATCACCATTCAAATACTGTTCGTATCATCTCCGTTTTCTTGACGATGTTTTTTAACAACAAGTAAATTAATACAGTTGTGTTTTAGCAGCAAGCAGATTCATACAGTTGTGTTTTAGCATTCAGATTCATACAGTTGTGTTTTAACAGCAACCATATTCATACAATTGTGTTTTAGCATTCAGATTCATACAGTTGTGTTTTAACAGCAAGCAGATTCATACAGTTGTGTTTTAACAGCAAGCAGATTCATACAGTTGTGTTTTAGCATTCAGATTCATATAGTTGTGTTTTAACAGCAAGCAGATTTATACAGTTGTGTTTTAACAGCAAGCAGATTCATACAGTTGTGTTTTAACAACAAGCAGATTCATACAGTTGTGTTTTAGCATTCAGATTCATACAGTTATGTTTTAACAGCAAGCATATTCATACAGTTGTGTTTTAACAGCAAGCAGATTCATACAATTGTGTTTTAACAGCAAACAGATTCATACAGTTGTGATTTGGCATTCAGATTCATAAAGTTGTGTTTTAACAGCAAGCAGATTCATACGCTGTGTTTTATCATCCATGCTGGTAATGCTGGAGGATTTCTTGACGCTGTGTTTTAATAACAAGCAGATTAGCAAGCAGATTAATACGATGTGTTTTCTTGATGTGTTTCTTCATGAAGGATAGAAGGAAGAGAGAGAGAGAGAGAGGGAGAGAGAGAGAGAGGGAGGGAGAAAGAGAGAAAAAAATCGCATGAAATGTGGGGTGGTTATGGAATGACAATTATTTCCATATTTAAAACAAGCTAAATGACATATTTACCCCTGATTAATTAAATAATCCTATTTTTAAGAAACACATATTACCAAAATGCCACCAAGATGATCTCAACCATTAAACACACCCATTGGATGGCCCAGATCGCTTCCTAGACTTTCTAGGAAAAACACACTTTCCGTAGGATCCCCACTCTATATATATTTAACTTATTTAACTTAAACATATCAAATATTAATATTTTTGAACGACAATATCTTAATCATATTTAACTTATTTTCTAAGTTATATCTTAATCAGATTTATTTCTCTCTCCTTGAATTTCTATTTTATATCTTAATCATATTTAACTGATTTATAATATCTTTGACCTTGTCGCGTTGTGCGACCGGATTCAGGTTAAACCTTCGCGTAGCGCGAATGGGCTAGGCTAGGGCATAGGTGGCATGAGTCACCACGTAGGCACGCCACGTGGCTGCCACGTGGTGCCATGTGTCCACTGTTAGTCAAAGAGCCGTCTCGTCGCGCGACCGCATAATTTTACCACCGTCGCGTAGCGCGACGTGGCCTAAATCAGAGTGTCTTCGTTTTTCGTGTTGGTTTCCATTGTACGTGTTTGGAGTTCCGATTATGATTCGTTATGGGCCTTATCTGAGGGTTGTTATATTCTCCCCACCTTATTTTAAATCTCGTCCTCGAGATTCATTGAAATAAGTAGGGGTACTTTCGCTTCATTTCTGATTCTAGTTCCCATGTATATTTTGGTCCTCTTTTCGAATCCCATTTACTTTGACCAGAACTAATCTCTTATGCTTGAGATTTTTAATCTTCCTATCTTCGATTTGTAGAGGCTTTTCAACAAATTTTAGTTTTTCATTTACCTCTATATATTGAAGAAATACCATTAAAGATTCATCAGCTAAACATTTCCTTAGATTACATACATAAAATACGTCATGTACACCAGCCATCTCTTCAGATAACTGTAGCTGATAAGCTACTGGACCAATTCGCTTGATAACCTTAAATGGTCCAACATGCCTTGGACTTAATTCTCCTTTCTTGCCAAATCGAACTACTGCTTTCCAAGGAGAAACTTTTAATAGCACTTTGTCTTCAACTTGAAATTCTAATGGTTTACGTCTATTATCTACATAACTCTTTTGACAAACTCGTGCTGTTTTCAATAGTTCCTTGACTTGAATTATCTTATCAGTTGTTTCTTGTACAATTTCAAAATCTGATAATTGTTTTCCCCTATTTTTGCCCAACATACTGGAGTTGGGCACTTTCGTCTATAAAGTGCTTCAAATAGAGCAGCATTAATGCTTGTATGATAACTGTTGTTATAAGAGAATTCGATTAATGGCAAGTGATCATCCCAATTTCCTCCAAAATCTATTACACATGCCCTTAGCATGTCTTCCAATGTTTGGATTATCCTTTCACTTTGTCTATCTGTTTGAGGGTGATAAGTTGTACTTAAATTTAGTTGTGTTCCCATAGCTTTTTGGAAGCTTTTCCAAAAATGAGAAGTGAAACGACTATCTCTATTAAACACGATGGATAACAGAATTCTATGTAATGAAACTATTTCATCTACATATAGCTTAGCTAATCTTTCCATCCTAAAGGTTTCCTTCATTGGTAGAAAATGACCTGACTTAGTTAGTCGATCCACAATCACCCAAATGGTGTCGTTACTTTTTCTTGTTTTGGGTAATTTTGTAACAAAATCCATTATTATCAATTCCTATTTCCATACTAGCATTTCTAATTGCTGAAGTAAAGCTGAAGGTTTCCGATGTTCAGCTTTAACTTGTGAACAAGTTAGACACTTAGAAACATAACTAGCTATATCCTTTTTCATTCCTATCCACCAAAAACTCTTCCTCGGATCTTGATACATCTTGTCACTACCAGGATGCATCGTATACTTAGACTTATGAGCTTCCTTAAGAATTCTTTCTCTTTGGTTTCCTTGGATAGGTACCAAACTTCTTTTCTTATGGAATCTCCAAATTCCATCCGTACCTTTTTCTAATTCTTTCCTTATTCCTTTTAATCCTTCAACATCATCCTTGTTTGCTGTTTTCTGTGTACTCTTTAATTGTTCCGTTAAATCTACTTGCAGATTTAATCTGAGAGCAGGTACCCGTTTCGGCTTCTCATGATACTTACGACTTAAAGCATCAGCTACCACATTAGCTTTACCTTCGTGATATTGAATATCACGATTGTAGTCACTTAAAATTTCCATCCATCGTCTTTGTCTCATGTTCAACTCTTTTTCTCAAAAATATATCTTAAGCTTTTATGATCTGTAAAGATAGTAAACTTACTACCATACAAATGATGTCTCCAAATTTTAAGGGCAAAAATTATCGCTCTTAATTCTAAATCATGAGTTGTATAATTTTCTTCGTGCTTCTTCAGTTGGCTAGACGCATAAGCAATCACTTTCTCACGTTGCATCAAAACGCATCCTAATCCTAATCTAGAGGCATCACAAAAGACAACAAAATCCTTAGTTCCTTCCTGTAACGCAAGTATCGGTGCATTCGTTAACATTTGCTTCAAGGTTGTAAAAGCTTCTCCCTGTTTGGGTCCCCATTCAAACTTAACCGACTTACACGTTAACTTGGTTAATGGAACGGCTATCTTTGAAAAATCTTCGATAAAGTGTCGATAGTATCCTGCTAGTCCTAGGAAACTTCTGTAGGTGATTTAGGGACTTTCCATCTAGTAATTGCCCCTATCTTTATAGGATCTACAGGAATTCCTTCATGATTAATCAAATATCCTAAAAATTGCACTTCTTACAACCATAATTCACAGTTAGAAAATTTAGCATAAAGCTTCTCTTTTCTCAACAGTGTTAAAAGTACATGTAGATGCTTAGTGTGATCTTCCTCGCTCTTGGAATAAATAAGTATATCGTCTTTGAAGACAATTACAAATTTAACCAGGTACGGTTTACATATCCTATTCATCATGTCAATGAATGTTGCCGGAGCGTTTGTTAAGCCAAATCGCATAACTGTAAACTCGTAATGACCATACCTTGTTCTGAAAGCAGTTTTAGGAATGTCATCTTCCTGTACTTTCAGTTGATGACATCCTGAGCGTAAATCAATCTTAGAAAAATATCGAGCTCCTTTAAGTTGATCAAATAGATCACCAATCCTAGGTAATGGGTCGATTTTTAATTGTGACCTTAATCAATTCCCTATAATCAATAGATATACGCATTGATCCATCCTTCTTCTTAACAAACAACACAGGTTGTAAGACCCGTCTCTATTAATCAATATTATAATATTAAACAGGCATTTTATACGAAAATTCAAGCTTACAAAAACTTTTCCAAGTTAAACTTCTTACATAATTTAAAACATTCCAAAATATAATTTCAAGTGTTTACAATATCCACTTTTTAAACTAGAACAAAATAAGATCGTTGCGGAAGCTTCGAGACATGTGTTCGGTTCTCCTTTCTTGCTTGATCCTCATCCGGTGTTCCATAAGACATTCCTAAAATCAAAACCAACATAAAAGTTAGTTTTGACAGTTTCACAACAAGTTATAAACATATTTCCATCCAATTCATTCATCCATTATTCAAAATTCTTGTTTCCTTCGCATTCAAATTTCCAGTTCTTAAACTGAATTATTTGACCTGTTATGGGTATTTATGTCAAAACTATAATTTTATCAACTTTTATTAAAAAAAATATCTTATTTCCTCCAACCATAATCTATATTATGGTTGGTACATGTACCCTTCACGAGAGTATCATTCCTTGTGCGTACCTGGTATGGGTCAACATTGACTCGTTTTTAATACATTGCATTACCTTTCGCCAACCTTGGCAAAACATGCTCATACCTTCCGCTTGCCTGTATTTGTAACACTTAACAGTACATAATATTACCAATCATCATTTATATTATTATACAACTTCTAACCAAGTATTGAGTCAAAACTAAGTGTTTAAGACCCCGAAACAATTTCTGCAAGTACGGACCTACTTGCTGTCAACAACTATTTTGTTGACAAAACGTCCGCGAAAACCATGTTAAACAAATTCCAAAAACTTTATAAAAATTACCAATCATCATTTATATTGTTATACCACTTCCGACCAAATATTGAGTCAAAACTAAGTGTTTAAGGCTTCGAAACAATTTCTGCAAATACGGACCTGCTTGCTGTCAACAACTATTTTGTTGACAAAACGTCCACGAAAACCATGTTAAAAGACTTCCGAAAAATTTATAAAAATTACCAATCATCATTTATATTGTTATACCACTTCTGACCAAATATTGAATCAGAAATAAGTGTTTAAGGCCTCGAAACAAATTCTGCAAATACGGACCTGCTTGCTGTCAACAACTATTTTGTTGACAAAACGTCCGCGAAAACCACGTTAAACAACTTCCGAAAAGTTAATAAAAATTACAAATCATCATTTATATTGTTATGCCACTTCTGACCAAATATTGAGTCAAAACTAAGTGTTTATGGCCTCGAAACAATTTCTGCAAATACGGACCTGCTTGCTGTCAACAACTATTTTGTTGACAAAACGTCCGCGAAAACCACGTTAAATAACTTCTGAAAAAATTATAAAAATTACCAATCATCATTTATATTGTTATACCACTTTTGACCAAATATTGAGTCAAAACTAAGTGTTTAACGCCTCGAAACAATTTCTGCAAATACGGACCTGCTTGCTGTCAACAACTATTTTGTTGACAAAACGTCCGGGAAAACCACGTTAAACAACTTCCGAAAAATTTATAAAATTACCAATCATCATTTTTGTTGTTATACAACTTCTGACCACACATGGAGTCAAAACTAAGTGTTTAAGACCCCGAAATAGTTTTGCAAATAACGGACCTGTTTGCTATCACTAACTATTTTATTGACAAAATGCCCGCGAAAACCATGTCCATTTTATTATTCACAATGCTATCCATTATATAAGTAAGTATTCTATTCTAGAAGGTGTAAGCTTTACTTACCTTGCATCTGGTTATTCTTTTCCGCATGCTCAATCCATTTGACTCGCTTCCTTCCAAAGCTTCCATCTAGCTTGTTAAGCGTCAAACTATCATTATAATTCGTAAGACGATTAGATTAGTCATTATCAATTATGACTATTCCACCTTACGTATTTCATATAAAAATTATCATTCAATCTTAAAAATGGTCAGTTTGACTTTCAAAGGTCAACTGTCCCTTTTTAATGTATGAAATGCACAATTGAGTTCAACGAACTCACTTAGGCATTTCTTCCACTATTCGATAGGCGATATTTTTAGGCCACTAATTTAACCACATTCATCAACATAGTCTACATACATCATATAATCATCTAATTAAATAAAACTTATACTTTCATTACGTGAAATCTACGGGTTCCATTTATGAGTGAAACTCGTTTCATCATGTTATTAGGCATTCATCCAGTTACCTAATCAAATCAAGTTCTACTACATTCAAACTAGTAGATATCATGATTTCAAACATCACATTCATAAATTAAATCACCAATTTCATTACAACATTCAAAACCCATTTCGAATCATGTATGATCAAGTACTCAAACTTGTAAATTGCTTAAATATCTCGCTTCAACTATCAATTATGATGGTTTCAAGCACAAGTATATCATCATCTTCACTATTTAGTCAAAAACCCATTTCCTAGTTTACTTGTTAATCTCTTACAAGTAACTTTACATCAAGTTCTTCATAATTTCATCATAACTAACGAAATTAAACATACATAAACATTCAATTTCAACTTTGGATCATAATCCAACAATCTATTTGCAAGTAACCTACTTGTCTCAATTTTTCAACTTTAACCAATCTAGGTTTTATGATATATACCTTATAATCTCCATGACTAGGTGATCGTTTTTATGTATTCATGCATTGGTTTAGGGCTTGAACCGAGCTTCAATTTGATGATTTTGTGCAAGCTAGGGTTTGAGCTCCATGAGAGCTTCTCCTGGCCATCTCTACGCACGCACATACACCCTTATGTGTGTTTTGTGTTATTTTTTTGTTTATAATACCATTTTCAAATTATCCAACATTGGTCCCTCAAGTTTAGCTTTTGTTTAAACCCCCTCATAATACTTACTAGAAATTAACCAATTCTCATAACTAGGTTTAAATGTTCCTAGTTAACTTAGTGGGTTCGGGAAAGTCAAACCCGTTTTATTTTTTAGTCCCGTTGACTTGGGCTTCTTATAAACTTTATTTCCTCAAAAGCATTCGTTTACTCTTTTATTTTTATTTTTTTATTTAATATTATGTTTATTTATTTAAATCCTAATATTCACCGGGTTAATTTTTACCACTAACGGTACTTTACCCGTACTTTAGTACTAACGTGGTTTGATTACCAAACCCGTTTTCGGGGTGTTACACAGGTGCTCCCCATGGGGACGAGCTTGGTTGTATGAAACCTTTTTCTAGTAATTCATCTAATTGCTTCTTCAGTTCTAACATATCCATTGGTGTTAATCGATAAGGTGCTTTAGCAATTGGTGCAGTTCCAGGTATCAGATGATTTAAATTCTACTTCTCGGTCAGGTGGTAGTCCAGGTAGATCTTCTGTGAAAACATCGGGGTATTCCGATATTACCGGAATTTCCTTAAGTTCCTTGCCTCTAGTGTTAATGATGACCGAGACCATATACATTATACCTTGCTTCCGTGCATAATTCGCAGCTTTCATCATAGAGATGAATTTTGTTGACTTGGTTGGCTTATCTCCTCGGATCATGATCATTCTCCTGTTGGCGTACGAAACTCAACAGAATTTTGATCACATAGGATTCGAGCATGATTGGCTACTAACCAATCAATTCCTAGTACTACATCGAATCCAGCTAGATTCATTGGTAGCAGATTTGCCGTAAACTTATGTCCTAATAATTCTATCTTCCCTCCTTGAAGTATTTCGCATATCTTGGTGGAGTTTCCTTCTGTCGTTTCTACCGTACAAGCGTGCCTAAGCTTAGTTAACGGTTGATTAAGCGCTTAACAGAATGCAGTATTTATAAAACTTTGATTTGCAACAGAGTCAAATAATACTTTAGCATATACGTCATGGATAAGGAATGTACCGGCGATCATGTCTGGAATCGTTGCTACCTCTTGCGTCGTAAGTGTAAAGGCTCTACATTCTTTTTGGCTTCGTTTACTACTTTTGTCTTGTTGTCAGGTTCTTTCGTCGGCTATGGGCAATATGGGCGAATGTGACCCGTTTCTCCGCAATTGAAATAGATATTAGTTTTTCTTTTACATTCTTTCTTTGTATGTCTAGTCATTTTGCAGAAATTGCAGTAGTTAGGGCATCTTCCCGAATGCTTCATTTCACAGAATTTACAGAAAGGCGGTGTAGAATACTGTCCGACTTCTCTTGTAACGCCCTGCGTTTTCATACTTTCCATATTTAGAAACCATTGCTTGAAATTCTATTATTTTTGGAAATCTTGTATTCCTTGTAATCGTATTTCGTTGTATCGTTGCAAAATCCGAGACTTTGATCGTAATGAAACGAATCTTTTACACATCGTTTATACATGTCTATACATTGATACATGCACTCGTTTGATACATGGCTCGTAATTCGTATAAACGTAAGCTTAACTCGTAAACAAGGATCGTGTATTCGTAATCCTTAAATCTTCATACATTTAAACACTTAGTTATTCAATTATAAGATTAAGTTGTATGTTTGTTTTCACTTGATCATACCAAACTATAAACCATACATACTTGTTACATTTCATGTGTTATACACACCTATGTTATCACACGTTTTGCTAAATTAAAACATGTCATTTATGCATTTTGGACCTTGTTACAAGATACATACATACTAGACACCATGTAACACTTTATTAAACATCAAATATATACCTTCTAATGTCAAAAAAAATTATAGGGCTATTAATAGCCTTGCATCAGCCCACTTAATTTCCTTGTTTTGAGTTATTTAGCCCACTAAACACTTCCAAAGCCTAACCCAATGAAACCCTAATCCATCCCCTATGTAACCCAAGCCTGCTCCAAGTATTTTTCACTTTCTAAACACTCTCCATTCACTCTCAAACACTCCAAACTGTAGCTGATTGCACAAGTTCGAGCAGATTCATACCACTACACTAAAGTGAGCATAACTCACTCAATTTTTATCCGATTCACTCGATTCTTTTTCCTACTACTTTGTATTGACCTTAGCTACGTTTCCATGGGTTTTCCGTAGAAAACTAGAGCCTATAATGTTGCCAAAAGGGCTCCAAAGTGGACTGATTTTTCTGTTCTTGTTTCAAACTTTGATAAACTTGTTTAAAATTGAGGAAACTCATCTCAAACCTATGTCCTTATGCTTATAACCACTTCTATGTTTAGTTAGGCTTAAAAACAAGCTTGAGACATTCAAAATCAGAGGTATAAACCTCACAAACTTTCTGTTTTGTTCAAGGGTTTTAACCCACAAGTGATACTCAAGTTCAAGACTTGATGATTGTGTGATTTAGGATTAGCTTGGGCTAACCTACTTGAAAATCCATACATTGCTTGATGTTTTCTCATAGATTAGTTGTTCATATTCTATTGTTTCTTGGAAGTTCATGACCCTCCTTGTTGTTCATAACAACAAGTGTAGTGGTGAACAATAGAGGTACCTAAATGGAAGCTTTGTTCTTCCTATCTCATGTATGAATTCCATGATACTTAGAGGTGCCTAAATGAAGACTTTAATCTTCTACCTCATTCTTGACTTATATGATGTAATATACACTATGTAATACTTATGTAACAACCAAATAATCGAACTCTTGGTAATGAAATAATGGACATTCGTCAAGCTAGTAGATTTTATCATCTTAGGCCTTGACAACTTGTCACGATTCTAATGGAACTTTGTTCCATGAAATCATTTAAACTCTTTTAGAGTTTCATAGTTTCAAGAACAAGTGTCATAGGTGTTAGAGGATTATTTTCATATGTTTATTTTTCATGTTATTTGAACTCCAAATCCCTAGAACCATATGTAAACACCTCTTAAACTCCAAATCGAACACATTCAACTTCCTAGTCTCAACAACTTCGTCACATAGGATAATCGGAAAACATATGCAACTTTGTGAGTACACTTGACCCATTTTCCTTTTAATACACTTTGGGTGCAACATGTATTACTTGTTAAAATGCACGATTCACAAACATGCTTTTATTCATTCAATCCTTATACATGCTTTGCTATGCTTAGGTTCATGCTAGAATACATACTACTTGTTAACTCGGCTTAACAATTATAGCGCTATAGGAGTAGCAGACCACCCAACGGGGTTTTGTTGAGTCTTTATTCTATAACGGTCTCGTCACTTTTGTGTCGAGGGATGCTAAATACTAGTGGACACTAGAGTTGACATATTGTTATGCATGATAGATTAACCTTGTATACCAATTGCTATGTTGGAATGAAAATACCTTTTTATACATGTGCCACGAGTCTAAAACTAGTGTACTCGCCAATACCTTTATATTGAACTATGCTTTTAAAACATGTTGCAGGTTTAGCGCTGATGTTGATGATGCATGGAATCTAGTAGGATGCTTAGATACACACTTTAAATTTTGTATTTTATTTGTATTGTATTTCATTATTCATGTTGTATTTGTTTCAAATCGTTGTAATTGACTCTTTAGAAATGAAATGAAAATTTATCATTTAAATACTTGTCACAAATAGTGTTATGAAGTCTCTTGCAATCTATTTCGTCTCACTCTGATGTTTCCGCCATCGGCTGGGGTGTGACAGATTGGTATCAGAGCCATAACTATAGGGAATTAGGAAAATTGCCATGCTTTTGACCTAGTCTATAGTTAAGCACCAAAATTCGACCATACTTACTTCACATGCTACTTTTATGAAATATCTTTACATGTTATTCTTGAAATGTCTCTTACGTGTTATTTTCTTAAAATGCTTTATGTGCTTATACTTGTTATTATTATTTTGAACATACGTCTCTTACTCATTTATACTAAATTCGAAACCACTTGTAATACACAAACGAGACGACTTCACCAAAATAGGCGTGAAACCCACAATTTGGTGAAAGACTCTCAATCCACCTATTCTTTTTACACAAAATTCGCCACTAAGTTAGGAGTGAGATCCTCACCTTGATGGAGAATTTCCGTTTTCAAATTCTAATGGACCCTCGTCAAAGTGATGAAATTAAATTTTGACCCGACGAGTACCAACCACACTTAGGGTACGAAATCGTCAAGTTAGGGGTGAAACCCGCACCTTGTCGACTAGTTCCACTCCTTGAATTTTTCATAAATCCTACCAAGTCTCGAAATTTCGATTGATTTGGGACATGTAGTAAACGGAAGGGTAAATACCGTTAACCGACTTGTCGGCGAGAGTATTCCACCTATTAGGCCAAATCATGTTCCTCAAATTCGAAAGACTTTTCGGCTACTTTGGTTAGTCAAAGTTCCGTTTTGGAACCATCCCAAATTTTAATCAAACATGTGCTTCTATTATTTATTTTATACGATGCAATTTTTCAAATTCGAATTTACTTTCGATATTTTCTTCTCACACACACATCATACTAAATCTTTTTCATACATTTATACCTATGCATGATTTCAAAACGTCACTCAATTTTGTTTACATTCTTTATAACACCAAAATGGAGACATATCATTGAGTTAGGAGTGATTTCCTTTCCTTGACGATTAACTCCACTCCTTCTTTTCTTAAAACGACCTCACCAACGAGTTAGGCGTGATTCCCTTACCTAGGTGATCGTTACCAAAACTTTCCTTCAAAATACTTTATCAAGCAAACACAATCATGTTTCATACCTAAATCATTTATCATTTATCGAAATACCCACTTATTCAATTCCAAAATACATTGTTTTATCAAACGTACTTCTTATCCTACAATCTATTTTCACATAACTCAGATACACGAAATTCTTAATCATACCTTAAAACGTTTTATTTCCCGAATTTCAAAACCTTACGAAATGCTACCTATCAATTTAATCGGTCCAATGAATCTCTGGCCCATGAACTTCATATTCAACTTAATCACTTAAAC
Organism: Helianthus annuus; assembly: GCF_002127325.2. Lineage (NCBI taxonomy): Eukaryota > Viridiplantae > Streptophyta > Magnoliopsida > Asterales > Asteraceae > Helianthus > Helianthus annuus. Next base: position 33,816,286 of record NC_035447.2, on the reverse strand, counting down.
ACGCACACGTTATATCATCATACTAAAGACTTCCATTCTTAATCGAAATCAAACCAACCTTTCTCAATTACTTATAAGATCTTATAGATGTTATATGATCGTTTTACCAAATACTCTTTTCAACATCAACAAATCATTTGTTAAAACTTTTAACAATCACTAAGTCCTTTTGCTAAATTTCTTTTCTAAGGATCCTCGTTTTCACAAGAACCTCCTAAATTCATAATTTCTTGTTTGATGAAACGAACTTACTTTTATTGAAAACCTTTTTCCTACACCAATTTACAAAACACGTGGGCAAGAAGACTTCATGGGGACCGACCATCTTCGGATTACGTAAACTCTTTTAAAACAAAAGTAGCATTTCCATTCATTACAAAATACTATGCTTAACTAATGAGTACTTTATATCCTCTTACATATACAAACTATATTCTACCCTTCAAATCAAGCTCAATCTAATTTTGATTCGATAAACTCAACGTTTCGTTTAAACAACTATACATGCATATCATCATACACATTTTAGTCGATATCTCGCGATAACATCATTCATATCGTTCGTATTTACATACTCAACCTTTTGAATGCTTTTATACGCTTAAACCCGTTATGTCCCAACGTACACTATATACGTAAATTTTATTATTCGTACCTACACTTATACGCATACGTTTTATGATTATACTTATACTTATACTACTCGTACGTTTTATGTTTATACTCATACTTACGTGAATATTCATACTTAAACTTATACTTATGCTCATACTTTCATTCATACTTATGATTCATACATTCGTACCGTACACGAGCATAATCCGAGTGATTCGCTTACGTGGGTCCCATACATACTTAAGCATGGACTTGCTTATATACTATATTCTTATACGTACACATTCTTATTTTTAAATTATGTATACCCTGATTCATACACAACTACTACAAGCTATGCGGATCATGCGACGATCAAAATAATCGCGGGTGCACACGGGATTATAGTGATAGGCGTATGAAAACCATAGAGCGTACTACAGTGTATGGTAAGACACGGAACGTAACATGACACCGAATAACAAGAGGGACATAACATGGTCAAAACATGGTGGATACGCCGCTGGTACTTTCTATATATAAGTGTTTTCACCATGTTACCAAACTTTCGTAAAACGTGTCATGGGAAATTCAGTGTTTTGCAGACCTTTTGACCTAATACAAACTTTAAACAACTCACAAACGCATTATACCCGATTATCTATGACTAGACTTCATCTTTAACATGCTACTTTCGTCTATATAATACTTATATCATTCATATGCTTGCATTCATTTAGAGTCAATCGTTCGCCCCATACTCCTATTATTCTCCATTATCCTTTCTTTCATACGAACCTCGTTTACAATCAAGCTTGTTTAAACATTCAAATCCTAACTTATCTCATTACCTTTAAAACCGTCTTCCTATTCTTTATTCTTGTGTAAATGTACTTAGTATACCTTTAACGCTTTATTCAAAGTACCAAACCTTTTCGTTCCTCTCAATAAACAATTTTTACGAAAGTGTGATTTTTATACTATCCTTAAAACTTCCCCTGTAAACTACCCCACTTTACAACAAAATACAAACTGTTTGTCAAAATCTTCCTTCTTAATACGTCCCATTTTTAATATATCTCCAATTTAAGTTATCCAAACTTGCTTAGACTCACTTTACCTATATACGCACCTACACATTTTCAACTATGTTTGGTACCTCAAATTATTTTAGACAACAAACTCCCTTGCAAATTTACCTTGTCGTTCTCCAAAGTTTCGTACTTTTCAAACCGTTTCAAAATTTCCAAGTCTCAAATTTTGCCAAAACTTTTTCAAGTCTTCCTCTTGAATAAATTTCGGGACAAAATTTCCTAAAGGAGGGGAGACTGTAACGCCCTGCGTTTTCATACTTTCCATATTTCGAAACCATTGCTTGAAATTCTATTTTTTTGGAAATCTTGTATTCCTTGTAATCGTATTTCGTTGTACGTTGTAAAATCCAAGACTTTGATCGTAATGAAACGAATCTTTTATACATCGTTTATACATGTTTATACATTGATACGTGCACTCGTTTGATACATGGTTCGTAATTCGTATAAACGTAAGCTTAACTCGCAAACAATGATCGTGTATTCGTAATCCTTAAATCTTCATACATTTAAACACTTAGTTATTCGATTATAAGATTAAGTTGTATGTTTTTTTTTCACTTGATCATACCAAACTATAAACCATACATACTTGTTACATTTCATGTGTTATACACACCTATGTTATCACACTTTTTGCTAAATTAAAACATGTCATTTATGCATTTTGGACCTTGTTACAAGTTATATACATACTAGACACCATGTAACACTTTATTAAACATCAAATATATACCTTCTAATGTCAATAAAATAAAATAAAAATTATAGGGTTGTTAACAGCCTTGCATCAGCCCACTTAATTTCCTTGTTTTGAGTTATTTAGCCCACTAAACACTTGCAAAGCCCAACCCAATGAAACCCTAATCCATCCCCTATATAACCCAAGCCTCCTCCAAGCATTTTTCACTTTCTAAACACTCTCCATTCACTCTCAAACACTCCAAACCGTTGCTGATTGCAGAAGTTCGAGCAGATTTATACCACTTCACAAAAGTGAGCATAACTCACTCAATTCTTATCCGATTCACTCGATTCTTTTTCCTACTACTTTGTATTGACCTTAGCTACGTTTCCATGGGTTTTCCCTAGAAAACCAGAGCCTGGAATGTTGCCAAAAGGGCTCCAAAGTGGACTGATTTTTCTATTCTTGTTTCAAACTTTGATAAACTTGTTTAAACTTGAGGAAAGTCATCTCAAACCTATGTCCTTATGCTTATAGCCACTTCTATGGTTAGTTAGGCTTAAAAACAAGGTTGAGACATTCAAAATCAGATGTATAAACCTCACAAACTTTCTATTTTGTTCAAGGGTTTTAACCCACAAGTGATGCTCAAGTTCAAGACTTGATGATTGTGTGATTTAGGATTAGCTTGGGCTAACCTACTTGAAAATCCACACATTGCTTGATGTTTTCTTATAGATTAGTTGTTCATATTCTATTGTTTCTTGGAAGTTCATGACCCTCCTAGTTGTTCATAGCAACAAGTGTAGTGGTGAACAATAGAGGTACCTAAATGGAAGCTTTGTTCTTCCTACGTCATGTTTGAATTCCATGATACTTAGAGGTGCCTAAATGAAGACTTTAATCTTCTACCTCATGCTTGACTTATATGATGTAATATACACTATGTAATACTTATGTAACAACCAAATAATCAAACTCTTGGTAATATACATTCGTCAAGCTAGTAGATTGTATCATCTTAGGCCTTGACAACTTGTCACGATTCTAATGGAACTTTGTTCCATGAAAACATTTAAACTCTTTTAGAGTTTCATAGTTTCAAGAACAAGTGTCATAGGTGTTAGTTGATTATTTTCATATGTTTATTTTTCATGTTATTTAAACTCCAAATCACTAGAACCATATGTAAACATCTCTTAAACTCCAAATCGAACACATTCAACTTCCTAGTCTCAACAACTTCGTCACAAGGGATAATCGAAAAGCATATGCAACTTTGTGAGTACACTGGCCCATTTTCCTTTTAATAAATTTTGGGTGCAACATGTTTTACTTGTTAAAATGCACTATTCACAAACATGCTTTTATTCGTTCAATCCATATACATGCTTTTCTATGCTTAGGTTCATGCTAGAATACATACTACTTGTTAACTCGGCTTAACAATTATAGCGCCATAGGAGTAGCACACCACCTAACGGGGTTTTGTTGAGTCTTTATTCTATAACGGTCTCATCACTTTTGTGTCGGGGGATGCTAAATACTAGTGGACACTAGAGTTGACATATTGTTATGCATGATAGATTGACCTTGTATACCAATTGCTATGTTGGATTGAAAATACCTTTTTATACATATGCCATGAGTCTAAAACTAGTGTACTCGCCAATACCTTTGTATTGAACTATGCTTTTAAAACATGTTGCAGGTTTAGCGATGATGTTGATGATGCATGGAATTTAGTAGGATGCTTAGATACACACTTTAAATTTTGTATTTTATTTGTATTGTATTTCATTATTCATGTTGTATTTGTTTCAAATCCTTGTAATTGACTCTTTAAAATGAAATGAAAATTTATCATTTAAATACTTGTCACAAATAGTGTTATGAAGTCACTTGCAATCTATTTCGTCTCACTCCGATGTTTCCGCCATCGGTTGGGGTGTGACATCTCTCCTTTTTTAGGTATTACCGAAGCGAAATTCTTGGGTAATTTTCTGGGCTAATTCTTTCTTCTTGTTTTCTTCTCTTGTGCGGATTAACCCGTCACTCAAAGTATTGGCCAGTTCGGTTGTTTCCTCAATAGTCTGAGGTCTAGCTGTCGCAACCCTCGACCCCACCCCATGAGCGGGAGCCGCGCGCACGAGCCGGTGGTATCGGTGTTTATTAATTGACAACAGATATGAGACATCAGGACCGTAGTTAGGAAGTAAATTTCAGAGTTCAAACACCAAACTTTTATATTAAACAAATGGGATAAAACCCAGTATTCATTTATAATATCTTTTATAAGGATAAACCCTAGTTGCTGAAAACATAATTTAGTCGTTTATTTAGGTAACTTTATAGCCACTTTCTTTAAGCCTTCAGTGCTCCATAGCTGGCTGGCTTCTACTAGCTTTCACATCAAGTTACCTGAAACGCGTTTTAAAAATATTTTATCAGCAAGAAATACTGGCGAGTACATTCTATTTTATAAAACGACACATTGTCATATTTTACAGCGTCAAGAGTTTTTTCATTTGTTTATATCTACCAATTTCTCAACACAGTATTGCTACTGCGCACCATTTCCCACGTGCATGCGGTCATGCTAATATTGGCTAACTCTTTGTCCAATATTAATGAGTGTCAAGTAATGTATACAAAACCCCACATACTGATGATAATTGTAGAATTACAAAAACTTAATCACTGTAATTATAACTTATAAACATTTAGGGTTTGTAAAGCATTTTAAATATAATGGTATCACAAAATGTGACTAAAGGAGAATGACTCACATTGTAAACTTAGGTATTTCTATTGGCTTTAACGTCCAAAATTTTTCCTTTTAAATTTTAACAATGACATGCTATATCTAACGAAATTTGGGCATGACCCGTTCGTAAAACGAGCAGTCCCCTGTTTTTCACATTCAAAAACAATCTTTTAAAATATGCTGCGTTTCAAAGACATAATATACCACATCAAAACAAACCTTGTTCACATACGAGACCATCAAGTAAAGGTACTTACAACCAACTAAGTTTAAAAAAAAAACTGAACAAGATAGGACTTAAGTTTTTAACTACTAGACATAAACTAAAGAGACAAAATATTTTGACATTGTCTTCTTTACAAAAGTTGCGGAACGAATGACAGGCTTGAAGTGTGTTCGAACCGGGTGACGCTTGATAGCTAGACTTGAGATTTACCTACATCGCCACAACAAAATAAACTTCATTAGAACTAAAATTCTTTCCTTTAATTCAGGATTTTAACTCACGGGTTTATAGTTGTTATGACATCCGCAAACTTGCAATTTACTAAATACCTTAATTTCATCATTCTAGCACATAAGATTGTTCCATATGGAACTTCATACTATTCATTTCATTCTTACATCATATTCTTTTGACCCGTTCATAAAAGGGTCTACACACATTCTTTCTCTTGTATTTTATTTCATCGTATTCGACCCATAAAGGGTCCTACACATGGTAATTGTTATGATTAACTCAAATACAACATCATATAGTAAAACGATAACATAATAAAACCATGAGTTGTACAAGTAGCGTACCTCGTTCTTGATTTCCTTGTTGTTTCACGTGACTCGAACTTTCCTCCTTCACACCTATACATCATTCATTCATATTTAAAATTCATGTCATATACCCATTAACTTACATTCCTTTATAAGATGTCATACATTTTAACACTTACTTCATGAACACATTCACATCATGATTTTCACATAAATTTATGGTTAGTAAGGCTGGATTTTTTATTGAAACATTTCATCAAACACTTGGTGTGCACAACATCAACAAAGCACAAGGTACAAGTATTCATAGCATAATTCTAGTTGTTCACTTTCTAGTCTAACAAGAATCAATCAAGTTCATAGCTTTCTTTCATCCTACTTCATCTTAACTAATTTCTCTATCTTAATTCAAGATCATGTAACAGTTTTCACCTATTATCTTTTATTTAAATCATCATGTTCATCATACTTTCACAACAATTGGGTATAAAGCTTAAATCATTCAAACAATCAGAAATCAAGCAACATTTTCGAACCATTATGAAACCCTAACCCTCAATTACATAATATTTCCACATAATTTCATGATTGGGTGAAAACCCACTTTCTAAAAAAACCCACTTTCTAAAATTCATCCAAAACAGAAATTTTGACTTACCATTCGATGTACAGGCTTAGATGATTAAAGTTTTGAGTTCATGCATTAGTTTGGGCTCTTAATCCCTTTCAATTCTTGAGAATTCTGGAACTAGGGTTTCTCCTTGGTTCCCCTTGCTTCTGGTCCATCCACAGAACACACCAGAGTGTGTGTTTTGTGTTTTTCTTTTATATAATTTTTATTAAAAACTTTCATCCTCTTTCACAACTTTAGTCCCTCCATTTCTTATTTTTGTCTATTATCACATAACTTTCCTACTTGTTGAATTATTAACATATTCATTTAACTTGGTTAATATTACATACTAGACATTTAAAGTAACATAATAAATTGCATATTTTGGGGTGTTACATTAGCTTCCTAGAAATATTTTCTGCTAATTTTCTTGAGATCCTATTAAAAACATACAATGCACGCGCGTTGGTATAATAACCCAAATTCAACTAATCAATACATCACGAGACAGAACCCCAATTTAGTTTACAAAGCATAGCCCTAAAAAGGTAGCGCTTTGGCATCAGTTTCTGGGTTCCAGATCAATCGGACAGGGTATCGAATTAGTGATCGGGGGTTAAAATACTTACAACAGGGTAGAGCTTCGTGATTTAGGGGGTATTATTACTGTTATTTTCGTTCAGAAGTATAGAGAGAAAGAAAGTGTGATGAACGAATTGGAAAGGCAGGGTGTCTGCCCTATTTATACGAATTCAAGGGGTCTCTTGCGCCCCGTGACCCGCCCAAGGGGGTCCTCACGCGCCCCGCGAGGGCACCCTAGCTACGGCTTGGGTTGCCTGGTCATCCCCTAAGCTCGACACTTGTTACGACACGTGGCACAAGGAGGAACCGGCAAGACAAGGGCTGTCACACCCCACGAGAAGACGTAGGGGAGTCTGTCGCGACCCGCGACCGAACAGAAATAATTATTTTATTTGTTTTTTAATTAAAATAAGGTTAAACGGGCTCGGATTCGGACATACGAGGTATTTTAGGGTATTTTCAAGGGTTGTTATACTAGCATCCTTGACTATATCACGGATGTCATTAATTAATCCCCAAATATAACGAGAAATTAGTACAGGTTCTGGGGAAGCCAGAGTTGGTACCATTTTTGCATATTCGAAGAATTTTGTCGTATATTCACGACAATTCACATCAACCATTTTGTTATTTAGGAACTTATTAGCCATTTGTTCCTTTTCACGAGGAGAACAAAATTTCCTTTTTGTCATTTCCTTAAATTCTTTCCAGTTCATGGCATAGGCCATGTCACTTCCTTTTGCCTGAAGAATCGTATTCTACCATTCTAATGCTTCATCCTTAAAGAGATTAGAAGCATACATTACTTTATCTTCTTCGGCACACTTACTAATCTTAAGAACAACTTCAGTCTTTTCCACCCATCGCAGAGCAGCCATGGCTCCTTCGCTGCCCGGGAATTCAGTTGGCTTACAAGCTAAAAAATCTTGGTAAGTACACCTGGAAGTTATTGCTTTCATTTTCTTAGGAAATTGAGCTTTTATAATATCATCATTATCTCCATTGACACTGTGGCTAAAATCGTTACTACGATTACGTTTGCTACTCATAGCTCTAGTGTTTTCTATAGGCGCAGGGTTTCTAACAGCTTCGATAATTAAAGGTATAGCATCAGCTATTCCCTAAGCTACTATATTTTCTATAACACTTTTGTCCAAGGAGTTTTCATGAGTGTTCTTAATCGATTGAGTAACTTCGTTTGACATCTAAATTACAAACATATTTCAAATATTAATATCACAGAATAAGTAATAAAATAATCAAAATATCATGAACACAATTAATTAGAGCATACTGTCAAAATCGTCGATCATTGCGACTTATACTTTACTTGTATAATATGCTTCATATATTTTACATATACTACCACATATATATATATTTATCCATCTGAATTCATGTTCAAGATAATTTACTAAAGTATTAATCCATCAATTATTACCAAAAACTGTCTGCAAACCAATCATGAACAAATAATCATCTTAAACCTAGGTAGTAAGAAGAGTTTAGCCTAAAACCATCTTGAAAACAGTTACACAAGTCATCATAAGCTCACAAGACATGTTTAGAAACAAAAGAAACAAGGAACGGAGAAACCGAATAATGAAAACTTGATGATTCACGATCCGTAGCTCCAAGTCTTCAACTTTTGCCTCTTAACATCCCATAATTGCCCCAAAGCAGCCTTCCTACATCTCCATAGCAGATTCTCCTCCTTTTAAGTCGTGTATTAGGTTTTAATATTAATACTAGGCCGACATCAAACTTTTCACGATCTGAGGCCCCATCGCGCGATGCGACAGGTAGGTGAAGATCTGTCACGCAGCGAATGATCTGTCATGCAACACGACATGGTTAAAACACGTGGGGTCTTATGAAGGCCTCGCGTCGTGCGAGAACCATTACCCAGCCCTGTCGCACGACGCGACAGAGGGTTAATTCAACATATTTTGTTTCTTTCAACTCCCTATCAACTGTGGCTCCTCCGGAACCCTGCAAAATACAAACTACTAAGTACAAAGCTAAATCACTAACAAAGCGACACAAAACAACTTAAAAATTGTACAACTATACATTGGAAATAGATGTATTTTGCAATACATTTTTTTGAAGTAACAACAAAATGTTTAATTTCTAATAAAATAACGAGTGAAAAAACTATCTGATAACTAATGTGTAGAGTGTTGTTGAGTATTAAAGTCAGATAAACAATGGAATGATTTAAAATAATGTGTAACTAATAGTTCTTTTTTATTTTAAAAATACAATTAAAATTATAATTCATGTATAATGGCTTATTTATTTTAGGCCTTTCAGTTTAGGAACAGATGGAGTCATTAACATATCAAATGTGTCTTAGTAGAACTTATTATATAACGTTGATGAGTCGAAGGGCACTTAACGTCGATAAAAAGTATGGTCCACACATTAATTTTGAATTTTATATTTCAGATGGCTGGGTGACATCATTTGGCAACTAACTTTTATAGAAAAAAAAAAGATAATAATGTATGACTTTTTATGTAAAGTCCTAAGCCTTAAGTTCATGATCTTTGGTGCTATTATCTTTTTGCTAGGATTATGTTAAGTTTTTGTAAGAGAAGGCTTACTCAATTTAAAATATATATACACGTACGTTCAACTCAATGGCATTCATTAATTAATTGTAATCCCTCTGCAACAATCAAGAAGCTAAGTGAAAGCTATTTGCACCTAACCACCTAAAGTTATGCATTAATATCTTATATCTTAATTAATTTATCCTATATGGTATAATATTGTTCATCAGATTCATTTGATTATGCTATATGTTAGTCTCAGTGTAATCCTCAAACACGTTCAAGTCCTTCTGAACCTAGTCCAATTACTAGTTACAGTCTCAAATACAATCTTTTACCAAGTAATTGACTGAAGAATTAATTAAAATATACGGATGCTAACCATATGGCACATGTACAAAATGGTAAGGAAAAAGTGATATATCATTGAATATTGGAAACATTCTAGGATAGTCTTGTGGAATTATAATGGATAGGGCAACTCATATCGGGGTAAAATGGATAGTATTGTGGTACGAGAAACAAGATGTTACAAATGGTATCAGAGGTACTCATGTGTCGTTTGGGATGGTGGGGCAAATCTCATCGAGAACAGTGAATCTCATGGGTGTTCCAGGAGGACACCTTAGGCCAATCTCACATCCTTGATTGGGATGATTGTGCAAACCGATGAGTTTACCGGAGCAACAAAAAAATTTCTGTGAGTTCCTGGAATCTTTGATGGGCAAGCCATCAAAATCAAAATGGACAATATTGGTCTTATGAGAAGCCAGATGTTACATCTGTATTAAAGTTAAATATGCTGAAGTGCGACTAACCTAAAACATGTTTAATTTAGGCTATATCAAACCTAAACTTTAAACTTGACTTGTGTCGATGAATAAGACTACCTCTGAATTATTTCTTTGTTAAAAACTAGTTGATGCCCTGCCCGCGTTGCGGGGCGATAACCGAATAATTCTCAACCAATTAAAAAAAGACTAATATAATTTTGCTAGGAAAAAAAAACAAAAACGATAATAAGACCGTAATTTTGGGCTGAGGTCAAAAGTGTATTTTTTTCAAGACTAATGAGCCAGTGTTAGGCAACTCCTTAACACGAAAAAAAATTAAATCGAGTAAACCAATTAAAAAAAAAACCTTTATAGTTTTGCAAAAAAAAAAAAAAAAAAAAAAAACTAAAATGATGGGAATAACGTAATTTTTAACTGCGGACGAAATCATAATTTTAATTCGGGGATAAATCGTAAACTAAATGGACCAATGGGGAAGTGTCAGGAAGCTGCCGGCATGACAGTAATTTTACACTGGGGCTAAATCGTAATTTAACCGGGAAAACAAACAAAAACGATGGAAAAAATGTAAATTTAAGTTGAGGGCAAAATCGTAACCTGGCTGTGAGAAAAAAAACTAATGGCGAAAGTATCAATTTATACGGGGCAAAATGGTAATTTTTAGCCGATGGAAAAATTAGAATTTTTAGCCGGGAGTAAAAGCGCAAATTTATTTTTAAGCGTGGACAAAAACATAACTTTGAACTGATGGCAAAATCGTAAATTTAAGGGGAAAAAACTAATGGCAAAACTGTAAACTGAAACGGATCAAAATCGTAATTTTTTACCGGGGGCAAAATTGAAATATTTAGCTGGGAGCATAAGCGTAAATTTATTTTTAAGTGGGGGCGAAAACATAATTTTTAACTAATGGCAAAATCGTAATTTTAAAGGGGGATAAAATCGTAAATTTGTTGGGCCAACAGGGGAGTGTCAGGTAGCTGCCTGGCACTATTGAAGCTGCCACCCATCTTGCCCAATAAAATGCCTGAACTATTGAATTCTTAGGTCATCAACTTAAGTTTGTAGTAGTTGATAATACAATGAAAAAAAATCACGATGAACCGTAAGTCTGTAAAAAAGAGTGAAAACTAAGTGAAACAATCATTTGCATATAAAAAGTGAAGATCTTAGCATAAGAATAATGGTGATCATCACTTGTCACATTCAATCACCATATGCCACTTCATTCTATCATATATCATTCTATCACACTTGCAATGGTCATCGCATTCCATAACTCACTTTTTTTTGTTTTTTTAATGTTTAATTAAAATAAAATAAAATGCATAAGACAAATCACGATGAACCGTAAGTCTGTAAAAAAGAGTGAAAACTAAGTGAAATAATCATTTGCATATAAAAAGTGGAGATCTTAGCATAAGAATAATGGTGATCATCACTTGTCACATTCAATCAGAATGTGCCACTTCATTCTATCATATATCATTCTATCACACTTGCAATGGTCATCGCATTCCATAACTCACTTTTTTTTTGTTTTTTTTAATGTTTAATTAAAATAAAATAAAATGCCTAGTGGAGATGGATATGATCGGGTGGTTCCGCTGGTGGCACAATGATACTCCAGTAGTCCGTCAGTGATCCAAATTTGCCGTTCAAAAAAATAAATAAATAAAAACCAACATTTTTAAAATGCATTAAATTAAAAAAATATATATAACCAACAAGAAAAACAAATACTCATACTTAAAAACTAAAATATAAAAACTAGTCTTCATGGAATCGGGCAATTGGATATCTAAACTACCAACGTGTTCCGTTAGATCAAATCGTACTCGAAAATGTGTGTCTTCGTTTTGCAACTCCAATTGAATATTCTCGCTAACTGGTACATATGTCTGAGGGTCCAAAATGTAGTCTGGTGATATTGCGTGTCCCTTATCCTTTACGATTATATTGCACTGCAATATGATACACACATACACCACTCTCCTAAATGTTTGTGGTCTAATTATATGCACCGGTCAATCAATTATGGACCATTTATCTTTCAAAACACCAAACGCTCGCTCAATGTCTTGTCTTGTCTCGCCAATTCTTGTAACTTCCTAAACACTTTTTCTTTGGGTTCACTAAGAAACGAATAAGCCTTCACAAAAACAGACCAAGTCGGGTAAATACCATAACAAGAAAGAAATCACGTCTATGATTTCTCTGGTTGACTACAAACGGACACAACGGTGTGGTTCCTTGTAACATAGCATCGAATAACGGTGACTGATGTAGAACATCAATTTCGTTGTTTGAACCAGGAGCGCCAAAGTACGCATGTCAAATCTGTAAATCATTTGACGCCACCGCTTTAAGCATGATTGTCGGTTTTTTGGGGTCACCTCTCAAATACCATCCTCAGAAACTAGTCGGGTAACTTCTCCAAACTGTGTGCGTACAGTCGATGCTACCATGCGTCCCCAGAAAGTGCCATATAGCTTCATGTGCGGCGTACAAACGTGATATGCCGTATCTAGTCGGCTTTTGTAAAAATTATTTAGTGTATAACTTAATAACATCATTGCAAAAAAATTATAGAGATTCACTAGAAGTCCGAGAAGACATAGCTAAACATTCATCATATTTTTCAGGAATGTTACCGGTTGCAAATTGACGAACTGCGAATGTGCATTTTTGAATCGCCGCAAAACTCTTTTTCCCCTAGCGTCATAGCCTTCTTGAAACCATTCAAATTCAGCTTCAGTATCTCCCACAATCTTTAAAAATAATTTTTTTTTACATATGAAACCACGCTCTAAACATCTCGGCATTATACTTTGGGTATTCAACTAAGTAATCATTCATTAGAACTTCATTAGCCCCTCCCCGAACGCAACACCCATTTTTTTCTTTGATCATCCTGTATCTTCAAGCTTTGCGAGCTTAGAAATCTTTTCAAAAAATTCCAAAACACAACCCGAAGAGTTGAACGAACTAGACGAATCGGACGGAATGTACTTGGGTGCTCCATATCCCCCATAGGTATTTATCAAAAAACTATAAAAATAGAAAATTGTAGATGAATTTTAGAGTTGAGAGGTAAATTGAAATGTATAAAATGGGAAAATGTTGGTTTTATTTATATGTTAAAAAATATTTTTTAAAGCCCCCCCCCCCCCAAAAAAAAAATACACACACACATATATGTAGTCGTTGCCAACGGCTATATCCTTTGAACCGTGCCTCCATCACACTGTGAAAGTTATCATCAAACCCATCCCATCATGCGTGATACAACTGTAACACCCAGCGTCCCTGAACTTTAGGCTCTTGCCAAGAATAGTCCTTGAAGTTTAACTTTTGCTTAATTTTAGTCCTAATCTATGTTGGATTGTCTAATTTCTTGGAATGTCTAAGACTATGTTGGAAACGCCTAATTCTGTATGATTGAATGTCTAAATCTATGCTTGACTGTCTATCTGGAATGCCTAATAATGGAATGCCTAAATGAGGGAATGTCTATATGCTAAACGATTGAAATGTCTAAATGTCTATTTACTTGAAATGCCTAAATCTACATGTGGAATATTTATATGCTTGGAATGCCTAACGCTATGTTTGGAATGTCTAAATCTAATTGGTGCTTGACTCCTTAGACTCATGAGACTTGATTCTTGGTTGAACGAGAGACTGCAGCCTTGTCACTGGCGGAATCTATTAATTTTGAAAGCTTACGGTGCATATGCTATAATCTAGTTATTCTATTACCTAACAATACGCAACGCTTAATCTAACACACGAAAAAATCAAAGACCGGATTACGGAAAGGTTGGGTTGGCCAGAGTGGCCATCCGATCGGACTGCCATCCGATCGGATTGTTACCCTATCAGATGACCATCCGATCGGACAGTCGTCTGACATCCGAACCGAACCACATTTTCCCTTCTCTCCTCCTTCACCTATAAATTTTCTGTCACATCACCTTTCAGTGATGTGACAGCTCTGCTCGACCAAGAACACGCGCGCACGTCCTTTTTCCTCATTCTCTCATCGATTTTGGTACGTTTTAGGCTAGATCTTTGTACTTTCTTGATCTACACATCATTCCCTATGTGATTCTCACTTGAAATCACATTTTTCACAGTGAAATCTCCAGATCTGAGATCTTGGGGATGATATCATCATGGTGGTTGGTACCAAATGCCATATGACGTTATTCTTGGTGAGATCGAGCTAAGATCTAAGGGATTCCATGCTTAATTCATCAAATCTAAGCTAAATCTAAGAGTTTTCTTTATATATACTAAAACCAGAGTCCCTTCATTCATTTCTTCGAAATTCTGATTTACTTTGGTGATAAACGGGACTGAACGGACTATAGACTAGATCAGTGGTCTAGATAGGACTGGCAATAGGTAACCTGTAGGTAACCTGCTAAGACACGATAACAGAAAAGTACACCATGTGATTTTTTACGTTTTTTAAAATAATCAAAATTTGAAAGTTAGGATCCATTATTTCTCCTTCTAGGTGCATAAAATATAGATCTGTCTTATAGACATTGGATATAAAGTAGTTAAACGAGTCGTATTCATGTTTAAAATTTTTGTTGTTCTCGTTATCAGATACCTGTTAAACCTGCTAAGACACGATTTGCCAGCCCTAGGTCTAGAGTAGGTTTAGGAACGGATTATTCACTGATCAAGACGATCACGGGATGGATTCCGGCATAAACCCGTCACTAACAGACAAACGGGTCGGACTAGGGTGATTCCCGACCGATCAGAATGTCTGTGAAATGATAAGTTACTGTTGCCTCAGTCTGTATCGTGACGTCACCATTTATTTTCAAACTTAGAATTTTTGCAAATTTGTAAACTACCAAAACTTGGAAATTGGATCGGATGGCAACCCGATCGGACAGCCGTCCGATCGAGTAGCCGTCCAATTGGAATGACCAGATTGTCTGCACTAGGATCAAGTGGCAATCCGGTCAGATTACCGTCCGATCGGACAGCTACCCTAGTCCTATTTGCTTATGGACTCCACTCGAATGGCAACCCGATTGTCACACCCCAACCAATGGCGGAAACATCGGGATGAGACGAAGTGTGAAGATTGCTAGAGACATCATAACGCTATTTGTGACAATATTTAATAAACCGATTTCCTTTCATAATTCATTTGTCAACATTACAAGGAAATCAAATAACATCAAGTTCAAGGGAAATACAATACAACATAATCAAAATTGATACAACGATTAAACCTAAACGTCTATATGTGTATCTAGGCATCAACGCTACTTCATTTCATAGCATCATCATCCTCAACCTGTAACATGTTTAAAATAAAGTTCAATGCAAAAGCAAAGGCGAGTATACAAGTTTGATACGTACATAACAAAAGATAAGTTTTAAACAATTCCTCATAGCAAGCATGCGATTCAAGATAAACAATAAATTTGGCATGTGTCTAACATATCAAACCAATAATGAAACGGAAGATGCTCATGACATAACCACAAGTTTACGGGCGGGTCGTTAATCCTATAGCGCTACATATGTCACGGTTAGGCTCGTACGAAGTTAATGATAAGTTCAACACATAAGTATCACCCAAGTTTAAAGTATCAAGTAATCAAATAAGCATGCGTGTAATAGGAATGTTTATGTATTATGATAAAGTTTGTGTGTAATTTTATAAATAACATGTTACACCCCAAAAAGTGGTAAACGAAAAAAGGGGTCAAGTATACTCACAAGGCTTGCATATGCTTTCCGATTATCCAATTGTTGACGAGTAGAGATTTAGAGTCCGAATGTATAAGGGTTAAAGTTCAAGTATGCTTAGAGACGAGATTCGGAATAAAACGACATGAAAGTATTATATCAACATAATCATCTTCAACTCATAACACTTGTATGACACTTGGTAACCACAAGGGTTATAATAATGTTTTCATGAGTTGAACACCCATAAGAATCATAACAAGGTTTAGGTCCTTAGATGATGTCCTACTACTTTGACAAGTGAACATAGTTTCAACATCAAAGGTTCGAATGTACATAAATATTATTTAGGTTATATAATATATGTTATTTAGGTCCAATATTTCAAGTAGGAGGTAGAAGATTAAATCTCCATTTAGGTACCTCTAAGTTACAAGGATGTCATGGATGGGGTAGAAAGGCTAAGCTTCCATTTAGGCACCCCTTTGATGTTCACCACTACACTTGATGTAAAAACAACCAAGGAGGGTCATGAACTAAGGTTAGTACAAGTATGTAAGATAAACTAAACTAATAGAAATCATCAAATCATGTGAGGATTGTATGTTTGGACAACTCAAGTTGTTCCATAATCACTCATGCATCAAAGACTAAGTTTGACATGACTTATGGGTTAAAACCCTAAATAAAACACCAAGTTTATGAGGTTTAATCCTCTGATTTTTAAGTGTCTCAGCCTTGTTTTTAAGCCTAACCAACCACTAAAGTGTTGTAAGCATTAGGACATAGGTTTGAGATGAGATAGACTCAAGTTTGGTAAGAATAACAAGGATTTCATGAAAACAAAAACAATCAGTGGACTTTGGAGCCTTTTTGCCAGAGTTTCAGGGACTTATTTACTGTGAAAAACCCATGGAAACGTAGCTAAGGTCAATACAAAGTAGTAGGAAAAAGAATCGAGTGAATCGGATAAGAATTGAGTGAGTTATGCTCATTTTCGTGAAGGGGTATCAATCTGCTCGAACCCTTGCTTTCAGCTACGGTTTGGAGGATGTTTTGAGAGATTTTAGTGTTGCAAAAGTGGTAGGGAGGCTGGTTCTAAGTGGTATTTATAGGGGGAAGGATTAGGGTTTCAATGGGTTGGGCTTTGAAAGTGTTTTAGAAGGGGTTACACCTTGAAACTAGCCCACAAAACCCAAATATATGGGGCTGAATTTTGCTGAATTGGGGCTGCCATATTTCTTTATTTTTTTTATTTTTAAAACATTATAATGAGTAATTTTTTTAATTAAGTTGTGTAATAATATGCAACAATGTTTCCCCTAACTTGTAACAAGGTAAAATATGAAATAAAACATGATTTAACTAGGTAAAAAGTGTAATGTACAAGTATGTAACATGTTTGTAAGTGACAAGTATATGTCACATATTAGATGATTAACCGTTGTATAAATAAGCATATTATTAGGGGTTTTTAAGTATCAACAATTTAAGGACAAGCATGGACATGCATCGTGAACAAGTATTGTAGAAGTATGAATTACAAATAAGGATTCGATGTACAATGAATTCGAACGTATGAACATGTATGAATATGTAGATGGTGAATTTAAAGAAATACGAATTTTATTTATGATCCAAGTCTCGGATTTTACAATGAAAAGACGACTACAATAATACAAGATTTCCAAAAATAGCATTACAAGGCGAGCTTTCTAATTATGGAAAGTATGAAAAAGCAGGGTGTTACAGTCTCCCCTCCTTTAGGAAATTTCGTCCCGAAATTTATTTATGAGGAAGACCTTGGAGAAAAAGCATTTTGGCTAAAAGAATCGAGACTTGGGAGTTTTGAAACGTTTAGAAATGTACGAAATTTTGAAGAACGATAGGATAGGAATTTGTTTGACTAAAATGAGTTAAGGCGTTTAAGCATAGGTAAAACGTGTATGCGTACGCATAGGCAAAGGAGTTTAAATAAGTTTGAATGTCCCAGAATAGAGAGGTATCTTTAAAATATGATATCCAAGAAGTATAACTTTCGTATAATGCGTTTAGTATTTTGATGAAAAGTGTGGTAGTTTGCATGGGGAGTTTAAAGGATAGTATAAAAATCACATTTTCATAAAAATTGTTTATTGAGAGTAACGAAAAGATTTGGTACTTTGAATAAAGCGTTAAAGGTATACTAAGTACATTTACATAAGAATAAAGAATAGGAAGACGGTTTTAAAGGTAATGAGATAAGTTAGGATTTGAATGTTTAAACAAGCTAGATTGCGAACGGGGTTCATATGAAAGAAAGGATAATGGAGAATAATAGGAGTATGGGGTGAACAATTGACACTAAATGAATGCAAGTATATGAATGATATAAGTATTAGATAGTTGAAAGTAGCGTGTTAAAGATGAAGTCTCGTCATGGATAATCGAACCTAATGCGTTTGTGAGTTGTTTAAAGCTTGTATTAGGTCTAAGAGGTCTGTAAAACACTGAATTTCTCATGGCACGTTTTACGAAAGTTTGGTAACATGGTGAAAACACTTACATATAGGAAGTACCAGCGGCGTATCCACCATGTTTTGACCATGTTACGCCCGTTTCGTCTTCGGTGTCATGTTACGTTCCGTGTCTTACCATACGCAGTAGCACACTCTATGGTTCTCATACGCCTATCACTATAATCCCGTGTGCACCCGCGATTATTCTGATCGTCGCATGATCTGCACAGCTTGTAATAGTTGTGTATGAATCTGGGTATACATAAAAAAATTAGAATGTGCACGTGTAAGAATGTAGTATGTAAGCAAGTCCATGCTTAAGTATGTATGGGACCCACCCAAGCAAATCTCTTGGATTACCCTCGCGTATAGGTACGAATGTATGAATCATGAGTATGGATGAAAGTATGAGCATAAGTTTAAGTATGAATACGCATGTATGTATGAGCATAAACATAAACGTGTAAGTAGTATGTGTATAAGTACAAGCATAAACGTATGAACATAGGTGTAGGTATGAATAATAAATATTGCGTATATAGTGTACGTTGAGACATTGCGGATAAAAAAAGTTAAGTATGTAGATACGAACGATATAAATGATGTTATCGCGAGGTATCGACTAAAATGTGTATGATGATGTGCATGTATAGTTGTTTAAACAAAACGTTTAGTTTGTCGAATCAAAATTAGATTGAGCTTGGTTTGAAAGGTAGAATATAGTTTGTATATGTAAAGGAACATAAAGTACTCGTTGGTTATGCATAACGTATTTTGTAACAAATAGAAATGCTAATTTTGTTTAAAAGGGTTTACGTAATCCGAAAAATGGTCGGTCCCTATGAAGTCTTCTTGCCCACGTGTTTTGTAAATTGGTGTAGGAAAAAGGTTTTCGTTAAAAAGTAAGTTCGTTTCATCAAATAAGAAATTATGAATTTAGGAGGTTCTTGTGAAAACTAGGATCCTTAGAAGAGAAATTTAGCAAAAGGACTTAGTGATTAAAAAAATTAACAAATGATTTGTTGATGTTGAAAAGGGTATTTGGTAAAACAATCATATAACTTCTATAAGATCTTATAAGTATTTGAGAAAGGTTGGTTGGATTTTGATTAAAAGTAGAAGGTGAGCATGTTTTAGTGATTAAGTCGAATATGAAGTTCATGGGCAAGAGTTTCATTGAACCGATTAAATTGATAGGTAGCATTTCGTAAGGTTTTGAAGTTCGAGCAATAAAACGTTTTAAGACATGATTATGAATCTCGCGTATATGAGTTGAGTGAAAATAGATTGTAGAATAAGAAGTACGTTTGATAAAACAATGTATTTTGAAATCGGTATGAGTGGATATTTTGAATAACATTAAACAATTTGGGTATAAAATATGATCGAGTTTGCATAATAAGATATTTTGAAGAGACGTTTTGGTAACGATCACCTAGGTAAGGGAATCACCCCTAACTCGTTGGTGAGGTCGTTTTAAGTAAAGAGGAGTGGAGTTAATCGTCAAGGTAGGGAAATCACTCCAATCTCAATGATATATCTCCACTAGTCGTTACATGGAATATGAATTTAAATTATATGAAAATCATGCATATATATAAATGTTTGGAAAAGATTCAATATGTTGTGTGTGTGAAAAGAGAATATCGAAAGTAAACACGAGTTTGAAGGATTGCATCGTATAAAATAAATAATAGAAACACATGTTGATCAAAATTTGGATGGTTCCAAAACGGAACTTTGACTAACCAAAGTGGTCGAAAAGTCTTTTGAATTTGAGGAGCATGCTTTGGCCTAATAGGTAAAATACTCTCGCCGACAAGTCGGTTAACGGTATTTACCCTTCCGGTTACTACATGTCCCAAATCAATCGAAATTTCGAGACTTGGCGGGATTTATGAAAAAAAATACCAAGGAGTGGAACTAGTCGACAAGGTGCGGGTTTCACCCCTAACTTGACGATTTCGTATCCTAAGTGTGGTTGGTACTCGTCGGGTCAAAATTTAATTTTGACATGTTGACGAGGGTCCACTAGAATTTGAAATTTGAGATTTACCATTAAGATGTGGATTTCACTCCTAGCTTAATGGCGATATCTCGTGTAAAAAGAATGGGTAGATTGAGAGTCGTTCACCAAATTGTGGGTTTCACGCCTATTTTGGTGAATTTGTCTCATTTGTGTAATACGAGTGTTTACGGATTTAGAATAGTCAAGTAAAATGCATGAGGGAAAGAGTATGTTAAAGGAATAAACAACAAATATAAACGCACAATGAAGCATATTAAGAATAGCACATAATGGGTGGGACAATAAAACATGTATTAGCACATAATAAAGCAAGTATAGCATGTCAAGTGTTAACACGTAAGCGACATATATGCTCAAAAGATCAAAAGAGAATAAATAAGAGTACATAAAGTAGCATGCAAGTAGCTTCAAGCAAAGCATAAGAATAAGGCTCTAAAACTGTAGACTAGGCTAAAGCATTCCTACTTTTCCTAATTCCCTATAGTTATGGCTCTGATACCAATCTGTCACACCCCAACCAATGGCGGAAACATCGGGATGAGACGAAGTGTGAAGATTGCTAGAGACATCATAACGCTATTTGTGACAATATTTAATAAACCGATTTCATTTCATAATTCATTTGTCAACATTACAAGGAAATCAAATAACATCAAGTTCAAGGGAAATACAATACAACATAATCAAAATTGATACAACGATTAAACCTAAACGTCTATATGTGTATCTAGGCATCAACGCTAATTCATTTCATAGCATCATCATCCTCAACCTGTAACATGTTTAAAATAAAGTTCAATGCAAAAGCAAAGGCGAGTATACAAGTTTGATACGTACATAACAAAAGAAAAGTTTTAAACAATTCCTCATAGCAAGCATGCGATTCAAGATAAACAATAAATTTGGCATGTGTCTAACATATCAAACCAATAATGAAAAGGAAGATGCTCATGACATAACCACAAGTTTACGGGCGGGTCGTTAATCCTATAGCGCTACATATGTCACGGTTAGGCTCGTACGAAGTTAATGATAAGTTCAACACATAAGTATCACCCAAGTTTAAAGTATCAAGTAATCAAATAAGCATACGTGTAATAGGAATGTTTATGTATTATGATAAAGTTTGTGTGTAATTTTATAAATAACATGTTACACCCCAAAAAGTGGTAAACGAAAAAAGGGGTCAAGTATACTCACAAGGCTTGAATATGCTTTCCGATTATCCAATTGTTGACGAGTAGAGATTTAGAGTCCGAATGTATAAGGGTTAAAGTTCAAGTATGCTTAGAGACGAGATTCGGAATAAAACGACATGAAAGTATTATATCAACATAATCATCTTCAACTCATAACACTTGTATGACACTTGGTAACCACAAGGGTTATAATAATGTTTTCATGAGTTGAATACCCATAAGAATCATAACAAGGTTTAGGTCCTTAGATGATGTCCTACTACTTTGACAAGTGAACATAGTTTCAACATCAAAGGTTCGAATGTACATAGATATTATTTAGGTTATATAATATATGTTATTTAGGTCCAATATTTCAAGTAGGAGGTAGAAGATTAAATCTCCATTTAGGTACCTCTAAGTTACAAGGATGTCATGGATGGGGTAGAAAGGCTAAGCTTCCATTTAGGCACCCCTTTGATGTTCACCACTACACTTGATGTAAAAACAACCAAGGAGGGTCATGAACTAAGGTTAGTACAAGTATGTAAGATAAACTAAACTAATAGAAATCATCAAATCATGTGAGGATTGTATGTTTGGACAACCCAAGTTGTTCCATAATCACTCATGCATCAAAGACTAAGTTTGACATGACTTGTGGGTTAAAACCCTAAATAAAACACCAAGTTTATGAGGTTTAATCCTCTGATTTTTAAGTGTCTCAAACTTGTTTTTAAGCCTAACCAACCACTAAAGTGTTGTAAGCATTAGGACATAGGTTTGAGATGAGATAGACTCAAGTTTGGTAAGAGTAACAAGGATTTCATGAAAACAAAAACAATCAGTGGACTTTGGAGCTTTTTTGCCGGAGTTCCAGGGACTTATTTACTGTGAAAATCCCATGGAAACATAGCTAAGGTCAACACAAAGTAGTAGGAAAAAGAATCGAGTGAATCGGATAAGAATTGAGTGAGTTATGCTCATTTTCTTGAAGGGGTGTCAATCTGCTCGAACCCTTGTTTCAGCTACGGTTTGGAGGATGTTTTGAGAGTTTTTAGTGTTGCAAAAGTGGTAGGGAGGCTGGTTATAAGTGGTATTTATAGGGGGAAGGATTAGGGTTTCAATGGGTTGGGCTTTGAAAGTGTTTTAGAAGGGGTTACACCTTGAAACTAGCCAACAAAACCCAACTATATGGGGCTGAATTTTGCTGAATTGGGGCTGCCATATTTCTTTATTTTTTTTATTTTTAAAACATTATAATGAGTAATTTTTTTAATTAAGTTTTGTAATAATATGCAACAATGTTTCCCCTAACTTGTAACAAGGTAAAATATGAAATAAAACATGATTTAACTAGGTAAAAAGTGTAATGTACAAGTATGTAACATGTTTGTAAGTGACAAGTATATGTCACATATTAGATGATTAACCGTTGTATAAATAAGCATATTATTAGGGGTTTTTAAGTATCAACAATTTAAGGACAAGCATGGACATGCATCGTGAACAAGTATTGTATAAGTATGAATTACAAATAAGGATTCGATGTACAATGAATTCAAACGTATGAACATGTATGAATATGTAGATGGTGAATTTAAAGAAATACGAATTTTATTTATGATCCAAGTCTCGGATTTTACAACGAAAAGACGACTACAATAATACAAGATTTCCAAAAATAGCATTACAAGGCGAGCTTTCTAATTATGGAAAGTATGAAAAAGCAGGACGTTACACCGATCAGATGGCTATCCGATCGGGCAGCCATCTTTCCCCTACAACACCTATGCCACCCGTACGACCGGCAATCCGATCGGACAGCCGTCCAATCGGGCAGCCCTTCGACCCAGTGACTGTTTCAACACTTTGAGCAATCTCGTTATCCTGCCCGGCTCTTATCCTATTGTAATCTAATGAGGCTAATCCTCAAAAAGAGCTTCCTTTGATCCAATAACAGTTGCGACTGTTAAGCAATCACTGTGAGTATACTCGATCCCCTCTTTACTTTAAACTTTTGGTGTGTAACATGTATTCTATTAAACTAAATACTTTTGGTAATCTATACTCTATCCTATGTGTTTGTGAAAACTTGTGCATTCTAGTATTCTATTTGTGCTATGTGACGTTTAATCCAAGGTGTTTAGTTCCGCCTTAACAATAGTAGCGCTATAGGGGGTGCACCTCTCCCATTATTCTTCGGGGTATTATTAGGAGGATTCTAGTTTACCTTGAGTCTTGGGTAAGCACTAAAGCATCGGGATACTTGGGCTATCACTGCGTGGACTGCGACACTAGCACGACTGAACTATTTTTTTAATTACTTACACTGTGGATATGATTTGTATTAAATCCATTATTCTATTATCAAACTTGTATACTCGCCAATACTTTTGTATTGATATTTTAATACATGCTGCAGGCTGATAGGTTGCTGAGGAACATGGAAAACAAGCTAGGATGATGCTCTAGAAACGTCGCCTAGTTAACTTAGTATTTTGAAACAATTGGAACAATATATGTTGGTTTGTAATGTGATATTTGTGACGAAGTTTTAGACTATATGCATGAAATCTATAATCTTTATCGAAACAATTAGTGTTGTGGAATTCTCATGAACAATCTGAACGCTTTGTGCTCGCACCCCGATGTTTCCGCCATCGGTTGGGGTGTGACAGATTGGTATCAGAGCCATAACTATAGGGAATTAAGATAAGTAGGAATACTTGCCCTAGTCTATAGTTCTAGGAACTTGACCCTTATGTGTTGTTTAAGACTTATGTATTCGACCGTAACTGCTTCCTAGCAGCACATGTTCCTATTAAAACTTACATGCCTTTCCTAAGGCTGATACAATGTACACTTTATACTATGAAAACACTGTTATACAGTGATTATATTTTGCACGAGATTTGCCCACAGGATAGGAGTGACATCCGAACCTTGGTGGGAAGTCTCCATATTACTCTAGTAGGCCTTGTCTGCGAATAAGTGCCCACAACATTTAGGGTACGACGTTGCCAAGTTAGAGGTGAAACTCAGACCTTGATAACTAGTCCCGCTCCTTGATGATTTTATGTCTCGCCAAAGTCTCGGGACTACCAATCAATTGAGTACGTGGAATGACTAAAAGGACGAATATCGTAGGCGCCTTCTTGTGACACATCGATTGGGTTCCCACCCCAGCTCTGAGTTAACTATTTCAGAGCTCTATCCCTTTCTTTCTCCCAACGCCGTTCCTCTACCCGGAACAATCCTGTGTTTTATAAGCCTATCTTGCTTTTATGTTATCTCAATTTCTTATGAATGTGGTTTTATCTATGAGGTTTTGAACTTGATTCTCCATTTGTTTTGAAATGTTCTTGCACAAACTTACACATTGTCCGCAATCTAAGATATTAATTCTAATCTCAGATCGAACTAAATTTATGAAGTCTTAATCTATGTGGTAATCTTGATCGACTATTATGTTCTGAGGTGGTTGTTTTGGGTATGAAGCACTAAGATGACATGGAAGTACGAGACAGAAGTGGCATGTCCGAAGCATGGTGGATACGCCGCTGGTACTTCCTATATATAAGTGCTTCCGGCATATTACCAACTTCCGTACCAAGTGCCATACGAGATTAGTGTTTGCAGACCAGTGTGGAAAGCCTATGTAATCTACGGAATGTCTATGCGATCTATGGAAAGCCTATGCAACCAATGAGCAGACTATGTAATCAATGAAAATTCTAGCAAGATCTATGGTTGATCTATTGTGTTAACCTATGATAATCTAGCGAGTTGAACTATTTGAGCTGGTCTATGTTGATCTATCTTGGTCTATTGGTTTAATCTATGATCATCTATCTGGTTAGACTATGTTAAACTATCTACTTAAGCAAGCTATGATAATCTATCAATATAATCTATGCCAATCTATGAGATGATGTATGTTAACCTACTTGAGTATTCTACGCTGATCTATTTTGAGTATTCTATGTGATTTATTTGAGTAATCTATGAGTAATCTACGATAATCTATTAAAATTATGTGAATATATGATGATGATGATGGGTATGTTGAGAGTTGTGACACGTAACATGACACCGAGTACGAGGGGAGGCGATGTGCCCGAAGCGTGGTGGATACGCCGCTGGTACTTCCTATATATAAGCGTTTTTGACATGTTGACCAAACTTCGTACAACGTGCCATGTGAAGGTCGTGCGTTTCGTGGTGTTAGTCTATCTTGTATCTAAATCCTTAACCTATCGTGAGTGAATCTTTATCATGGGACTTCGTAACCTAGACTTATACAATCCTTATGTTGGAACTCGTAGATGTCTGCTCGAAGACTCTCTGACAACCTAAGGAAATCAAGGGAGAAATCCCAGAAAAAGATAATGTCATTCATGGCCGACCAGATCGCTCGGGTCATGCCAAAGATTGTTTCTGAACTACAAGGATCTACCACTCCTCCATCCTCTGTAGATTCCAAAACGGAGAAGCCGACTACCACCAAGTTCAACTACTAACACTTCGTCTCCTGCAACCCCAAACCGTTTACGGGCAATGATGGGGTGACAGCTATGCTTGAGTGGTTTGATAGCATAGAGGTCACTTTCATTAATAGTGAATGCCCAGAACATTTGAAAACCAGGAGTGCTACTGGGGTGTTTCAAGGTAGGGCTTTGGAATGGTGGGCTAATGAAAGAAACATCCGTACAAATGAGGCAGCCTATGCTATACCGTGGGCCGAGGTGCGAGAACTCATGATGCTCGAGTTCTGTCCTCCCCATGAGCAGCTCAAACCCGAAGAAGAATTTTGGCACTTAAAGCAAGTTGGTGATGACAACATGGCGTATACTACCCGGTTCAAGCAGTTAAGCTTTATCGTTCCTCACTTGGTCTCGACTCCCAAGCGGATGATAACTAAGTATACCAACGGTCTGCCTCCTGCTATGCGTGTGTAACACCTCATAAAATCACGTCCAATGATGTATTGACACGTGTAATAAACCCTGATAAAGTCCAATGTTGAAATTAAGGGACTAATTTTTAGAAAAAATCAAAAACTTTGATAATAAAGGGACTGGAAGTGTTAGCATACCAAAACTAAGTTTCCAAATAACCTCTCACGATGTTCATGTTCACAAATGTGCCACTTGATGAATAAGTGTAGTCGTTTGCGTAATTAATTGAAAGTTTGCGCAATAAAGGGTTGAAAGCGTCAACATGTTAATTCTTACCTCTGAGTGACCTTCTAACAAACCGGGAGCTTAATAATATTTAATTATACTCTCGGGAATGCCAAATAATGGCCATCTAAGGTTTTTATGCCTATAAGTAAAGTTACGCGCAACTTTGCAAGTTAGAGCGACTAAAAGTGTCAATATGTTTAATTATACCTCTGAATGACCTTTTAGCGAACCCGAAGCATCGTGATAATTAATAATATTTCCAAGAATGCCTAATATGGATTTGATGAGGCTTCAATGCTAATAAATGATGAGATGTGCAAGTTTGCGCAATAGAGGGGCCTAAAGCGTCAACTTTAGAATCTATGCCTTTCGGTGACCATCTAAGCGAACGAGAGCGTATTAATATTTAAGTATATGCTTGGGAAGGATAAATATGGGCCATGGAAGGCTTGTATAACATTAAACGGCAATTCGCGCTACTTTGCGCAATTTAAGGACTATTTGCGTTAAACTGCAAAAGTATGTCGATTCGTACAGTAACGGACCTTCCGGAAATTTTCCATAAGTTAAACATGCCCTAATTATCATTTCTATAGTTTAGATATAGGCTTAGAGGTGTTTGGTGCGCAGAAATAAACTTTCAAGTCCACCAGGGACTAAAAGTGTCAAAAAAGTGCACAAGTTTGCATTTTCGCGCATATCTCACAATCTGAGTATCCCCGGACACCCAAAAATTTATGTAAGCACTAAAATATTTTATTTTAGTGATCGCCTTGATAAAACTCCATTCGTCGCGTAGTTTGGACCATTTTTCGCGTCCGTTCGTGTTTCGTCGTAATTCGACACATAACGTGACCGTACGGCCAAACAAACCGACATCCGACATGTTTTTGAACATGTTTCATGTCTCCTATGTTATACTTCATGATGGAGCCTTAAATTGAGAGTAACGGGCCTTAAACGTGCCTAAAATGACTACATAAGCTGACAGGGACCAATTCTGTCGATTTTGAAACTGTTGTGCAGACCTGAACTGTCAGGCGGGCCGCGTGAGCCTGCTGTGTCCTCTACGCGGGCTGCGAGGCCTGATCAGACGTGCAAAACAGCAGAAAACAGCCTGTTAATTGCTGGACATTGTTCAAAACCGGTTTCTAGCCCACATAATCGATACTAGGGGCAGCACATAGATTTTATAAGTGGTTTAAACACTTGGCAACATCTGATTCGTTCAAGAATCCTATAGAACATATCATATTCTTCAATTTTTATAAATTTTTCAACTTCAAACTTCCTCATCTGCTCAAATCCGAAATTTGAGTATCATCTTGGAAGTTTCTGGTGTTCTTGATCTTTCATTCAGTGATTGTAAGTATTCCAATCATGTTTTGATTCTTGTTCATAGTTTAATTTAGCCAAGAACACTATATTTTGACTTCTGTTTGACTTTCTGATTTGATCATGAATTGATCAGCAAAAATTCCAAATGAATCTTGTTTTATGATGGTAATCAAGTTGGTTATAATCCATTATGATCATGCTTTCTGATTTCCACGATTTCTAGTCTATTTGATAAGTCAAAGTTAGTAATCTAAAAGTCAAACTGGGCAGATTCTTAAACTAATCAAAACTGATAATTTAGAGATTATGGATCATGTTTTGTCATTTAAATAACTTGGTAATTGTTACAAGAACATGATAAACTGATCAAATTGGTGAAATTGCTTGTTTGACTCAAAAAGTCTAACAGTTTGACCAAACCTTTGACTTTCAAATCTGACCCGACTTAATAACTTTAAGAGCTGAATCAAAGTCATATTATGATCCTTATATTATGTAGTATAACCCTCTGAGGTCATACTACAAGATCATATTCAAAATCTGAGATTTAACACAAGTTTCGTTAAAACGCCTAAAATGCCCTTTTATGTTAAAATGAGAATTTTTAATAAATATGAGCATGCATGTGGTTTATAAACTGATCTAACAATATTTCAAATTTATTTTGATGTCAAGATCTGGTCATGATTTGAGTTTTGCATAAAAACCATTTTTATATTTTTAAAATGACCAAAATGCCCTTTCGGCATATGGAATGGTATAAACATGATTCTTATGGCAAAACTCCTCATTCACTGATGTTATATTATATTTATATAATTTTTAAATATTAAATCAGATTCAAACTGAGTTTGCAAGCATGCGTTGCGTGTATTGATAAATGACGAAAATACCCTTATGAGGCTTAAAATGAATTTTAGTACATTTTCATAACTAAATCTTTTACCTACTGTTATGAACTAATAAATAACTTATTTTAACCTTACAAACCTGTTCATAACATATACTTAACCTTAAACCTCATCTAGATCGTCATTTACCAACTTTTACGCCTTTTCGGCGCATAATATGGTTTAATACCATATCTATGAAATAAAACTTGATACCTACTGATTTTTAAACATATTTTAAATATAAATTCAGTAGGTACTTGACCCAAACTCAGATTTCCAAATGAGTCACCAAACTATGTGTGAAATTACCAAAATGCCCTTTCAGGGTATAGTTTGGTTTTAAACTATAAACCACACATATTTTCGACACCCTACTGATTTAACATCATAAATAAAGTATTTTTACAAAAACATAATGACCATGACATCAGTTTATCCACTAGCTCTCTTTATGCATCGTAAAATGACCAAATTGCCCTTTTGGGGCTTAATTCGGTTTTAAAACTATAACGAGCATACATGTTGATATCTTACTGATATCTTAACATATTTTAAAACATATTGGCATATGAAACTTGTGTATAACTCATCCGGTTACCCGGCTTCGCTTATAAGCATACGGTTAAACCTACGAGGCTAGTTTTCATAAAATAACCGAAACGGGTTTAACCTTATCATTTTATTTCAAAATCCAGAATGTATTTAGGTTACCCATTTTATACAAGTCTTCATACTTGTTGGGTCTAAAACACATTCTATTCCGGTCTTCGCTTAATCATGCGTTTGAACCGTATATTTCCTTAAAACTAACCGGTCTATGTTTAGGCTTAATTAAAGACCCATTAGTATTCTAATTGGTTATTTATACCATCATTCCAGCCTAGAGCCTTCCGGTAAATTGTACCTACGCTTACCTAAGTGAATACGGCTGAGTTATTATAATTCTTGCTATTTAAGACAGGAGCTAGCTCAGGTAAATACTCTTAACTTATTTTCCCTATTACGGGCTTGGGATACGGTAATATAAATACCGCATGGTCAGGTATGGGATTTGAAGACCAATGAGTCAGGAAATCCAAATAACCTGTTTTTAATTCGTATTGCTTGACTGAAACATTGGGGGTTAATGCGACCGTGTCCTGGATATCCTTGACTCATTAAATGCAATGGCCACGACCTAAGCACGGGGTGTAGGCATACACCTGACAGATGCTATATGCTTATTAATTGATTATACCCAATAAGGGCTTCCCAGTAAGGGAATAGTGGTGTGTCGGTTAATCTTGAACCGGCATAGAACCGGGCCCCGTATGTAGAGCAAGTTATGTAAAACTGATAACATGAGATATAGTTTGTCCCAAGTATAAAAGATTAATCTTGCCTTGTGCATCTTAATCAAGTGTCAAAATAGTTTTGTGCCTTGTGCGCCTAAACCAATTTTCATAAACTCTTTTCAAATGAGTCAGTTGAGTGTATTTACCAGTGAAAACTGACGTATTTTCCAAAGTCTAAGTGACAGGTACAAGTACGTAATAGGCTGGAAGCTGCACAGGGCGTTAATAAGGAATCTTGCAAGTTCTAGGCGCCTAAAGTCTGTTGAACAATATTTAAGTTTTAAGATCCGCCTGTGGATCCTCTACTTTCTGTTGTAATACTTGATATTACTTTATATTCGGATTGTAATATATTTATCTTTTGCTTCCGCTGTGCATTTATATATTGTGTTGTTTGACAATGATGTTATCAACTACGTCACGATACTCCCCACCAGGCCCACCGGTGACACGTGGATATTCGGGGTGTGACAGCGTGATTCCATCGAAGCAGCTCAGTTAGGATCTATTGAGGAAGTTTATCGTCTCGCAGCTAGTCTCAACAACAATCGTGTGCGTGATAAATAGTTTGCTACCCCTGCTCCTCCAAAGTCTGCAAATCAAGTCACTCAGCAGCCAAGTGGCAGCAAGAACAAGAAACGGAAAGCCCAGGGCTCGGGATGTAATGCTATTACTCCTGCTACTAACCCTGTAGCGAAACCTGCTGCTAACCCTGCTGCTCCCGAAGCGATAAAGCAATACACTGGGTCTTACCCCAAGTGTGCGACATGCAACTTTCATCATCCTACTACCTCCGCATGCCGATTGTGCACCAACTGTAACCGCTATGGTCACACGGCTCCCTACTCTCGTCAAGCTAATCCTGCCCCTCAAGCTCAGCAAACTCCTGCTCCACCAGCTCAAGCAGTTCTTCTAGCTCCTCCTCTGCAGAATCCAGGACCGGTCAGTGTCGTTCATGCATGTTTTCAGTGTGGGGGTACTACTCATCTCCGTAACCGTTGCCCCCAGCTGAACCAAGAGCAACAAGCAGCCGCTCGTGGACGAGCGTTCAACCTCAATGCCAATCAAGATCGCAACAACAATGACGTGGTGAATGGTATGTTTCTCGTTAATAATCTCTATGCTTCGATTATATTTGATATTGGTGCGGATAAGAGTTTTGTGTTAGTGGAATTCGAGTCTTTGATAAATTGTACACGCTCTAAGTTACCTGAGTCGTTCTCTGTTGAGGTCACTAATGGTAAGTCGATCCTTAATAATTCTATTGTGCGTGATTGTTCCTTGATTCTTAACGATCACGTATTCTCCATTGATCTTATACCCATGTGGTTGGGTAGTTTTGATGTCATTACCGGAATGCATTGGTTGCGTAAGAACCATGCCGAGATTGTTTGTCATGATAAGCTTGTCCGTCTTCCTCTTCCGTCTGGTGATCTTTTACATGTCTATGGAGACCGACCTTCGAAGGGACTAAGGCTGATGTCATGCACACAAGCGAGCAGAAGTTTACGTAAACAGAACCCTGCTTTCTTGGCCCACGTGGTGGAACAAAAGGGCAAGGGGAAGAACATAAGCGAAGTTCTAGTTGTGTGTGACTTTCCGGATGTCTTTCCGGAGGATTTGCCTGGTCTTCCTCCTCCCAGAGCTGTTGACTTTCGTATTGATCTCGTACCTGGTGCGACTCCTGTCGCTAGGGCACCTTACCGTCTTGCACCTTCCGAGATGCAAGAGTTATCCAGCCAGCTGCAGGAACTACTCGATAAAGGTTTTATTCGTCCAAGTACCTCCCTGTGGGGTGCTCCCGTGTTATTTGTCAAGAAGAAGGATGGTTCGTTTCGTATGTGTATCGACTATCGTGAGCCTAACAAGCTTACTGGGAAAAATCGTTATCCGTTACCTCGTATTGATGATTTGTTTGACTAACTACAAGGCGCGTCCTGTTTCTCTAAAATTGACATACGTTCAGGATATCATCAACTACGTGTCCTCAAAGACGATATTCCTAAAACTGTGTTTCGTACTCGATATGGGCACTATGAGTTCGTAGTCATGCCTTTTGGCCTGACCAACGCACCTACAGTGTTCATGGACCTTATGAACCATGTGTGTAAACCCTATTTGGATCGTTTTGTTATAGTCTTTATTGATGACATTCTTATTTATTCTAAGTCTAAAGCTGATCATGCTCGCCATCTACGTCTTATGCTTGAACTTTTACGTGGTGAACGTCTGTATGCTAAATTTTTGAAGTGCGGGTTTTGGATTAGTGAAGTGCAGTTTCTTGGTCATATTGTTAGTAGTCAGGGTATTCATGTTGACCCTTCTAAGATTGAAGCAGTGAAGAATTGGTGTACGCCTAAATCCGTGTTTGAGATTCGTTCTTTTCTAGGATTGGCAGGTTAATACCGCCGATTCATCGCGGATTTTTCTAAAATCGCTGTTCCTCTTACTACTTTAACCCAAAAGGAGAAACCTTTTGTTTGGGGTCCCGAACAGGAGGAATCCTTTCAGACCCTTAAGAACCTTTTGTGTAATGCTCCTGTTTTGACTCTTTCTGATGGTAATGACGATTTTGTGGTTTATTGTGATGCCTCGAACCGCGGTTTGGGCTGTGTGCTCATGCAGCGGGACAAGGTTATTGCTTATGCCTCTCGTTAACTCAAAGTGCATGAGAAAAACTACACTACTCACGATCTGGAGCTTGGTGCGGTGATTTTTGCGTTAAAGATTTGGCGACACTACCTGTATGGTACAAAGTGCGTAGTTTTCACGGACCACAGGAGTCTTCAACATATTTTTAACCAAAAAGAACTGAACATGCGACAGAGACGTTGGGTGGAATTGCTTAATGACTACGACTGCGAAATTCGCTACCATCCTGGTAAGGCGAACGTAGTGGCCGACGCTCTTAGTCGTAAGACTCATGTCAAGACTATACATCTATCCAGTGATTTGCATGCTTGTATTCGTGAAGCGCAGTACATGTCAGCTAATGAAGGCAGTATCTATGATGAGGTGCTCGATGCTAGAATCGAGCAGCTCGAAACTATATCTGATGGTCTTCAGTATTACCTAAATTGCATCTGGGTGCCAGATCGCGATAATCTCCGTGAGCTCATTATGACTGAGGCTCGCAAATCCCGCTACTCTATCCATCCAGGCGCCGATAAGATGTACCAGGATCTACGTACGACTTATTGGTGGCCCGGCATGAAGAGGGACATTGCTGTATATGTGTCTAAGTGCCTTACGTGTTCGAAGGTAAAGGCTGAACACCAGCGTCCCTATGGACTCTTGGAACAACCTAGGATCCCAGTTTGGAAATGGGATAATATCACTATGGACTTTATTACTAAGCTGCCCCGTACCTCTAAAGGTCACGATAGTATCTGGGTGATAATAGATCGTTTGGCCAAATCCGCTCACTTTCTTCCTATTCGTGAAGATTACAGAGTGGAGAAACTTGCTCGGGTCTATACCGATGAGATTATAAGCCGTCATGGCGTACCTCTTGACATAATCTCGGACCTTGATGGTCGTTTTACTTCACATCTTTGGCAAACGCTTCAATCCGCTATGGGTACACACTTGAATCTTAGCACGGCCTTTCATCCTCAGACGGATGGTCAGACCGAGCGTACTATTCAAACCCTAGAGGATTTTCTCCGTTCTTGTGTCATCGACTTTGGTGGTAACTGGGATGTACATTTACCATTGATTGAATTCTAGTACAACAATAGCTGCCATTCCAGTATTCAGATGGCTCCTTTCGAAGCTTTATATGTGCAAAAATGCCGATCTCCTCTCAGCTGGCATGAGGTTAGGGAAAAGCAGTTCACTGGCCCTGAGATTGTTCAAGAGACAACGGATAAGATTCTTCAGATCCGTGATAACTTGATCAAGGCTAGGAGCAGACAAAAGAGCTATGCTGATAATAGGCGGAAGCCTCTGGAATTTGTTGTTGGTGACCGAGTTATTCTTAAGGTATCCCCCTGGAAGGGAGTAGTTCGTTTTAGAAAGAAGGGAAAGCTTGCTCCTCGTTATGTGGGTCCTTTCATGATACTTGAAAGGATTGGCAAGGTAGCATACAAACTCGACTTGCCACAAGAGCTAAACAATGTACATCCAGTGTTCCACGTATCCAACCTCCAGAAATGCCTAGCCGACGAAGGATTGCAAGTTCCTCATGAAGACTTGCAAATAAATGAGGCTGTTCAATTTGTGGAGAAACCGGTTAAAATCATGGATCAAATTGTCAAGCGTCTGAGGCGCAACAAAATTCCCATTGTTAAGGTTCGATGGGAAGGAAAGTGTGGCGCTGAATTCACTTGGGAATTGAAAAGTGATATGAAGGCCAAGTACCCGCATCTCTTCAAACAGTCTTCTTCTAAGATTTCGGGGATGAAATCTCCTAAAGGAGGGGAGAATGTAACGCCCAGCGTCCCTGAACTTTAGGCTCTTGTCAAGAATAGTCCCTGAAGTTTAACTTTGCTTAATTTTAGTCCTAATCTATGTTGGATTGTCAAATTTCTTGGAATGTCTAAGACTATGTTGGAAACGCCTAATTCTGTATGATTGAATGTCTAAATCTATGCTTGACTGTCTATCTGGAATGCCTAATAATGGAATGCCTAAATGAGGGAATGTCTATATGCTAAACGATTGAAATGTCTAAATGTCTAAATACTTGAAATGCCTAAATCTACATGTGGAATATTATATGCTTGGAATGCCTAACACTATGTTTTGAATGTCTAAATCTAATTGGTGCTTGACTCCTTAGACTCGTGAGACTTGATTCTTGGTTGAACGAGAGACTGGAGCCTTGTCACTGGCGGAATCTATTAATTTTGAAAGCTTACGGTGCGTATGCTATAATCTAGTTATTCTATTACCCAAAAATACGCAACGCCTAATCTAACTAGCGAAAACAATCAAAGACCGGATTACGGAAAGGTTGGGTTGGCCAGAGTGGCCATCCGATCGGATTTTCACCCTATCGGATGACCATCTGATCGGACAGCCGTCCGATCGGACTGCCATCTGAACCGAACGACATTTTCCCTTCTCTCCTCCTTCACCGATAAATAGGCCTGTCACATCACCTTTCGGTGATGTGACAGCTCTGCTCGACCAAGAACACGCACACACGTCCTTTTTCCTCATTCTCTCATCAATTTTGGTACGTTTTAGGCTAGATCTTTGTACTTTCTTGATCTACACATCATTCCCTACGTGATTCTCACTTGAAATCACATTTTTCACCGTGAAATCTCTCATATGACGTCATTCTTGGTGAGATCTAGCTAAGATCTAAGGGATTCCATGCTTAATTCGTCAAATCTAAGTTAAATCTAAGAGTTTTCTTTAAATATACTAAAACCGGAGTCCCTTCATTCATTTCTTCGAAATTCTGATTTACTTTGGTGATAAACGGGACTGAACGGACTATAGACTAGATCAGTGGTCTAGAGTAGGTTTAGGAACGGATTATTCACTGATCAAGACGATCACGGGATGGATTCCGGCATAAACCCGTCACTAACAGACAAACGGGTCGGACTGGGGTGATTCCCGACCGATCAGAATGTCTGTGAAATGATAAGTTACTGCTGCCTCAGTCTGTATCATGACGTCACCATTTATTTTCAAACTTAGAATTTTTGCAAATTTGTAAACTACCAAAACTTGGAAATTGGATCGGATGGCAACCCGATCAGATAGCCGTCCGATCGAGTAGCCGTCCGATTGGAACGACCAGATTGTCTACACTGGGATCAAGTGGCAATCGGGTCGGATTACCGTCCGATCGGACAGCCACCCTAGTCCCATTTGCTTATGGACTCCACTCGAATGGCAACCCGATCGGATGGCCATCCGATCGGGCAGCCATCTTTCCCCTACAACACCTATGCCACCCGTACGACCGACAATCCGATCGGAAAGCCGTCCGATCGGGCAGCCCTTCGACCCGGTGACTGTTTCAATACGTTGAGCAATCTCGTTATCCTGCCCGGCTCTTATCCTGTTGTGATCTAATCAGGCTAATCCTCAAAAAGAGCTCCCTTTGAACCAATAATAGTTGCGACTGTTAAGCAATCAGTGTGAGTATACTCGATCCCCTCTTTACTTTAAACTTTTGGGGTGTAACATGTATTCTCCTATAGATTAGTAGACGAATGAATTGAATAGTAACAAAGGGCTTTTTAGGGATAAAGACTTTATAAGAAAGTGAGAGAATGCAGTGTCGATGGTGATGGAGCCGGCCATGGCGGTGCGCAGCTGAGCTATGGCGGATCCACGACGGCGAGCAGGGTTTGTGACGGTTCATAAGTAGAGAGCGACGAGGGATGTTAGGTCGATGGCTGCCATAGCTCCGACAGTGATGACGGTCAAGCTGCTAGGGTTCCGACCAAGTTCTAGCAAGTTTCAGGTAAACGCTATTCTTTTACATGTGCGCTATTTGGATAGATCTACTATCAATGAACCTTAATCGGACGAGTTATGTTGAT
Organism: Helianthus annuus; assembly: GCF_002127325.2. NCBI lineage: Eukaryota > Viridiplantae > Streptophyta > Magnoliopsida > Asterales > Asteraceae > Helianthus > Helianthus annuus. The sequence goes on along the minus strand of NC_035447.2, from coordinate 33,779,133 downwards.
TTCACGAGTAGGTAAGGTTCCGGCGAAGATTCGGTGTACGAACTTCAAGTGCATGTTCCTTTTTCGAGGAGATCGACAAACCCGAGGTTAGATCCTGTGATTTAGTGTTACTCTGTTTCCGATCACCCCTGCTCTTCCTTGGCCTCTTCCCTCTTTCCGGTACGTCTCCTCCGTCAATCACCTCTCTAATCCATGGTTTACAGTTGTCGGATTTTATATGCATCTGTTTGATTCTTCGTTTTGGTGTTTGATTTTGTGTTTCAACCCATGCTTTTATCTTCTTTTTTTGTAATAATATTATTATTCTAGATCCCTGTTGAATTACCTGGTTGTTTTTTTTTTACCGATTTGTTAAATAAATTTTCAAGATTTTGTGTTTAAATTCGTATGGGTGTTTGATGTTGAATGGGCTTTGTAATCAAATTTGTGAAAGTTATGATTGAAAAAGAATGAAGATCAATGTGTTTAGTGAGACATTTGTGTCTTGCATGCCAAGTGTTTGTTGTTATGTGTCAATGACACCTGTCTTCATCAATTGGGTATTGGTATGTAATGGAGAACTACTTTGTAACCAAAGTGTATAAAAAACATATGTTTGTTTTGATCTGTGGTTAGGTATTTTACCTTCTTGGATTTGTGTTTATCCCCCACCGAGTTGAGGGACTCGGTGGTCACTGACCTCTGTTCGATCTAGGTGATTGTAGCTTTGCAACATGAACATACCAGATCAAGGCAGCCTTGAGGGGTTAGGGTTTGGTATGGGTCTACTGCGGCTGGAAGTTTGAGGATTTCCACGAATTCCGGTTAACTCTAACGAGAACCTGATGACATGAACCAGGTATGCATGTATCCTTTTTAGTTTGATTGGGTCGTGCATGTTTTTATTTCTAGCAGATTATACGTTTGGGTATACTTCGGGTTGTGATTTCGACAGAGATTGTAGACCTGACGGAGAGTTGTGTTATTTTTTCATATGAGTTTGATGGCTAAGATGAATATCTAAACTTATATAGGAGTGATTGTAAATGTTCATATGTGAAATAAAGATAAAAAACATTAGTGGGTAATTGGTGTGTGAAATCACTTTTTTTTTAAATTATACCGGTTAACAAATACTAAATGGTAAGAAACTAAATAGTTGACTTTGATTGAGTTTGAAATGGACTATACTTAATTTTTAATTGTCAAATATGAAGAGTAACATTTTTTGAATGTTGTAATAAGTTGGCCTTCTGATTTTGGAATTTTTTAGCTATGAGTCAATGATTGGTGTCACTGAAGGGTGGTAGCTGTTCACCTGCAAACTCCTTTGCAGCCATAGTCGGGGCGTCGTTTCGTTGACTCTGAAGACTTACGGAAGGAGATTTGGATCGCCCAAGGTTAGAGTTCGTTATGCAGTTTTTCGATTCATTAGCTTTTTATTATTTTGCTCTATTTATCAAAGTGTTGAAATGATATATAGATAAATTCTTTTGTTAAGTAGAGTTGGTTTTAGGTGCACGATGTCGGAGGTATCAAATATCAGCTTCGTGCACATCTAAAAACCATTTCATCGGTTGGAGATTGCAAAAGAACATGGCATTGATAAAACGACCATCGTTGTGACGACGTTTGGAATTGAGAACCATAGATTTGAGGAAGAGAAGAAGAAGATGTGTGTAGATTCCGTTTTGATTTTCCCTGACCTAGGCTTATTGATTTAGTGATATAGAAGCAATAGTAGGCTTTCGTGCTGCTTCCAATGATTATAGTCGGAAAATAATGTCTGATTAAACCACTTCATAGTCTCATTTGATTGTGGTTAAGATGTTGTTGGGAACTCAAAAAGGTTTTATTGCAGGTATTTTTGGTTGGATTAAAGGACAGGAGGGCTAACTATCGCATGCTTCAGTAATGCCCGCCAGGTTTTTGTTAGTATGTTTCAACGAGTTTAGCCGTTAATTTTTTTTTTCTTTCAAAAAGCTATGATTTTGAATGTGGTGGTTTTTGCTTAAGCGTTTTTGTGTCCTTCAAGCTGCGTTGTAATCTCTATTTCTCATTAGTTTTTTAAAGAATATTTATTTGTTGTTCAAACAAGTATAACAAAGGTTTTACTTTGAAAGTGAAGCTGCTACATGCTAAAATGTAACATCCTGTTTTGTGAACCAATAAAATTATATTTAAAATTTATAATTTATATATTGTTGAACGACTAAGTAATGAGTAAAATGGTTAGTTGAAATATGAGACATCTGTACAAGCCCTGACTATTATAAGAGACCGTTTAATATTAATAATTAAATATATTATTTTATTTACCTTACTCCGTTTTTAATGAAACTTAGGTTAAAACGTAGATAAAAATATGCTCGTTCTAATGACATATTCGTCGTTTTATAAAACGTCATATTTTAAAAGTTATACAAGAAAAACGAGTGAAGCAGCTGAATTAATATAACTAAGCTAGCTAGCTAGCATGTCAAGCTAGCTAGCAAGCACGTCAATGTCCCACATCGCCCAGAAAGGAATTGAGGTGCCTTGCTTCACATATATATATAGGAGTTAAATTGTAGGATTTTAGATACACCAAAATTTTAACGGGAACGCTCTAGTATTGAGAATCCCGCATATACGATACCCCGTTGGGTGTTGTTAGTAGTCGTTTTTGGAGCACGAGTAGGAGCAGGAGTAGGGAAACTCTACATCAACGTGCCGTAGATAGTCTTGAGGTATACTCTCGTTTAAGTTTATGTTTAGTTATTTATTATTTATTTTTAGTAGTTAATATTAGTTTTATTATTAGTAATAATATATTAGTGGTAGTAGTGTTAGTATTATTTTTAGGTACTAGGGTTATTGTCAGGGGCGGGTATTGGGTAGCCTAGCCTTAGTTAGGCATGGACTGATCAACCATGCTTAAACAAGGTAGGGTTAACCAATATCCAACCATGATAATGACTAGTTAGGTGTACCATTACCTAACTTAGGATTATGTAAATTGTGTCAGGACCTTGAGATAGTACCTGATCATACTAGCAATTGTATCAACGGTTAGCTACTAGCAAGAGGTGAGTTTTATGAATGCTTTTCAAATGTGAACATGCTTGTCCTAAACTGTAATAATATGGCATGACTGTTGTACGCATGTATATAACCTGAGCATGACATACACATGATATTTGTGGTCCCTTATACGTGCCGCTACGGCGGGATTTGTCGGTACTACACCTGTGGTGTAGTGGGCATTAACTGTATGGTTATGTAAGTTACGTGGTAACGTTGGGTTATGATAACATGGGCGGGTACAAGTCATGATTAAATAATGTGAATTGTAAATTGTGTATATTCATAAACTCACCAGTGTAATATCTGACGTCTTTTAAGCATGTGTCACAGGAAATGATGGTTAGTCTTGGGCGGGTTGTTTATCTCGGATAGGCGTGACTAGTGAAATAAAGTATCTCAAACTTTCTTATCTGGTGGAAATTTTGCGTGATCAGTTAATAGTAGTTTGACCAAACTTTGAACCTTTAAGTTTCCAACTTTTGTACATTACCGTTTGTATCAATAACGTAAGTGTTTACTGGTAAGTTGGTATCAATTGTGTATGGTGCATCCTTATCTGGGTGTGGTGTCACATAAAACTTTATGAGAAATATTTGTTCACATAAAAGAAAGTTATAACTATGTAAATTTTACATTACAACATGTACTGAGCTAAAACATTTTTTTAAGAATGAAGATATGAACTTGAACTTTAAAAGGGCTAAAGTTGACTTTGACTATCTTGAACATATTAGAAGAACTTACGATTACATCTAGAGTGATGAATTTGAGATTGTTGGGATACCTTGCTGCTAATGCTAAAGCAATATATTTACCCCAATCTTGATTTCCTGCATAATCATCAAAAATTAGCGTTCATGATAACTATTTACACTTAGATTTAGATTTTTTATTGCATAATCTTGGATTCGATAAATAAGAAAGATTGATATTTCAACTATTGCAGCTACAGCCCACATGTTGATCTTTTTTTACCTCTAAAATACAAAATCCAATGGTTTTGTACCTGATAAGTAACAAGTTTGAAATCCAATATTCAAAACATATGTATTTAGCAAACTTTTTGGCGATGTTAATGGTGTGGTTTGGCCAGTTTTGACGGAATTTCTGGGCCGAACCAGTAAGTATGGTTCTTGAAAAAACAAAACTGTTGGTGCAGTTGTATGTCGACTACATCTTCGTTCGAGTCTTAGTGTAGGGTTGTTTGTATTGTGCACGGAAATCAAGATTATTTCTATTAATGTGGATTTCGCTCTTAATGACCTCTTGTCATTTGGAGCGAAATCATCAACATCTTGATTTCGCTCATAAAGTCAGTTAGTGTGATTTCGCTCCTATGCTTAAATGTCTGATTTCGCTCGAAATGCACCTGCATGTTCGAGCGAAACCCCAAGCCTATAAATAGGCAGCCATGAGCGAAATCAGTAGAGTAGTTGTGATTTCCGACGGCGAAGCTCCGTCGAAGTGTCTCCACGTCTGTAACAGCTTTCTAATCAATACAAGAGAAAATTAATAGTGAAATCAAGCTAAACAAAGACTGAATCAATGAATTCTGCCTCTAATTCAGTCTGAGCACTCTTCTGATCGACTCGTTAGGTCGTCTCACGATCCTACAAGTGGTATCAGAGCTCATGAGGAAGAGTTCTTACCGTTTAGTTCGTTTTCGCTCAAAAATTCTGATTTCTACACCTTCTTTTATCATTTCAGAAAGTTTTAACGGTCAAAACTATTTCAATTTTTCACACATTGTGTAAAATTGTCTATTAACAAATCCTTGAAAGTTTCAGCATTAAAATCAGCTTAAAAGTGTCAAAAAATGGTTCGAGATCTGATTTCGCTCCAAGGTATATCAGGTTGATTTCGCTCCAAAAATTGTAATTTCGCTCGAAGCATTAGAAGCGAAATCAGTGATTTTGCTCCAAACAGCTGATTTTGCTCGAAGAGTCAATTACTGATTTCGCTCCAAAGGTGATTGCGTTTGAACTCACCGGTTGATTTCGCTCCTAAGTGTTCAGAATCTGATTTCGCTCGAAATCATATCCTGATTTCGCTCGAAAGCATTTTCTGATTTCGCTCCTGTGGTCTTTCTGATTTCGCTCCTAAGAATTATTATAATTTCGCTTGAAAGATTGTTTGTGAGAAAATTTGTCAGAATTATATAAAAGATGGCATTAATGTTTGACAAAAAGGAGAATGAGTTTATTGGAAGGTTAAATAGTTATGGATGGTATAGAACGAGCACATATGAACAAGATGATAAGAAGATTTGGATGCTTAGACTTGAAAATTTTGCATGTGAAAAGAATGAAACAATGAAAGAAATGGAAAGAAGATTTGAGTACTTAATAGACAAACTAAAAAGGTTTGACATAAAATTGACAGATGCTGAAAAGGTATCAAAGTTTGCAGATGCTTTACCTGCCAAATGGGATGATGTATTAAAAGAATTAAAGCAAAAACCTAAATTTTCAAAATTACGTCCATTTAATTTCATCAATAAACTTCAAAAACACAGTTATGAAAATTCTGACAAGAAGAAAACATTGATGAATAAAATCAAAGAGAATCTAGATGAATAAAATCAAAGAGAATCTAGATGAATAAAATCAAAGAGAATCTAGAAAATTCTGACAAGAAGAAAACATTGATGAATAAAATCAATTTGGATGTAATTACTGAGATTGATAAAAGAATCTGTATGTGTTTTGCTGCAAAACAAAACATGAAATATGATTATAAGAGAGGATGTTATATTGATGAAAATTTAAAACCTCTTGATTTTGTTAAAATCGTTTGTGCAGGAACATACAAGACAAAATCAAAGGAAATCACAAAGAATGAAGAATCTGTGAAGAATGAACTTTCAAGTTCTGCATCAGTATGTTTTAAATGTGACAGCTTTAAGACGGAAAATGACAAACTCGTGAAAGATGCGGAAAGTTTGACTTTGGAAGTCAAAAAGCTGAATGATAAGAAGCAAGCTGATGATAAACAGATTCTTGTTTTGCAGGGAAATTGTGTAAAGCTGAAATCTGAAAATGACAAACTGTTAAGTAACTTGAACAGTTTGACATTGGAAAACCAGAAGTTGAAAGAAAATGCAAAAAATTTTGAAGATAAACTGAAAGTTTTTGAAATAGAGAAATTAAAAGCTGAGAAAGAATTTCAAAGTCAAATAAAAATTCTTGAAGATGGGAGAAATGGTTTTAGTCAAAATAACATCGAAAAGCAAAAAATGATAAATTCTCATCTTCAGAAAATTATTAGACTTGAAAAACAAATTGAATGTTGTCACACCCCGATTTCCACGTGTTTCACCGGTGGGCCCGGTGGGGGATTACCGTGACGTAGTTGGCAACAATATAGTCAAACCACACAATATTTAAATGCACAGCGGAAGCATAAAGATAGATGTATTTCAACTATCGAATGTAATATCCAAGTATCACAAGTATTCGAAATAAATCCACAGGGGGGGATCAAAATAAAAATAGAAATATTGTTCAACAGATAGTGGCATCCCAAGCTTGCGAGACTCTAACGATGCTAAGGAGTGGCCAGCCTATTTCGTGTAGAACCTGCATTTAATCTTTTGGGGAAAATACGTCAGTTTACACTGACACTTTTGAAAAAGGTTTAATAAAATTGATCTGAATGCACAAGGCACAAACTCTTTATCACTTGGGATAATTTATAAATTAAATCTTGTAAAAGAATTACATGTTCACTATGCGTTCAGTCGCCCGGGTCGTGTCGGGTTTAAGGTTAATAGACACGCCACGTAGCATAAAGCCGTGGCGGGAAAACCAACGGTTATACCTTTATAAATATAGACACATTGTCGGGTGTACGCCTACACCCGCGTGTCGAGGTCGTGGCCATTTCGTAAAATGATGCCAAGGATATCCGGGACATGGTCATTAAGCTCCCAAAGGCGTAAAGCCAACAAAACAAATTTTTAAATGGGTCACATTGATAATACCCAACTACTAATGAGTTGGGGTCAATTGCCCGACCAAGCGGTATTTTTATATACCGTAACCCAAGCCCATATAACGTAAAATAAGTTAAAAGTATTTACCTGAGCAAGTAATAACCTCAACAAACAAATGCAAGTATCTTTTACTAGTCTCCTATTCTGGAACGAATGTTTATAACAAACCTACTAGAATTCTAACGGGTCTTTAATTTAGCCTTAGCTTAGACCGGTCAGTTTCAAAGGATAAATACGGTTTAATCGCGTGAAGGGCGAAAACCAGGAATGGGATGTGTTTTGGACCCAACAAGTTTGAAGACTTGTTTTATATGGGTATAATAACCACACTCTGGATTTTGAAGTAAAAACAATAAGGTTTAACCCGTTTTGGCTAGTTTATGTAAACTAGTTTCATAAAACGAACCGTGCGCGCAAAAGGCGTAACGGGTAACCGTAAGAGTCCTACACAGGTTTCCTAAGTTAATATACTCTAAAGAGGTTGTGGTATCTGTAGGATACCTTCCATTATGCCCATAACGAGTTCAATCCCAATATACGCCCCGTAGGGGTATTTCGGTCGTTTTAAAGATTATAGAAGAGATTTCCGAGTTCTACAGGAAATCTGAGTTTTCCGAATAGTTTATAAAGTTCAAAATACTTTATTTATTATTTAAAATCAATAGCAACTGGAATCGGGTCAAAATACCATGTAGAACTCAAGTTATGTCCGAAAAGGGTATATTCGGTATTTACTGAATCAATGCCATAACCGTAGGTTATGAGCAGGTTAAAAATAATTAAAAATCTTTAAAAATCCCAAAATATTATTTTACATCAGTGTGTAAAAGGTTTAGTGTCGAAATTTGGGTTTAGATAGGCTTTATACTAATTGCGCCGTTTATTTACTAAAGTTTCCGTAATTACGCTATTTAGCATAACTCCTATTCTAGACCTCGGTTTGATATGAAATTTTAGGGACATGCATAGAAATTAGTAACCAAGGTTATTGTCCTTTCACATGTCCAAAATTCTCGTTTTAAAGTTAAAAGGGCGTTATGGTCAACTTTTAAGCATTTAACGGAAATGTGCAAAAGACTCGGACAAACAACGAACCGGTCACAGAGGGTTATACCATCATGTAACCTGGTCCTAAGAGAGTCCTAAGGCATATCTAAATCATACCATAACGGGTCAGAACTGAAGTCAAAGCAAAAGTCAAAGTTTTGCGACTTTTGGTTCCGAACCGGTTCAAAACAGTAAATGGTCGGATCAAACAAGCTTAGACCATTTATAATACTTATTATAATGTTGTATGAGTGTTAAAACAGGTTACATGCCATCTACATTACTGATTATGCATTAAATCGAAAATTAGCATTCTGTTGACTTTTTCTAAGCAAGTTTGACTCGACATTTGGACTAGTTAGAGTGGGAATCAGAGGGTGCCCTTTTAAGGGTTTAATGCCCACATAATTACCAACATATAACTACCTTTGATTCGGCTAATCACTGGACCATTTGTGATTAACCGTTAAGTCAACAGTTAATTACGACGGTTTGACTTTTAAGCTATAACTAAGCGAAAACTTAACTAAGAAAGGTTAAGGGTGCTTACCAAAGTCCTATGCACAACTAGGGATGGCTTGGTTCTGCTTTGGAGCTCCAGAAGTCTTCACAAATGCAGATTGAGGTGTGAAGAACAATGTTGCAACTTAAGGCCCTTTTATAGTAGTTTAGGCACCTTAGATCTTTGCCAACAAGTGCTACAAGTGTTCCTAGATGATCAACACCTGTCCCTGAGTGCTAGGGGACGTTTAGGGGGTGCCCAGGCTGCTCATAATTGTTCCAAAGTCAGTTACAAGGGCTACGGCAGACAAGAATCCAATAAAATCGGACCAGACAGGCCCTCGCGTGACGCTAAGACCCCCCCCCCTTGGGCCTCGCGTCGCGCTAAGCCCTTCTGCACCAAATCTCAATTTTCTGATTTTTACGCTTTGGTCCTTGGCTCTTGGAAACTTTGTTTAGACTTCCTTTTTTGCATTTTAAACCTTCCAAGTTGACGTATAAGGTCTTCAAGATATATACCCACTTCGTTAGTCCTCGGTTAACTGTATTGTTACCCGAAAAGTCATAAACTTCATCGTTGATGCTTTTAACCCCTCATATACGAATTTGATCATAACTTTCTCATACGATAATGAAATCTTATGAGATTTTTGTCATGTATTCTAGTGAGCATAATTTACCGTTACAAAGCCTCGTGTTTGCTAAAAGGTCACTCAGAGGTATAACTTAAACATGTTGACACATTTAACCCCTGTAGTTTGTAATCTCTCACTCTCTTCCACTTTTAGTTCCGTATGATCCATGATTCATTCGTTTGAAGGTACGAGCATCATTTAGGGTTACTGTACAGTATATTTATCCCTTGTTGACATTTTGAACCCTCGGATTCACATACTTTCTATGTTTGTCAACTTTAGTCCTTATTTAGTATCTATAACCACGTGTAAACTTATGACACGTGTCAATACATTATAGGATGCAAAATTTCGAGGTGTTACATCCTCACCCCCTTCAAGAAATCTCGACCTCGAGATTTATTGAAACAAATGAGGGTATTTTTCTTTCATCGTGGACTCCACCTCCCACGTGTACTCGGGACCTCTACGGGCATCCCATTTTACCTTCACAATCGGTATATACTTCCTGCGAAGTTTCTTAACCTGTCGATCCTCGATCGACACAGGCTTTTCAACAAATTTTAAGCTCTCATCGATGTGCACATCTGTATGTAGTATAACTAGTGATTCATCAGCGAAACACTTCTTCAAATTACAGATGTGGAACACATTGTGGATACTGCTGAGCTCTTCCGGTAAGTTTAATTTATAGGCAACCGATCTGACACGTTCGATTACTTCGAATGGTCCAATATATCCTTGCTTAACTTGCCTTTCTTACCGAATCGCATCACCCCCTTCCAGGGTGATACCTTAAGCAATACCTTGTCGCCTACTTCGAAATTGAAAGGCTTACGCTTCAAATCTGCGTAGCTCTTCTGCCTGTCTTGGGAAGCTTTCAATCGATCACGAATTTGGACAATCTTGTCCGTTGTTTCAAATATTATATCAGGTCCTGTCATCTGGACATCTCCAACTTCTGCCCAACAAACGGGCGTTCTACACTTTCTACCATATAGAGCTTCAAAAGGGGCAGCCTTAATGCTCGTATGGTAGCTGTTGTTATAGGAGAACTCGACCAAGGGTAGGTGGTTATCCCAACTACCACCTAAGTCGATCGCACATGCACGAAGCATGTCTTCCAACGTTTGGATTGTACGCTCACTCTGTCCATCTGTCTGAGGGTGGTAAGCCGTACTAAAGTTCAAACGTGTGCCCAAAGATTGTTGGAAACTTTTCCAAAAGTGTGACGTGTATCTGGTATCTCTATCAGAAATGATAGATACAGGCACGCCATGAAGGGCTACAATCTTATCTACAAACAACTGGGCTAGTATATCGGAGCTATGAGTCTCCTTTATGGGTAGGAAATGTGCTGACTTAGTCAGTCTATCAACTATTACCCATATTGTATCGTTTCCCTTCTTTGTCTTTGGCAACTTGGTGATGAAATCCATCGTCACCATTTCCCACTTCCACTCAGGAAGTTCAGGCTGTTGTAGCAAGCCTGACGGCTTTTGATGTTCAGCTTTTACTTGCGCACAAGTCAAACACTTTGCTACATAGGTGGCTATAGACTTTTTCAAGCCTATCCACCAAAAGTTTGCCTTCAAGTCCTGGTACATTTTATCAGCTCAAGGATGAACGGAATATCGGGAACTGTGGGCTTCCTGAAGGATAATGTCACGAAGACCTCCATAAACAGGAACCCATATCCTTCCATTCAATCTCAGAATTCCGTCTTTGCCATAGGATAACTGCTCTTCAGTTACTCCTAGCTTTTCGTTAGGATAGTTAGCTTCTAACACAGCTTCCTTCTGTGCAGCTAACAATCTCTCATTCAGGCTGTTCTTGATTTCAATGCTCTTGGCATTGATCCTAATTGGTTTCATTCTTTTTTTTCTGCTCAAGGCATCTGCGACTATGTTGGCCTTGCCTGGATGGTATCTTATTTCACAGTCATAATCGTTCAGAGTTTCCATCCAACGTCGCTGCCTCATATTCAAATCTTTCTGATTGAACAGATGCTGAAGGCTTTTGTGATCAGAATAGATCACAAATTTAATGCCATATAAGTAATGCCTCCAAAGCTTTAGTGCAAATACAACGGCACCCAACTCCAAGTCATGGGTGGTGTAATTCTTTTGATGCACCTTTAATTGTCGTGAAGCATGGGCAATCACCTTGCCCTTCTGCATAAGCACACAACCCATCCCGGTGTGCGATGCGTCACAATACACTACAAATTCTTCCATTCCTTCCGGCAATGTCAACACAGGAGCATTGCTTAGCTTCTGTTTAAGGATGTCGAAAGCTTCTTGCTGCTTAGGGCCCCAATTAAACTTTATATTCTTTCTAGTTAAAGAAGTTAGGGGTGCAGCAATCCTGGAGAAATTTTCGATGAAGCATTTGTAGTATCCTGCTAGACCTAGGAAACTGCGAATCTCCGTAGGCGTCTTCGGCTCCTGCCAATTCATGACGGCTTCAACCTTGGCGGGATCCACTTGGATACCACGCTTACTGACTACGTGTCCAAGGAATTGAACTTCTCGTAGCCAAAATTCACATTTAGAGAATTTAGCGTAAAGCTTTCCTTGATGAAGCAATTTAAGAATACATCGAAGATGCTTCTCGTGGTCAACTTGACTTTTTGAGTAGATGAGGATGTCATCGATGAAGAGAATGACAAATTTATCCAAATAAGGCTTACAAACGCGATTCATGAGATCCATCAATGCGGCAGGTGCATTAGTGAGCCCAAAAGGCATCACTAGGAACTCGAAGTGACCATAACGAGTCCTAAATGCAGTCTTGTGCACATCATCGTCTTTAACCTTCAATTGATGGTAGCCTGACCTTAGATCAATCTTGGAAAAGTAGCTCGCTCCTTGCAACTGATCGAACAGATCGTCGATCCTAGGCAAAGGATACCTATTCTTGATTGTAACTTTATTCAGCTCGCGGTAATCGATGCATAGACGCATCGAACCATCTTTCTTCTTGACGAACAGGATTGGTGCTCCCCAAGGAGATGAACTTGGTCTAACAAAACCTTTGGCTAGCAGATCATCTAGCTGTGTCCTCAATTCTTTCATTTCCGTGGGTGCCAATCTATAAGGTGCTCTCGCAATAGGCGCGGCTCCTGGAATGATGTCGATACTGAATTCCACTTGCTTATCTGGTGGCAAACCAGGCAGTTCTTCCGGGAAAACTTCAGGATAGTCGGAGATGACTGGGATGTCTTCAATCTTGGGTTTCTCTTCACCGATAGTCAACTGTGCCATATAAATGACACATCCTTTCTTCAAACATCTGGATGCCTTTAGCATAGATACTTGTGCATGCAATCCATGTCGAGTATCTCCCTGGATGGTAAGCGGTTCTCCAGACGGAGTCTTGATTACCACTTGTTTCTTGTTGCACATAATTTGGGCTTGGTTATGCGATAACCAATCCATACCCAATACTACGTCGAAACCAGCGAGTTTAAAGGGTAACAGGGATAAAGGAAATGAGTGATTCCTAATGGATATAACACATCCATCTAAAACAGTTGAGACTGTTACCATAGTCCCATCAGCTAGTTCTACTTCATATTTCACATTCAAGGTTTTAACAGGCAATTTTAACAACTCACAAAACTTATCATCCACAAAGGATTTATCTGCTCCAGAATCAAATAACACTCTTGCGAATACATCATTGATAAGAAACGTACCGGTTATGACGTTCTCGTTCTGGATAGCCTCTTGAACATTCATCTGAAAGACCCTGGCATTGGTCTTTTTCCCATCTTCAGCCTTCTTCACTATCTTCGGGTAGTTAGTCTTGATGTGCCCTTTTTCGTTGCAACTATAACAAGTTGCATCCTTGAGTTTCTTGCACTCAAGAGTCCTATGCTCAGAGGACTTGCATATCCCACATGCTTTCGGCTGGGATTTCTGTTCATATCTGCACTTTCCGAAGAGGTGCTTCTTGCAAACATTGCACTTGGGCCTATCGCCCGACTGTCTGTCATTCTTCTTGGTCTCCGATCCCTTCTTGTGGTCACGATTCCCCCGGTGCTTCTTGCTTGACCTACACGTTTCCTCTTCTCACTGTCAGCATTTCTCAAAGATCTCTGCCTCACTGCATCCAGTGTGAGAGACAGAGATATATCTGCCACGGATCTAAATGTAGCAGGCCTAGAAGCCTTTACGCTAGCTTCTATCTCTGGGGCCAAACCCACAATGAAACGCGCGATCCGTTTGGGTTCCGGGGTCACAAGGTACGGAACCAATCTTGACAGGGTGTTGAAACTAGTGAGATATGCCTAGCAATCCAGGTTCTTCATGACCAATGATAAGAAATCAGATTCTATCTTCTCAACCTCGTGCTGAGGGCAGTAGTTTTCTTTGATGAGAACAATAAATTCCTCCCATGACATGCTATACAAAACAGCCTTCCCTGAGGCTTGAACCAATGATCTCCACCAAGCTAGGGCTTCACCCTTAAATGACTGCGATACAAACTTCACTACATCCCTCTCAGCACAACCACTAATGTCCACCACTGTGTCCATTTCGTCTAGCCAGGTCATACAATCCACGGTGCCTTTTTCCCCAGTAAAATCTCGGGGCTTGTAGGAAACGAAATACTTATACGTGCAACCCCTGGCGCGAGGTGCATCATCGACCATTATCTTCTTAGGACGGACACTATTCTCATTTGATGAGTGTCGATCGTCATCCTTCTTAGGTTTAGGCTGGGTCGAGGGTGGTTTGCTGTGATGTTCAGAATGGGTTCTTGGTTTAGAGTGTGGTGCAGACCGGGTCCTGCTTCGAGACTCGCTGTATTCTTCGTACTGCCGATCCAAGGTCGTCTTAACAACGTTGTCTACCAAAGCTTTCAATTCAGCGCCCGTTATATTAATTTGGGCGTTATCATTGTCATCCTCCTTTGATTGACTATTAACTCCATTTGGGTCAGCCATCGAGATCTTTTTCTGCTACAAGGAATATGACAGAATTTTATTTAGGAGTTTATTATGGAATTGTCTTTTATGGCAATTCATTAACCATGGTAAACATAGACCATATTTGGTTAATTTGTTACTCATTTTTATTTAGGATTTGAACATAACTTATCCTAATTACAAATAATATTGTTAGTGGCACAAAAGCCTAGTCACTAGGACGTTTTATATATTATTAGCCAGGATTTCAGAGAATCAAGGCATGAAGGTTTGAACCATAGTTCTTTTACCTTTTCTGACAGGGAGTCATAGACTACAACTGTCTTCTGCCTTATATGACAATAAGTATGGCCTGTAGGCACTACATCACTAATGGATGTCTGATAAGTGATCATATTAATTGATGATTTAAACCCATGATTCATAAATCATTAATTTAGGTCTGGAATCCTTTGAAGAATTCTTATATAAGAATGACGCGTGTGATTTTAACGAATCAGATCTGCCAAGAATGTAAACATGTTTACAGAGGTGAACAGGAATCTGAATCTTTTACTCATGTCTCACCATCTTGGCCGGGTCTTATAATGACACCAGGCTAGGTCTACCATTTAAGATTCTTTATTTAGGCAGACTTATTTAAAAAGGAATAATTTTTAATTTATTTCATATAATAATGTATTAAGATGACAAAAATGAAATTTATAAACTTAACATTCCATTAATCATAATAATGATTACACACTGCCCTAAACGGGACTTTCAATAGACAAATACCTACGCAGAGGTTTACAGAAAACAAGTCCACGCAGGGACCAAATACATGGATAGATGTCCGCACAGGGACAAAAAGATAAGTCCACGCAGGGACTGAAAGGCAATTGTCCACGCAGGGACTAAACACAATAAATGTCCACGCAGGGACTAAAACAAATAAATGTCCACACAGGGACTTGATTAAAATAGGAAATACAATAGAACATATAAAGACTAATGATCTCGCTTCTTCTTCCCCTTTAACAGGTTTGCTAGGCCTTTAAGGAATCCACGATTGTTCTTACGTTCTTGCTCAAAGTCTCGTTCTACCCTATTTAAACGGTGAAGGATTTCTTCCTGCTCCGGTGGGGAAAAACGTGGCTGTTGCGACAGTTGTTGAACCGGAGGTCTAGTAGGTGCTGGATACCCATGAGCTGCGTATCCTAATCCCCAAGGGTTTCCATAAGGTCCTTCGGGATGGAGGGTGTTGTAATTGGCTGCTACCAAATATGGGTCGGCGTCAGCATAATTATAGTGAGTGTGAGTCGGTAACTCAAACGGGTTGTACGCGGTGGAACCGGCGTACGCAGGTATCGGGTTATCATAGCCGAATGGTGGTGGAGGTGGTGAAACTGGTGCAGAATTCACCTCTGCAGGGTGGCTCGAAGGTTCACCCATTTGTGGTTCTTCAGGCAACGGCGGAAAATGACTTGCACTCGAGTGGCGAGGGGTGCTAAAGTGAAATTCCCTTCCTTGGGTGGACATCCGCGCGCCTGATCTCCTACGCCTTGGCGGATCTGGAGGTGCTTGTTGAACTGGTGGCGGTGGAGGCGGTGGCGTAACTGCCACGAAACGCGAATCCTCGGAAGGATCCTTCTGCTGGTGAGGTGATGAATGGTGAGAGGGTGTAAAGTACCACTCTTAAACCTCGCCTGGAAACTGTCGGGACCTTGATAGGGTGTTCCATGAAAGGATGACCCATCAGAGATCTCGATAGGATGGTTGGGAGTACCTCTTGCAGGTTCGATGGGGTCCGTGTCCTCATCCATATCCATCGCATTATCTTCAGAGAAATGGTCTTCTGGGCCTAAAGGGTTATAACCTATTGGTTCTTGGACGTAATCAGCCGGGTTGAACTGGCCTTGGAAGAAAGGAGTGGGATCGCCATAGGAACGGTGCGAAACAGAACGCTGGAGAGGTATAAACGAAGGTTGAGGGTTACTGGGCTCGTTCTCCGAATTTGGTCCAAAAGAGTGATGGTATGAAGGTGTCAAACTGTGTGAGGTAGACCGTCTTGCTGGCTCAAAGAGGTTCCTCCTACGCCTCTGAGGTTCTTCACTCCTTGTACTGGAAGGAGCTCGCATATGTGAAGGTCCGGCCTCGTGATCATTGTGAGTAGTGATCGGCCCTTTGCCTCTTCCTCCTCTTCTAATTGCTGGTGGCATATTTCCTGCTTAACAAATTTTTAAGTCATAATAAACAATAAAAGACAAACTAGAATAACAATTCGAATTTGTCCTATGTTCTTGTCTAGACTCGAGTATGTGCAATTGTGTCATTGAGATTAAACACATAAGGATAGTGTTTAATTCACTCAACGTTGGCTCTGATACCAACCTGTCACACCCAGATTTCCACGTGTTTCACCGGTGGGCCCGGTGGGGGATTACCGTGATGTGGTTGGCAACAATATAGTCAAACCACACAATATTTAAATGCACAGCGGAAGCATAAAGATAGATGTATTTCAACTATCGAATGTAATATCCAAGTATCACAAGTAGTCGAAATAAATCCACAGGGGGGATCAAAATAAAAACAGAAATATTGTTC
Organism: Helianthus annuus; assembly: GCF_002127325.2. NCBI lineage: Eukaryota > Viridiplantae > Streptophyta > Magnoliopsida > Asterales > Asteraceae > Helianthus > Helianthus annuus. The sequence continues at coordinate 33,762,386 of NC_035447.2, read as the reverse complement.
AACAGATAGTGGCATCCCAAGCTTGCGAGACTCTAACGATGCTAAGGAGTGGCCAGCCTATTTTGTGTAGAACCTGCATTTAATCTTTTGGGGAAAATACGTCAGTTTACACTGGTAAATACATTCAACCGACACTTTTGAAAAAGGTTTAATAAAATTGATCTGAATGCACAAGGCACAAACTCTTTATAACTTGGGATAATTTATAAATTAAATCTTGTAAAAGAATTACATGTTCACTATGCGTTCAGTCGCCCGGGTCGTGCCAGGTTTAAGGTTAATAGACACGCCACGTAGCATAAAGCCGTGGCGGGAAAACCAACGGTTATACCTTTATAAATATAGACACATTGTCGGGTGTACGCCTACACCCGCGTGTCGAGGTCGTGGCTATTTCGTAAAATGATGCCAAGGATATCCGGGACATGGCCATTAAGCTCCGAAAGGCGTAAAGCCAACAAAACAAATTTTTAAACGGGTCACATTGATAATACCCAACTACTAATAAGTTGGGGTCAATTGCCCGACCAAGCGGTATTTTTATATACCGTAACCCAAGCCCCATATAACGGAAAATAAGTTAAAAGTATTTACCTGAGCAAGTAATAACCTCAACAAACAAATGCAAGTATCTTTTACTGGTCTCCTATTCTGGAACGAAGGTTTATAACAACCTATTAGAATCCTAACGGGTCTTTAATTTAGCCTTAGCTTAGACTGGTCAGTTTCAAAGGATAAATACGGTTTAATCGCGTGAAGGGCGAAAACCGGGAATGGAATGTGGTTTGGACCCAAAAAGTTTGAAGACTTGTTTTATATGGGTATAATAACCACACTCTATATTTTGAAGTAAAAACAATAAGGTTTAACCCGTTTCGGCTAGTTTATGTAAACTAGTTACATAAACCGAACCGTGCGCGCAAAAGGCGTAACGGGTAACCGTAAGAGTCCTACACATGTTTCCTAAGTTAATATGCTCTAAAGAGGTTGTGGTATCCGTAGGATACCTTCCATTATGCCCATAACGAGTTCAATCCCAATATACGCCCCGTAGGGGTATTTCGGTCGTTTTAAAGATTATAAAAGAGATTTCCGAGTTCTACAGGAAATCTGAGTTTTCCGAACAGTTTATAAAGTTCAAAATACTTTATTTATTATTTAAAATCAGTAGCAACTGGAATCGGGTCAAAATACCATGTAGAACTCAAGTTATGTCCGAAAAGGGTATATTCGGTATTTACCGAATCAATGCCATAACCGTAGGTTATGAGCAGGTTAAAAATAATTAAAAATCTTTAAAAATCCCAAAATATTATTTTACATCAGTATGTAAAAGGTTTGGTGTTGAAATTTGGGTTTAGATAGGCTATATACTAATTGCGCCGTTTATTTACTAAAGTTTCCGTAATTGCGCTATTTAGCATAACTCCTATTCTAGACCTCGGTTTGACATGAAATTTTAGGGACATGCTTAGAAATCAGTAACCAAGGTTATTGTCCTTTCACATGTCCAAAATTCTCGTTTTAAAGTTAAAAGGGCGTTATGGTTAACTTTTAAGCATTTAACGGAAATGTGCAAAAGACTCGGACAAACAACGAACCGGTAACAAAGGGTTATACCATCATGTAACCTGGTCCTAAGAGAGTCCTAAGGCATATCTAAATCATACCATAACGGGTCAGAACTGAAGTCAAAGCAAAAGTTAAAGTTTTGCGACTTTCGGTTCCGAACCGGTTCAAAACAGTAAACGGTCGGATCAAACATGCTTAGACCATTTATAATACTTATTATCATGTTGTGTGAGTGTTAAAACAGGTTACACGCCATCTACATTACTGATTATGCATTAAATCGAAAATTAGCATTCTGTTGACTTTTTCTAAGCAAGTTTGACTCGACATTTGGACTAGTTAGAGTGGGAATCAGAGGGTGCCCTTTTAAGGGTTTAATGCCCACATAATTACCAACATATAACTACCTTTGATTTGGCTAATCACTGGACCATTTGTGATTAACCGTTAAGTCAACCGTTAATTACGACGGTTTGACTTCTAAGCTATAACTAAGCGAAAACTTAACTAAGAAAGGTTAAGGGTGCTTACCAAAGTCCTATGCACAACTAGGGATGGCTTGGTTCTGCTTTGGAGCTCCAGAAGTCTTCACAAATGCAGATTGAGGTGTGAAGAACAATGTTGCAACTTAAGGCCCTTTTATAGTAGTTTAGGCACCTTAGATCTTTGCCAACAAGTGCTACAAGTGTTCCTAGATGATCAACACCTGTCCCTGAGTGCTAGGGGACGTTTAGGGGGCGCCCATGCTGTTCATAATTGTTCCAAAGTCGGTTACAAGGGCTATGGCAGACAAGAATCCAATAAAATCGGACCAGACAGGCCCTCGCGTGACGCTAAGACCCCCCCCCCCTTGGGCCTCGCGTCGCGCTAAGCCCTTCTGCACCAAATCTCAATTTTCTGATTTTTACGCTTTGGTCCTTGGCTCTTGGAAACTTTGTTTAGACTTCCTTTCTTGCATTTTGAACCTTCCAAGTTGACGTATAAGGGCTTCAAGATATATACCCACTTCGTTAAGTCCTCGGTTAACTGTATTGTTACCCGAAAAGTCATAAACTTCATCGTTGATGCTTTTAACCCCTCGTATACGAATTTGATCATAACTTTCTCATACGATAACGAAATCTTATGAGATTTTTGTCATGTATTCTAGTGAGCATAATTTACCGTTACAAAGCCTCGGGTTTGCTAAAAGGTCACTCAGAGGTATAACTTAAACATGTTGACACATTTAACCCCTGTAGTTTGTAATCTCTCACTCTCTTCCACTTTTAGTTCCGTATGATCCATGATTCATTCGTTTGAAGGTACGAGCATCATTTAGGGTTACTGTACAGTATATTTATCCCTCGTTGACATTTTGAACCCTCGGATTCACATACTTTCTATGTTTGTCAACTTTAGTCCTTATTTAGTATCTATAACCACGTGTAAACTTATGACACGTGTCAATACATTATAGGACGCAAAATTTCGAGGTGTTACAAATGTGCTAGAAAGAAAAACAAAGAATTGGAAGAAAAGGATGAAAGAAAAAAAGAAATCTTCAGAAAATGAAGATTTCTGGATAAGGATTGAGAACAAGAACTTGAAAGCAAATGAAACAAAATTTCAAGAACAGATAAAAGTTTTGGAAAATGAAAAATCTGTTCTTGAAAACATGAAGAATGAGAATAAAGAATCAATCAAGTCTCATCTTGAAAGAATATCTCAGCTTGAAAACGAAGCTGAAAATTCAAGAAACAAGATTGATGAACTTGAAAAGAAATTGAAAGGTTTTGTGACTTCATCAGATATTTTGAATTTTCCCTGTCCAGAACCGATCAACTCAGTTCCAATAAGTGACGATGTCACAAATTTTGACAATGTCAAAGTTGAAGATTGCGATGATACATCTGATGATAGAAATGAAAAAATTGAAAAACAAAAATTGTTTTTGAAATTAAAAGAAAAATTTCAGAAAACTGTTCTGCAATCGACTGAGAAGGGAGAATGCTCTAAGCAAAAACCTTTGAAGAAGAAAGTGGAACAGAAACAAAAAATTAAAATTGAGAAAAATGTTCAAAAAGATAATAAAAGCTCATCAGATCAATCATCCGATTGCAAACAAAAATTACAAAAAACAGAAAATAAAAACTCAAAAATTGTTGGCAATAAGTGGTGCAGGTCGGACCACAGTGCTCAAAAGCCAAATCCAGCAAACATGAGGAAGGAATATCACCAAGCCAAACAGTGCTTTGATCTGAATGTTTGGGTTGAAAATGGTGATTGGTACGATAACAGAGTGTGTTACAGTTGCGGCTATCAAGGACACATTGCTGTTAACTGCCAGAATTGAAGCTATGAGACGAGAAGATGCTATAACTGTCAAATCAGAGGTCACATTGGCAGAGATTTCCCAAGGAGATCAAATGAAAGATTGAGGGCTAATTCTCAGAAATTGGCAAAGATTCCAGTCAACGTCAAGCCCCATGAACAGAAGGTTCTAAAACCTAAAGTTCAAGAACAGACAATTCAAGAAAAGAAAGTTAAACTTTCACAGGGGTAGAAAGACAGACTGTGAAAGAAGAGGAAGAAGGTGAGAGAGTATCTGGAGAAGATATTGTCCTCGGGTTCATCTATTGGTAAAAATAAGAGTTCTGATGAATCGACTCCCTCGATTGCAAAGTCAAGCAAGACGAATTCATCGGATACAAATCTAAGGACGAAAGAAGAAAAGAAGAAGAAGAAAATGGTCGGCGATGAATCTGACGTGTCAAAGTCAGACAAGCCACCTTCAGGCGATGAATCTGACAGATCAAAGTGTGCAGGCAATGATTCTGGTTCGTCAAAGCCAGAGGAGCCTGGTGTTGAGGTAACAAAGGAGAATTCGGTTTTACAATGGATGATTCAAATTTTCCATCATTGTTGAACAAGAATTCAAAATCACCCAAGGATCGTCAGGCTTGGGTGAATCTGTTCAAATAGAAAAACCTGACTTGCCGGAGCTCCCGAGTTGGTAATCGCGGAGCATGAATCGGCATCATTCTTTAAAATACTTATAAAAGCTGTTTTGAAAAGCAGGACTTGCCGGAACTCCCAGGTTTGTAAGCGAGGAGTAGGAATCGGCACCTTGAGAATTCAACCAACAGATGGTAATTGGTTGAAAAACAGGTTTGATATGTTTGTTTGTTGTTTTTACAAGTGGTTCAGAATTTGAACCAGGATGATCCTACAAGTGGTTAATCAAGGTCATTAAATTGAACTTGAGTTAACTATCATTCATAATACTGGTAAACAATGTGATGAAATGACCCCAAAACCTACAAATGGTTGATATACAAACTAAGTTTTCTAGAAAAACCATTTTGATTAAAACAAACTTCAGTGTTTTGAAATCATAATGGGAAAATAGTTTGTTGTGAGGGGGAGTTCTGATTGTTTATGCCAGGTGGATGGAGAATTGAAGTAATTCTCATCAAGTTGTCAAGATTGTACAGTTTGTTTCAAATTTTCCCAGAAAATCAAAATTGAAACATATTTTGATTTTAGGGGGAGTAAAAATTTAAAAAAAAATAGAAAATTTGAAAATGTCAAAAACATGAAAGATTTAAAAATGAGTTTTGCTGAAACGAGAGGAAATGATAGAAAATCAGTAGGCTGTCACAACATGCTAAAGAAATGTAAAGATAAAATGTGATAAATAATCTCACCGTGGATGAGTCAGTAGGTTTTTACACATTTAGTAAATTGTGACGAGATATAAACATAAAAATTCAAACTTGCTTGTTCTGTGGGTTAACAACTTCTTGGATATATAGGTAACCCCTGAAATCTTGTTTGAAAGGTCCCCTATTCTGAGATACTAGGTCTTTATGCTCAGTGATATCTGGGGTATTATCCCGGGACTTCTGCTGTATGGAAATACTGACCTAGTCCCCGGATAATGCTTTCTGCAAAAAGCTTTGAAATATAAGCTCGCCCTCAGCAATCTGATTAAACAATAAAATTGATAATCTTTGTTGTTGTAACAAAAGATCCTCTAAAGAGGACACATCGAGAAGTCGAAGCCGTCATCTCTTTGCGTATACGGAAGTATCGACCTGAGCTCTCACGGCCCTCGCAATTGAACCCCTTTACATATATCATTTGTGGTATACTCACCTGTAAGACTGAATATTGGGATCTGGATACGGGAGTATATTCAAGTGGTGGGACACGCGAATAAGTTTAAGTAATTAAGACATTAATTGCATATCTCGAAACAGTTGAAGTTTGTGTGAAAATTTAAGAGGACAAACATACTGACAATCTAGATGATTCGTTTAGAACTTAAAATGAACTCAAGCTTAACGGTGTTTGTGATATGTCTAAAAACTGATATGATTCTCTTTCGCAAACTCACAAAAATAATGTTTGTACATATTTCTTTTCTGCATTTAATTTCTGTTATTGCATTTATGTTTCATATTTTAAAAATCCAAAAATATTTTCGACAACTGATGTTGGAAAGCTGATATTAAAAATTCCAAAGGCTAAACATGATGAACAGTTGGGTTGGATAATTGATTTGAAATGTTTAAGATAATTCATTAAGCTGAATTAGAATTTGGAATGTTTCAAATTTTTGATCAATTTTAAATGAAAATGATTCTCAAAGGTTTAGTTGATTCATTAAGTTGAATCACAACATTGTTCGTTTGTAATAGAGTGTTTGAGATGCGTAGGTTTCTGATCTTGTTGCTACGAAAAGCCAGGAGATGCATCAGAACCTGAGAAGAGCTTAAACTGAAAAAACCAGGATTTGTTTTCAAAGGTGATAACAAATTCCAGATAGCGATCCCAGCTCGATGAAAGGGGGAGTCTGACGAAAGTTAGAACCAGAAAAAGATCCAGGTACATGATTCCAGGAAGAGTTCCTGAAGAAGACCGATAAAGATTGAAGAGTTGACAGGTTGAAGACTCTCACTGAAGATTCCGTCAACATTCAATGGGGAGTCTGTTGGTGCAGTTGTCTGTCGACTACATCTTCGTTCGAGTCTTAGTGTAGGGCTGTTTGTATTGTGCACGGAAATCAAGATTATTTGTATTAATGTTGATTTCGCTCTTAATGACCTCTTGTCATTTGGAGCGAAATCATCAACATCTTGATTTCGCTCATAAAGTCAGTTAGTGTGATTTCGCTCCTATGCTTAAATGTCTGATTTCGCTCGAAATGCACCTGCATGTTCGAGCGAAACCCCAAGCCTATAAATAGGTAGCGATGAGCGAAATCAGTAGAGTAGTTGTGATTTCCGACGGCGAAGCTCCGTCGAAGTGTCTCCACATCTGTAACAGCTTTCTAATCAATACAAGAGACAATTAATAGTGAAATCAAGCTAAATAAAGACTGAATACATGAATTCTGCCTCTGATTCAGTCTGAGCACTCTTCTGATCGACTCGTTAGGTCGTCTCACGATCCTACAAAAACCAAGACGGCTGGTTTAGTTGGGTCGGCTTGACTTGTCAACCCCAGCCATAAATATCCTGAAATGAGCAAAAGAAGTGTATCTTTTGTTGGGTCCTTAACGACAACATGAAGCTTCTGCTCCCCACCATTGTTCATCCAAGAAACACGAGACTTGCAACCACGAGTTAATATGATGTGTAAACCAAATCAATGACTAAACGAATTCATTTGAAATAATTTTCATAATGATTAGGTGGGTTTGACTCATGGATAAAGCAGCAAGATCAAGGGGACCATAACAGAACTAACCGTTACTAATTAAATTCACGCGCCACGTAGCATGGGGAATTCTAGGCGCAACGCGCCGCTTTGATACCACTAGTTCTATTAAACTAAATACTTTTGGCAATCTATACTCTATCCTATGTGTTTGTGAAAACTTGTGCATTCTAGTATTCTATTTGTGCTATGTGACGTTTAATCCAGGGTGTTTAGTTCCGCCTTAACAATAGTAGCGCTATAGGGGGTGCACCTCTCCCATTATTCTTCGGGGGTATTGTTAGGAGGATTCTAGTTTACCTTGAGTCTTGGGTAAGCACTAAAGCATCGGGATACTTGGGCTATCACTGCGTGGACTACGACACTAGCACGACCGAACTATTTTTTTATTACTTACACTGTGGATATGAGTTGTTTTAAATCCATTATTCTATTATCAAACTTGTATACTCGCCAATACTTTTGTATTGATATTTTAATACATGTTGCAGGTTGATAGGTTGCTGAGGAACATGGAAAACAAGCTACGATGATGCTCTAGAAACGTCGCCTAGTTAACTTAGTATTTTGAAACAACTCGAACAATATATGTTGGCTTGTAATGTGATATTTGTGACGTAGTTTTAGACTATATGCATGAAATCTATAATCTTTATCGAAACAATTAGTGTTGTGGAATTCTCATGAACAATCTGAACGCTTAGTGCTCGCACCCCGATGTTTCCGCCATCGGTTGGAGTGTGCCAACAACCCTTGCGACGGTGTATTACGGACCATCACCCATCACAGATACCCCATCGCTTATCCACCCCAACCGCCCTAAACTCGAAGATACAATTGCTCCTCGAATCCATAACTGAATCTTACGCTTGCTATGCCTATGTTACTATACGACAAGGAATACCTATCTAGTGTGTTTGGTTCCTATTATAGGACATTTGTAATATTTTTTTTTAACGGCCAACAAAAGAAATTTTATTAAATAAGTAGCCAGCGGCTAACACCACACTTACACTCACCAAACATACAATTTGAGCCAAAAACAAACAGAACGAAAGCACACGCTACCCAATTAAAAAACATCAAACTGCCGCCATTGGTCCCAAGTCATAGAAACCTCCTTTGAGCGTTGCTTTATCCACAAGAAGCTCTTGGCCTTGATTTCCTCCACTGTGCTAGCTATAGATTTTCTCCTACATGAAAACATTAATCCATTTCGAGTACTCCATATACTCTATAAAGTAACCCTTTTATTTGCAATATTGGTGTCTATAATTAATATTTATAGACGTAAACTAACCCTTTTATTCTACTTCTTTTGGGTTGAAGTATTACTTTTATAATTCACACTTTCTTTCTCCCGTAAAAATTACAGATGCATTAGAACTCTTTTAAAGGTTACTAGGTTATAACCCCGTGTATTATACGGGTTGAATAAATTAATTTTATATACCAAATAATAAAACATTATCTTTTTAAAAGCCTCCTTTATTGCACGGGTTGAAGAAACGTAATTTTATATATTAAATAATAAAATAAGTTATATCTATAAGAACCATATGTATTGTACGGGTTGAATAAATGTAATATTATATACCAAATAATAAAAAAAATTATATCTTTAAAACAATTGTATTACACGGGTTGAATAAATGTAATATTGTTTACCAAATAATAAAAAAAAGTTATATTTTTAAAAACCCTCGTGTATTACATGGGTTGAATAAATATGATTTTATATACCAAATAATAAAAAAAATATATATATTTAAAAAAACTAACGGGTTTTTTTATATTTAAAGTAGGATAAGATTGAATATTAATGTGAACTAACGGATTTTTTTTATATTTAAAGTAGGATAAGATTGAATATTAATCTTTATTTATTTAGTTAATATAAGATTGAAAAATCATATGATTGAATAGGTGGGAGGTTGTATGATGATAAATCGGTTAACCGTACTGAATGATAAAGATAATAGTGATTGTTGTACAAATTAATTAATCGAATTTAACAGAAACATTTGTGATGTTAGGTGGATTTTTTTTAATTATTTAAAAGTTAATATCAACTTTGGAATTATTTAAAAATTTGTATTAATTTAGATTAAATATTATTATTATTAGTATTATTAACAATTTTAATCAATTAAATGAGAAAATGATAAGTGTCCCAAAACAGGTTTATAGATTCATTGTTGTCCATGTATTATGTGCCGGAGTAATCTATACTATATAATAAAAGAAACTCAATTGAGGACACATGTCATTATATGATGAGTCCTCGCCTAAACCCATTATTTAATATATATATTTTTTTAATTTAAAATAAAAGTTATATATGTATTTATTTAATTTTAAAATATCAGTTTTATCTTTCACCATTTCGAATTAAGTTATTAATTGAAATCTTGACTTATCTTTTAAGATTTGGAAAACTTCAGTTTTCTTATTTTTTATTTTAAAATATAAGTTGATTTATCTTTATTTGTAATTTTACTAAAATACCCTTTGTTTTATATTTGAAGTTACTTAAATACTCATCCCGCTAACAAACATTTTAGATGGAGTTAATGTCAGGGAGCTAAATGAAAAAAAAAACATAGCAAACTATAGGAGGAAAATGACTATTTTTAAATGATTGGGGCAAAACCGTTAAAACGACCAAACCAAAGGGAGCAAAATAAAAGTTTACTCTTTTTAAAAGATAAATCTTGATGACTGTTTTTATTAACATATGACATTATATTTTTTCAACACGTACAGTATACGAGTTTTTTAAGATATATTTTTTATTATTTATTATATAAAATTATATTTATGCAACCCCGTGTAATACACGGGGTTTTAACCTAGTAATTATATACAAAATACCAGTGATTCTCATCTAAATGAAAAACAACTGCCAAATTACGGTTCCAAAAAATCATCAAAAATCAATTAACATGATAATGGGATTTACCAATAAATAAGGAGAGAAGTTTAAAGCACACACAAACTGATCAATCCTTGCCGAGAAGAGTATGATAATTTATTTGTGATACTTGGATTTTTTTTATTATTTGAAAGTTAATATCAACTTTGAAATTCATATGAATTCTTATTAGATTTGATTAAATATTATTGATAATAAAAATTTGTATTAGATTAGATTTTAAATTTGATTAAATATTATTAATAATAAAAATTTGTATTAATTTAGATTAAATATTATTTTTATTATTATTAATATTATTAATAATTTTAATCAATTAAATGAGAGAATGACAAGTGTCACAAAACAGGTTTCTTTTATTATATAGTATAGATATAGATTTTGATATCACCAATTTTAAAGGTTATTTTGATGTCACCAATGCATAAATATTTTAGTTTTACAAATTTGCCCTTAAAAATTAGTTTTCCAAATTTAATTGACAAAGGTTATTTTCCAAATCACCAATGTTGATATTCTTTTAGTTTTTATTTAAAAATTCATATTTTTTTTTGCAATTGTTGTCAAAGAAACTCCATACATATATTAATAATCTCTTTCATGGTCGTTGACAGAGAAGAGTCGATTAACAAATATTAGAAAATATCTCCTATATTACATTTCATGTGACAAGGAACACTAAATAGTTGTTATTGGTTAAAAAGGCGCAGCAAAATGTTTTTAGTGGTGAAAAGGTGGCAGCCAACCAGTGGATGCCATGTGTCATCCACTAGTTCTTTTATTATTTTTTTGTTGTGTCATTTCTAGTGTCAATATATAAAGATAGTTGAAAGCAAAGGAATTGATTGAAAGCAAAGCTTAGCAATAAAATGGTGTGTGGTTCTCGATGCTTTGTATACCACCCCGGGATGTAAGCTTTGGAAGAAATTGGTTTTGATGGTAGCGGACAAAGGTTTGGAAAATATGGCACACACATAACATTAAAGTTTTCGATGGCCTCTTCATTCCCATCAGGAAGATGATCGATCAGATTAAGGAGGGGCTTTCCTTTAGTTTACCCATCGAGCCAAGATTCAAGCTCCGGAGTGGGAAGACTGGCTCGATTTCAATGTCACAAGTGTTTTGTAATCTGTTTCTTTTTTCTGTTTTGTGGTCGGGCTGTCTTTGTTTTCCAGCCCCTTGTTGGGCCCTTTATATATATATATATATATATATATATATATATATATATATATATATATATATATATATATAGGACAAATATCAGTTAGAAACCACCCTTTATTGCGAGAACCAATGTGAACACAACCAAAAATGCCTAAAAATAACTAAAAAACACACACAAAAAAAATTTAATATTTTTTTATAAAAAAAATCGCTACTTTTAGTAGCCAAATAAAAAAAATTATTTTTTTTTGCTTTAACATAAAGAATATTAAAAAAAATTAGATTTTTTTTTATTTTTTAGATATTTTTAGGTTTTTTGGGGGTTTAGTTTTTAGCATTTTAACTTGTGTGTGTGTGTGGGGGGAGGTTAGTTTTTTTTTTTTTTTTGGGGGGACGGGGGGACGGGGGGGGGGGGGGGGTTAGGTTTTTTTAGCTATATTAGGTTTTGTTCACATTGGTTCTCGCGGTTCTCGCAATAAACCCCCTACCCCCCCTCCCCCACCCCCCCCCCCCAAAAAAAAACCTAAACCCCCCCCCCAAGCTAAAATGCTAAAAACTAAACCTCCTAAAAACCCTAAAAAAAACCTAACCTCACCCCTCCCCCCAAAAACCTAAACCCCCCACCCCCCCCTCCAACCTAAACCCCCTTCCCCCACCCCCTAAAAACCTAAACCCCCCTCCCCCCCCCCCAGCACACACCAAGTTAAAATCGCCACTTTTAGTAGCAAAAAAAAATTTTTTGGCTACTAAAAGTAGCGATCTTTTATAAAAAAAAATATTAAAAAAAAATTGGTGTGTTTTTTTGCTATTTTTAGCCATTTTTTGTTGTGTTCACATTGGTTCTCGCAGTTCTCGCAAATAAAGGGTGGTTCCTAACGGATCTTTGTCCTATATATATATATATATATATATCATGGTTGCAAAAGTCGCTATGCGCTCCCTAGTCGGTCGACCGGTGAGTTGAGAGTACTCGGCCTAGGCGGAGTGTACACGCGGAGTACTCGGACATGCCAAATTATAAAGAAATTAGTTTTCGGAAATTAAATATATGTCAAATAATATAAATTTACTAATATTTATAACAAAATACGTGAAATTGATATTAATTCTTTAATATTATAGGCATAGATATTATTGTTTATTTTATTTTAAGTCAAACTCGGCCCAAGTTGACCTACTAGATCCGATTTTGGCTGATGTTGACCGCATTTGATCGATTCCGAGCAATTAGTCGGAGTTGAAGAAAGTCGCCTCGGCAGCCTACCTTGTAGCGACTACTCGGAAAGTACTCGGCCTTGGAGACCTTGTTTTACAACCATGATATATATATATATATATATATATATATATATATATATATATAAAGTGCGTTGCCGTTCAAAAAAAATGGTGTGTGGTGGAGTGGTTGATTTATGCTAAAACTAGAGCAGTAATCCTGGTTTGAAACTTGGAAAGGGCAAAGTTTATCCTTTTCTTGCTAAAAATATTATTTAATATCCCTCAACTTTACCCAGTTTTTTTAACTCAGTTTACGCTACTACTCCTCGACTTTAATAAAGTTACTCTATAGTTCTTAAAGCTTATAAATGTTTTTTTTTCCTTTGACGATGGTATTTTTATCTACGTCTCCATGCTATTTTATAGAAATCGCCTTATTAGTACTATGTACAAGTAACCCAAACAAAAGCGTAAGTATTACCAAATTGAGAAATATTCGGCTTAGCACCCGCAACGCGGATGAGGCATTCCAGTAGTATAGTATATAAAACAAAATATATGAATAACATTTAAGAGAAAAGAAAAGTGTGAAAACTAGTATTGGGAAAAGACAAAAAAATATACCATTTTATTAAAACTAGTGTTTTTCAATGATGTGCGTTGCGCGAAAGGCATTGGTGTTTTCGACCGACATCATTCTTCAAACGATTTGAGATAAACGATGCGTAACCAACCATATCCGGCATCGTGGAGTGTATTAAAAATGGAGCACTTGGACGATTGGATGCTGGGCTAGGCGTTTCTTGGAATGCCCACGGATTGTTCGGGTCAAAACCACGATTATGAGGATTCATTTTTCGTATTGTGGTTGGATGAGTTTTTTTTTAAAAATAAGATAGAGATGATTATAGAAGAGGTGGAGTAGTTGTGGTAAAAAAATGAATAGAAGTGTGAGTATTTATAGTGAAAAAATATTTTTTTTAAACACATAGTCGTTGGCCAACGGTTAGCCCAACGATCCCGCCATGTCATCTTGAAAGCCCCGCCCAACGCCCGTGCTAAAACCCCCAGCCAAGGGGCCACGCCGAAAACCCCCACCCGAAATGGTGACTTGGGCGTTTATACCCAACCCACGCCACAACCTCCACTCCATACCTTATATTCTAATATACCCTAGATGAACTACTGTTCATTTACTTTCCTTTTTATTATATATAGATGTGTAAATGATAAAACATGAAAATTACTAATATTACTTTCCTTTGTCTACAGTAAACTAAGTCAAAGTATTTATTTCACCATTATAACTTATGCTGAAAAAGTTTAAGCCGCACACGATATTATTTTTCTTTGAACGACAAATTTAGATTATTGGCGGATCACTGAGTAACATTGTGCCACCAAGAGCATTTAACGCTCTGTTACCATGTCTACAAACATGGATCTGTACAAAGAACTGTAAAAGACTGTAAATACCCAAACCAAACTTTATAGAAACCCTAAACAAATCTGAAAGTTTACAATCAACAACTTCAACCAACGTCTACACTCAGACTCTCACATGATTATTAACTTGATAATCAAAAAACGAAAAACGGATTACTCACTAGACACACACACAGATTCAAGATGAATCTATGTCAACAGTGAAACCCTAATCGCCTGAGAGAAGAGAGAGAAAACAGGTTGAGTGAATGAATGAATAGAACTCAGGAACTATCCTTTTATAATGGCTCTCTCAAACCCTTAGGTCCATCTTCCTTTATGTAATGCAAGGCCCATGTCTTTTAACTGTCGCACAAGCCCAACAGTTCAGTCCTCTTTATGTCCAAGCCCAACGCCTCAATTTATAAAACAAATTAAAACCATATTAGAAACAATACTAATTAAAACATAAGAAACAATGGAATTGATGCTTATGTTATGCTATATTTTTAACACCCCCCCCCCCATTCCATTATTTATACAGATTAAAAAATGTAATTCTTTACATAAAAAATTTATGAACTTTTCCCAAACAACCTTTGGTAAATGAATCTGCCAAATGATTTTGTGATTTAACATCAACACATTTTATAATTCCTTTAGAAATAAGATCTCTTAAAACATATAAGTCTAAATCAAAATGTTTGGTTCGATTGTGAAAAACCGGATTCACTGCAATAGAAATTGCAGTGGTATTATAACATATCAAACTAATAGGAACTTGCACCAAAATCCCAATTCACTTAACAGATTTTTTAACCAAATAACTTCACATGCTGCTGGACACATAGACCTATATTCAGCTTCAGCTGAAGATCTAGACATAGTACGTTACTTTTCCAAGAAACCAGATTAGATCCAAGAAAAATACAAAAACCAATAACAGGTTTCCTGGTATTAAGGCATTTAGCCCAATCTGAATCAGCATAAGTAACAATATTTAAAGACTACCCTTTCCTAAAGAAAACATGTTGTCAAGGAGCAGACTTTAAGTATCTTAACACATTAAATGCAATTTTAACATGACCTATTGTGGGACTGTGCATAGATTGATTTAAGTAATATATAGCATATGAAGTATCTGGCCTTGTATGGGCAAGATAAATCGATTTTCCTACTAGTTTTTTATAACCAGTTATATCATTCAAAGAACGAGAATTACTATTTAGCAAAGAATTCAAAACATGATTATGATCTATAGGAGTGGTTGAAGGTTTACACCCTATCATACCATATTCAGCTAACAGGTCAGTACAGTATTTTCTTTGAGACAAACAAAGACCTTTATCAGTCTTAATAACTTCAATACGCAAAAAAATATTGTAACTCTCCTAAATCTTTAATCATGAACTTATTTTTCAAACTTTGCTTAACACGTTAAATTTTGGCCACAAAATTACTAGTTATAATGACATCATCCACATAAACAAGTAGAATAACAATCACATTGTCACAACTCTTAATAAACAACGATGTATCACATTCACTTTGCATAAAGTTACATTCAAGCAACACACTAACCAACTTAGCATTCCACATTCTTAGAGCCTATTTCAGACCATACAAGGACTTCCTAAGTTTATACACTTTAGTTTTATCACCTGACCCATAACCCTCTGGTAAATGCATATAAACATCTTTATTTAACTCACCATATAAAAATGCATTATTAACGTCTAGTTGGAACATCTTCCAACTATTTTCAACAGCCAAAGAAACAATACACCTAACAATTACTAATTTAAAAACTGGTGAAAACGTTTCTTCATAATCCACACCCTCTTTTTGGCTAAACCCTTTAGCTACCAACCTTGTTTTATACCGTTCTATTTCCCCTGTGGGATTATATTTTATTTTAAAAATCCATTTACAACCCACCACACTTCTATTATCAGGCCTATCTACAACATCCCAAGTCTGGTTTCTATGCAACGCTTCTATTTCTTCATTCATTGCATGAACCCAATTAGGATCCTCTTTGGCCTGATTAAAGTGTTTTGGTTCAAAACATTTATCAAGAACAGAAGCAAAACATTTATAATTAGTTGACAAGTTTGAAAAATTACAACATTCTCAATGCCATACTTAACTTTCCCTTCTACCACAAAATCATTAAACTTTTTTTGGAAACACATAAAGTCTATCAGTTTTCCTAGAAGTAATTTGACCAGTTTGACTGACAGACTCAACAGTGTCACCTTTAGGAACGACAGTGTTTTCATTAACAGTAGTCACAGGCTCTGACCCATCAGGTGTTCTCTGTTCGTCTTTGAATTGTTGAGACTCAGACAATTCAACAGTTTCAGTTTGAACACCTGAATGTTGAGACCTTTGTGTTCCTGTTTCATTCTCATTTGTACCCTTTCCTTCATCATCGGGATCCTTCAATGTAAAAAAAATTGTTTGAGTTTGTATTTTCATACAAATTAAAAAAATTTAAATTTGTAATGTTTTTATCTTTATTAGTATCAAACACTTCTAAAACATTTTTTTATTAAAAGGAAAAAACTTTCATAAAACTTCACATCTCTTGAGAAGATTATAGCTCTATTGTCAAGACTGTACAACTTATAACCTCTCTTCTCAAAAGAATAGCCAATGAAAACACATTTTTCAGCCCTGCTATTCAGTTTATTAGGTTCATTCAGAACAGTACAAAAACACAGACAACCAAACACTTTCAAGTGATCAAGTGTCACACCCTAATATTTCCCGGTGGACCCGGATGGGATACGTGACGAGATTGATAACAATACACAAATAGCACAGCAGAAGTCTTGGATTTATATTACTATTACAAATTATAATGTCCGAATGTTCAAAAATATAATACATACGGATGTGTAAAAAAAGATCCACAGGTGGATCGAAAATACAAAATGAAATAACAAACTACTAGACTTCAAATGCAAGGAGTTGCAATTTCCTCTTAAGCATTACCAGGCACTTCCAGCATATTTCGTAAACTTACAACATGTCACTTAGTCTTTTGAAGATACGTCAGTTTAAACTGGTAAATACAAATAACTGACACATTTTGAAAATATTTCAAAATTATTTTCATGTACACAATGGTACATATATTTTCATAAATAACTTGGGACAAACTATTTCACATGTTATCAGTTCTACAAACTAGACAATACATAAGGGCCCGGAAACTATGCCGAGAACATGATTAACCGACACACCACATTATTACCGTTATTGGGTAAAACCCGAATTGGGTTATAAAAATCATTTTAATATAGCATTAGCGTCTGTCATGTGTATGCCTACATCACATGCTTAGGTCGTGGCCACTTGCAATTAAATGAGCCGAGGATATCTAGGACACGGTCGTATTAACCCCCAATGTTTAAGTACAAGCAATACGAATTAAAACGGGTTATTTGGATTCCTGAAACATAGGTCTTTGATCCCATACCCGACCATGTGGTAATAATATACCATATCCCAAGCCCGTATAGGGAAAATAGGTTAAGAGTATTTATCTGGATTAATAATCTCACAAAGCAAGATATAAATAATACTCACAACCGATATATCAATTAACTAAGCTTGGTTGCAATCTACTGGAATGTCTTAGTCTGGAATGAATGGTATAATAATCAATTAGAATGTTAACGGGTCTTATTCAAGTCATAGACTTGGACGGGTTAACTTATATTAACGAAAACGGTACCATACGCTAGATTAAGCGATGACCGGATAGAATGTAGTTTAACCCTCACAAGTACTAATACTTGTATAATATGGGTAAACAATATACATTTTGGAATTTGAAATAAATTTGAAAGAATTGACCCAGTTCGGAAAACTTATGTAAACTAGTTACATAAGCTGAACAGTACGCGCATAGGCGGTATCGGGTGATCGGATGAGCTATACACAAGTTCAATATCCCAAAACATTTTAATTATGTTATAACATCAGTAGGTAATTCACTTTATATGTTTATGATTGATTAAAATCGAATTATGCACCATAAAGGCATTTTAGTCATAATATGGCATATTTCATGAACTTGCATAAAAACTCAAGAACTAATTATGATCGGGGTAGTATAACCATAGAGGGTTATTCTACACTATAATATGATCATAATGCGATTTAGAATCAGTAGCTAAAGTTGCTAAATCGGGTCAGAATCGAAAGTCAAAGAAGAAGTCAAACTGTTTGACTTTTGGTTGCGAACCGACACATAAACTGGAAATGACAGGCTAAACATGTTTATACATGTTCTAATATTAGTTACCAACTAATTTAGTGTCAAAAATATAAGTTAAAACGTTTACAAGTTCATTTTATAAGTTTTCTGAAAATCTGTCATTTGACTTTTTATTGAACTTAACTTTGAACCGTCATTTGACCAACTTAACGTGATTTCCAGGAGGGGCCCCTTTTGAGAGATTAACACCTACCTTATTACGATCACGTAGCCATGTTCGATTCGAACAATGGCTGGACCATAATGGTCTAAACCGAAATTCAAAGCAAAAGTCAATTTGCTTGACTTTTGGTTAATAAAAGCCTATAAAATGAAAAGAACAAGGATGGAACACTTACAAGTGGTCCAAGAAGACATTTAGAACTCAAAGGGGTTTCCTTTGTGATTAGGAACTCTAGAATAGAAAATAGAAGGGAAATGTGAGGAATGAGCAAAGGTAAGTGTTGAACTAAGGCTCTATTTACAGTGCAAGAAGGATTGCAAGATTGATCCAGGTGTTAGGAGGTGATTTAAGATCATTCCAGGTGTCCACGTACGTGTTATGAGCTGCAAAGATGTTCAGGGTCGTGACATAGGTGGCACAAGGGCAGAGTTGCTTGGCCTCCAAACAAAACTGCCACTGGCAGTCGCTTACGGACCGTAAGGGCCTTAGGCTTACAGTCCGTAAGCCCATAAGGCGCACACAGGTTTTCAAATTCCTTACAGACCGTAAGTGGTAAGTCCTTGCGGTCCGTAAGAGACCTTCAAAACTTGATTTTTTTGAGATTTTTCCATATTAAGTCCTTCCACATTCAAACTTTCCAATCTTTACAATATTAGTCCCTCTCGTCCAAATTATCAGGCATATTTGAGAGTGGACACGTGTCATTTTATTATTCGACGAAATTTCTGAGGTGTTACGTCCTCACCACCTTAAAAGAAATCTCAACCTCGAGATTTTATTCAAAAAGATGGGGGTACTTTTGTCGCATAGTGGACTCAACCTCCTATGTATACTCAGGACAACGATGGGCATCCCACTTGAGCTTTACAATAGGTATTAACAACCTTCAGAGCTTCTTAACCTGTCGATCCTCGATCGAAATTGGTTTCTCAACAAACCTCAGGTTTTCATCAATTTGCACATCGTGATGTGACATTGCTAGCGACTCGTCAGCTAGACATTTCTTTAACTTACAGATGTGGGATACATCAAGAATTCCACTAAGCTCCTCAGACAGTTTAAGCTTATAGGCAACTGAACCGATACATTCGATTATCTTGAATGGTCCTATATATCTTGGGCTTAACTTGCGCTTCATTCCAAAACACATTACACCCTTCCAGGGTGATACTTTCAGCAAGACCTTGTCCCCTACTTGGAACTTAAGAGGTTTTTGCCTCTTGTCCGCATAACTAGTCTGCCTATCACGGGCAGCCTTGAGACGATCACGGATTTGCATAATCTTTTCGGTGGTCTCTAGGACAATCTATGGTCCAGATAGTTAGGCTTCCCCAACCTCAGCCTAACAAACATGCGTTCTACATTTTCTCCCATATAGGGCTTCAAAGGAGCGGCCTTGATACTTGTATGATAACTGTTGTTATAGGAGAGTTCAATTAAAGGTACGTGGTCATCCTAACTACCACCCAAATCAATCACGCATGCCCTAAGCATGTCTTCCAATGTCTGAATAGTACTCTCACTCTGTCCATCAGTCTGAGGATGGTAAGCCATACTGAAGTTCAATCTCGTGCCTAATGATTGCTGGAAACTTTTCCAGAAGTGAGATGTATATCTAGTATCTCTATTGGATACAATAGATACTGGCACGCCATGCAGGGACACAATCTCGTCCACATATAACTTAGCCAATCTGTCATAACTATAAGTCTCTTTGATTGGCAAGAAATGAGCTGACTTCGTCAGCCTATCAACAATGACCCAAATCGTGTCATTACCACGTTTTGTCTTAGGTAACTTAGCAATTAAATCCATAGTTACCATTTCCCACTTCCACGTGGGAATCTCAAGCTGTTGTAGAAGTCCTGACAGTTTTTGGTGTTCAGCTTTAACTTGTGAACACGTCAGATACTTAGCTACGTAGGTGGCGATGGATTTCTTCATACCCATCCACCAATAATTATTCCTCAGATCCTGGTACATCTTATCACCTCCAAGATGAACGGAATATTTAGAATTATGCGCTTCCTGTAGGATTAGGTCTCTAAGTCCTCCAAAGATAGGAACCCAGATTCTATCATTAAATCTCATGATTCCATCTTTTCCAAGTGACAACTGATCAATAGTTCCACCCAATCCTTCACTTGAAATGTTGGCCTCTAATAAGGCTTGCTTTTGAGCATCCAGTGTGACAACCCGTAACTTCGAGATATAAATCGTTCGTTTCGCTCTTATGAATAAATATATACTTATCTATTTTCGACGAATTAAATTTATACTCATGTAGTTTATAGTGTGCAAACGTGTAGTCGAAACCAAATCCATTCGAACCGACCCAAACCGTTTGAACCATGACATAACCCGCATAACCCGAATCTCTTGAGGTTCGAATCATGACATAAACACTAAACATTAGTAACCGTCATAGTTATTAATAACAATGGTATGTATGCATTATTTTATGTAAAAATAAAAATAAAACATAAAAATATAAATAAATAAAACAATACTAATATAACACACCAACGAGTGGTGTGTGGCCAAATAAAGAAGCACCAATTATTATTATGAAATTCATTCAACTAATGACTTTCGGTCCAATTAAACAAGCTGATAACCCAACCCAACATCACCATTCGGCCCACCCTTCCAAACCGCCATATTCACATGTATATATGATTATGCCTATCGTTCATGCAATCATATATCAAACCCTACGGCAGTAAGAAGACACCCCCACCGTCGCAACCCTTCCCCTCTCACTCGAACTCCTACGACGAACCGGCCACCATCATCTTCTTCTCCGACGAGTTCAACCTCCGACGAACACTGGTACGATCTCTCTCTCTCCGTAGTTTTAGTTAATAGACTCCTCGCAGTTTCGGTTTGAGTCGTGTTTCGTGACCACGTAACGCCACGGTTAATTTTTCATGTGTGTATGTGTGGTGCTATATTTATGTGTATGTATGAACAACAGTCAAGTCGAGGGTTATAAAACTGTGTGTAACTATAGGTACATGTTTGTATATAACAGCATGGGATTGGAAAGTTATGATACTGCGTGTACTAGGCACCATGTTGATATGTATATATATTCATGCGAATGTGATTTTGTGAACGTAAATCTGTGTAGATTATGTATACACAACCATGTATGTGAACATATATATATACATATTATATATTATATCCGGCAGAAAACGTAGGGAGTATGTATGAATAACAATTTCGGATCGACTTCGGCTTAATAATATGAACGTAAATACGGACCGACATCTTTGGTATAAACATGAGATTGTGTATGTAAATGTAATGATACGGGTATCGTGTTCGGTCGATCGTTGGTAGTTATAGAGTGTTTAATGATTTAAAAATCAAACATATATGTAGAACACATGTAAAGTAAATGATGATTTAGGGTCTGGTTATTCATGAATCATGATTTCTGAATGGAAACCTGCTAGCGGATTGAACGAGATTAATAGTTATGATTTGCTGTTTGTTATTTGAGTAAGTGATGGATAGGATTATTTGAGCATTAGGGTTATGTAGATAATGGTTATTCGTTGAATATGGTGTTAGTGAATCTAAGGTGAGCGATGTTACTGTTACTTGTGGTTGTTAACTATTCAATGAATGGCTAGGTTTGGAATACACAAATTTAGTTGTTCAATATATTTTATAAACAAAAGGGGGTGTACGTATAAAGGAATAAGTATTTTAAGATGGGTGTACAGAATTCCTTATAGAAGTAGAACTTGTTAAACAAGATGTATATGTGAACTTTTATGTGTATATATGTGTTGGGGTAATGTATGAATATTTATTTAAATCTGTGTGGGCATAATTACTGTTCATTGTATTCATGTTTAACTGTTACTTGGCTGATGCGTGTGCACTACTTGACAAATACGTGATAGATACGCGTAGTAACTTTGTATTTTATTTAAAACCATTAACGAACTAAATGGTAATCAGATTAGGACGTGATTGACCAACCCTGACCGTTAGCTATTTTAAGAGTTCAACCGAGCAACCAAAGGTGAGTTCACACTTTCTACAAGGCATGGGATTCCCAGGGGTTGGGAATGGGTAAAGGATTTGAACTGAAACTGCGTGATCTCCTGGTTTGGAACACGTACACACCCTCTTTATTGAAGGGTGACAACGCGTACTAAGAACTTAATCGGAACTTGCGTAATCTCCTGGTTTGGGGATTACGTACACACCCTCTTTACTGAAGGGTGACAACATGGATACTAGACCAAAACTCTCTATCATGAAGTCCCTCCTTTTATATCGACTTAATCGTCGGGCCAATGGCGAGCGGGTCATTAGTTAGATAGCGCTATTTAGGTTTGACAAGCCTCACACCATGCCGCAGAGGACGGGCGTGAACTAATGGATCTGGGCACTAGTCAATGATGATAGACATTGACGTCAGGGCACCAACTTACTTTAGTCAGTGGTCGATATGGTAAACAGGTCTAGTGGTTAACATGGGGAAGCCCCCACCAACTATGGATATGTTTGGGAAACAGGGTAAACGGATTAACTTACAACTTTCAACTTACAAATGAACTCCTGGTTTTGAAACAACTTAATAATGAACACCAACTGTGAACTCGCTCAACTTTGTTGTTGACTCGTTGTTACATGCCTTGCAGGTCGTTAGGTACTTATGGAGCTTGCACGAGGATGCGTGATCGTTGTGGGACATGGATAGTCTTATGCCATGTTAAACATTTGATTTATTTGAACTTATACTTTGGTTTTTAAACATTATGCTTCCGCTTACAACTTAAACTACGTTTTGTTTGGACACCAATTATATTGTGTTGGGTTTTATTTTGTTTACATACTATGTTCAATATGATTGGTGGCTGGATGCTGGTCAGTCACGCCTCCATGCGGTGATACTCCGTGTGTGGATTTTGGGGGTGTGACAGATTGGTATCAGAGCCATTGGTTATAGTGAACTTGGTTTTAATAAGGGAAAAAGTTTTTATTAAAATCAGACTATAACCAGAACAGTGCTCTACGATCCACAACGACGCTTCGCTCCACGTGCAAGACTCAACATCCTAGGTAATATGGTTTATGTTTATTGCCTACATGCTAGAATTACATAGAACTTTGCTCGTGGTATGCTTAGATTACATTGCCTATTATATGCTATTGCTCGAAAACACTTATGTGCTTGCTCTCTTCTGTCATCACACTTTCGCGAACTTTTCTCACTTATGTTGCCTTTGATATGAAGATCAATGGCTGGACGTATTAACTTGACACAAGCCCAGTTGACGGCCCTCATCAACGAACAGGTTGCTGCGGCGCTTGCAGCCGCACAAGCAGGTAGCATACCCTGCATTCGTGATTTCCGCTAGGGTCTTTAGATCCTACATTCATAAACCAACTCTCGTGCTTAATATTGTCCTATTCTTATGCACAATAGGTCAACATGCTCAGCCACCTGTCTGCACCTTCAAGAATTTCATGGACTGTCGTCCAAGTACCTTCAGTGGCACGGAGGGAGCAGTAGGACTCCTCCACTGGTTCGAAAAGCTCGAGTCGGTGTTTGAAATGTGTGAATGCCCTGAGGCTCGCAGGGTGAAGTACGCCACTGGAACACTGGAAGGAATCGCGCTGACTTGGTGGAATGCGCAAGTTCAACTCTTAGGATTGGCAGCTGCTAACGCCACTCCTTGGAATGATTTCAAAGAGCTGATCAAACAGGAATACTGCACGCGAGACGACATCCACAAGTTAGAGGTGGAGTTCTTTCATTTGAAGATGACTGGGTCGGAAATTGAAGCCTATACTAAAAGGTCAAACGAGCTGGCCGTGCTGTGTCCAACTATGGTGGACCCTCCTATCAGGCGTATAGAGTTGTATCTCAAGGGACTGGCACCAGAAATTCAAAGCCACGTGACGTCGGCCAATCTTAATAACATCCAGGATATTCAGCGACTTGCTCATCGTCTCACAGATCAGGCAGTGGAACAAGACAGGCTGCCTAAACGTATCAGTGCTACCGGTGCTACTACTTCCGCTACTCCCAGTGATAACAAGCGAAAATGGGATGGAACTTCTAGCAAGGGTTCGACATCAGCCCAGTCTCAGTCTCAGCAGCGAAAGACTAACGACTACAAGAGCCCTGGTCAGCAGTCTTCTGGTAGTCAAGGGCAGAGTGGGTACAAAGGGAACCACCCCAAATGCAATCAATGTGGTTTCCATCATAGCGGACCGTGTACTAAGGGCACTTGTCAGAGGTGTAACAAACCTGGCCATGCGGCCAAGGATTGCAGGAGTCTCTACCCTGTGAATCAGCGACGACAGAACCAGCAGCAGCAGGGTAACAACAAAGGATGCTTTCAGTGTGGTGCTGAAGACCATTTCAAAAGAAACTGCCCCCAACTGAATCAGAATCAGAACAACAACAACCAAGGAAATGGGAACAACAATGGGGGTAACAACGACGACAATGGTGCTAGGGGACGTGCCTTCGTGATCGGTCAAGGTGAGTTCCTACTTGACGACTTTTGTGTTACTGTTTTATTTTATTCGGGTGCCGATACTAGTTTCGTGTCTTTAAAAGTTGGTCAAATGCTTAATCGTACCCCAACACTTTTGAACACCAAGCACATAGTATATCTAGCAAGCGGTAAAAATCTAGAGGCCACACATAGTTTAGGGTTGCAATCTTTTTCTTACTGATCAGACCTTTTCTAACGACCTCATCCCTATCGTCCTGCGGAATTTCGGGACGAAATTCCAAACCAACGGGGGGGATGATGTGACACCCCAGGAAAACCACGCAACTTAACTAGCTTCCTCAGTAACCACGTACTAAATTTCGGGACGAAATTTCTTTCAAGTTGGGGATGATGTGACAACCCATAACTTCGAGATATAAATCGTTCGTTTCGCTCTTATGAATAAATATATACTTATCTATTTTCGACGAATTAAATTTATACTCATGTAGTTTATAGTGTGCAAACGTGTAGTCGAAACCAAATCCATTTGAACCGACCCAAACCGTTTGAACCATGACATAACCCGCATAACCCGAATCTCTTGAGGTTCGAATCATGACATAAACACTAAACATTAGTAACCGTCATAGTTATTAATAACAATGGTATGTATGCATTATTTTATGTAAAAATAAAAATAAAACATAAAAATATAAATAAATAAAACAATACTAATATAACACACCAACGAGTGGTGTGTGGCCAAATAAAGAAGCACCAATTATTATTATGAAATTCATTCAACTAATGACTTTCGGTCCAATTAAACAAGCTGATAACCCAACCCAACATCACCATTCGGCCCACCCTTCCAAACCGCCATATTCACATGTATATATGATTATGCCTATCGTTCATGCAATCATATATCAAACCCTACGGCAGTAAGAAGACACCCCCACCGTCGCAACCCTTCCCCTCTCACTCGAACTCCTACGACGAACCGGCCACCATCATCTTCTTCTCCGACGAGTTCAACCTCCGACGAACACTGATACGATCTCTCTCTCTCCGTAGTTTTAGTTAATAGACTCTTCGCAGTTTCGGTTTGAGTCGTGTTTCGTGACCACGTAACGCCACGGTTAATTTTTCATGTGTGTATGTGTGGTGCTATATTTATGTGTATGTATGAACAACAGTCAAGTCGAGGGTTATAAAACTGTGTGTAACTATAGGTACATGTTTGTATATAACAGCATGGGATTGGAAAGTTATGATACTGCGTGTACTAGGCACCATGTTGATATGTATATATATTCATGCGAATGTGATTTTGTGAACGTAAATCTGTGTAGATTATGTATACACAACCATGTATGTGAACATATATATATACATATTATATATTATATCCGGCAGAAAACGTAGGGAGTATGTATGAATAAAAATTTCGGATCGACTTCGGCTTAATAATATGAACGTAAATACGGACCGACATCTTTGGTATAAACATGAGATTGTGTATGTAAATGTAATGATACGGGTATCGTGTTCGGTCGATCGTTGGTAGTTATAGAGTGTTTAATGATTTAAAAATCAAACATATATGTAGAACACATGTAAAGTAAATGATGATTTAGGGTCTGGTTATTCATGAATCATGATTTCTGAATGGAAACCTGCTAGCGGATTGAACGAGATTAATAGTTATGATTTGCTGTTTGTTATTTGAGTAAGTGATGGATAGGATTATTTGAGCATTAGGGTTATGTAGATAATGGTTATTCGTTGAATATGGTGTTAGTGAATCTAAGGTGAGCGATGTTACTGTTACTTGTGGTTGTTAACTATTCAATGAATGGCTAGGTTTGGAATACACAAATTTAGTTGTTCAATATATTTTATAAACAAAAGGGGGTGTACGTGTAAAGGAATAAGTATTTTAAGATGGGTGTACAGAATTCCTTATAGAAGTAGAACTTGTTAAACAAGATGTATATGTGAACTTTTATGTGTATATATGTGTTGGGGTAATGTATGAATATTTATTTAAATCTGTGTGGGCATAATTACTGTTCATTGTATTCATGTTTAACTGTTACTTGGCTGATGCGTGTGCACTACTTGACAAATACGTGATAGATACGCGTAGTAACTTTGTATTTTATTTAAAACCATTAACGAACTAAATGGTAATCAGATTAGGACGTGATTGACCAACCCTGACCGTTAGCTATTTTAAGAGTTCAACCGAGCAACCAAAGGTGAGTTCACACTTTCTACAAGGCATGGGATTCCCAGGGGTTGGGAATGGGTAAAGGATTTGAACTGAAACTGCGTGATCTCCTGGTTTGGAACACGTACACACCCTCTTTATTGAAGGGTGACAACGCGTACTAAGAACTTAATCGGAACTTGCGTAATCTCCTGGTTTGGGGATTACGTACACACCCTCTTTACTGAAGGGTGACAACATGGATACTAGACCAAAACTCTCTATCATGAAGTCCCTCCTTTTATATCGACTTAATCGCCGGGCCAATGGCGAGCGGGTCATTAGTTAGATAGCGCTATTTAGGTTTGACAAGCCTCACACCGTGCCGCAGAGGACGGGCGTGAACTAATGGATCTGGGCACTAGTCAATGATGATAGACATTGACGTCAGGGCACCAACTTACTTTAGTCAGTGGTCGATATGGTAAACAGGTCTAGTGGTTAACATGGGGAAGCCCCCACCAACTATGGATATGTTTGGGAAACAGGGTAAACGGATTAACTTACAACTTTCAACTTACAAATGAACTCCTGGTTTTGAAACAACTTAATAATGAACACCAACTGTGAACTCGCTCAACTTTGTTGTTGACTCGTTGTTACATGCCTTGCAGGTCGTTAGGTACTTATGGAGCTTGCACGAGGATGCGTGATCGTTGTGGGACATGGATAGTCTTATGCCATGTTAAACATTTGATTTATTTGAACTTATACTTTGGTTTTTAAACATTATGCTTCCGCTTACAACTTAAACTACGTTTTGTTTGGACACCAATTATATTGTGTTGGGTTTTATTTTGTTTACATACTATGTTCAATATGATTGGTGGCTGGATGTTGGTCAGTCACGCCTCCATGCTGTGATACTCCGTGTGTGGATTTTGGGGGTGTGACATCCAATAGCTTCTTATTTAAGCTAATTTTGAGTTCAATACTCTTAGCGTTAATCCAAATCGGCTTAACCATTTCCTTGCGACTTAATGCATCGGGAACCACATTTTCCTTGCCGGGATGATAGCGAATCTCGCAATAATAGTCATTCAAAGTTTCCATCCAGCGGCGTTGTCGCATATTCAAATCTTTTTGGTTAAATAGATGTTGGAAACTTTTGTGGTCAGTATATATAATACACTTCATGCCATATAAGTAGTGTCTCCACAACTTTAGTGCAAATACAACGACACCTAACTCTAAATCATGGGTGGTGTAATTCCTTTCATGCACCTTTAGTTGTCGTGGTGCATAAGCAATCACCTTACCTCTCTGCATAAGCACACATCCCATGCCTGTATGTGAGGCATCACAATACACAATGAAATCCTCAATACCCTCAGGTAGAGTTAAAACTGGAGCATTGCTCAGTTTGTGCTTTAGAATCTTAAAGGATTCTTGCTGTTTGGGACCCCAGTCAAACTTGACATTTTTGCGGGTCAGGGTAGTTAAAAGAGTGGCTATTCTCGAGAAGTTCTCAATGATTCTTCTATAATATCCAGCCAACCCTAAGAAATTACATATCTCAGACGGTGTCTTCGGTGCTTCTCAATTCATGATGGCTTCTATCTTGGCGGGATCCACCTGGATACCACGCTCGCTAATCATATGTCCAAGAAACTGGAGTTATCTAAGCCAGAATTCACATTTGGAGAACTTAGCATACAACTTCTCCTACTTCAACAACTCTAGAATGCACCGAAGATGTTTCTTGTGATCAGCTTGATTACTAGAATAGATAAGTATGTCATCAATAAAGACAATGACAAACTTATCTAGATATGCCTTGTAGACTCTATTCATGAGGCCCATGAATGTTGCAGGTGCATTTGTGAGCCCAAAAGGCATCACTAGGAACTCGTAGTGGCCGTATCTTGTCTTGAAGGCAGTCTTTGGAACGTCTTCACTCCTAACCTTCAGTTGGTGATATCTTGATCTCAAGTCGATCTTGGAAAAGTAACTAGCCCCTTGAAGTTTGTTGAACAAATCATCGATCTTGGGCAGGGGATAACAATTCTTGATCGTTATCTTGTTCAGCTCACGGTAATCAATGCATATCCACATTGACCCGTCCTTTTTCTTGACGAATAAGATACGAGCTCCCCAAGGTGAAGAACTAGGCTGAATGAAACCTTTCTCCAAAAGTTCATCCAGTTGGGTCTTTAACTCCTTCATCTCTGTAGGCGCTAACCGATATGGAGCTCTTGCCACAGGAGCAGCTCCAGATAAAATATCGATCCTGGATTCAACTTGTCTCTCCGGGGGTAGACCGGGTAGATCTTCAAGGAATACGTCTGGATATTTAGAGATGACTGGTATATCTTCCATCCTTGGATTTGGCTCATCAATCTTCACTTGTGCCATGTAAATGACACATCCGCTCTTCAAGCACTTGGATGCCTTGAGTAGTGACACCTTCTCAGGCAACCCAAAATGTAGATCTCCGTGGATGATGAGCATTTCACCGGATGGGGTTTTAACTTCGATGAGTTTCTTATCGGAGGCAATACGGGCTTGGTTATGAGATAACCAATCCATGCCTAAGACTACATCGAACCCTACCAAATTAATTGGCAAAAGAGAGATGGGAATAGAATGGTTCTTAATGGATATAAAGCATCCATCAAGAATAGAAGAAGCAGTTTCTAAGGTACCGGCTACTAATTCTACTTCATATGCAATATCTAGAGTTCTTAAAGGTAGGTTTAGTAGTTTACTAAACTTATGGTCAACAAAGGATTTATCAGCTTCCAGAATAAAAACAACTCTAGCAAAGATATCATTAATGAGGAACGTACCCATTATGACATTGGTGTCATTAAATAGAAAATGAATTAGAATAAAAAAATCACCAAAATACTTAAATAAAATAACACAAGGAAAAAATATATAAAAATATCACAACCTAATACTTGTGGTTTTTGTCTAAGAGTAATAAAATCTATCAAAACTAATATTTTAATGATTCTACTTTATTACCCCTACTTTATTATTTAGATGACATATTAAATCCCCTGGTAATATATGCTTTAATGCCAAAAGTTACTAAAGTATATTAAGTCTAAATTTTGTAACTTATATATATATATATATATATACAAAATGAACAAATCTTGTCCATTGATTTAGAAGATCTTGAGATTTATAATAATGACAATTTCCTAATTATTTATGTGTAGAAAATAAATGAAAAGGGTATAATTGTAAATTATTAACTAGTTCTCTTTCCAATTAAATATTGAATTACATTCTCTCTCTTCATTTCTCTCACCAATTAACTAATTTATTAATTTAAAAATAAACACAATTACTATTCAGCCAACCTGTTTTATACACATATGTATATCCATTTTATACACATGCATACATATGTAATTTTAATAATACATATGTGTACTTTGGGTATCCAATACAATTACATATGTGTATAAACCATTTATTAGTTCTGTTTATGTATATTTTATACACAGTTTCTATTCAACTAAACTGTTTTATACACATATGTATATCTTTTTTATACACATACATACACATGTAAATTAAAAAGTACATATATGTAAATATGTCATGAGAAAATGTATAATCTCTACAAAATAGGAAACATGTAACTGAAATAAAAAATTCAAACAAAATGATTTAAATAGGAAACGTGTAACTGAAATCAAGAATTAAAACAAAATGATTTAAATCTAATTTATGAAAATTAAAGGTAAATTTACAATCCTATCCTTTTAATTAAAAAACAAATGGATGGCTGAGATTAGTTCACTCTGTTCACAAACAAGGATGTTGTTCACTCATGATCCTAACCCTATATATATATATATATATATATATATATATGCTAGAATGAGAACCACCCCGAGTTGTAAGAACCGCGAGAACTACACCCCACGGAGCGCCGTTCGCCGCGATTTTTTTTTTACAAGTAGATGTGTGCATTATAAACACGGCCGTAAAAAATCACGGTGAACGGCGCTCCGTGGGGTGTACTTTTTTACACCTCAAGTTTGGTGTTTTTTAATTTTTTTTCTTTTTTCTTTTTTTTTTCACCAAACTTGAGGTGTAAAAAAGTACACCCCACGGAGCGCCGTTCGCCGTGATTTTTTACGGCCGTGTTTATAATGCACACATCTACTTGTAAAAAAAAATCGCGGCGAACGGCGCTCCGTGGGATGTAGTTCTCGCGGTTCTTACAACTCGAGGTGGTTCTCATTCTAGCGGCTCCCTATATATATATATATATATATATATATATATAGGGGAAGGTTCATTTGAGAAGAAATTTAATTGAGAAGAAAAAGAATAAAGGGTACAATTGTAAAACATTAAATATTTTTTCACTTATCTCATTTATTATCATCTTTGACTATTTAATTAGTCATAAAAACTATCATCCTTCACATTAATGTTTTTTCACTACACACATCAAAAGTTACCCTACACCTTTCAAAATTTACCCTACACATGTTCAAATTTATCCTACACAACCCGTAATTTTTCATATACACATTGTAATTTATCCTACACTCTAAATTATTTATTTTATTTTTTTAAAAAAATATATATTTTGAAGATAAGTTACAAATTTTAATGTAGTTAGCTATTAAAGAGGAATACTACTAATTAATGATCTTTGTAAGTTTACCATATTACCCCTATAGTAACATTAAATACTTATATTAAATGAAGTAAAATAAAGTATTCTTATTGGTTGAAATTTCTTCTTTTTTCTTCTTACAAAAAGTTTCTTCTCATTTGAACTCTCCACTATATATATATATATATATATATATATATATATATATATATATATATATATATATATATATATATATATATATATATAGGGTAGGGTTCAAGAGTGAACCATATTGTTTTTGTGAACAAAATGAACAAATCTTGTCCATTGATTTAAGAGATCTTGAGATTTATAATAATGACAATTTCCTAATTATTTATGTGTAGAAAATAAATGAAAAGGGTATAAGTGTAAATTATTAACTAGTTCTCTTTCCAATTAAATATTTAATTACATTCTCTCTCTTCATTTCTCTCACCAATTAACTAATTTATTAATTTAAAAATAAACACAATTACTATTCAGCCAACGTATTTTATACACATATGTATATCCATTTTATACACATGCATACATATGTAATTTGAATAATACATATGTGTACTTTGAGTATCCAATACAATTACATATGTGTATAAACCATTTATTAGTTCTGTTTATGTATATTTTATACACAGTTTCTATTCAACCAAACTGTTTTATACACATAAATACACATGTAAATTAAAAAGTACATATATGTAAATATGTCATGAGAAAAGGTATAATCTCTACAAAATAGGAAACATGTAACTGAAATTAAGAATTCAAACAAAATGATTTAAATAGGAAACGTGTAACTGAAATCAAGAATTAAAACAAAATGATTTAAATCTAATTTATGACAAGTAAAGGTAAATTTACAATCCTATCCATTTAATTAAAAAACAAATGGATGGCTGAGATTAGTTCACTCTGTTCACAAACAAGAATTTTGTTCACTCATGATCCTAACCCTATATATATATATATATATATATATATATATATATATATATATATATATATATATATATATATATATATCCTAATTTTAAATGACACTAATAACATGTATATAGTTTGATGGTTGAACTTTATTATATAAAAAACACACCAAGGAAAGTATTACTTTTCATATATGTTCATTTTAACAAAACATAAATTTTTTGGTTTTTCCAAAAATTATCTCGGTTATATTTTAACATATTTTCACTCATAACCATTTTTAAGGGGCTGTTTGTTTACCTCTTAATGAGTCTCTTAATGGTTCAGATCTCTTACTAGTTCAGCACTTAATGGTTCAGACTGTTTGTTTCACGAGCAGATGTCTGAATGGTTCAGACATTTGCCTCTGAATGGTTAAGATTTATATAGAGTCTGAATGGTTAAGACCTCCAATCTGAATTGGTCAGACATTTGCCTCTGAACAGTTAAGCATTACATAGGCTCTTAATGATTCAGACCTCTTACTGGTTCAACACTTAATGGTTCAGACCTCTTACCAGTTCAGCACTTAACCATTCAGATGTTGACAAACAGCTCCTAAGTAAATAGAAGGAAACAAGGAAAGAAAATATAAAAGAACAAAAATTAAGACCACCTTCTAAGAAGAAAATCCAAGAATAGAATGAATTCCAAAAGTTTGTTGCTTTCTTGCTTCACTAGAGAGTTTGAGAGAGGAGTAGGGAGTGATTGATAAAAATGGGTGAAGGTAAACCAATATTTATAGTGTACTAATTCTATAGAATAAATTTGGCTTTAATGATGGAAGAATGGTAACTTATTATGTTTTAATGTGATTTATTTGAATATTAATTGGTTTGGGGTTATATGCGTGATATGGGTTAGACCATCGGGTATGGGGGTCGGCTCCCCGCCGTCCCGGCTCTTCAGACGTTGGGGACGGGGCTTGTTGATTGGTTGTTTATATTTTGGTGGCCCCCACAAATTTGCTCTCTCTCTCTCTCTCCTTGCAGGGTACAAGTAAATCAGCACAAGGTACAACTCTCTTGGGTAGTCATTGCTTCCCCTCCACACCCTTGGGTAGTCCCCAAGGGGATGGTCCTCCACCATTGCTGAGTTGGCGCCTACGTGGCGGATGGTCCCTTTGGGGACTATCCAAACCATACCCCATGGTCATAGGAATAAAAGGAATTGGGTAAGGTGATAGTGCTATAATTTTATAGCAAAGGAGTATAAGTATAAGAAGTCTAACCAGTCTAACAAGTTTAATAAGTTTAGCAAGGTGTAATTGACATAATGGTGAGGTTAAACACAATAATGGTGAGGTTTAATTGAGCTTTAAGTTGTTCGGTTACTAGTTTGGTCTATGGTGTTTTGAATTCCCATTATTACCATTTAAATTGATCGGTTACTAGTTTCTATTAGATGTATTTCATGAAGACAATAAACTCTCATTAATGCACTAGAGAAGAAAGAAAACAAATCATCTTTGAAGCTTGGTCAAATATATCAAGCTTGAAAGTTGTTCTTTTAGTTTAAATTAAAAACTATATGTTAGGATCAATCCATGATAAAAATAAATAAATAAATTTCCATTTTTCATTTATTACATTTCAAATCCGGTTTACAAAACGAGTCGGGCTTCGGGCATCCGTTTTTTACGGATGTTACACACAAGGGCAGAGTCGCTTGGCCTCCAAACAAAACTACCCCTGGCAGTCGCTTACGGACCGTAAGGGTCTTAGGCTTACGGTCTGTAAGCCCATAAGGCACACACAGGTTTTCAAATCCCTTACGGACCGTAAGTGGTAAGTCCTTGTGGTCCGTAAGAGACCTTAAGAACTTGAATTTTTTTGAGATTTTTCCATATTAAGTCCTTCCACATTCAAACTTTCCAATCTTTACAATATAGTCCCTCTCGTCCAAATTATTAGGCATATTTGAGAGTGTGTCATTTTATTATTCGACGAAATTTCCGAGGTGTTACATCATAAAAGGGTTTAAAGCCAAAAAATAATTCATAAGGTGTTTTCCCACTAAGCACGGAAGATGGAGTCCTATTTATCAAATAAGAAGCAGTTAGCACGCAGTTTGCCCAAAACCTAACAGGCACATTACTTTGGAAAAGTAAAGCCCTAGCAACATTTAACAAATGCCTATGCTTCCTTTCAACAATACCAGTTTGTTAAGGGGTATAGGCACAAGAAGTTTGATGAATTATTCCTTTGAATTTGCAAAAAGATGACATTTGATTGTTAACTAATTCTAACCCGTTATCACTTCTGAAACATTTTACCCTTTTAGTAAATTAAGTTTTAACAATGTTAACAAAATCTTTAACATTTTCAAAAATGTCATTTTTATGTTTCATTAGACAAATCCAAACAGCTCTAGAATAATCATCAACTATTGTTAAAAAAATTTTGAACCCATCCCTACTAGAGACCCTATAAGTGCCCCATACATCCAAATTAACTAATTCTCCCAAACATGAACTCTTATGATCACTTAATGGAAAGGGTTCTCTATGTTGTTTAGCCCTGTGGCGCACATCACAAGGTCTATGCTCAGCATTAGTTTTCATTTTAAAATCATGGTTAACATGTTTTATCACATTTTCAGAAGGGTGTCCTAGTCTGGCATGCCACGGATTATACAAATCTACATGATTACAACACACCTTACTTATCACAATAGAATTGCCACACACATATAAACCATCTACTTGACTACCAGGACTTTCTTGGATAACAAATCACGTATGTAACATTTATGCTCATAAAACCAATAAACAACTTATTATCTTTTGCAAGTTTATGTACAGATATCAAGTTAACATAGTATCCAGGAACAACAAACACACCATGTAACACAACCCCATTAGCAAGTTTTAAATTCCTAATTTTAGTTACCAAGGCACTAGTGCCATTAGGATGTTTAACTTGTATATTCAAATCAGTTACATCAACAAAATCAGACAAATCTTTTTCACTATTGACCATGTGTTGATTTGCTCCTGGATCAATTAACCAACTTGTACCTTCTTTATTGCCTATATTATTAGCAAAACAATACACAGGTTTTATGAACACATTAGAACAAAACACACTACCTTTAGCAAAACAATACACAGATTTATGAACACATTAGAACAAAACACACTACCTACAACATTACTTTGAGGAGTATCACTTGTTCTGTCACCTAATAAACTCAGCAACTTATTTAGCTGATCAACAGTTAATGAGGTTATAGGAACACTAGTATCATAAGTACTACTACTATGATTCACACTTTCCTTCTTGCCTTGATTGTCTCTTGGTTTCATCCAAGAGGGATACCCAATGATTTCGAAACACTTATCAATAGTATGTCCAATTTTATTACAATTTAAACACTTTAAACCTTGATTAGAACTTTTGTTAAACCCTTTACTCGAATCAAACTGATTTTACTTAGACACAAACCCTACAGCTTGATTCTTTTAACAATTGCACTGCTATAATTTCTATGAGATTCCTCTTTAGAATCTATAAAGAATGCTTCTTTTACAGTAGGCAATGTTTCTTTTGTTAAAAGATTGGTTCTAACACTCTGATACTCACTATGCAAACCCATTAAAAATTGCATTAACTTGATCATTTGGTTAAATGTATTGAAATCCTTTGCATCATTACAAGTGCACGTAGGCAACTGTAGAATCTGATCTAATTGCTTCCACATCACATTCAACTTGTGATAATACTCAGTGACAGGTGTACCATTTTGGGTAAATGAGTTAATCTTTTGATATAGATTGAACACAACTGAACCATCTACTTTATTATATGTCTCTTTTAATTCAAGCCATACATCAGAAGCTAATTTAGAAAACACCTGACCCATATATAACTCATCACTAATAGAATTCAAGATCCATGTTAACACTATTGAGTTACATCTGTCCCATTGTCTAGCAAGTATGTCTAGTAGATTTTAAACAGGTTTTGTCTATAAACCCTAACTTATTTTTTACTTGCAAAGCCAACATCAGAGCATTAAACCAAAGAGTATAATTTTATGTTCCTTTTAGTTTAACTAAAACTATAGTGAGATTGCTAGAGTCAGACGGGTGCAAATAAAAGGGATCACTAGCATCCAGTTTACTAACTAAGGCCTCCGGTGGTGGATCAGAAGGACCAGGACCACCACCAGTAGTAACAACAGGACCATCTACCATGACTATTTATTTACAACTGAACACATCATAATCAAAACACAGAAGCACCGTAAACAACAGTCAATCAAAGAGTAGCAAATGACTGAACAACCAAGACATAGGAATAGATCAGTGGTTCATCACTCTAAAGGTGCCACCGCAGTTCATATCACGAGTGTCATCTACTACTCATCAAACATAAACAAGAATGAAGAGAAAACAAACAGATACTCAAACAAGACAACAAATCAAGTAACAATGTATCAACTAGCACCAAAGGACTCGATCACACTAGTCTGACTAACCCGGCAACAACAATGCCTAGACTCAATAACAAGTATGAAATGCAATGAAAATATGAACAAGAATGGAACAAACTCACCCGCGGGTACGTATAATTCCAGGCGAACTGTTCTTGAAACCTTCACTTAGGGTTTCAAGACTCAGTCAGAATACAACCATCCACTCTAAACAACTTATCTTGAAACCTTCACATAGGGTTTCAAGAATCATTCAGAAAACAATCGTCCAATCCAAGCAAAACAAACCCTAGAGCACGAGTATATCACTAGAGACCGGTACAAGCCCCAAAACCAACAGCCAAGTAAAATCAGCAAATAACACGAGTCCCAAGAACATCGATCAAATAAGATCTGTAATCGGCAGATACACTTACTACCAAGACAAACAGATCTCGTCAAGAACCCTCAGATCTGAACAGATCTGCACACAATACACAACGGAATGACTGAAGAAAACCCTACATCAAATCAATAACCCCAAGAGCATTTAACGCTCTGAGACCATGTCAACAGACATGGATATGTACAAAGAACTGTAAAAGACTGTAAATACCCAAACCAAACTTTATAGAAACCCTAAAGATACATATTTGAAAGTTTACAATCAACAACTTCAACCAACGTCTAACACTCAGACTCTCACAAGATTATCAACTTGAAAATCTGACAACGAAGAACGGATTACTCACCAGACACACACACAGATTCAAGATGAATCTATGTCAACAATGAAACCCTGATCGCCTAAGAGAAGAGAGAGAAAACAAGTCAAGTGAATGAATGAATGGAACTCAGTAACTATCCTTATATAATGCCTCTCTCAAACCCTAAGGTCCATCAGCCTTTATGTAAAAATGCAATGCCCATCTCTTCTAACCGTCGTACAAGCCTAGCAGTCCAGTCCTCTTTATGTCCAAGCGCAGTGCCTCAATTTGTAAAACAAATTAAAACCATACTAGAAACAATACTAATTAAAACATAACAAAAAATGGAATTGATGCCTATGTTATGTTATATTTTTAACAAAAACATACAAAAACGAGTACCACAATATAAAGCGTCGCATCCGTCGCATCGCGCGGGCACCCTGCAAATGTGTGTGTGTATGATCACATAAAAAAGTTATTTAACTACAAACCCATAATTCATAAACCATATTTATCAGCAAACTTTGAAAGGTCTAAGATTGTGGACTTCCATAAGTAACATTTCTTTTGCTTCTAGACTTTTAAAAGCATTGAACATATGCGTAGAACCTACAATGTTGGTGAGCTTGCTTCATAAAGTATTATTTAAAGCAATATTGTTTAATCCATTGTAAGCAAAACATGTCACACAATTAATAGTGGTGGCATTCGTCAACGTTGGTGAGCTTGCTTCATAAAGTATTTTTAAAGCAATATTGTTTAATCCATTCTAAGCAAAACATGTCACATAATTAATAGTGGTGGCATTCGTCAAATTTAAAATCAAGTGATCGGGGACATGTGGTGAGTGCCCCATATATGTCCAAAACATGAAGGAAAAGAAAGAAAGAGAACTCCCAAGAATGAACGACTTTTGGGATTAGACAACTCTTAATGGGTTTGTGTTGCCCTTTGGCTTAGTGCCTCTTTGGGTCACCTTAACGTGTTTAAAAAAGTAGAACAAAAAGAAAATCCAATTTGTGGTAGAGTAAGTACATATAGTTTTCGAGGTCAAGTGACCCTGTACATTTTTTTTATATATCAGCTATATAATCAAAACTTGAATGACTGTAGTTTTGATATTGATCGAGTTTACTTCGTTTGCAATAGCATGTGCCACAATTGTAACGAACCGATACCGAACTAATTATGGTCACATCACGAGAGAGAATGCGGAAAAATTGATGGTCGCTGCGAAGCGCGGCTTACCTTTAACCCTAGTTAAACACAAATAAACAAACCCATATCTAAACGAGTCTATATTAATTAACAAAGACCACGTCTAAATAAGCCTACATGAAACCTTAATTAAGCCGAATTTGCCATTTTAAAGCCCACATCTAGAGGCCTAAAAGTCTATTAGCAAAAAAAAAGGGGACAGTTACATATTTACCCTTTAGATACCACTTCAATTGCATATTTACCTAACCTTATATTTTAATTGCATATTTCCGCTTCATAATGATTTTTTCAATATGACGATACTGCGCTTTTCAAATATACACAAGATTGTTTATTTTGATATCTATTTCATTTCATAGTTTGTTTCAGCTGGGAATGCATATTTTTATTGTTAAATTTGATTCCATAGCTTGAATCGCTATGATCAGGGGCGGACCTACCATTTGGCCAGGGTGGGTGACCGCACCCCTTGAAAAAAAATTAGTGTATATTTTAGGCATAAAACCGGACCGCACCCCTTGAAAATATGGTTGAACATCTCATCCGCACCCCCAGCAAATAATTTCTGGGTCCGCCTGGCTATGATTCGATTTCTTAAAATCGAACACATGAAATTAATCCAAAAAGTCAAACGATTGGATCATTTTTGAAGCTGGTGAACAATTAAACATGGTAGAAGGAGGTTTATAATAGAATTAGAGAGTGATAATCAAAATTGCGAGAAATTGGAATATGGTTTTAACTAGGTTAATGCCCGCGTAATACGCGGGCTTCAACCAAAACCGTATTATTTACTTTGAAATGAAATGTTCTGTACAAATACATGCATTGGAAGAAAAAAAAACAGAAAACTACGGAAAAAAATTCCTTGTAGACTACATTTGAGAAGTTCACAGCCTAACCCACCTGCAGTCCGACACCCACCACCAATATACGTACTTACTCTTGAATATCATCCCTTAGCTTCACAAAATCAGAGCAAGTTAGGTACAACTAAAATCTTAATAAGATACAATAATAATCATATTACGAATCTAGAAGAGAAGTTGAGGGGTAGTGCGGGTTAAAAAAAATTGTTCAGGGGTAGTCGATAACTAACTATATTTACCATGACCTTCCTTTGTGATATAAAAACTACTTTCAAACCAAAATTATATTTTGGACCAAATTTTCATCGCAAAAGTACAAAGGCAACTCCAATAGGTGAAAGATTGAATTTTCAATACTTATTAAAACCAATAACTGTTATCATTTGTATCCAACTTGATACTAAAAGTGCACCTGAAAAGGCATTATATAATAACAAAATCAATACAAAATAGCATTTATCGTGCTTGAGTAAGAGCAATCAACTTTTGATCATAGCTTCAACTTATTTGGGTTGCGAAATATATTCATATGTCATATATTTTAAAATAAAATTAAAGATAAAACAGTATGAAAACGATTTCGTCATCAAATAGACCCAACCGACAACATTATATATGTAACAAAAAAAAAACAATAGCAAATAAAATTCAATTTAAAAGGGTATAAACTACATCACACAATGAATTTTCGTTACATAATCCAAATGTATGATCTCAAGTGTGTTTATAGACCCGTGAGCATCTTGAATACACCCGACATTTCACTTCCTAGAGCAATGACCACACTCGGTGAAATATTCGTGAATCTTTGGGGTCACAGGTTAATACTTGAAATCATACAAACAAATTATGTTCATACTTGATTTCACAGTCATTAAAATAACTGTTAAAATTTGCATAATATAGCATCAGAAACTATATTATAATTTTATGATTAACATCTTAATTAAAATTATAAAAAAAGTTAATGAAACTTAAAACTTGTGGATGATCCTCTACGGATCCTTTCCTGACCATTTCTAATACTTGTATTTCGGAAGGCTTTGTATTGTCAAAAGAAGACTTGTAAACTTTACTATCATATTCTGATGCCCTTTGGCACTCTATTAGTCTATTTCTCACATTCTAATGCTCTTTAGCACTCTATTTCTTCAATACTCCAAACAAATAAAATACGTGCTGTAGCTTCTCATCCCTACCATATTAAGAAAATTATACAAAACCATTAATGAATTAAACCAAATATTAATAATAAAACTCAAAATTGCCCAACAAAAATGTATTACCAATGCATGATCAGTGATTGTGGAAGAAAGGCTTTCGTGTCGCTGGTGAGTCCATCAAACCGCTTCTCGAGCGCGGCCTACTTCTTGCTGATCCGAGGCAAAAAAAAAGTCAACCATATGAAGAAAGTTATATACATTGGTTGGTCAACAACTTTTTTCTCGCAAGTCACACACGATACAAAACACGGTTTAATTAATGACTGAACCATGTTCATACACAATACCCGTATTTTTAGTTTTTACGCGTTCTATAATTGCAGCATCATTTGAGTATATCAGCAGTTGAACCAACCTGAGAAACATAAACATAAAAGACAAAGTTACATAAATCTCTTATATATAATACCGAAGAAAAGAAACATATAATAACACTGAGACCTGCGTAGTTCCTTTTTAAAAAGCTTCATATATGAGCCTGGTGTAGGGATGAGCTGCGTACCAATCGGCAAAAACGGGCACCGGTGCCGGTATTTGAAGGTAAAAAACCGGTACCAAACTGATACCAAAAACGTCAAAGTCGGTACCGAATCGGTAGCGAAAATATTTCGGTTCGGTAAATTTGGTACCAGTTTGATACCAGTACCATTTGCCCATACTTAGCTTAGTGTAACAATCTAAGGCCTCGTGTCAAACTCAAATCTAGAGCCACAATGTGCGCATATTGTGCATTGTCCAAAGCACGAAACAACTTCTATAAGTACTCTTATTAATTAGCATTTAAATTTTAAGAGATGATTATGGCATACTTAGTTTCAAGCAATACTAATATAACAATGGCTTGAAACCATCTTTAGTAACCTTCTCTTATAGCTCCCACTGTGATATTTATTTTGTTAGCGGAGGCCGATATCATTATCTTGATGCACCAACAATGAGAGATTATATTAATTTTGACCATTTTAAGTTGCATCAAATCAACTACTGAGCACATTATTGTCATAACAATCAGAGATTATATCAATTTCCTACTTATTACTAACTGATCAGTCAACACAAACACTTTAAAGTCAACTTCACCACTTTGATACTCTCACTTAAAATACATCCAACATTATATTATACATACTTCCTAAACCTAAAATGAAGCAAAAATACTGTAAAACATAAAAAAAGTCAAAGAATTATATAAATTTTGACCATCTTAAGTTACATTAAATCAACTACTAAGCATATTAATATCATAGCAATCTAAGATTACATTAACTTTATCAAATCAACTACAGAGCATCTAATCAACAGATATTTCCTACATACTACTAACTGATCAGGTCAACTGAAAACACTTAAATTCAACTTCACCACTTTTGATACTCACACATCAAAATACTTCCAGCATTATTCTAATACATACTTCTTAAACCTAAAACGAAGCAAATACACTGTAAAACATAAAGAATCAGATAATATATTAATTTTGACCATCGTAAGTAGCATCAAATAACCTACTAATATCATAACAATCAGAGATTATATTAATTTTATCAAATCAACATATATTTCCTACTTATTACTAACTGATCAGCCAACAGAAAACACTTTCAAAGTCGGCTTCACCGAATCACCACTTCTGAAACTCACGTCAAAATACATCCAGCATTATACCTATATACACTTCCTAAACCTAAAACGAAGCATACATACTGGAAAACATAACAAAATCAACTTTGACCAAATTAAGTAGCATCAAATCAACTACTGAGGATCATAATCAACAGACATTTCCTATACTAACTGATCAGTCAACTTCACCACTTTTGACACTCTCGCATCAAAACACATCCAACATTATACTTATAAACACTTCCTAAACCTAAAACGAAGCAAAAAAACTGAAAACATAAAACAAATTAACAAAAAAATGTTCAACCCCTAGGTAAAATCAAGCGATTTCATTAATTTACATCGGGCATTGGATATAGTGATATAATGATGAACACATTGAACTCGAAAACAAATAATATAACTTCACATTGTATTGCTATTGATTGACCCGGGATTAAATTCATTATTTAATTATCAACAAATATTAGAGACAAAATATCATTTGAAATTTTAGTACCGATTTATATAAACCACAACTGAAAAGAGTTAGCTAATCTCTATATAAAACCACAAATATCTTGTCTCTAGCCTTATAGTATTAGCTCACCTAATCTAATTCACCACAAATCATGTTCAACATAGTTCATAAATCCAATATTTGCATACATATGATAACTCCACACTTCTTAACTATGCTACAGAATCCAAAATCACAAAATCCATATTAATTTCACACTCGAAACACATTAGATTTAACAATTAACAGTCTCAATTAAAGTCAATTTCTAGGTTAATCCAGATCAAACAACAGACAACAGGTTAATGTAAAATCAATGTGTAAGATAATCAGTATTAAACGCATAAACAAATGAACGAAGGAATTAACTAAAAAAATCGCTAAAAAAAGAATGAAGGAATTAACTAAAAAAATACACAATCAAGTTAACTCAACAAAGTACATAGCAAACATACAAAACTTTTATAACTACAATAGAAACACAAATCGCTAAAATAAAATGAAATCGATACACACAGTTTTCCGGTTACCTATGCTGAATACTTCAACAACAAAGCCAGCCCAAATGGTTTCTCCAATACCAAAAACAAACCCATCCAATTTCATTTTAATGAGCGCCTCAGAACCCGACCGGGACCAAGGCCGACGTGACACACTGCTCCCTGTTTTTTCTCCAAAATCACTGCAACATAAAACACCAAACAATCGAACATTCATTCAGACATCAAAATGAAAGAAAACATTATTAAAGAAAAAACTGTAACCAGTTTACCGAAATTAAAGATGGGTACCTGCTATTTGGGTTGAAATCAGAACGAAGAAGGTGATAGGGAGCAAATCTTGATACGGATCCAAACCATATAAGAAACCATTTAACATATGAATCGAACAAAATTAAGTAAGATTATCCATACCAAAACGGATTATATAAACAAAATCGGGGATGATGAACAAAACCTAGCATCAGTTACGGTAGTACATCGTCCATCGGTCTTGCACCTGTTAATCAAAGTACAAAGTACAACAAACCATTCAAACTGAAACAAAC
Source organism: Helianthus annuus (assembly GCF_002127325.2). Taxonomy (NCBI): domain Eukaryota; kingdom Viridiplantae; phylum Streptophyta; class Magnoliopsida; order Asterales; family Asteraceae; genus Helianthus; species Helianthus annuus. The sequence continues at coordinate 33,717,968 of NC_035447.2, read as the reverse complement.
AATAAGATGATGAACGGAATCAAACATTACCGTCAATGGTAGAGTATTGCGTCTTGAAGATCGATTGAAGGTTGTCGGATAGGATTGAGAGTGATAAAGAGGCAGACGAATTTTCATCTAGGGTTTCATTTAGATGGCGATTGAAGATTGAGAGAGAGAGGGTAAAGGAATTGAATGATGAGAGATGAGAGAGAATGAGAAAGAAAACGTATAAAAGAAGTTCTCCAATCCTAGCCTATGAGGAATGCCACTTGTCCAATTATTTGACATATGCCACATCATTGCCTATGTGGCTGCTTAGTTGGCTTCAACCATTGGGTGACATGTGTCCCCCAATGGTTTGCTTTATTAGAGATATAGATTAAAGGAGGATTTAAGTTGTGGGTTTTTGAAAGTGGAGATAGAGATCACAACATTACTATATGATAGAAATGAATGAACAGTAGTTTTATATTATTATAATAACATATTAATACAATAATAATAATTATAACCAAATGGTATCGAGTACTGGTACCGGTATCAAATTTACCAAATCGGGTGTATTTTCGTTACCTGTTCGACACAGATATTCACCGGTTTTTACCCTCTTTATATTATTATAATAACCTATTAATACAATAATAATAATTATAACCAAATGGTATCGAGTACTGGTACCGGTATCAAATTTACCAAATCGGGTGTATTTTCGTTACCTGTTCGACACAGATATTCACCGGTTTTTACCCTCAATTACCGGTGTCGTACCAGTACCGACCGTTACCAAACCATACCGTACCAGATATATTTGATACAGGTACCCACTTTTGGGCCTATATATTAAAAATAGAATTAAATCAATAGTAACATCACTAAGTGATGAGCAAATAGTATCGAGTACCGGTACCGGTATCAAATTTAGAAAACCGGTTGTATTTTCGGTACCGGTTCGGCACCGGTATTCACCGATTTTTACCCTCAAATACCAGTGTCGTACCAGTATCGACCGGTACCGAACCGTACCATACCAGGTATATTCCGTACCGGTACCCACTTTTGGGGATTTCGGTAACGGTTGGTACCGAGCTCATTAAATCCTGTAGCAACGTAACAATGCAAGTAATTGCACCGTTTAGATTACTTTTCATACACACAGTAAGTAAATTGTATTTCATTTGAATGAGGTTTTATATACACAACAACTTATTACGCTTCCTTTTGTGTCTTTTTCTGTAATGAATGAATTATAGCATGTAAAATTAACTTGGATATTTAGATTATTGATGAGCGAATCGTATCAAATCCTGTAATCAAACCGGTATCGTATCGGTACCAAATTTACTATACCAAATCATTTTCGGCACCAATTTGGTACCCACCTTTTGGCATTTTCAGAATCGTTACTTTCGGTTCAACACCGGTCTAGCACCATACCTGTATTTATTGATTTTTACCTTCAAATACTATACTGTATTGTTCCGAGCATTTTCGGTGCAGGTAACTAATTTCGATGATTTTCCGGATCGGTACTTTCGGTGTTGTTACCGGTACCGAGCTCATCTATATTTTAACGTGTTAGCACCGAAATAATTGAACTGAAAACAACCGAATTTCCAACGTGTAGGATGTGTGGGGTCCTATTATTATATATTAGGTTATTTAAAATCTTTTTTAGAACGGAGTGACTATCCTTACCATGTCATTTTTATTTATTTTTTGATATTCGGTAGCTGCTTGCCATTGCTGACACACGTTTTGCAGTCATTGGGTCCCCGCCGCAACGCGCGGACATAAAATCAACTAGTTATACACAGGGGCGGAACCAATGTAAAATGAGCCATAACACGGGCTACGGCTCAACCTCATATTCGTATGTAATTTTTTTTTCGGTTTTATACATAGCATACCCAGAAACATAAACGATGATACCCCTAAGAGAAAATTATGAAACTTGATATTATTCATTAAGCCCAAAACCATTTTAGTAACAAAGCCCAAATAATTAGTTTTATGATAATTAAGCCCAAATTGTAACAACTAATAAAGCTCATATAATAGAATAAGTGATCTTGCGCGTCTTATGGTTGAAATGGGAAAACATAGTTTTTGTCATTTGGTTTATCAGGCAGGCAGTGAAGCTAGCTTTGATTTTACCGGTTGTAACTGCAACCGTTGAAAGCTGTTTTTCGAAATTGAAGATTATCATGACGGATTTACGCAATCGAATGGGCACAAAATTTTTGAACAATGCCATGTTTGTGCGGTCGAAAATGATTTTTTTCATAAAGTAAAAGACGATGATGTGATGGAACGATTTCAAGCTATGAAAAAAAAAAAAAGACGCCAAATCTATTAGGTATTTGTTTACTTTATTTGTTTATTGTCTTTTTTTTAATATTGTATGATTGCACGGTAAAAAAAAATTGGGATATCCCTGACTTAATGGACTAGTTCCGCCACTGGTTATACATATTAAAGTTAAGTCTCCATGAACAGTAATAAAAGATTTTTATAATATAGTTTATAAATTTGATTGTTTTATTAGCTAATTGATTTTTATTGGACATATATAGATTCGGTTTATTACGGTACCAGTACGATATACGCACTCGGTATAGAAATTAACATATGTTTTACATCGATCAAATATGATAAAAATAAACACTGGTACCAACACCGATGTTGTTCAAACGCTATCAATCGGTTGAGAGTCACGGTAGTTGTACCATTACAGACAGAGTGGATAAAATGAAAAAAAATGAAACTAGAAAGCATAAAAATAAATACAGATACCGTGATATAGTGTCAGTGTTTATTGAAAGAGAACACAATAAAATAAATATGGGTATCGAAAGCGTTAGGTGTCAATTTATAGAACACAAACGAATCGAATCGAACCGAATCGAAATGATGCAACTGAACATCAGTATCTGTATCGATATTCGTTTTTAATTGTTTCTGATCGATGTAAAGTCTTCTCTTTCAATTACAATAGCGAGTATCGGTATCGTAATGAGCCAAACTGATATCAACCAAATTCCCGCCGCAAAGCGCGGCGGAATATCACTAGTTAGGTAGAATTTTGAGGATGACTAACATATTTGTATATTCTCTATAGTGCTAACCAAAATGATATATGTTAAATTCATTATTCTTACTTTGTTTTAGATACGTGTGGTAATACAAACTGTGATTTCACAAGATGGTTGATTTAAGATGGGACATGATAACTAGGAAACACAAAAAGAAAAAAAAACTAAGTATCGAAATGTAACAAAAAAAATTGTGAAAAAAAAAACACAAAAACTAGTAAAAAATGGGTAAATACGGACTTTTTAAGTTTTAGTAAAATTAAAGTTAAAATGGTCATTATATAATATATTTTTAATAAAATAAATCAAAATAGGTAAATTTGTAATTTAATTGGTTAAGGAAGGAATATATGCAATTTTATTTTTGAGTTTGATAAATATACGCAAGGGAAAATATGCAATTCACCCAAAATAAAAAAAAAAAGAGAAAAATCCACCCTTTCCCAACACCATAAATCGGAGATCGCAGCTACATACATTGATGGTTGAAAGCATATAAAAGGCCTTTCAAAAAAAAAAAAAAAAGAAAGCATATAAAAGGCTTGCAGTTACATTGATCATTAGAATAAGATAGTTGCTAACTTAAATGATGTATTTACTTTTGTATGCTTGATGGTAGAAACAAAACATCTTTTGCATCATTAATCAATTGTTGAAGTTAACATTTGTTTTTTTTTTTAACGGCTAATTTCTTTAATCCCCCGTCGTCTGTAGGACTTGAACCCAAGACCTTTCCTTTTTCAACCTAAGTGTTTTAAAAGTTTTGTCTTTGCCAATGAAGCACCACCCCATTGGTTGAAGTTAACATTTGTCTTAGGCGTCGCAACAACAAGTGTTAAGAGATGTATTTTTTTCAATGAAGTACGTAAAGCCAGTTTATTATTACTATATATTACTATATATTATTATTATTACTATATATTACTATATATTACTATATTACTATATATTACTATATATTATTACTATATATTACTAAAGGAATTGAAATGAATAGTGATTTTAATATTATTATAATATATAGTTTTTTTAATACTTTTTTTTATTTTAATACTATAATAATAGTTATTTCCATTACTTTTTAACTTTAATCTTTTTTTTAATATCAGGGGTTGGGATAAGTTTTGTGTCAACCGGTATCGAACCAGTACTGGTATCGAAAATATCGGGACGGTCCTGTTTGGTATGATTATTATTAGTATATATTATTAATATTAATATATATTAATAAAGAATTGAAATGAATAGTGATTTTAATATTATTATAATATATAGTTTTTTTTAATACTTTTATTATTTTAATACTATAATAATAGTTATTTCCATTACTTTTTAACTTTAATCCTTTTTTTTTAATATCAGGGGTTGGGATAAGTTTTGTGTCAACCGGTATCGAACCAGTACTGGTATCAAAAATACCGGGATGGTCCTGTTTGGTATCAGTACATAAAGATAAAAACCGACACTAATACAGAAAACGCCAAAAGTTAGTGCCGATTACTATATATTAATAAAGGAATTGAAATAAATAGTGATTTTAATATTATTATAATATATAGTTTTTTTAATACTTTAATTATTTTAATACTATAATAATAGTTATTTTCATTACTTTTTAACTTTAATCCTTTTTTTTAATATCAGAGGTTGGGATAAGTTTTGTGTCAACCGGTATCGAACCAGTACTGGTATCGAAAATACCGGACGGTGCTGTTTGGTATCAGTACATGATGGTAAAAACCGACACTAATACAGAAAATGCCAAAAGTTTGTGCCGAATTGATATTGGAAATCTTTTGGTTTGGGAAATTCAGTGCTGCTACCCGGTACCATTTGCTCATCCCTGATCACGGTTACCGTACGAACAACGGTATCGTACAACTTTTTTTTGTTGATTTTCTTTAACTTTTAATTTTTTCTTTTTTTAGGTTCAGAGGTAGGGATGAGCTCGGTGCCAACCGATACAGAATCGATACTGATACCGAAAATACCGGTTACGGTACCGGTATATGAAGGTAAAAAACGGTAGTGAACCGGTACCAGGAACGCCAAAAGTCGGTACCGAATTGGTACTTAAGATCTTTCGGTTCGGCAAATTTGGTACCGGTACCCAGAACAATGTGCTTATCTCTGACCACGGGTTTCATACGAACAACATCGTTATCATACAACTTTTTGGTTGATTTTCTTTCGGTTATCTTTTAGTGTTTTTTTCTACATTTTCTTTTTATTCTTGTCAGCAGTTCCATTCGCAATACGCTCGTAGTGATTTTAAAACACATGTAAACACAGACTAAATAACAAAAGAAATTCGCCGCAACGCGACGAACTTCTTTAAACCTAGTTTGATTAATTAGTGATGATTATATAAGCAAACGATTGTTGTATTGTTAAATCAAAAAAGAGGTTCTTAGGAATGTTTATATTCAATCAAGAAAACCATAGTAAGGATATTGTATGTTTCTTATGTAATGACTAGAAGGGTGCTCGCGTGATGCGGTGGAAAAAACAAATACTGTCAAGGTATGCATTGTTTCGTTGGTTCGGTTATCATCTTCAACTGAAACCAAAGTCATTGGTTAGTCTATTTTGTTAATTAATCGGTTTGGCTAATTAGTTCGTTTTATTCGATTAGATTGACGGTTTTTGGTTTGATTCGTTTAATTTGGTGAATAGCAAAAGCCAATCTTTGGCTAAAACTTTTGATTAGAAATACATGAAATTAAGGTATAAATACATGAAATGGAGGTGTAAATACATGAAATGGAAGTATAAATACATAGAATTGAGGTATAAAATATAAAATATATGAACTAAAGATATAAAAGCTAGAAATGTATGAAAATATAAACGATTCAGTTCGGTTAATTTTGCTTAAGCGAGAGTAAAAAAAATCGATAACCCGTTTTGATTAATTCGAGTTTCGGTGAATCGGTTTTCAGTTAATTCGGTTTTTGGTTGACTACGGTTTTCGGTTAACTATTCAGTTATTACTCACTCTTAGACATTGTTAATCACATAACATATCAACTATTTAATTAAAAAGAACTATACCAATACTACGCTCAAATTAAAGAGGATAAAGTTACTCGTTTTTATGGTGTAATTGTTTATAAAAATATAACCTACAAAAAGTTATGACTGTTAAAAAATCGTGAGGGTAATTAGTTTTTTATAAGGGAATAAAAGGTAATTACTAACTTATTATCTATAATTTGTTAAAGATGGGAAAATTAAAGTGTAATTGAGATGAGTGGATGAAAGTGTAATTAGTGTTTGAAGACTAATTTACTCTCATTTTATTTTGTATATTAAGCATTAAAGCAAAAAAAAGTTTTTAACTTTTTGGTATCTTAAATAGATGTACGACTTTTAGTTTTGTACGTTCTAATGAAATTGTAATTGTAATTTTATTATGTATTTTAGAATTTTTTTTCTTATTATGTGACCCGAACCAAGACTTATAAAATAGAGTAAAAAATATAAACATCGAATATTAGTGACTTCGAATTTTTTTTTGTAGGCATGTCATTATTTATAAACTTATGAACTTATAACATGCTTAAAATAAAGTTATAGTAAATAGAAAAAAGAGTAAATTAAAAAAATCGTCCTTTATGTTGACCTCAGATTGCAAAATATGTCTTTTATCTTCAAACAAGTACAAAACAACGTACTCGATGTTTGCAAACTCTTGCACGTTATGTCTTTTAGACTCAACTCAATTAGTTTTTTATTAAATATGACCAAATGGACCCCACATGAAACAGTTGCCTTAAATACTAAAATAAATAGGGACAATTGCATATTTCCCTTTAAAAACTACTTAATTGCGTATTTACCCAACTTAAAATTAAAATTGCATATATCTCCTTCCTTAACTAATAAAATTGAAAATTTACTCATTTTGATTTATTTCATTAAAAACAAGTTATATAATGACTTTTTTACCATTATTTTCACTAAAACTTAAAAAAATACATATTTATTCGTTTTTACTAGTTTTTGTAATTTTTTTTATAGTTTGGCGGTTTATTTCAGTGTTTAAGTTTAGTAAAAATAGTAAAAATGAATAAATATGTATTTTTTAAAGAATTGTAAAAAATCCACAAAGACAAGTAAAAATGAATAAATTTGTATTTTTTTTAAGTTTTAGTAAAAATAAGGGTAAAAATCATTATATAACTTGTTTTTAATAAAATAAATCAAAATAAGTAAATTTGCAATTATATTAGTTAAGGAAGAGGATATATGCAATTTTAATAGTTAAGGAAGAAGATATATGCAATTTTAATTTTTAATAGTTAAGAAAGAAGATATATGCAATTTTAATTTTAAGTTGAGTAAATACGTAATTAAGTAGTTTTTTAAAGAAAATTGTCCCAAATAAATAAACATAAGAGAAAAATGCCCGGATAGTCCCTGTGGTTTCGCATTTTTTCACCTATAGTCCCCAACTTTCTAAAATTACCTGAATAGTCCCCAACTTTTCATTTTTTGTTCCCGGATAGTCCCTGGGTCTAACTTCGGTTTGTTTTCTCTGTTAAGTGGGTGTGAAATGACAAAAATAACCTTTCCTTTAAAAGGCCAAACCACAGGGACTATCCGGACATCTTCTTCATTTTTAGACAAAAACCCCACCACCACCACACTTCATCTTCAACCTCCACTCACCATCACCCTCCTCCACCCTCCACCATCACCTTCTTCTCTACAATTTTCTTTGAAGAAACCCTAAAACACCCAAGTCACCTATCTCCCTCATCACCTCTGTCTCTCTCACACGCAAGTCACAAAAGGGGCCATTTTGTGTAACACAACAAACACATAATTCATATATATGCCTAATGCCGTACAGATACAACCATATACTCTGCATATAATCTGCCGTCTGAATACAACATACTCTTTGCAATTTTACAGAACCCACTTTTCATTTCTCAAAGAAATAAAATAATAACCACATTTTCCGTCGACGAAGAGCGGTTTGTATTCATCCGATTTCAATTTCATTACATTTAATTTGTAAGCATAAAGCTCTTCTTCTTCATCATCACTGTTCATCTTCTAACTTCTAAATTTAATTAACGTGCTTTATTCGTAAAATTAAGAGAAAACAATTGATTATAAAACTGTTATATCACTCCAGCTTTTCCAATGTCAAGTGGTTTATAATAATTTTAATTTGTAATTTTACAACTAGGGTTTAGGGTTTTTGGGTGTTTTAGGGTTTCTTCAAAGAAAATTGCAAAGAAGAAGGTGATGGTGGAGGGTGGAGGAGGGTGAGGTGGGTGGAGGTTGAAGCGGAAGTGTGGTGGTGGTGGGGTTTTTCTCTAAAAATGAAGAAGATACCCGGATAGTCCCTATGGTTTGGCCTTTTAAAGGAAAGGGTATTTTTGTCATTTCACACCCACTTAACAGAGAAAACAAACTGAAGTTAGACCCAGGGACTATCCGGGAACAAAAAATGAAAAGTTGGGGACTATTCAGGTAATTTTAGAAAGTTGGGGACTATAGGTGAAAAAATACGAAACCATAGGGACTATCCAGACATTTTTCTCTAAAAAATAAATAAAATTCATCCACTCCACCTACCATTTCTCTAAAAGTAATCTCACACTTTTTTTCCTCCACCACCACTACAGCCACCACTAGCCTAGCGGCCCTAGCCAACTACTACCACTCGACCAACCATTTTCCAACCCCTATTTTTCAGCCATTTCGGGGGTGTTTGGCCTAGCTTTTTTAACAAAGCTTATAGCTTTTTTTAGCTTTTTTTACAAAATAAGCTTAATTTGATGTTTGGTTTAGCTTTTTAAGCTTATGCTTATTAGCTTATATAAGCTAATTTGAATAAGCTTATTTGATGATGGTTTTTTAGCTTATTTAAAGAAACCTTCTTTGTGTAAGGGCAAATGATATAAATAAGCTATAAGCTAATCCAAACACATTAAAAAGAGCTTATCAAATGATAGAAAATAAGCTATAAGCTAGTTTAAAATATAAGCATAAGCCAAAAAATAAAAACTAGGCCAAACACCCCCTTCATACCAAACCTAGGTGTTTGGTGTTTAAATTTTGATGAATCACTAGCATTTGGGTTTCATTTAATTTGTGTGTTTATCATACCTTGATAGTGTGTGATCAGCTGCAATATGTTGTTTCATTAAAATCAGCTGCAAATCGTTCAATTAGCGGCTTAACAAGATGATGCTTTGCTTCATTTTTTTAAACCCACATTCACCTCCTCTCCAAGGTATCCATCCATCCATCTTCGCAATTGCTTCAATTACTCCATCAAAGTTTCGACAATCTATGTTTACTATGTTTCACACCCGTACGCCAATTAACTGTTTGCTGAACTTAATCAAGGCCAATTATATGTCAAGAACCCACTTTTGCTTCACTCATTTCGCCGAACAGTTGGTGGGGTTTCAGAAAACTGACAATATTTAGGCACTATATGGGTCATCGACATCACATTTATCATCTGTACGATGTGTCATATCAGAAAGTAAACCCAAATTCGAACCATAATAGATTAATGGATCTCTTTCTAAAAATGCAACGAACCATGAAGTTAGGAAGATTAGCAAATCAGCTGCAGGATGCAGAGCACGGGGGCTGTTTCCTCGTCCAATGATTTTTTCAAACAATTATGTGTTCATTAAGAAGTTACAAAAACAATATTGCTGAAATACTAATATGATATATTTTGAGATTTTGGAAGTTTTAAGCGTTTGAAACACACATTGGACAACTTTTAGCCTATTTGACGGGGGTCAACCCATCTGACATGTTTCTTTTTAACTTAGCTTTGAGTTGTTATCCGTTTGACCTAATGGAGCTAAAATACAACCAAAATCTACCTAATATAGGTAAACCATGCAATATTGCCATATGCACATAGCATTTTCAGCCAACTCAGTTATAATACCTGGAAAACTAAAGTCAATATTGGTCAAAATGCTATGTAGTCACCCGCTTTTTTCCTGCATTTGTCTTACAAATGGTATAACCCATCTTCTCGATATGTACTAACAATTTTCTAGATCTACCAAGAATTCTAGCATATGAACATGGATATAAATCATGTAATTGTGCGCTAATTTTGTTAGTTGCACTTATTATTGAATCAATCAGGAGACAATGGTGTTGGAGATACATGGCCACTCCCAACGACGGTAAATGAATTCTGATGCATGAAAACATGTCAAGTAGAAGAGACGCGCGCTTCAGGCCACTTTTTCTTTGAAAATTCGCTCCTCAGTTGCACCTCATGTACATATCGCACCATATGTAGCAAAAAGCGTTGATCCTTGCCTCAAGTTGCGCTTTTTTTTTTTAAACAAAGGATACCGTTTGTAACTTGTTAACGATCGAATAGTAAAAAATTACTAACCACAATTTAGGATTAAAAAGTCCGTATGGGGCCCCAAAAAACTTGAGCACACTTTTAGCAAGTCTACTCAAACCGACTACTTTTAGTTAACCATCTTTAAAACGTAAAGCTGATACTCATGGAGAATATTTTATATCACATCTAATGGTCCTTAATCTGTATGCTCGTCTTCTTTTAAAATATAAATTAATTAATACATTTTAACAATAAAATTTACATGAAAAATTAAACATCATATTATAATAAAAATCACAAAAATAGATAAGATTCACAAAAAAAAAAAAAAGTTTTAAAATGGACACCTTTTTAGCCATTTGCAAATAGTCAAGTTAACCGTTAGCTATTAAAAAAAAGCAGGAGCTAAGCCTTCTACCCGACGGCTAAAAACTAAAAAAAAAAACCCTAGCCCATGGATAAATGCTAAAACAATGCCTTGTCACCGGCTAAACACAACCCATAGCTGTCGGCTAAGTACTAACCGTCTTAGCCGACTGAGCTGACCTGATACGTTTCAATTGGTTCCGACACTTTGAAAAAAGACTAAAGAAGTATGTGTATTTTACAAATAGATAGGTAAAAAATTGTGTAATTCGGTAGCTTTCCCCGTTAGACCATCCGTAGTCGTCAAATTTTGGGCGTTTTTGTTGAATTTCACGCCCCAAAACGCCCCCAAGCCCGCTACCAGGGCGTTATTTTCAAAAAAATATCGTTTTAACGTTGTTTTTTCCACGCCGTGTTCAAAAGATTTGACCAATCAGTGCTGTTCTATTTTTTCTTTGTCCAATAAAGGTTTTTGATGTTTTTTATTTAATTTTATTTACACCATTTTTTTAACGTAATGCTCTCATTCACACTACACCTATTTTAGAAAAACGTCCTATAATGCCCATTACAGACTCAACTACCACATTTCAACGTATACAAACCCCGTGAGGGGTAATAGTTTTGTTTTCTGAATGGTGGGTTTAGGCGGCCACCTTTCCTTTTTTTTAATAGTTTTGTTTTATGATTGGCTAAAAGTGCCGGTGCTATTTTCTTTTATTAATAAATTTATAAGTTTATATATTCAACTACTACAAACACAAATGTCGACGCCGACACGGGAATAGGTGTGCCCCTTCATTGGGCTAAATGGGCGGCAAAGGTATAGTGCCAGGCTGCCTGGCACTCCTCTGTTGTCTAATAAATTTATGATTTTATCCCGCTTTAAAATTACGATTTTGCCATTAGTTCTGTAACACCCCGGAAATATAACTTTATATTAGAGTTATAAAGTTTAAATAAACAAGAATTAATTAACTAGGAAATTATAACCTAGTTAACTACAAGTTTAGAAATAACTTGAAATGGGATTAAAATAACCAAACTATATGTTAGACAAAAGTGAAGGGGCCTAAGTTGTTAAAATGGAAACTAATATTAATAAAATAAAATAAATAAAAACACAAACACTCTTGTCTGAGTGTTGTGAAGATCGACCAGGAGACAGGAGCGACCCAAGCTCCTCCTCAAAACCCTAGTTCAGCATAAAATTGATCAATTGAAGGCCAAGTTCTATCCCAAATCAAAATCTGAATATAGATTAGTGATCCTCATCACAAGAGGATTACAAGATATGTAAAATTTGGTGTTAATTCTCTGTTTGGAATTTCTCATGAACTTGGGAAATCTGAAATTTAGGGTTGCATGTTTGTTTTTATGATGGATTAAGAACAATATAGTGTCTAGGGACAAACCCTAGACAAATATGAGTTGAAATCATGTGTAATTTAGCAAAATCCATGAACACCCTTGTAGGTGATTAGTGGGTTATGTAGAAATTGATAAACACTAGGAAATTGGGTATTGTTCTAGTGTAACTTGACAATTTTGAAGTGATTTCAGAATTATAGAAGCTAACAATTATGTTAAATGGTTGATTGATGTGAAATTAGGGCTAAGTGATAAACTAGAGACTTGATATTTAATCATGTAAAAATCTGCCCTTAAAGTGTTTGTGAAAATGCCTCAAAGAAGGCCAAAAACTGAAATCCAAAGTTGAAACGCATAATTATGAGGTTCCAACGTATTATGCGAATTATGATTTAAAGAGAGTTCTAAATATATCTTAAATGAACTCTATAGGAAAGGACGCAGGAGCGTCAAGCGGACAAGCAGGTGGCGAACCACGTTTGAAGGGCCTACTTTGAAGGTATGTAACTTGACCCATTACATTAAGCAATCATGGTTAAATTATGTGTAGTTACATTGTAGAAGATTTTTGGTGTTGATTGTAGCGATCATGATTGTTACTTGAATTAATAGGCATTAGAGTGACAAGAAGCCATTTGGTAGTCATCACATTGGAGGATTCCGTAAGATGAGTCAACGGGTCGAATAATAGTGTAATTGTAATATTAGTGTTCTAAATTAGTTAGCTATGGCGATGTAAATCACAAGAGCATTAAACCGTGGAATTGGTAAGGAAATGCAAGTGATGTTAAGCCCCGGATGATGGGCATAAGGCGCCATATGCTCGCTAGTTAAATGGTAGCTAGTTGTGTAAAGTTAAAATTGGCCGAATGACACTTAAGTTACTTTTATTCGTTCGACCCGAAAACCTAACTTTTGGTATTGAAATCATTATAGTACGTCGGTATTGAATTTACAGATGCATAGAAAAAAGAATCACTAAAAACGGACTCACGAGTCAAAAGTTATGGTCGTTTTAAGTTGAAAATCTGAAATTCTGGAACTAGCAGCAAGTGCAGGATTCAGAACTGAACCTGCTGGAAAACCGTTTCTCCCGCGCCACGCGACAGGATCTCATGACCCTGCCGCGACACGCGACAGCTGCCGCGCCACGCGACAGGACGATCAGAACCTGCCGCGACACGCGACAGGATGAGTTCTGAATTTTTATTTTGTTTTTCATGCTTGAATGCTAGGACTTGTTTGTATGATCTAATCAAATGTCAAAACTAACATTTTTAGTGGTTTTGACCCTAGGTGACTACGAGGATCTTACGGATGACGGTCAAGCAAGGGTCGAAGAACCGAACACGACTTTTGAAGCTTCCGCAACATTTTTAACTTCTAATGGTCTACGTTTAAGGGATGTAAACAAATTGTTAAATAACTTTTGAATGTTATAACTTAGTCGTTAGTTGACTAAGGGTTAACTACTTTTAAACTTTGTCTATGGAATCCATGTTATAACTAGATATCTTTTATATAAAATGGCATGAATAACTATTATATTCAAGTAAAATTAGACGGGTGTAACAAGTTGGTAATCAGAGCTTAAGGTTGTCAACAAAGTGTTCGGTTCAAGCTTGATCAATCGTCCGGTAAGAATTAGCTTATTATGTTAATAAATTTTGTCTTATGTAAGAAATGAGAAATGAATTGAGATGCATGGGAAGAGCGTGTTAACACACTCAAACCCGGAAAGTGCATTAAATGTGAACGGTTAAAGCAAGTTAAGAACTTGGCTAAACCGAAACAAATGAAGCAATGTTATGAATGAAATGTTTACCGCTTAATGTAAACATTTCAGTTTCAAGATGTCTGATGGAAACAATGATGATCCGGTGCAAACAAGCACCGAACAAATGAAGGAGATAATTGCCGAAGAAGTAGGGAAGGCAATGGAAGGTAGTCTATCCGGGTTTATAGACAAAATACAAAACACGGTGTTATCATTAGTTGAAGAACGGGTCAAAAGGTTGGAAGATAGTGTCAACCTAATAAAAAAAATCGGGAGAATGCAAAGAGTGTTCGTACAAGGAATTCATGGCGTGTAAACCGCCAATCTACAACGGGGAGGTTGACCCGATAATTTGTCAAAGATGGCTGGGCGACATTGAAGGGGTGTTTGAAAGGACCCATTGTAATGAAAGCGACTTTGTCGCTTACGGAACGGGTCAGTTGAGAGGTCAAGCCAAAGATTGGTGGGACAACAAAAAGAATGAAATAGGAGCCGAAGCGGCGAAAACCATGACATGGGAGGAGTTTAAGACGCCGTTCTTAAACATCATAGCCCCAAGGCGGTCATAAGTAAAATCAAGGAAGAGTTCATGCAGCTAAGGCATAAAGGCGAAACCATAAACAAGATCACGGCGATGTTTATGGATAAGATGAAGTTTAGTAGTGAGTTGGTGACGAATGAAGAACAGAAAATATACTACTACTATAACATGTTGAGCGCTGAATATAGGGAGTTTATGACTCCTTCAAAATACGAGACCCTTACCGAAATCATAAACGTTGCTCGGGAACGAGAAATTGAGTTGAAGAAACAAGTTGAAAGAGTTGAGCAAAGGGCGCAAGATGTGAACCCAAGCCCTGCAAAGAAAGCCCGAACTGGAGAGTCAGGAAAGAAAGCGGATGTTAAAGGCGGGTCGCCAAGTTGCAAGGTATGTGGAAAGGGGCACAAAGGTGAGTGTCGCTTCAAAGATAAGCCGTGTCCGATATGTGGGAAGACGGGGCACACTGCATCGCTATGTCCCGGAAAAGTTTCCGTTTGTTACAAATGCTATCAACCCGGCCACAAAAAGTCTGAATGCCCCGAGTTGGTTGGAAAGAGAGACACAAAAGAGTCTCCAACGGAAGCTCCAAAAGCGAAGGCTAGGTCCTTCAAACTTACAGCGGCTGAAGCAAAAGCAGAATCCGATGTGGTTTCAGGTATATTCACAATTAACTCAATTCCAGCACGTGTATTGTTTGATACGGGTGCGAATAAATCCTTCATTTCGCATGGATTTATTCGACATCCTTCATTTGTATTGACGAAATTATCTGTGCCCTTAGAAGTTCAAATAGGGGACAACAAAAGTTTTATAGTTTGTGATGTTTGTCGAGGCTGCAAATTAAGCATCGACGATGAAGAATACCTGATAAACCTAATCCCGATGTCAATGGGGGAATTTCAAGTAATCGTTGGGATGGATTGGCTATCTCAGCACCACGCGAAGGTCGTGTGTTTTCGTAAGGAGATAAAGCTAATATCTCTGAGCGGGAAACACGTCACTATCTATGGCGAAAAAGGAGGCAACCCCATAGTATGCTCAATGTTGAAAGCTCACAAGCTTATGAAGCGAGGATGCAAGGCATTCGTGATATACGCAAATAAGCCCGAGAAAGAATCATTGAAGATTGAAGATATACCGGTAGTACGAGACTATGAAGATGTATTTCCGGAGGATTTACCGGGGATACCGCCTGAACGGGAAGTAGAGTTCAGGATCGAATTGATTCCGAGCGCAAAACCCGTAGCAAAAGCACCATACCGACTCGCACCGTCGGAATTACAAGAGTTGATGTCCCAAATTCAAGACCTGCTTGACAAGGGATTCATAAGGCCGAGTGTGTCTCCTTGGGGCGCACCGGTACTATTCCTGAAAAAGAAAGACGGAAGCATGCGCATGTGTATCGATTACCGGGAGTTAAACAAACTCACGGTAAAGAATCGATACCCGCTTCCGAGGATAGATGATTTATTTGACCAATTACAAGGTGCGAACTGGTTTTCAAAAATTGACCTTAGATCGGGGTATTACCAACTAAAGGTCAAGGAGGAAGATGTGCCAAATACGGCTTTCCGCACGAGATACGGACATTACGAATTCCTCGTGATGTCATTTGGGCTAACAAATGCACCCGCGGCTTTCATGGACCTCATGAACCGGGTTTGCAAGACAATGTTGGATAATCATGTTTATCGATGATATTTTGGTGTATTCAAAAAGTGAAGCTGAACATGCACACCACTTACAAGAGGTGTTAGAGACGCTTAGACGAGAGAAGTTGTATGCGAAATTCTCTAAGTGTGCCTTTTGGTTACGAGAGGTGCAATTTCTTGGCCATATCATAAGTGCCGATGGAGTGTTAGTAGACCCGTCAAAGATCGAGGCCGTGTCGAAATGGAATCCCCCGAGGAACCCTTCGAAAATTAGAAGCTTTTTGGGGCTTGCGGGATACTATAGGAGATTCATTCAAGATTTCTCCAAGATTGCGTCACCGCTAACAAAACTAACCCGGAAGGAAGAAAAGTTCATTTGGGGTGTAGATCAAGAAAGAGCGTTTCAAACGCTAAAAGAGAAATTAACTCAAGCTCTGGTACTAACATTGCCGGACGGGATCGAAGACTTGGTGGTTTATTCGGATGCTTCACTATCGGTGCTCGGGTATGTTTTGATGCAACGGGGCAAAGTTATAGCTTATGCCTCGAGGCAATTGAAGATACACGAGAAGAAGTATCCCACGCACGATCTCGAGTTGGCTGCGGTGGTATTTGCATTAAAAATATGGAGGCACTACTTATACGGGGTAAAATGCACCATATTCACCGATCACAAGAGCTTGAAATACTTCTTCGATCAGAAGGAGTTAAATATGCGACAAAGGCGATGGTTAGAAACGGTGAAAGATTTCGACTGCGAAATACACTATCACCCCGGAAGGGCAAACGTGGTGGCGGATGCCCTAAGCCGAAAGGCAGATTATGTCCCAATACAAGTAAGATCGATGCAGCTTGTGGTGACCTCGGGTATACTTGAACGTATCCGAGAGGCGCAATTAGAAGCAGTGAAGAAGGAGAATTGGAAGAAAGAAAGAATAATCGGCCAGTTGAAAGATTTGTCGGATGGAAATAATGGGTTGAAGACTCGATCCGGGAGGATATGGGTTCCAAATGCTTGTGGGGTGAAGACGCTTCTACTTGATGAAGCTCATAAATCCCGATATTTGATTCATCCGGGTGCGACCAAGATGTACAATGATCTGAAACAAAACTATTGGTGGCCCGGGATGAAAAGAGATATTGTGAAATATGTGGAGAAGTATTTGACCTGCTTGCAAGTCAAAGCGGAGCACCAGAAGCCATATGGCAAACTGCAACCATTGGACATCCCAGTTTGGAAATGGGAACAAATCACCATGGATTTGCTGACCAAATTGCCCAAAACTAACCACGGGTTTGATGTTATATGGGTAGTTGTGGATAGATTGACGAAAAGTGCTCACTTCATTCCGATTCGTGAGACTTATACATCCGAGAAGATGTCGGAGGTGTACACCAATGAAATCATAGCACGTCATGGGGTACCGATATCCATTGTGTCGGACAGATGTACTCAGTTTACTTCGAATTTTTGGCGTGAATTCCAAGAACAAATGGGAACTAAACTGTTCATTAGCACCGCTTACCATCCACAAACGGATGGGCAGAGTGAAAGAACAATACAAATGTTGGAGGATATGCTGCGGGCTTGCATTATTGACTTTGGGGGTAGTTGGGATGTCTATCTACCCTTGGTCGAATTTTCATATAACAATAGCCATCACGCGAGCATTAAAATGGCCCCGTATGAAATGTTATATGGGAGAAAGTGTCGAACTCCGATATGTTGGGGAGAAGTGGGTCCACGAGGACTAGCACCTACTGATATAATCCGAACCACTAATGAGAAAATTGAAGTGGTGCGAGCCCATTTGAAAGCGGCCCAAGATAGACAGAAGTCTTATGCCGATAAAAGACGAAGACCGATTGAGTTCCAGATAGGCGATATGGTTATGCTAAAGGTTTCCCCATGGAAGGGCGTTATCAGATTTAGAAAAAGGGGAAAACTAAGCCCGAGGTTTATTGGGCCATTTAAAATCATCGAACGGGTTGGCAAGGTAGCTTACCGCCTTGAACTACCTGAAGAATTGAACGGAATACATGGCACGTTTCACGTGTCGCAATTGCGAAAGTGTCTAGCGGACGAAACAGCTTATATCCATAACGATGATATCGAAGTGGATAATAGCCTGAATTATGCGGTTAGACCAGTGGAGATTTTAGATCGAAAGGTCAAACGCTTGCGAAACAAACAAATCGATCAAGTCAAGGTCAAGTGGGAGCATAGGAAAGGTTCGGACACTACGTGGGAATCCGAATAGGAGATGCGACGTCTCTACCCTACTTTATTTGGTACGTAATTTGGTTTCGGGGACGAAACCCTTTTTAAGGGGGTGGACTTGTAACACCCCGGAAATATAAAAACTTTATATTAGAGTTATAAAGTTTAAATAAACAAGAATTAATTAACTAGGAAATTATAACCTAGTTAACTACAAGTTTAGAAATAACTTGAAATGGGATTAAAATAACCAAACTATATGTTAGACAAAAGTGGAGGGGCCTAAGTTGTTAAAATGGAAACTAATATTAATAAAATAAAATAAAATAAATAAAAACACAAACACTCTTGTCTGAGAGTTGTGAAGATCGACCAGGAGACAGGAGCGACCCAAGCTCCTCCTCAAAACCCTAGTTCAGCATAAAATTGATCAATTGAAGGCCAAGTTCTATCCCAAATCAAAATCCGAATATAGATTAGTGATCCTCATCACAAGAGGGTTGCAAGGTATGTAAAATTTGGTGTTAATTCTCTGTTTGGAATTTCTCATGAACTTGGGAAATCTGAAATTTAGGGTTGCATGTTTATTTTTATGATGGATTAAGAACAATATAGTGTCTAGGGACAAAACCTAGACAAATATGAGTTGAAATCATGTGTAATTTAGCTTAATCCATGAACACCCTTGTAGGTGATTAGTGGGTTATGTAGAAATTGATAAACACTAGGAAATTGGGTATTGTTCTAGTGTAACTTGACAATTTTGAAGTGATTTCAGAATTATAGAAGCTAACAATTATGTTAAATGGTTGATTGATGTGAAATTAGGGCTAAGTGATAAACTAGAGACTTGATATTTAATCATGTAAAAATCTGCCCTTAAAGTGTTTGTGAAAATGCCTCAAAGAAGGCCAAAAACTGAAATCCAAAGTTGAAACGCATAATTATGAGGTTCCAATGTGTTATGCGAATTATGATTTAAAGAGAGTTCTAAATATATCTTAAATGAACTCTATAGGAAAGGATGCAGGAGCGTCAAGCGGAAAAGCGGGTGGCGAACCACGTTTGAAGGGCCTACTTTGAAGGTATGTAACTTGACCCGTTACATTAAGCAATCATGGTTAAATTATGTGTAGTTACATTGTAGAAGATTTTTGGTGTTGATTGTAGCGATCATGATCGTTACTTGAATTAACAGGCATTAGAGTGACAAGAAGCCGTTTGGTAGTCATCACATTGGAGGATTCCGTAAGATGAGCCAACGGGTCGAATAATAGTGTAAATTGTAATATTAGTGTTCTAAATTAGTTAGCTATGGCGATGTAACACACAAGAGCATTAAACCGTGGAATTGGTAAGGAAATGCAAGTGATGTTAAGCCCCGGATGATGGGCATAAGGCGCCATAGGCTCGCTAGTTAAATGGTAGCTAGTTGTGTAAAGTTAAAATGGGCCGAATGACACTTAAGTGACTTTTATTCGTTCGACCCGAAAACCTAACTTTTGGTATTGAAATCATTATAGTACGTCGGTATTGAATTTACAGACGCATGGGAAAAAGAATCACTAAAAACGGACTCACGAGTCAAAAGTTATGGTCGTTTTAAGTTGAAAATTTGAAATTCCGGAACTGGCAGCAAGTGCAGGATTCAGAACTGAACCTGCTGGAAAACCGTTTCTCCTGCACCACGCGACAGGATCTCATGACCCTGCCGCGACACGCGACAGCTGTCGTGCCACGCGACAGGACGATCAGAACCTGCCGCGACACGCGACATGATGAGTTCTGAATTTTTATTTTGTTTTTCATGCTTGAATGCTAGGACTTGTTTGTATGATCTAATCAAATGTCAAAACTAACATTTTTAGTGGTTTTGACCCTAGGTGACTACGAGGATCTTACGGATGATGGTCAAGCAAGGGTCGAAGAACCGAACACGACTTTTGAAGCTTCCGCAACATTTTTAACTTCTAATGGTCTATGTTTAAGGGATGTAAACAAATTGTTAAATAACTTTTGAATGTTTTAACTTAGTCGTTTGTTGACTAAGGGTTAACTACTTTTAAACTTTGTCTACGGAATCCATGTTATAACTAGATATCTTTTATATAAAATGGCATGAATAACTATTATATTCAAGTAAAAATTAGACGGGTGTAACAAGTTCAAACTTATGTTTTTGTCCCCATTTAAAAATAAATTTACGCTTTCGCTCCCAGCTAAATATTTCAATTTTGCCCTCGGTTAAAAATTACGATTTTGCCCCGTTTCAGTTTGCAGTTTTGTCATTAGTTTTTTCCCTTAAAATTACGATGAATAATACTTGCTATTCTACGTTTTTGCCCACAGTTCAAAATAAGATTATGTTTTCCCCCTATCTCAAAATTATTAGCTGCATGTCACTTTCCTATTGGACCAACTCATTTTTAATTTAATTTTATTCTCAGTTTAAAATTACGCTTTCGTTCTTCGTTTAAAATACGTCTTTGCCCCCAGCTCAAAATAAAATTATAATTTTGCCCTAGCTCAAAATTACGCTTTTGCCCTCAATACGAAAACTCATTTTTAATTTTGTTGCCAGTTTAAAATTACGGTTTCGCCCTCCATTTAAAATTGCGTTTTTGCCCTAGTTAAAAATAAAATGTTGTTTTTTCCTCTAGCTCAATATTACGATTATGCCCTTAGCTCAAAATTACGTTTTTGCCCGCAGTTCAAAATAAAATTATGTTTCCCCCCTAGCTCAAAATTATGATTTTGCTCTCAGTTTAAAATTATGATTTCGCATCCTGTTCAAAATATAATTACGGTTTTGCCCTCTGTACAAACATACATGCTGTGAGAGAGAAATATTCGGCTTATTGCCCCGCAACGCGGGCGGGGCAAAAACTAGTTTCCTATACATACATTCAAATGGGGAATAGTGCCAGCCATTATCAAATGGGGGAATAATGGCAGGCAACTGTCTCGCACTTCCCCATTGGACCAACCACTTTATTATATGATATCCATTTTAAATTTCGTTTTTGCCTCTGGTTAAAATTTCCGTTTTGCCCTCAGCTCAAAATAAAATTACGCTTTCGTCCCCATTTCAAAATTACGATTTTGCCCTTAATTCAAAATTACGATTTTGCCTGGAACTCCCCTATTGGACGAATCGGTTTATTATTTTATATCAATTTTAAAATTACGTGTTTGCCCCTCTTTAAAATTACGGTTATGCCCTTAGCTCAAAATAAAATTACGCTTTTGTCACCGGCTCAAAATTACGATTTTTTCATCGATTCAAAATAAAATTGTGATTTTGCCCTCGGCTCAGAATTATCTTTTCGCCCCAGCTCAAAATAAAATTTTGTTTTTGCCCCCAGCTAAAATTACGATTTTGCCCTCTGTTCAAAAATGTGATTTTTTCCCGTTTAAAAAATTTTGATTTTGCACTCAGTTTAAAATTACGTTTATCCCAAGTTCAAAATAAAATTATGCTTTTGCCCTCAACTTAAAATTACAATTTTTTCCTCGGTTCAAAATAAAACTGTGATTTTGCCTCCAGGTTAAAAATACGATTGTGCCCTTAGTTCAAATTTATATTACGTTGTTACCCTAAGTTCAAAATTACGAATTTACCCCTGTGAAAATTTACAATTTTGCCCCTGGTTCAAATTTACAGTACTACTATCACTTTAGCTTTTGACAAATTACGATTTTACCCCAGTAAAAAAATACAACTTTCTTTTAGTTAAAAGTTACAATATTGCCATTGTTTTAATTTTTTTTTTATCAAAACTATAAAACTGTTTTGTTTTAATTGGTTGACTCCATTTAATTGTTTTTCGTGTTAATGAGCTGTCTAACTCGCTCACTATTCGACCATCGTCCCGCAGCATGGGCGGGGTATTAACTAGTAATGTACAATGCGCATAGATAGAAACATTATTCATTATTCATATGTACCACTAGAGATGGTGTTATAACCTTCATAAATTACCAGTCATCTTATCCTCGCCTTCCATAAATTGAGTTAAAAATAAGAAATCGCAAAAGAGAGCAACACATTTTTCCAGAGCAAAATCAGTTGCATCCAGAACAACACACACTAATAATCTTGTAACATACGCATTAACATCTGTACATCATTTCCATTTTCTCAATTTCACATCTGGAAAAGAGGGTCTACTCGGTAGACGTAACCATACGATTGGACCACCGCTTGAAAACATAGAAGATATCGTTCACCCTTCTTCCATCTGTTTATATAGCAACGATGTTATTTAAACGATTGTTTGAAGTATAGCAATTAGCGACGTAAAGACGACGACGAGGATGGTGTTGGGAGTGAGTATACAGCTGTTGCTGGATTTAACAGTTGCCGGTTTTTCGCTGATGATTGGGTTTGGGATTTTCGTTTTGACCGCTATGGTTCTCTGCTCTGCGGCTTTCTTTCACAACGCTAAAGCCCACTCTTCATGAATTTCGTCACTGGTGTGTCACTTGTTATTTCTTAAGTTCACTTGATTGATGATTTATGTTGGTTTGGGGGACCTTAACCGGTCAAACCCGAATTGTACCCGGTTGAAACCCTGTTTTGGAACCGATATTAAAAACTAGTTCGGGTTTAAGGGCATGTTTGGCTAAGCTTTTCAAAAGAACTTATTGGCTTATTGACTTATCAAAAAGCCAATAAGTTGTTTTTGTGTTTGGCTAAGCCAAAAGTCCTTTTAGAAATGGCTTTTTGCAAAGAAGAAAAAGGAGGTTTCAAGAAGTCACAATATTGTGACTTTTTGGCCAGCTTTTAACTTTTCAAACTACAAATTACCAATATATCCCTTCTTTACTCCCTTATATCTAAAAGAATGCTCATTTTAGTCATTTTACATCAATAAGCTAATCCAAACATTTTTTTTAAAAACTCCTTTCAAAAAGTCCTTTTCTCAAAAGTCCTTTTTCAAAAGTCTTTTTTAACTATAATAAGTTTAGCCAGACATCCCCTAAAAGGGGTTGCGGGCAGCTTGTAACAAACGTTGTTATGCAATTTTATTTATATTAATTGAAAATACATGGGACTCCAAAATATATATGTAAATTAATTTTTGAGTTTCTGAGTTTTAGTGGTTTTAATTACTTTGGTCTAAAATCAAAAAGTTTAATGCCCTGAGTCTTTAACCATTCATTTTATAACTTTTTGAGTCCTTATGTTTTAGTGATTTTAACCACTTGAGTTCAAAATCTAAATTAAAGTGTTAAAAAATTGGACTCGAATGTTATAAAATAAGTTGTTAGGGACTCAGAGCGTTAAACCGTTTGAGTTTTTGGACTCAAGTGGTAAAAAACATTAAAACACAGAGACTTAAAATGTACTTTAATCTAATTATAATTTTATTTTGTTTGGAACCAACCCAAACCAGGCGGTTGTAATCGGTTTGAGAATCTATACTTTGAAACTGGTCCAACCTGAACCGATGTTTTCCCATCGAAAACCGGTTTTGACCATGTTTGACCCAACCCGAACCAGTTTGGGAAATAACCCGGTTTATGTACTCTAGATGAGTCTAGAGGTACGCGAAAGAAAACTGGTTCGCTAACCAGAGCCAGTTTGTAACCCGGAACCGGAAGTGATATTGAAACTGGTTTGGAACCGGCCTGAAACGGCGTATTGTAATTGGTTTGAGATCCTATACTTCAAAAGCTGGCCAAACCTGAACCAAATCGATTAAAACCCTATTTTGGAACCGAACCTATAATTTGCAACCTCAAAGGCCGGTTTCAAGTAAAACCAGTTTTGACCATGCATGCCGCAAACCGAACCGGTTTGGGATGATAACCCGGTTTGTGCAACTCTACAGATCCTGAATTTGTTTAATTGGTTTTGTGGGTGTTTTGTTTGCTCTTTAAATCATCATCCATTCTTGAAGAATACATTGAATTATTGTTTTTCATTTCATATTTGGTGTTACAGGGAACAAAAATCAAATGATGAAGGTTTGCTTTAAGAATAAACTCCATGAGATGTATTAGCAACTGCCCTATCCTACTATGTATCTTGTAAATTTTGATGTGCTTAGAATATATGTAGCATCACTGTATTACTTGTTTCAAATCTAATAAAGGGTAAAAAAAATCCGCATGTTAAAACGGGTCCTGTCAAGATAATTGAGTTGAAATGGATCATTTTAGAAAAGAAATTAAATGATGAAAAACAATAATTATAGCAGCTATAATAATTATACGATACAACATATAACTAGCGGATCTCTAGACTGCATTTTACTAAACCAAAAGTGTTTCTTTATATCTTATCTTTAACTCAACTCAAAGAGAGTACTTCTTACCCGTGTGGCTTTAAGCGGGAGAGGTATTCCGGTGTCCGATGTTTCATGTCCTTTATGCGGCATGGGGAAGAGTCCGTGGATCATCTGTTTACAGCTTGTGTGGTGGCTACTCGTCTCTGGCAGTGTGTGAGCAGGTGGTGCAAGATTCCGCATTTCTTCGCGTTTAGCTTCAAAGACATCTTGGAGGCTTCAAGGGGTAGCGGTCTGCGTGAGCCAAGTAGGCTGGCCCTTCAAGGTATTATGGTGATTAGCAGTTGGTGCCTCTAGAAAGCCAGGAATAGTCTCATTTTCTCCGGTAAGGAGGTCAAGATGGAAGAAATTTTCAGTGAGGTTAGGTCTCGGAGCTTTCTCTGGTTCAAGTATAGATCTAAGTTGAAGTTGGTGTCTTGGAATGATTGGTGTAAATTTGTATTTATGTAATCTTTGTCTCTTGTTGTTTTGTGCGCCCTGTTTTGGGGTTGCCGTTTTCTAATGAAGTTAGCCTTTCAAAAAAAAGAGAGTACTTCTTTTTAACATCAATTATACTCATACAATTTTTGTGAAAAGCAAACATCATGTGACTAAACCATTAAATCATGGGTGGGTCTATTCGCACACGCCATTTGTCTTTTTGTCAAGACCAAAGCGCCCCGCTTTGGCCATAGCGCGGCGCTTTGGATTTTTTTTTTTTTTTTTTGAAACAGTGGGATGTGAGTTGATGTGGGTTAGTTTGGTAGGGATTTTTGATTGGATTAGTTTGGTAGGGATTTTTGGAGGAAAAATTTTTATTTGAGTTTTATTACATATAATTCATAGTTGTTTTATAATTACGTTATTACGTCATTATTTTTATAGAACGTATATAATATAAGTTCTTAACGTTGTTTATCTTGTTAAATTAAACGAACACGTTAAATAAAATGTACAGAAAGCCATAAGAATTAAACGTAAACAATCCAAAACCAACGTGATGTAAATAGAAGATTAACTGCAATATATATACGTATATCAGTTTGTACAAACAATACAAAACAAAAAGGTACAACTGAGTACATAATACATAAAAAACACTAAACAAACAAACTAAGGTACTAATCCTCGTGCGGTGGGGACGGTGGGAGGGGAAGTGGAGGCAATCCAGCGAGCTCTCGTAGAGCAACGAGCGTCTCGACGATCCAGTCAATGCGTGCGCCCTGACGTCTGAGGCGCCGGTCGAAGTCCCGAGCCACCTCACGCGCTGCCGGAGGCAGGTCGGCGTAAACGTGCTGCGGGTACTGTGGCGGCTCAGGAGAGCTGGCTGAACTGGTGGTACCGGGATCTCCTCGACCTGCTCCTCCTGAGCCGGATCCTCGAATACAGCCTGAGCCTGAGCCTGAGCCTGAGGCTCGTCTTGAGGCTGATCGAGGCCCAGAGCCTGTAGCTAAGCCTGCCGAGCGGCCTCCTGAACATGAGGAGGGGCTAACACTCCAGGCCTCATCTCAATAACAACTGGGATGAACTCCGGCAACACCTCCGGCTGCCAAATCAGCCCGTCACGACCCTTGAACCTGAGACCAACATCAAAGGTACGGGTGATCTGCATGCTAGATACTGACGCGCGGCCCAACCTGGTTGACGGGATCAGATCGGACAGCTCCGGATCATGCTCGGGCACGAGCCCTAGCGAGCGTGCAATGGCGGTGATGTATGAGCCAGTGTGCAGCTGCCCGTGGAGCTGCCGGTGGTATGCTGTGGGAAAGTAATCTGCCAGGCAGGTTGCTAGATCACAGGGCTGGCGGCGAAGTAGGCAGTATAGAAAGAAAAGGTCACTAAGGTTGACCTTCTCCCTGCTGGTACCCCGCGGCACGATAGATGACGCGATAACATGGTGCAGGTATCGGTACAAGGGGTCTCTAATGGTGGTGGCCTTTTGTCAGGATTTCCCAAAGGGAACCCTGGAAATGGCCCTCTAGAAACTGATAAGCGTCTGCCTGTCCATCACCGTAACCGCCTGCGTATATAAATCAGTATCAAGCTCGGGCTCTGTGTACAAACCTGTATGGACAGCAAACTCCCGCACACTCATCTGAAACTGCTGACCGGCGAGACGGAATGTAACCTCGTGGACTGGAAAATCCGGGTCCTCCACGTAATCCGCCGGATGCGGCGCGTATGTAAACGTAGAAAGAAACTCGACCGTAAGCTCAGGGTACGAGTCCTCCATCGCTATCTGAAATAGGCGCGACCAAGGAGTATCTAGTCCAACTATATCACGTGCCCGCGCGGCCTCTCCCACGGTCTCCAGCAGGTCCCAGTCTATCCCTACATGCCCCCCAATCTCTTTGGTGCGCAACCTAGCGCATCTCCCCCTCGCCCGTGACCCCTGCGGAAACTGCAGGTACGGACATGCCGGCTCTCCCTCCTCTCCCACCTCTCCCTCAGCCTACATATGCTCAATCTCGTCATCGGAGGAATCCATCCCTACACGTTGAAAAGATAATAAATAAATAATATTATTTAAACAATTTAAATAATAAACAAATAATATTAAATATAAAACAATAAACAAATAATATTATTAAACAATTTAAATAATAAACAAATAATATTAAATATAAAATAATAAACAAATAATATTATTAAACAATTTAAATAAAAGATAATAAACAAATAATATTTAATATAAAATAATAAAAAAATAATATTATTAAATAATTTAAATAATAAATAAATAATATTAAATATAAAATAATAAACAAATAATAATATTAAATAAACAAATAATAATAATAAACAAATAATAATAATAAACAAATAATATTAAATAAACAAATAATATAAAAAAAATAAACATGAACCAAAGCGCCCCGCTTTGGCCTCGGCGCGACGCTTTGGTTCCTCGGTATGAAGAACAGTCCCAGCAACTCGATCAAAGAGCTTACTTACAAATAATTTATTTGACACAAGTACCAAAGACGCATTAAAATGTTAACTAAAATCAAAATCAAAATCAAATTAGTTTAGCACCTAATGTCATGCTACGTTCTCAATAAAACAAAATCTTCATCCTATTACTTTTTGCTCGGGCTCAAGGTTTTCGGATAAGTTTCAGGGGTGTATATGCTCGGAAAAACGACAAAGAAGGCAGGAGATTTGGGTTTGTAAGTTTCAAAAACGTGGTGGACGTGAAAGAGATGGAGCGTGCCCTCAATGGTACCAAGATGGGGGGGGTCTAAACTCATTGCAAACTTGGCTAGGTTCGCCAAGGAAAATGCAGGTTTTAGAGGCGGAACACATGGAGCTGCAAAAGGTATCGTTAAGGAGCGTCATATTCCTGTTCAGGAAAAGATAAACCCTAATCACACAAGCAACATGCATGGAAGAGTTAAACTATTTAGCGACTTATTCCGAAACGATAACTCAACCACAGATAATACGAGTCATCCGGCTGTGGAGGCTGGTATTAACATTGACATAGCGGATGATACGTTAGCGTTCAGCGAACTTATCGGACGAGCTCTGGTAGGGAGGTGTAAAGATTTGACGATTATGAGGAAGCTTAACGTTATCTTATCGGAGAACAGATCATCGGGGCTTTCGCTTAGCTATATGGGTGGCCTATCTATGTTACTAAAGTTTGAATCAGAAGAGTCTTGTGTTAATTTTATGCTTGACCACCATAGATGGAAATCTTGGTTCTCGAATTTAGATCCTTGGAATAGTCAGTCTCTTCCGCTTGAGAGGCTGGCTTGGGTCAGGGTCCAAGGAGTTCTGATGCATTTGGCGGACAACGACGTTCTAAATAATATAGCTGAACATTTTGGGAAGATTGTCCACGGATCCCAGCTGGAGTGGATGACGGTAACCTGTCAGTTAGTTGGATAGGCCTGTTAGTCGGAGATGGAAAAAGGATCCAGGATCATGTCACCTTGAGATGGATGAATAAGCAATACAGAGTTTGGGTAGAAGAAGAGGTAGGTGATTGGGTTCCGGATTCCGTTGGCAAGGTGGTTGATCATGGAGAAGAATCGTCACATTTGGTTAAATCTGTTAAGGAATCCCAATGTAACAAGGATAATTCCAGGAGCAAAGTGGATAGTCAGATTGGTTCTCCGGCAGAAAATCAGAAGACGGCGACAAATATTGAAGAGCCAGTGGAATTTAATGAAGCCGCCAATTTCAGTATTCAAAGCAGCGGAGTGGACAACATTGGTAAGGACCCAAACGTTCCAGATCCTTTTTTAGTCGAGAAGCCGCATACACAGCAGGGTGGGGCCCAAGGTTCCAGGAACGTGGTGTTTCCCCAAGAAAAAGAAGTATATTATTTTTCTTCTGCCAACCATGTGTTAAGGCCCAAAAAAAAAGAGCGTTTAAGATTAGGCCCAGAAATATGGCCCAATCTCAACGTGGGCAGTCAAGTCTGAATTCAGTGGAGAGACCCAATAAACGGGACAGGGATGATGGAGTGTTCTCTTTTGACCTTAATACGGTAGCTGTTGACCCAAATAAAGATAATATTTTGCAGGAGAAGGATCTCGATAAGGATTTATCTTCCCAGATGGAAACAGAGGTGGTTTCTCCTCCTTCGGACGATCCTCCTATTTTGGGTCATAATCAGCTTGAGGCTAACGGTGGGGAGGATATTCCGAATGAAATTACGGTGGAAGAAGTGGCAGATTCCTTTGACAATCAGGCTAATGAAGAGATAGCGGCTACGATTAAAATCGGTAAAGTAGTGGGAGTGGATCTGGAAAATCACAATGATTTAATCAGAGATGTAATCAGAGGTGAAGGTATGAATGTGGTTTATCAATGAATATTCTCTCGTTAAACATTAGGGGAATCGTGGGGGGAGCTAAAGCCAGTTGGGTCAGAGAGGTTAGAGTGACTAATAACATTGGGGCTATTGCTTTGCAAGAATCTAAGATGGAGTCTTTATCGAAATCGGGATTAATTGGATATTGGGGAAATAATAATTTTGATTTTGCTTATGAGGCCTCTATTGGTCTGTCTTGGGGTCTTATCTGGATGTGGGATCCAAGAATCATCAAGATTGTTACAGTTGTTCAGAATAGGAATTATTTGCTGATCAGAGGTTCGATGGTTGGCAGCGGGGTTCCGATAAACTTATTCAACATTTATGCTCCTCAAAGTGTTTCGGCAAAAAGACAGTTATGGGATAATCTATCCTCTTTGTTATCCTCATCTGACGGACAGTGGCTGTTGGCAGGTAACTTCAATGCTGTCCGGTCTCAGGAAGAAAGGAAGCATTCCAATTTTAAAGTGGTATGTGCGGAAAATTTTTATAATTTTATTTTTTAGAATGGGTTGTTGGAATATCCGATGCAGGGCCGTAAGTTCACGTGTATCAGAGACAACGTTAGGAAACTTAATAAGTTGGACTGTTTCCTTGTGTGTTCGGAATTCTTCAATATGCGGCCTTCTGCTTGTGTGAGAGCGCTTTCGGCTAGGCACTCTGATCACTATCCCATCATCTTAGAGGTTGTGGATCTTAGATTTGGTCCAAGGCCATTTCGGGTGTTCAGTTCATGGATTGGGCAGGTAGGTTTTGAAGAAGCGGTTAGAGAGGCTTCGGAAAGTTTTGTCCCGACTGCTCCCCCTGACGTTACTCTCACTTCGAAGTTTTCCATCATTAGATCTCGGTTAAAGATATGGAGGGACGAGTTTCTGGCAAAAGAAAAAGAAAGCAAAAACTTGGCGCTTGCGGAATTGTAGGCATTTGAGACTGAAATGGAATCAAGAGACCTATCGGAAGAAGAAGAATGCATTTTGGCGGAAAATAAAAAGATTATTAAAGATGTTGATTTTAGAAAGTGTTCGGACCTTAAACAAAGAGCTCGTACGAAGTGGGCTTTGGAAGAAGACGAGAATTCTAAGTTTTTCCACGCCACGGTCAATTGTAGAAAAGCGGTTAATTCTATTCATGACCTTGACATTAATGGAGTTTGGTGCTCGAAACCGCAGATTATTAAGAGACAGGTTCTCTCGTTTTTTTGCGATAAATTTAAGGATCCCTGTCCCCTTCGCCTGGTGGTGGCATGTAGTAACTTGAAGAAAATCTCGGAAGCGGAAAGTCTTGTATTAATTAAGCCGGTTTCGGATCTCGAAATCAAAAATGTTGTTTTTGAATGTGGGGATGATAGGGCCCCGGGTCCGGACGGGATGAATTTTAGATTCATCAAACATTTTTGGGAGTTATTCAAAGAAGATTTTGCTAAAGTTTTTGACTGGTTTCATAATTATGGAGACATTATAGGAAGTGGGGCTTCTTTTATTGCTCTCATTCCTAAGGTAACCGATCTGGTGTCTCTTCACAATTATAGACCCATTAATCTTGTTGGTGTGACTAGTGAGGTGGTCTCAAAAGTCCTAGCTAATCGAATGAGAACGGTGTTGGATTGTGTTATCTCTGATTCCCAATCGACTTTTCTCAGGGGGAGGTATATTCTGGATAGTCCTCTCATTGTCAACGAGATTATCTCATGGATTAAAAAGAACAAATCAAAAGCCTTTATTCTCAAGCTAGATTTTGACAAAGCATATGATAATGTTAATTGGAGCTTTGTGGAGAACATTCTTCAACAGATGGGCTTTCATGAGAAATGGTGTCTTTGGATAATGGGTATTCTAAAGTCGGCCAACTCTTCGGTGTTGGTCAACGGGTCGCCGACTTACACTTTTAGATGCGAAAAAAGGTATGAGACAAGGGGATACCCTTTCTCCTTTCCTTTTCTTAGTTGTGATGGAGGCTCTCTCTTGCATGATCGATAACGCTAAGGAGGCGGATGTTATTAGAGGCATTAAGATTCATAACAATGGCCCGTCCATTTCTCATCTTCTCTATGCAGATGACGCTATTATGATGGGAGAATGGTCAAGAAACGAAGTGGTTAATGTAGTTAGAATCCTTCAGTGCTTTTACTTATGCTCGGGTTTGAAAATCAACATTGACAAGTCGAATCTCTATGGTTTAGGAGTGGGGCTTGACGAAGTCGGGGGGTTGGCCAATGTTGTTGGATGTAAGCCGGGTTGTCCTCCATTCAAGTACCTTGGTCTCATTGTCGGTGCCAATGTGAACCATGTTGCCAATTGGCAACCGGTTTTTGAAATCTTCGGTGCTCGGCTTGCTAAATGGAAGTCCCATCTTCTTTCCATCGGTGGTAGGGTGGTCCTAATTAAATCGGTTATGGAAAGTTTACCGTGTTATTACTTCTCGCTCTATAAAGCGCCTAAGAAAGTGATTGCCGACTTAGAGTCTATGGTGAAAAAATTCTTGTGGGGCGGCTCGTTGGAAGAAAGAAAAATGCATTGGGTCGCGTGGGATAAGGTCACTCGTTCAAAGAAAAATGGTGGTTTGGGTTTAAACAAATTACAAGTCGTGAACACGTCTCTTTTCACCAAATGGGGATGGAGGTACAAGACGGAAAATAATAGCCTTTGGAAAAAAGTTATTGACGCTATCCACACGAGTCGGGTGGGGTGGGATTGTATTCTTTATAAAAAAAGCGTTAAACGGAGTTTGGATTAATATTGCTAAAAATTTTAAAAACACGAAGGTTGAGGGGTAATCTCTTAGGAACTTCTTGATAGGTTCAGTTGGCAATGGAGAAAAGATTGCTTTTTGGCTTGATACTTGGCTCTTCAATGAGCCGCTTAAAACCAAGTTCCCTGAACTCTTTAGTCTCGAGGTTAACAAGAAATGCATGGTGGCCGATAGAATTCAACAGGTAGGCAGCGAGACTCAGTTACAATGGTGCTGGAGATCGGATATTCTCAATGCAGGTTTGCTTTCTAATATCGAACAATTGTCAGATGCGCTATATGTGGTGCAGCTTTCGGCTGAGCTGGAACATTGGAAGTGGGGAGCAGATCCGACTGGTACGTTTTCGGTTAAATCAGTGAAACGATTGCTGAAAGAGGACTCGATTAATAAAAACTCGTTCGTTATGGACTGGTGTAAATGGGTCCCTGCAAAAGTCAATATACATGCGTGGAGGATGGAAATGGATAAAGTTCCGACAACCGAAGCTTTAAGGAAAAGAAATGTTAACATTGGAGATCCTACATGCCCCTTATGCAACTCGGAAGAGGAGACTGTCGATCACGTTTTTAATGCCTGTTACATAGCCGCGAATGTCTGGAACGGAATCAGCTCTTAGTGTAAGATCTCAAACTTTTTCGCTTTTTCTCTTAAGGACCTCCTTTCTTTTTACAAAGATCTTAATGTTTCGGAGAAGAAGAGGGACGCGGTACAAGGAATTGTTTCGATCGTTTATTGGAGTATTTGGCGTGCTAGGAACAATGCCAAATTTTCCAATGCCTCTATTAGAATTGATAGTATCATTAGCGAGGTTAAAGCGTTGGGATTTTTATGGTTTTCTAATAGATCGAAGCATAGAAGGTTAGATCGGAGGGATTGGGTCTCTTTTGTAAATATGTAAGTTGTGTTGTTGTTCTGTTGCCGGCCCGTCTTGGGTTGGCGTTTGTGTTAATGATAGTTACCTTTCAAAAAAAAAATCAATATGAATTTTATCAAACTTCTAATGAATCTTTTATGCTAGAGATATATTTTGTAGCAAATTTTGCATAATCAACGTCAAATATATAATCAAGTTTGCAATTCAAATAGATCTAATTAAGTCAAGACTACCGAAACACTTTTATTAGTTTACGTTATAAGAAAAAAAACGTCAATGGGTAAAGATTAACGAATATCTAACGGGCTTGAGACTGGGTATAAAATACGGTGTTATAATTGGGTATGACACTTGGACTAGTAATGGTAATTCAATACCCAATCCTTTGCACTAAAAGTGCTTATAATAATATAGGGGAAGATGAGGAAAATGCAATTGCATAGAATTTGACACGGGTGTTCAAACAAAAAAAAATGATTATTATTTGGCTGTGATGCTCAAACTTCTATGGTCCAAAGACTAGTGTTACTCAGAATGTCCAACTTAAGGTGAATTAAGGATGGTGAGGTGAGATAGGTGACATTATAGGGGTGTGTATGGGTTGGTTTGGTTCGGTTTTTACTATTAACCATAACCGCTAATTCGGTTATGGAGTTTTGGTAACCATAACCATAACCAAACGTCGGTTACGGTTAATCGGTTATGACGTCGGTTATGGTTCGGTTTTTGTTAATTTCAGTTAAGTAACCAAGCAAGGTTTGAAACTAATAGGGTTGTGCACGATTTAAACTTAGCTTGAGCCTATTTTATAAGATAACGGAGACTAAACTTTTATGTTAAACTACCGATTTGGGTTTTTTTTTAATAAGGTAATTCTCAAACAAAAAATAATTATGGACATAACACCTTAGTTCTTTATTAAAATAAATGGCATCTATATCAAGATCATTTTGTTACTAACATACTTTTATCTTAGTAAAAACCCTCCATATGGTTTTGTAAAACACAAATCCATTATAAAGTTAACATTACAAGTGCGGTTCGGATTCGGTTATATCGGTTAACCAAAGCTTCATAACCATAACCATAACCGATTGAGCAGTTATACAAAGTTTCATAACCATAACCATTGGTTATATTGGTTATCGGTTCTTAGTGGTTCGGTTATGTCGGTTATGGTTCGGTTATCGGTTATGGTGGTTAATTTGCTCACCCATAGGTGACAAATAGTGTTAGGATGGAAGAAAAGATGCCATCATTAGTTAAAAATGTTACAATTGAAATAGGTTTGAGCCGAAGTTAGCTGAGTTTAGAAGTTCAGGGACTAGAAAGGTAAAAGTGTCAATTCATTTGTAATAAGGGTTTTTTTTTGAAAGGTAAACTTCATTAACAACAACGCCGACCCAAGCCGGGCCGACGAAACAAACAACAAACAAAAATTACATATGTACAAACGAACACCACTCCTTCCAATCTATATCTTTGCGTTTCGATCTTTTTGAAAACCACAATTAACTTAACGCCTTAATTTCACTTAAAATGTCTTCTATTTTTACCGGCACATTCGAGAACTTGAAATTATTCCTGGCCCGCCACAGACTCCAACATGAAACCATGATAATACCTTGCACTGCCTCCTTTTTCTTCTCCGACACATTGAGATTGCTATGAATACTAAAGAGGTCTTGGAATGAAAACGCAAATATTTGAGGAATCTTACACCATGTACTCACCCCGTTCCACACCGTTGACGCGACAAAACAGGCTATGAACATATGATCCGCAGACTCGGAATCTGAGCCGCACAACGAACAACTCGGGTCACGGACTTCAACATTTCGGTGCATCAGAGCCTCAGCCGTAGGAACTTTGTTCATTCCCAGCCTCCAAACATGGATGTTAACTTTGGCTGGCACCATCTACTCCATTCCACTACGAACCGATCATTAGCTCCCATTTCTTTCTTTAACAGCCTCTTAACACTCTTTACCGAGAAGCATCCATCAGAATCAGCGGTCCACTTCCACATATCCTTACCAGATGTCATCTGCAGACCTATGAGCGCATCTAGCAGCTGATTGAAACTATTAACTGATCCCTCCGATGTTAAATCCGAATTCCAGCTCCAGTTATATGTAGTTTCACCATTAACAACTTTGATTCTATCAGCAACGGAGCATCTCTTATCCGAATCAGAACTAAACAAATCCGGAAACACAGTTTTAAGAGGTTCATTCATCAGCCAACAATCGAGTCAGAAAGCCACTTCCTCACCGTTTCCTACTGAACCTTTTAAATAATTTCTTAGGGGCCGACCTTCCACCTTAGTGTTTATAATGATTTTCGCAATGTTACTCCAAACTCCCGGGAGCGATTTTTTTATATGGAATACAATCCCACCCCTTCCTATTCACGTGAAGAGCCCTGATAATTTTTTTTCCATAGATTATTACCTTCCGACTTGAATCTCCATCCCCATTTGGTCAAAAGGGACGTGTTCACCAATTCAAGCTTGTTTAAACCCAAACCTCCATCTTTTATGTGACGAGTGACCAAATCCCATGCAACCCAGTGCATCTTTCTCTCTTCCGATGACCCTTCCCACAAAAAACTTTTAATCATCGATTCCAAATCCGTTATGATCTTTTTAGGAGCTTTGTAAAGAGAGAAATAATATGTTGGAAGACTTTCCAACACAGACTTAATTAAGACCACCCTTCCCCCGATAGAAAGGAGATGCGACTTCCATTTAGATAAACGAGCCCGAAAAATCTCTAAAACTGGTTGCCAGTTAGCAATCCGATTCATGTTAGCTCCAACTTTAAGGCCAAGATATTTAAAAGGCAGACAATCCGGTTTACAACCCACCACATTAGCTAACTCCCCAGTTTCTTCTAATCCCACACCGATGCCAAAAAGATTGGACTTTTCAAGATTGATTTTAAGACCTGAACATAGATAAAAAAACACGCAAAATTCTTACAATGTTAATTGATTCAGCTCTAGACCATTCTCCCATCACGATAGCGTCATCCGCATAAAGGAGATGAGACATGGTTGGACCATTATTCGGAATGTGAATCCCTTTTATAACCTCAGAATCTTTAGCGGCGCTGATCATACAAGATAATGCCTCCATAACGACCAAGAAAAGAAATGGCGAAAGCGGGTCGCCTTGTCGCATACCCTTCTCACATCTAAATGTGAAAGTAGGAGAGCCGTTAACAGAACCGAAGAATTCGCCGATTTGAGCACCCCTACAATCCAAGAGCACCACTTATTATGAAAACCCATTTGTTGGAGAATACTCACAACAAAGTCCCAGCTCACCTTATCATACGCTTTCTCAAAATCAATTTTTAAGAAAAAAGCCTTGGACTTCTTCTTTTTAATCCAAGAGATTACTTCATTAACGATAAGCGGCCCATCCAATATGTACCTCCGTTTGAGAAAAGCCGACTGGGTGTTGGAAATAACTTCGTCATGAACCAACCTCAACCGATTAGCAAGAACCTTCGAAATCGCCTTACTTATCACTCCCACCAAATTGATGGGCCTATAGTTGTTTAGAGAGACCGGATCTTTAACCTTAGGAATTAGAGCAATGAAAGAAGCCCCACTTCCTAGGTTAATAACACCCGAGATATAAAACATGTCAAAAATCTTCACAAAATCCTCCTTAAAAATATTCCAATATTGCTTAATGAACCGAAAATTCATCCCATCCGGACCCGGGGCCCTCTCATCCCCACACTCAAAAACAGCCTCTTTGATTTCACGCTCGTTAAAAGGCTCAATTAAAAAATTCCTGTTCACCTCAGAAATCTTCTTTATGTTTTGACACACTAACTCCGGTCTATTCGAAACACTATCTTTAAACTTATCCCGAAAAAACGTGTGGACCTGTTTCTTAATCAGCTTTGGTTTGGAACACCACTCACCGTTTATGTTGAGACCATGAATCATGTTAACATCTTTCCTATTATTCACCAAGGCGTGGAAAAATTTTGAATTCTCATCCCCTTCTAAAGCCCACTTCATTCGCGATCTTTGTCTAAAGTCAGCATTTTTCCTGAAGTCTACATCTTTCACTATTTTTCTATTCTCCGCCATCACCCATTCTTCTTCCTCTGTTAAGTCCCTGTTTTCTATATCATTCTCAAGAGCCTCCAGTTCGGATAATGCCACGTTCACATTTTCCTTTTCTTTAACTAAGAAATCATCCCTCCAAGTTTTCAACCGGGCTCTAATGTGGGCAAATTTAGAAGTGAGACATGTATCCGGAGCACCACTCGAGACAAAACTATCTGTGACCTCAAGCACCGCTTCCTCAGAACCCGGCTGGCCAATCCATGAGCTGAAAATCCTGAACGGTCTAGGGCCAAAGTTATGATCAACTACCTCCAAGATAATAGGACAATGATCAGAGTGTCTCCCAAGGAGCACCCTAGCACAAGCCAAAGGCCAAGCGTTAAAAAAATCCGAACAAACCAAAAATCGATCCAACTTACTTAATTTTCTGCCGTTATCCCTGATACAAGTGAATTGACGCCCTTGAAGAGGATATTCTTGAAGACCTTAGTCAAATATGAACTTGTTGAACATTTCAGCACAAGCCGCTTTGAAATAAGAGTTTCTCCTTTCATCGATGGAACGGACAGCGTTGAAATCTGTAGTTAAAACCCACTTTCCTTCATAAAAAATGATCAGAGCTGATAATTCAGACCACAACTGACATTTAGCAGCCGAATTTTGAGGCGCATATACGTTTACCAAATTAATCATAATCCCAGAACCAGACAATGAACCTCTGATAAAAAGAAAACATCTGTTCTGGACCGAAGCAACAACTTTAAGGATATCTGGATCCCATATCCAGATAAAAAGAAAACATTTGTAATAAGGGTTAGTTCTGTAATAGCTCATTCTAGTGGTACCAAGTTGTAAAGTAGTCTGTTAGTCTTTAACTCTGTTAGCTAGGGCTATATGTAATCGGTTGCAAGAATGAATGAGATAGCTAAGAAATGACGAGTTTCTCTATCTAAAATTGTTAGCTATCAGTGGTATCAGAGCTAACGGTTCTTATTGGAGGCTCACAGTGGTTAACGCCGGCGGAATAACTGACGTAGAAGTTCATAACAAAATTCAGATCCGACGACGTGGCGAACACATGAGTTCAAGAAATTGATCGAACACTTAAAGAACATGAAACATCGCTGTTTCATCTAGAATCAGTTGTTGAAAAAAATATGAATGATCTAGCAACAGTGAAGACGCAAATGATGGAAATACACCGAACCTGCAACAATTGAACAACGGACGTGAAGGTACATGCGGTGGAAGTCGAAATTCGGAATATTGTGAAGGAGAGTTGTTATAAAATCGTAGAACAATCAATTGAAATAAGGGACTTTCCCAAACCTAGCGGGGAAAACCTAAATGGTTGGTTATGTAGAATTGAGCATTTCTTCGATATGGATGAAACTCTAGAAAGAAAGATTGAAGGTTTAATTTGCAATTATTCATTTAGATGGTGTTGCTTTACAATGGCATCAGTCACTTGTGAAATCTCGAGGTGGTTCTATAGTAGGAATGCAATGGTACGAGCATGGGAGGTTTCTTTCGGCCAAATTACAAGACACTTTGACTCATGATGCCATGGGAGTCTTAGCTACCATCAAACAGTCTAGAACACTCAAAGAATTGTGTGAAACATTTGATATGTGGCTAAACAAGGTGTCAATTTATGATGAATATGCCATCAGTTTGTTCTTAGGGTAATCACACCTGAAATAGGTGGTCTAGTAAGACTTCTTGACCTAAAGATTTGTTGAAGCCTATGTATTACCTATAACAAAAGATGATGCTAATAAGATTATTCAGGATATCAAAAATCATAGATATCTTGGACGCGTAGTTATTAAGTTCAGGGAAACCAATCATAAAAGTTTTAATACATACAATTATTCCAGCTGCCCAAACATCTATTGGCACTACAAAAGTGACAACAAATGTTACAATCATACTACCACCACCACCAACACAAAAGTCTCCTAAAGGACTCCTCATTCACAAAAGAAATCATCCACAAAGCTTCCACACCCACCATAAAAAACACCAACACCTCAAACCAGATCCAGGAGAACAAAATTCATTGTCCAAGATTATGATACAGAAACTCCTGATGCATCACCTACCAAAACCACAACCACCACAACACTAACCATTACATCTCCACTAACAAAACCACCTATCACCATACTTAACCCACTAGAGTTAGAAAATGTATCAAAAGAAATACAATATTTTTACACTACAACAAACACCAGCCAACTTACCTTCCCATC
This sequence comes from Helianthus annuus, assembly GCF_002127325.2. Taxonomy (NCBI): domain Eukaryota; kingdom Viridiplantae; phylum Streptophyta; class Magnoliopsida; order Asterales; family Asteraceae; genus Helianthus; species Helianthus annuus. Next base: position 33,678,543 of record NC_035447.2, on the reverse strand, counting down.
CCTCAAAAGATATTTAAAGCCTTCCAATGTCATAGAATACCCGGAACTAAAGATCAAACATGCTGAAAAGCTAGTTGCAGTTAAAAGCATGGAAAAAAGTGATAAGGAGGCACACCAAATTCTATCCGAAGAATTCACAAATGTGAATAGATTGGAAGATTTTGCCAAAGATGTCAGTCAAAAGGCTTCACAAGGACCAGTAAACAACCCTGAGTTCAGAAAAGCACTAAAGGAAGATTATTTGGATTTTATCATGAAGAATAAACCTTACATAGCTACAAGAGCTCAATTCACTGGTTGGACTACAAAAGCCCTTCTATATGAAATTGCAAGGATTGAGAGGAAAAACTCAATCCAGACATTAAACCCACTCATCTCAATTGGAGAGCAGGCAAAAGCCTGTTGGCCAAAAGGCCATTGAAATCGGAATGGATGAGGGGATGGTGGCAGCCAAATTTGGCACGATGTAATCTATGGCGAGGTGGAATGAGCCAACAATCAAAGAGAGCTACAAGAAACTTGAAGAATTAAGAGCTAAAGATCCTTTAGTCCCAAGAAGGCCAAATTATGAAGACTTGAATGTACCTATCAGATCTCTGGGTGATCCTTCAAAACATCCCACTACAAAGAATGTCTCCTAAGCTATTAGAAGCTACTTCAAAAGGTAAAAGGAGATGTTTGCAGAAGATATACAGAAATATGAAGATGAGATAAAGAATGAAGGTATAAAAATGAGCTTATGTGTGGGCATCTAGATGCCAAACTAGAAGAACAGCTTGGGCAAGTCTTGGGAAAATAATTTCCTTTACCTCATTCAATAAAATTTGTCCCAATAAATACATCTAGCTCAAAAATTATAAAGTGGTCATCCAACAGAATAAGCCATGAATTGCCTATAGTCAGGGCTAAAGGAGAAATAAAAAAGACTTCAATGAATAGTGTCTCAAGCCTAGAAATTGAAGATCTGCAAGACCTACTAGTTCTTCCACTTGAAAGGGATTCAGATGACCTTCACTGAAAGATTTGAAAAACAATTTAAAGCTCAAATTCGAGAGAAGTTGATGAGGAATAAATATTGATCTAATAAACATATGTTTTGGCATCATCTGTTCTAGGGGGAGATTGTTGGACCTACAAAAGAACACATGATATTCAAAATGCAAAACATGAAAAAGTGATCAAGAAATAAACAGAAGATTGAACCAATCTCCTCCCAAAGAGAGTGAATCTTGAACACCTAGATCAGAGCACCTGTTGAAGACTTGTTATCCAGTATTTGAAGCCTTGGAACCGATGTTTATGAGGAAGCAATGTCTATTCATGGCCAAAGCTCTATTAAAGACAAAGGTCTGCTCATGAAGACTAAACATATGTTATGCATAAACAGATGTTTGGAACAAAGCAACAGCGGATTGCAAAACAAATGTTTCTTAATGTAACAGTATTAGCTTATTAACAATGTTTAGCTTAGTTAGATCAGATGCTTGATTCCCACATATGCTTGTAACATCTGTGGAATCTTTTATGTTAGGAAAGTTAGTTGTCAATATCAAGGTGATGTCAGACAATCACAAACAGACCTTTTGTGCTTAGTATAAATAGATCTCACCTTTTAGAGATCTATCTATCTAACACACACGTCAGCTTTTCTTTTGTACAAACAGATTTGTATATGATTGGGAGTTTGTAGAGTCAATCATTATGTAAAACTTGTAATTTTTTTTATTCAATGATAAACAAATATTGATGATAATTCCTTGTTTGTGATTATTTTATACAACACAAAACTGTCTGTTATTACTTGTTTAATCACAAGCCTTGTAAACTCAGATCTTAACACAGGTTTTGTTAACTTAAAATTTAGTTTGTATTTTTTTATAAATTGTTTTAATTTAAAAACTTTACTATTTTATTGAATCTTTGTTGTTTATTAACACAGAAATCACTTTCAAATGATTTGGATTATCAAACTGATGTGTTGAAAACACATACATTTATCTTATGTAAATTGTATATTTTTTTAGTTTTAGAGTCATTTTTATTAATTTTTAGCTTTTATTTGTTAAGATCGTGTATTTGTAGGTCCCGATGTGAAAAAGGATTAATAAGGAGCTTAAAATGAGTATTTTTACTAGACTTCCAAATGAGTGAAAATGTTAACAAGTTTTGTATATAAACTAGTAATAACACCCGCGGGCGATGCGCCGCGGGCCTGTTGCAAACATTGAATGGACTAGTCCAAACGTAAACATGTGAAAACAGGATTAGTCCAAACGTAAACATGTGAAAACGCGTGTTTCGACATATCCGATCTAACTCAATGTAACTTATAAAAGCATTGTAATTAGATTAAAAAAAAATAAAGTAAATTGAAGAATTTATATCGTACAAAAAGAAACAGAATCGAACATGGTTGGTTCGTTTAGTGGGGTTCCACCTAACACTACGTTACCCATATCTTTGTATCAAGACTTAGCGGCAACAAAAGTTTTAGTGACTCGAATTTATACCATCGAATGAGAACGTATTATACCTGTCTAAAATATTTATTAACTAACATTTGTATGGTATCTATTTTATACATACAATTATATAAAGAAACCTTTCATACATCTAATCTAATCTAATCTAACTTATAATAAAAGACTACAAATAATGCCACATGTCATTCTCTCCTTCAACCTCATAAATTTTATTTATAATTATTTAATAAATTTCTTTTAATATTAATATTAATAACTAATATATAGATATCATTTATTTTTATCCTTAACTTTATCATTTATTTTTACTTTTAACATAAAGTTTTTCATTTTTTGCAATTTAATCCCAACTCTTTTCTATTTTCAATTTTGGTCCACCATACTTATCATTTTCCCAAGTTTTTCGTTTCGTTCTAAATTTTGTGAGTTAATGCACCACAAAGTGCATGTAAGATTCAACATTTTTTCCGTATATTTTTTCCGTTTGACTGGCCCGTCACAGCACATCTATTTTTCTCCGTTTAACAAGTTCGGCCAACGTACGGGTCCTGGATTGACTTAGTTACTTTTTTCTATGTTTTACGTTTCGGTTTAATTTCTCCTCAACGAGTGTTCGTGATTTAAAGATTTTACGTCTGCTTTTCGCTCGGCAGTATTTTTTCGTTTTTATTTAATGTTTTACGAACTTTTCCGGTGTTGGTGGTCGCTGACACTGGTATAGCATTGGTACCATTTGACACAGTTTTACAACAACCGTTGCATTGCAAAGGCTTAATACTAGTATGATTATATAAAGAAACATTTCAATTAAACTTATCGTTACTATATAAACATCTGGCCATTCTATAAAAGTAATAAAAGAATATTTTCTTATAATCCAAAACTTTCCATAAAAGAAAAAAACATACAAACAGTGCAGAGGGACTAGCGCAAACCAAAAAGGAAATTAGCAGGATCGATACTTAAAAGGCATACAGTATGACAAAAAAAAGTAAATACGAAAACATTTTATAAAGAATAAAAGGGCATATAAACAATGCATAGGGACCAAGACAAGTCAATCAGAAAATCAGTAGGGTCAACCTATACAAAGGACCAAATGTATAAATATCACCGACATTGTCTTTTAAAATTATATTTTAAAGAATAAATTGATGAATGATGTTGATTCATAAAAGCAATCAAATTTTCTTGTGACCAAACATTGAAAAAAACAATTCTACAGTATACATTAATTTTTCAAGTAAAATAAAATGAAATCAAATGAGCCTCCTCATTCGCCACATATCCCAGCAAGATGCTGGAACAAAAACCACCACCAAACCTTTTACAACAATAGCTAGAAATACCATCAAGTTCAATACACCTCATATTAAATTACAAATTCAAATCAAATAAGCACCAAGTCCCAAGTATAAAGTATTCCACTTCTTAAGTTTAGTTTTTGAACTGTTTCTAATGCGATTAAAATCAGTGGCGGATCCAGGAACTTTTCCATGGGGGTGAGAAACATTTTTAAAAATTTTAGGCCCCTAGGTATATAAGTAAAAAAATGGGTTCGTATCGGGTCGGTTTGGGTCAGGTCATGTAAAACAAAAGAAATTGCGCCATAACATCCCTACTCATGGTTCCTATCATAAACAAATTGATGCATAAGTTCATCGCTCCATAACATAATGTTTCAATTTTAATTTTCAACCCTAGAAATCGTGTGTAATCACTCTAAAAATCATCTAAACAACATAATCACCCTAAAAATCATCTAAACAACCATAAACAACGTCAAAACACATGAAATTTCAAACATATTTAAGAATTTTGTTACCCTTTGGTGTCGGACGGCGGTGGTTCGCGGCTGCTGATGACGTGCTGTTGTGTTCGATGATCGCTGGTAGGAGACGACCCAAGAGAGGGAGGGCGGGAGGAATTCTAAGGGACTATTGAGCTTATTTTAATTATTATAGTTTGAACTTAGGTTGGGTTTGTTTAATAGGCTAGTAATTAGTGGGCTAATTATGTTTAATGAAATAGTGGGTTAAGGTATTGGGTATTTGGGTTAAGTTGGGTAGTATAAGTTTATATAATTTAGGTAGTTTTTTTAATTAGAGTTTACTAAAAAAATTTAAAATATAAATCGAAAACATTTTTTACCTAAGGTGTGTGGACGGTATTGGGTATTTGGGTTAAGTTGGGTACCCAATCCGGACGCTCAATCTGAGTTGAACCAGTTGCAAATGGGTGAATCAGGTAATGAAACTGAAACTGAAAATCATAACCCAGATTAAATTCAAGTAGTGCAAGAGCAAGCCAAACTATCCATATTCTAAAAATAAAAAAATGACTTCAAATGATGTAAGCAAAGATGAATTTGAATCATCTAATGGAAGAAGAAATTCCATTTTATTTGCAAACAAAATATTCATTCTTTCTGCTTCTCGATCTGTCAATGTAAATTAAAGTTATACAAGATAGACATCGTTTATAATGCCAGCAGGCGACCATTTTCACAGAAAAAAACCAACAAAATTAAAGGTTTTCATTTCTTTCAGGTGCAATACTTAAAAAAGATAAAATATAACACCTTACCTATCAACATTCATCTATTTAGCATCTTTAATTGATTCATAAACACATTGGCAGATTCAAGGTCGGTGCCCGACTTTTTCTTCCCTTGCAAAACAATATAAATAATGTTAAGCTTCTCACTCATACAAAACTATTAAACCAATTTAACTATGAATTGTCTAATGAACAAAATGCAAATGGGAAATTGTTTCCAGTTGCTAGCGACACTATGGCTACTCGAGGTGACCAAGCTAGGTTGAGATCATAGACAATCCAACCGGCAGTCAAGTCTAAAAAGTAGACCGAAAAAGGTAAGAATACATGTATGCAGCCGGAAACAAATCCAACTGTTCACTGAAGCAATTGGAATTTCAACTTAGGAAATTAAAAAACTTAAATTTCTTCTAGAATCTAGATTATTGGCAGCTCGTGTGTCAATTTATGCGTTTTGAAGAAGAATGTGAACTAACTTAGGGTCCTAAGTATCTTATGTCATTTCATTAATGCGATTAATGCTTCTGAACATGGAGGATCCTTCCAAAGTGATTACATGGTTTTTAATCTCACATATACAGTCGTATTATCTGTCAATTCCCCCAACATCTCTCAAAGCAAAAAGCTACAAAAATAAAACTAAAATTTAAGCATGAACTTAAACATAAGCAATTAAGTATCTTTTAAAAGTACTGGTATGAACTTAAACATAAGCAATTAAGGTTTACTATTTTAAAAGTACTGGTATGATCTTAAACATAAGCAATTAAGGTTTAATGCATTAACATATAATCATATATAACAAATAAAACACGAAACCAAATATACATAAGCAAAAATATAACCTTTTAGTAGACGGGGCTGCAATATTCCATCATCCCCTCCAGATTCGGATGCTGCTCAAGCATGCATCATTTAAAAGATAGCGTATTAACCACATATGGCAAAAATATCTGAAAGCAATGAACATGCGACTTGCATCTCACAAGTAGAGATACTAATATACAATATATTTAGAATAGGGACCGTGTTGATATCATCATATATCACCAACGATAAACATAATTACTCAATGTAGCAATTCATATGGCTTACTGGAATCCTGCACATCGCTTTAGAGAACCAAACAAAATTTCAACTTGAAGTCTAAAGGTTAGACAAAAAAGAAAGAATATAATTTAAACCAATATATCCAAGGGAAATAGCATAACTCTTTTCTTAAAATTCTTCAAGATGTTCAGATTGAACCACAAATTATAAATATGTTAATAGCTTAGTTAGTTGTTGTTAAACGTGTAAGAATCTTGTGATGTGAATCAAGGTTCACCGTGTAATATCTGAATATCGAATGGCCATGACACTGACACATGTATCCTTTTAAAGCATATACATATGCTTGTTAAACTTAATCATAGACCCTATTTTATTTTGTCCTGACCACAGGTCCAAAATACATATTAAAAGATCAAAATTTAACAAATATCATACCACCAAACTAAGTAATTTGGTCTACTTTTTATTAATTGGGAAATTGAAAACAGGCAAGAATAGCGGACCTTCTTGTGTAGCCAATTGTGAAGACAAACTATGAGCAACCACTAAGTGTTCCTTTCGAGAATCCTGATGCATTATTTATACATCTGGCAACATAGAGAATCAATGCCTTGATAACATCTGAAAGAAGATTATTATGTGATCAAAGGAAACAAATCAAATTAGAATATGAAAAACTCATATGTTTCTAAAATAGGGTACCAAAAGGTAAATATACAGGTAAATCATGAATAGGTGTAATTAGTCATAAACACACATATATTACGACTCACTCAAATAAACTTGTATACATGACCTAAACAGGATCAAACAATTAGTGATGGAAAAAAGAACCTTGGAGCAAGTGAGAGAAAGACATTATTTGATTAACAATTCAAATAAAACAAATACATACAGCAAGAGTAGTGGCTAGAATCCCCCAAATCCCAATCTCGTGTTCTTCTTCCTTTCTGTAGCGATGGCAGGGTATGTTTTGTAGAGTGGTTCTTGAATTATCCCAATTGCCTTTCCCTGTTTCAACTTCGTCGTGGATTTGCTTCTTGAACACATAATATAAGGCTATTTGTTACCAAATTCATCTGCAAGAATGGCCAAAAATTGCAGAATTGACAGTGTTCTGACCCTAAACATCCTAGAGATGCAGATAAACACAAAATTGATCGATAAAACCTATCTGTGGATGAAATTCAAACGAGAGGGATTCATAAAAGAGGGAGAGGGAGAGGGAGATGAAGACTGAGGGACTTTAATCATATGTTTTTGAAAACTTACATGTGGATGAAATCACGTCTCGAACTCTTGGAACCGTACAAATTCTCCTCATTGTCGCCGGGCTGTGGAGGTGGGATGGTAGTTTTATGGGTGGGGAGGAGATACGAGACAACTGCTGGGCAGCCTAAAATCATAGGAGGTAGAAAACGTGGGGCAAAACCTTAACCGACAAAGAAACCGTCGATAACTGCTGATACAGCGGTTAAAAAAGTGAGTTTAAAGGGCTGAGATTAAACCTCAGCAAGATCCAATGGTCAAGGTTGATTTGAAAGTTGTTTACACTTAATGGGAACTATATATATATATATAATTGCTAAAAGTTCATTTTGTAGAAAACTAGGTGATGCGCCGCCCGCGTTGCGGGGCGATGGCCGAATAATTCTCAGCCAATTAAAAAAACAGTACTGTAGTTTTGTTAGAAATAAAAAGTAAAAACAGTGTTACGCAGTTCTTTGACACGATTTTTAGCTGGGAGCAAAGTCATATTTTTATTTTTACTTGGGGAAAAATCAAATTTTTTCCCGAGGGTAAAATCCTAATTTTTAGCTAGGGGAAAACCATACTTTTGTTTTGCACTGGGGCAAAAACGTAATTTTGAATTGAGTGTGATATTGTATTTTTGAACCGAGGGGAAATTCGTAAATTTTAGCTGGGGCGAAAGCATAAATTTATTTTGAACTGGGGGCAAATACGTAATTTTAAACTGTGGGGGAAAACCGTAATGTTAAAGTAGGTATAAAATAATAAACTGGTGTAAATTCGTAATTTTAAGTCGGGGAAAAAGAAAATTTTATTTTGAACTGGGGCGAAAACGTAACTTTTGCTGAGGGTAAAAGCGTAATTTTTTTCGGAGGGCGAAATCGTATTTTTTAGCTTGAGGCAAAAGGGTAAATGTATTTTGAAGTTGAGACAAAACCGTATTTTTTAACTGAGGGCAAAAACGTAATTTTAAAGTGGATATAAAATAATAAACTGGGTGGTCCAATAGGTATTGCTTGCCGCTCATTTGGACCAATGGGAGTAAAACACTATTGCAGGGCAAAAACGTAATTTTAAAGTGTGTATAAAATAATAATCTGGTTGGTTCAATGAGAAAGAGGCGACTACCCATTTAAACCAATACCAAAAAAAAAAAAAAATAAACCTAGCCGTCATTTTGGCCAATCATTTGATTGCCCTATTCCCCCGACAGACTCATCTTAGAAATGTATATGTTGGAAATGGTTTAGGAGTCCAATTAAATGCCCTATGGACTTAATTACGTTGGATATATATCAAATACATGTGGAGGAACCTCCGGTACGTGAAATCGTGGAAAAGAAAAAGAAGCAAGCTAGCAACCTGGTGAACTATTTATATTTTTTTACGAAGAACCATGATCCTGTTTTTGAGTTTGTTTCATGTTTGATTACGAGAGACTAAAACTTTTAAAGCCACTTAGGTTTGGATAATTTATTGATGCGTGTTTAATATTTATTTTGACTATTTAATTTTGACAACGTGTTGGAGTAAATTAGGTATAAGTTGTTGCTAGAATTGATTATGTATGTTACTGTTTTGCTGAATTTGTTGATTTAGTTGATGAGTTTGATGTTTTTGGTAGGAATAAGTCACCACTAGTTGTGTTAAACTTGCTTTTAGGTTCGCGATTCTTAATCTAATTGTTTGAACTTGGTAACAATTCATAACATAAAATCAATTTAAAATAAACTAGACATTAGTGTGCACCCATCTTCTTTGATTCGAGAGATAATTAGAAGTAGCTAGGTAATTCTGTGTATTGTATGGTAGTTTTGAGCACCCGATAACTCGGGGTTCGTCTGCTTATTCGTGTGTCAGTCAGTCCTAGGATTTTGGTGTATCATGTTATAGCTTTCTTCACATCTAGAGGGTTGGTTAAGGGTAGTCTTTGCAATCTAATAGTTGATTTAGGACCTTTAATTAGGCTTGTTTCCTCATAGCACTCCATCACACATTTTGATTGTGTTCATTGATCGGTTTTTAGGTTCTTGAGTTAGTGGGTCACTTTCCTTGTTACCTAATTGCTATAGGAGCTATTCTCTTTCACAAGGGAGTAGTCAGTTAGAAACTGAAACCCAAGTCATTTGTCAGATAGTTGTCTTCACGTGTCATTAGTGATTCCTACCTAAGTGGCGTGTTCATCTCTCTTGGTTGAGTTAACAGTTCTTAGTTGCCTTCGTGATCGTTAGGTTCGTTAGATAGTTAATTTAGTAAAAACATTAGTTATTTAATTCTAAAATAAAAACCAAATTCTTAAAATCAATTTAAGGCTAGAATTGTGATTAGGATTAATATTGCTAGCCTAGAGTCCATGGTTCGATACTCGGTCTTGCTAGTCATGTTGATCAGTTCTGTTTAAAACATAAAGGAAAACGAAATAACATACCTTTGATTGCATCAGTAGAGAATCCAGTCAGAGACGCAGCCACGGAGTTCGACATAGTTGTCAGTTTAGATCTGGTTCCTCCTTAGGGTGTAAAGTGATGATGATGGTGAACCGAAAGTAGGGAGGTTTCGGTTATAGAGAGAGAGGGACGAATTGTGATGTTATGTTGTTAGGTTGTGTGTCTTACCTTTAACCTCTCTAATAATCTCATTATATATACACCCAAGAGGAAACCCAATTAGTTAATAAGGGTAATATGGTCCATCAACAATTACCACCTAATTATTAATAGGTTATTAATATATTTTGATCTATATTATATAAATGATAATGATGGCTACTAGATTAAATATAAATAAATAAATATTTAATCTTACATTCTCCCACTTAGCCGAATAATCATTTATCATGAGTATTAGATTAGTCTGATCAGAAGTTAATACTTATTTTAGCCTTAAACAAGTACTATAGCAGAGAAATACAGCCGTTGAATCATTATGCGACTCAAGACCCCCATTAGTCATACTATAGCCTTAATTTAAAACCTAACAGTTATGATCAAAATAAGTAAGCCCTTTAACGTTTGATTTGTATTTATAGTTGTCTATATGTCATTACACCGGCAGAACATATGTAAGAGACATACAAAATCAAACTGATGAGGAATATTAAAAGTTAATCATTCATAGTACGATATGCAGTTGTACATAGTCATCAATAAACCCGTGATTATTATAAGCGCTTACATAATAGTTATGGGTGATAGACTTTTAGTTATAGGATCCTTAAGCATATCATGAATGCATTCGATACAAAGATTTAGTTTCCTCAATTCGTTCATAAACGAATAATTAATTGTGTATCGAAGTTTAATGCAGCACCTCTCGAACTGTTACTGTTCAAGGAGACATGGTAGCTGACTTTATCACAATAAGTCTTCAATATATTAATTAGATGGAGTTAATAAATTTATGAGTCCACTGATAAATTTTCAACAACATTTAGTGACTATTGCTTTGTGATCAACAATATATTATATCGTTATAACTTAGGTTGTTATTATCAGTTTATTATGACTCCTCCATAAGATAGGTTTTGTCTGCTGACATAAAGATATACCCGAAATTACATTTTGTCATCTTTGAATATTACAAAGTTAGAGTAATAAACCGGGTTGAGTTCACTTCTTCTTTAAATTATAGCCTCTCGTTTCTTTTAAAGATATTGTAATACTCTATTAGATGCTTCACATTAATCTAGACATATCTAGTGTGTTGCAATGTGAATAATACTTAAACGAGTATAGACTTAAACTTACATAAGGCTTCTAATTAATGAAGCGTAAGAAATAATCTCATTTATCCTATTGTCCTCTAAAGGAGAGCAGTACTGTCACACCCCAACCGATGGCGGAAACATCGGGATGAGACGAACAAATTGCTCAAAACAACATAACACTAAATGTGACAATATGAATTAAATCGTTTTATTAAATTCTAAGGTAGGGTACATAGTTCCAAATAAATAAACATAACATTCGACAATAATCAAAAATGCTAAGTGGGTTTCTAATGTCCATCCTAGCTTGATTCTTGTTTTCTTGATCATTCAACCTGCAATATGTATTAAAATAAAATCAACAAAAGCATGTTGGCGAGTATACAAGTTTTCATACATAGCATAGTACGTGTTTAAAATGTTGCTCATATCCATATGTGAGATACAATATCATATTGACAGTATATACTCGAAACGATGTTACTCTATGTGTCCAAACCAAAGTTTAACGCAATTAAAGTGTACCCAAACGAGTTTGAGTAGGTTGACATAGTTTAAATCTAACAATACCTGCTCATAGAACAGGAGGGGCGTTTCTCAACCTATAGCGCTACCATTGTTAGGGGAGGCTTGTACGAAGTTAATGAACACATAGTCATTAGGTGTTTACAGTAGCATAACATGTCTAACATGATTAAAATGTATCACATAGAATAAGGATAGAGTGTGCATAAAATGTTTAACGTGTTGTGATGTTTGATATGTAATACATATTGCACCCAAAAGTGTAAAACGAAAATGGGTCATGTATACTCACATTGATTGCGTTGCGCTTTCTTGTAAGAAGGTACGAGTAAAGATGGAGAACCCAAATGCACGAGAGTGATTATCCTAGAGATTTAGAATACCACACAACGTTCTTATTAATATTTATAGGTTAAATAAGATCCTACTTTCGATTGTTTGTATATTATAATTTATCTTGTAATAAACCTTTATTGATATAAAGGATTTATAATAAAATGTTGTTTATTGGTTTTATTAAAAAGGAAGTTTAATTATAAGAGAAAAGAGAAATAAATAAAACTAATATTTATAAGTTGCATTGCATTTATGTTGAGAACTTAACTTTCATTTATATAGAAGCTAAGCCATATACTGGTTTCAAAAAAAAGCATATTGCAATAACAATGTAGGGGACAAGGTTCGAACCCACGACCTCCTGGTCGCTCTACTTGGTTCTGTTATATATTTTAAACAGGAAGAAGACTCATGTTTTTAATATTGAAAATTCTTATTTCATGAATTTTGACAAACAAAACCTTGTTTAAACTTTGAAACGTATTTTTAGCATTGAAAACTCTCATTTCATGAACTTAAAACTTATTTTTAGTATTGAAAATTTCATGAACCTAAAATTTATTTTTAGTATTGAAAACTATCACTTCATGAAATTTAAGCTAAACTTTGAAAATATATGTTATCACCTAGTTAAGCGACAGTGTGTATATCTCTATATATATATATATAAACTCTCTTTGACAGGTTACTAATATCGAACAGAGCACAATGTTTCAACAATGTTTCAAGGAAGAATTAAAGAGATGACCAAGAGATATACCGAGAGAACCAAGTTAAACTCCGACGTGAATCCCGAGACGTGTATCATCTTCTTCAAAAGGACAATTCGTAACTGTTTAGGAATTCGCTCAATAAGTTCGGTTGTTCAAATGAAGAACATACCAGAATTTAATAATACATGTCAACGGAATGTTAAACGAGGAGTAAAAGAAACAAGAAAGTATATACCGAACGTGAACGACGTGGAGGTTTCCGGTCGTCTTCTCGATCTCCGGCGATGTTTGTTTCTCTCTGGCAAAGCTCCGGTTGTTCCGGCGAGAGTGCGAGGTTATGCGAAAAGTGTTGCGGTGTTGTGTAGTGTCACGGTTCAAGGGGAGAGGAGGTGTGTGGGGTATCGAGATGTCGAGAAAGGTTTGTGGGTGTCGGTTATATAGTATCTCGCAAGTCTCGTAATTCTGGAAATGGTTGGTGCTTGATTCGTATGCGGGTTGTAAAATATGTCAAGATTTATGATTGGTGTTAAAACGGAAACGCGGAATTGTTATAATTTCCGAAAAAAAAATTCGTGTATAAGAATGAGGACTTGGTTCACGGCCATGTTCATGATTATGTTTAAAAGGAAACGCGGATCACAAATTTCGATCCCGATAAATCAGCTATCAAGCAGAAAAAGGAAACTCACATGGTTGACATGCTGTGTTCTAGGCGGCAAGTTTAAAAAAGGAATCAGCGATTAAATAGGGCATATATATCGAAGGAAATGGATTTAGTAACAAATCTGATTAGTGGTGGAGTGGTAAGATGGCTGTTTGTTGGACTGTTCAACGCGGGTTCGAGTCCTGGCATAAGCCACCTTTTTTTTATTTTTGCATTTAACTGACTTAACTGACTTTTCTAACTCAGTTAGTGGTTCTCTCTTATTAATACTAACCTAGTTAGCTTGTAACTCTTAATCTAACTAACTTTGCTAACCTTTAATATGTTTTTCTTAACTTTGTTAATTTGAATTAACCCAAACTAATAATTCTTTTATTTAAAAAAACATTTATTTATTTAATTAATTAAAATATTAATTTATTTATTTAGAAAAGAAAAAAAATATAGTTTATTAACTTAACTTTCTTAACTCGCTTATGTACTAAATCTTATAATTATTTGTTTTAACTAGACTAACTAAATTACTATTATAAAAAGAATAAAATTTCTTAATTGTAAATTTAGTTAAATAAAACAATATTGATAATTATTTCTTTAATAATTGAATATAGGATTTAAATAAATATTGAATAAATAAATAAATGATTAAAAGTGAATAAATGATTTAAATAAAAGAATAAATAATTAATAAATAATGTATTTAATTTAAATAAATGAATAAATAAATAATTTTATAAACGCGAAAATTTACGGAGCGTTACAGTCTCCCCTACTTTAGGAGATTTCGTCCTCGAAATCAAAGAGAAGATTTTTGAAAAGATGACATCTACGAATTCAAGTTGTGAATGAGACTTTGATCATAATGATTCTTTAAGAAAAATTGTTTAATGCATGTAATATGTAGCACCTTGTTTCACATTGTGTTTCACGTAGGATAACATGAATAAAGTGACATGAATTTTCACATAGGGTAACATGTATGATAAAAGCATGATAAATTTAATTTGCTCACGAAGGAGTATCATTAATTGTTTTAGGTTGCGACAATAGTGTGAAATGTGTCTCCTAGCTAGAAATGAATGAAACGCTCAAACGTAAAACACATAATAATTGAGATAACATAAAAGAGATTTAACATAAAACATGGATTAGTTAATTAAGTGTTAACAAAACCAAGTATTTAATAGCAAACCATCTGTTAGCGCGGATCGATTAAACAGCTTAAAATAATGAGGTTTCCAGTCTTGTGTGATCAGTAATGCCCAAGTCTTGTGCGATCAATAAGGCCCAAGTCTTGTGCGATCAATAAGGCCCAAAACTTGTGCGATCAGTAAGGCCTTGTGCGATCAATAATGACTTGTGCGATCAACAATGACTTGTGTGATCAGTGAGGCCCAAATCTTGTGCAATTAGTCAGGCCCAAGTTTTGTGCGATCAGCACTGTCTTGTGCGATCCACAAGTCTTGTTCGATTACCCTTGTGTAACTGTCTTGTACGATCAGACCACGTCTCATGTGATCTGATCTTGTGCAACTGAAGGGAAAACTTGTGCGATTAGTTCATTTATAATTTCGAACCTACTGTTAATAGCTGTTTCTTGTGATTATAACTAAAACTCGAAATTTAAGGGATTGTGGGATAGTGTTTCCTATTTTATTTATGATCTAAACTTATCAAATATTTCGAAAATAATAACCGAAAAATCTATCAACAGTTTTCGAAATTTTAATAGATAAAATTCAGATCAAACATTGGAAAAAACATCCACTAATCCAAATTATATTCCAAATCTTAGGGAATTTTCGAGTTTTATTTAGAACAAAAGATTAACCCTAAAAAATAAAAACATAATTCTGGTTTCCGAAATCTAAATTTTAAGACTTTCTTTAATGGATTTCGAATATTAGTTTACCCATTATAATTTCGAGTCAATTTATCAAACATATTTTTCTGAAAATAGGGATTTCGGTACCAAGGAACCCGAAAACAGCCGAGACCTTTTAAGGCTTTAAAATTTTCGTTTTCTAGATTTTTGTTCCCAGAATAATGGATACAAAACCAGAACTGATTTATCAACATATGCTCTGATACCACATGTTGATCAGTTCTGTTTAAAACATAAAGGAAAACGAAATAACATACCTTTGATTGCATCAGTAGAGAATCCAGTCAGAGACGCAGCCACGGAGTTCGACATAGTTGTCAGTTTAGATCTGGTTCCTCCTTAGGGTGTAAAGTGATGATGGTGGTGAACCGAAAGTAGGGAGGTTTCGGTTATAGAGAGAGAGGGACGAATTGTGATGTTATGTTGTTAGGTTGTGTGTCTTACCTTTAACTTCTCTAATAATCTCATTATATATACACCCAAGAGGAAACCCAATTAGTTAATAAGGGTAATATGGTCCATCAACAATTACCAACTAATTATTAATAGGTTATTAATATATTTTGATCTATATTATATAAAGGGGAATTGGCCTGTAATAATCCCACCTAGACCTTATTGGTCATTAATAATCCCACCTCAGAATATTCCCCCCACCAGTCCCACCTTTCACCTATTTTTCCTACAATGGTCCCCCGTTAAAAAAACTTAACGGAGTTAAGCTTTTTTCCAAATTACAAACAGATTTTTTAGGGCTTTTGATCAGAACGATGATACAAGTCCATTGATGTAAAACTTACTTCGAAATGGTGCTCCAAGTGGCTTGATTTTAGTTAATTGGAAATTTAAACACCCGAATTGAAGCACCGTTTTCATCGTTTGGAGCACCGTTTCGAGGCAAGTTATACATCAATGGACTCGTATCGTCGTTCTAATCAAAGCCCTAAAAAATTTGTTTGTAATTTGGAAAAAAGCTTAACTCCGTTAAGTTTTTTTAACGGGGGACCATTGCAGGAAAAATAGGTGAAAGGTGGGACTAGTGGGGGGAATATTCTGAGGTGGGATTATTAATGGCCAATAAGGTCTAGGTGAGATTATTACAGGCCAATTTCCCTTATATAAATAATAATGATGGTTACTAGATTAAATATAAATAAATAAATATTTAATCTTACAAGTCATACTACTTTCACATCTGGTTCACTTGACGTTATGTACACATCTGGTTCACTTGACGTTATGTACAGTTAGTGAGTTCTGCTTTTAAAACTTGGTCATACAAAATTAATTGCCAAAATCACACATCACAAACAAACTCACAATCTACAAGTTTGATCTTTCTCTATCTAAGATTCTCTATCTCTATAGAAACCCTTGGAAAAACCAACACCTAAATCTTCTTTCATTTAGATATTTATATGTTTGGGCCCAAGGCCTTAGGCCCCTAATGGGCTTAACTCACCATTAGGTTATAAATTGAAGCCTAAAGCATATTTACAAGGTAATTACCTAAAAAACCAAAAAGTTAAACATCTAGCTAACTTTCACAAAATGTATATCAACAGAAGCAACCAGTGGGGTCATCCTCTCGCTGAAAGTCGTAATCCATTGATAGTTTAGAAGAAGTTCTAACCAATGCCTATACTCACGTCTCATGCAACTCGACCATTGGAAACAACGCTCGTATCCATAAATGTTTTTGTAAAGAAATCGGTGCTACGCCTCGAACCCCCGAACACTTAAAGTCACATTGGCACATCCAAACTCCAGTAAACAAGTTTACCGGTATGTTCAAGGAATGGCAATCAGATTAAGAAAAGCGATTGGTCAGATGATCTAGTTATGAATCAAACCACATGTTCAATATTGTAAAAAACGTACCAAAATGACATGAACCGCCACCCATCCGACCAAAGGGGACTAAGACAACTTCCATCGACTATACCATGTCCGCTTTCCACACGAACACAGTTGGCGTCGATCCTCGACGCTAATGAAACTCCGGAGTCGATTGCCAATTTTGGGGTTAGTCTGGAGGAAGAATATGAAGACCTTGTTCATCCAATTGGCCAAAAAAAGGCAAAGACGGCGAAAGTAAAGGAAAAAAGCAAAATTGAAGGCGACATTGAGACGACGAACTCAAGGTGCGGATGTCAGTATATGTGGATAAATGAGTGGAAACTATAGACATGTTCAAAGGTCAAATGAAAAAAAAAAATCTATATATCTAATGGATTCGCACATGTAGTTAGATTGTATGAAAACGCATTTCGAGTTAAAAGAGACGATAAAAATACAACATAATTTGTCTTATTTAATTTTTGTTTAAGTATGTTCTATTATTTAAATATATATGAAATATAAAATATAAATTATTATAAAATTATAAAAGTGATTTGATTTATATTAAATTAACTGGGAAAGTAGGTAATAAAGTTGAGTCTGAGGTGAAGGTTTGTAGTAGGGGTGGGATGTTTTACCTAAAATACCGGTATCGTATCGATACCGTGCCGACCAATCATAAACGGTACCGGTACTGATACTGTTATTTTTTCGAATTTCGGCATGGGTAAATAACGGTATCAATACCAGTATTTTTGGTTGAAACCGGTATTAGTACCGAATTTTAATAAGGAATTCGAAGTGTTTATTTATTTTTTTTTACTATATTTATCCTTCAATATAATTGATGAAACAATGGTTAACCTGGCAGGGTTAACTCACTGGTCTCGTCAAGAAGGGTTAATCCCTTCCTCTCGAGGATCGCTGGATGGATCGTCCGCCGGTTGATCTCCTGCACAAGGAAACAAGCCGTGACTCGTAACAAGGAGGATGGGGTGGGGGTGCTCCTTGTTACCACTTTCCGGCGTGAGAATCAGTAATTTGCTTGGGAAGCAAAGTGTGATAATAGTAGTAGTGAGAGAGTTGTGAAGAGATACCTGAAACCTGGTTTGGGGTTGGTATTTATAGCCTAGGAGTGAAGGAGGAGCTGAAAGGACAGACTGACGACGTGCTGCCCTTATGCAGGTGTGTCAGGCTTGTCGGTTGTGGAGGTGAAGCCACGTCCTACTGCAGTGTCAGTCTGTTGCTCACGTGTGGTCTGACAGGCGACTGTCATTGGTGCCACTTGCTCTGTACTGTCAGTCCCACTTGCCTTGTGGGCAGGATGCGGTGCCGCGCCGCATCGCTACCTGCGGTAACTGCCGTTGTTCCCGCGTTGTCCTTCTGGCAAAGACTGTGGGATGCGGTGCCGGGCCGCATTGCCACTTGAGGTGACTGTTGCTGTTATCCTGATCCCTTGTATTGATAGAAGTGTTCACAGGATGCGGTGCTAGGCCGCATCGCTTGTGTACACCGTTTTCATACACTAGATGCGGTGCCACGCCGCATTGTTATACCGTTCTCATACTCCAGGTATGTCCTCTTCCATCATTGGGCAGATTAGATTCGACCTCTGTGTTCGCGCGTGCCCGCATGGACACAGATAAGTCTTTAGCTAGTGGGGGTTTCGATAAGGGTAATGGTCACTCGCGGTCATGCTGACGCGAGATCTGGGACCATACCCCTTCAAGTCCCCCCAGTCGAGTGCTGTTTCCGTATGCAAGTTGCATGTGGGAGGAGTACTGGACTATGGTGTCTAGAAGGTAGTGCGTATGTTGTAGAAGATTCTGGGCCATGTTGATGGCTCCTGCTTCTAGAAAATCAAGCCGGGGATCTGGTAGAGTCGTGTGACGCCTCTTCCGTACCGGTGAGTAAGTTTCGTCTGATGCAAAATTCTCAGCCTAGGGTTTTGATCTGGTAGCATGGGCTACCTTTTTCTGATGTCATCAGGGTTGGGTGCCACCTGTTGGTGTGGCGAACCAACCTCTGAGATTGTGGTTGAAGATGTCCACAAACTTCGAACCAACCTTTGAGGTGGTGAATGAAGAAGAGAGTAGGCTTCGAACTAACCTTTCTAACGGTGACGGACGATATCCGTAGCCGCAACTCTAGTTGTAACCTCTGCGGTAGCTGATGCAATGCTGTGAGTGTCGTTGCTCAAGCTCAATGTTCAGCAATTGGACATGTAATGATGATCCCTTTTTTGTGGGGTGTTCATGTTCTTTCAATTAGTTCTCAAGTAACCGCACGTCCTTTGCGGTTACCTCATTGCTTGGCATTATTGGCCGTGTTTGGTCGAACAATGTGAGGTACTTGCGTCATTGTTGGTCGTGTTTAGTCGAACAATGTGAATCTGGATAATGGTCAAATAAACATGGTTATAGGCACGGTTGTGCCCACCATTGTTTATTCTATCCAGCTTATAAGTGGGCAAACAAAGTCATAAGCAGACTTGTTACCACTGTTTCTCGCTTGTTGCTCGACGAGATCTCTTTAATTGTTTGGGAATCTCGTTCGTACTCGTTCTGTAGCCACTTTCCTTCACGCTTCAATGGGAAGTAGTTTTCCTTTAAGTAGCTTTGTTCATCCACGTGATGACTTAGTCGTGGCTCTTCCGTAGCAACCATTTGCGGGGTTGCATTCCGCCGCAGCTACTCGTGAGTGTATGCGGTTTCTTTCAGAAGACTCGCTTTGAAAGAAGGTTTCTCTTTGATGTAGCTATTGAAGGATCAAGAGTCAGGGTTGCTGATGTGCGGTCGCGCATCATTCTTATCCTTTTCCCTACGGAGAAACTATTTGCGTACCCTCTGTGGTTGTGAACCGGACACGAGGGATTTGAAGCTTGAAGAACTTCAAGGTGATGCGGTTTACCTGTTCCTGAGATGCGGCTTTCGCAGTCCAAAGAACAACGCTGGTTCTGAGTATCTGACACACATGTACGGGCTCGTGTGTCATCTCCGCATATTCCACGTGTGCTCGTGAGTATATGTGGATATTGATTTATCCCCTTTCCATAGTGTAAATATATTTTTCCTATTTTTTGAGGGTTGTAAAAAACGACATTCGGTATGGGTTATGGCGCGGAATACCAGAGAAACCGCATGCCGCTTATATTTGGATAGTGTGGTCGCTTTTTATTGCATACGTGGCTGGACGCACGTGTGAGTTGGTGAAAGTTGGTAGGATTTTCTGCATGTGCTGATAGGAAAGGACGTTTGCACTGCCCAAGGTCATTAATGCACTGTAGCAGGAGTGTAAATGTCTCCTTTGTCAGGCGCGTGGGCGGCCACGCGCGCGTGGTAGCTGTCAACGGGACTGTCCCTGGACACGTGTCGCCGCGTAACTCGTTCATTTTTATCATGATGATTCGGTTACCCCTCCGCATTAATTGCGATGAGTATATAAGGGGAAACCGTTTGTGGTTTCCCCTCGCTTGTTCAAAAATTTCAAAAAATTTCCTGGTGAGAGGAAAAGGGTTTCTTCATCTTCTCCGATTAATTGTTTGACTTTTCCGGTGAGGTTTCCAAGTTTGTTGTGAACGTAGTTTGCTGTCTGCTTTATTACATTCCCTGATGGCTGAACCATCCAATCCCCACCATGCTGAGGGTGACAACCCTGAACATTCGTTGTCGTTAGCGGCGGAAGAAGATGAAGATGATGGTGGTGCCCCCGGCGGTGGCCTACCAGTACTAAAGTGGTCAAAGGGTCAGTTTGAGACCCTGATGACCAGTGTTCAAATGCCCAAAGAGTTTGGGGCTACATACCCACAAGAAGGTGACACCGGTGCCGACGCTCCGGCGGGATGCCTCACCCTGTGGGCTGACTTCTTTTATGATGGCAACCTCCGACTGCCATTGACGGTTTTAGTTGCCGAAGTGTTGGAGTACTATCAGATTCATATCTCCCAACTGAGCCCGTTCGGGATGTTTCGAATCCGGAATTTTGAGTACACCTTTCGTGCTCTTGGTTTGGAGATTACCGTTGAAAATTTTCGGCGGTTCTACGAGTTGACGGTGAACACCGGGTTCTTTTCCTTCAGTCAATGGTATGGGAGCACCAAGCTAATGACCCCTCCCAAGGGTATCACAAAGTGGAAGAAGAAATTCTTCTACGTTAAGGCTACCGCGGTCGTTGCTAACATGACCTTGCGGAATGTGAATGAGGCCATTCCTGCCGAGGATATTGCTCTTCTTAGCGCGAAGACGGTGGAGTGGTTTCCCAGACTGAAACCCATTGAATTCAAAAAACTGGACAACTCGGAGCTGTGGGTGCTGCGGATGATGTTGATCAGGCCTGATAGGAGGGCAAGGCACGTTGTGCGGGAAAAGAGTGGTGGTAAGTATTTTACTCTTGTGCGGTTTCCTTACTTCCTTGTATGTTACTGAATTTGCAAGTGTATTATCAGAGGACGCTGCCCTGTGGAGGATATTTGATCTGACTTTCACGGGTAAGGTTGAGTTACTTCCGTGCGCGGAAGGTGAAGGTTTTAACCTGGACATTGTTGACAACTTTCGCGTTCCTAAGCGCGAGGCGCTGAATGCACCTCTGCCGCAAGGCAAAGGTATAATCCATAACCTTCGTAATTGCTTTGTAAAGGAGATTCTTCTTTCTTATTTGGTCTTTTGATGATTTGAACACAGGTATTCTTGGGGCTCTGGGCAAATTTGAGGCGAAGGGTGCCCCCAAGAAGCATGCGGAGAAAAAGCATGCAGAAAAAATTGTGCGGGGTCGCCAGAAGAACCCTGAGGCTACTGCTGTGCCTTCTTTGGTTCCGCATGCGGCAGTATCTCTCGTTCTTGTTAACGCAGATATACCAATTACGTGGTAGTATCTGACACCCTTGAGGGTTTGGGTGTTCCAGGTGGTGGTGCGGCTGTAGGCAGGACCTCTGCGGGTTCCAAGCATGCAGATGAGAAGAAGAAACGGAAGATAGATGATAAGGCTGCTGGTGCCGCTGAGAAGAAGCGTCCAAGGATACAGATCAAACGGACCACTACGGTTTCTCAGGCGAAGCCTGCGGTTGCGGATGGTAAGTGTCATAACCTTATAAGTTTTTGCCATTATAACTTGTTTTTGATGGTTATTGTTGTTTTGCTCGCAAAACCGCAAGATGGAGACTTCTCCTCTTTGTTTGATGCTCCCCTTTCTCCCCCGCATGACACGGCTGCGGATGCGGGGGTTAATAAAGAATTTACCGGCCCTTTCGTCAAGGTGGTAAGCGAGCCCTCTGTGCAGGCAGAGGATACTGGGAAGAAAGCTGCGGCTCAGATCTATGACACGGTTGATTCCTCTGACAATCTGATCTCCCGGAGGATACTGGTGATCTGAACCTTAAGTTTGCTGATGGTGAAAAGCAACAGTCTGATGCTGAAAAGCACAAGTCTCCTGCCGCCGCGAAGGTTTCTGGTTCCGCTTCCGGGGGTGCGGTTTATGAAGGACCTCCTATTCAGCCTGGAGACTCTGAATTAGAGTTTTACATCCGCACCTATACGGAGGATCGGAGTACGAGCTACCACCGACCCCCTGGAGTGTTATGCAAGGGATGATATTTCAAGTGATCCTTCTGCTTGTAAGGAGATTTTGGGTGGCTTAGGCACTCCGTTTGAAGTTAACCGTGCCCGTGCCTTGTCCCGTGAGCTCCGTATCAACCAACTCTCCTCCATGCTTGTGGGGAGTTCCATAATGGCGAATGCCATTATGGAAGATTACAAGGTGATGTGTGTAAAATACAACATATAAATCACATCAATTAAGGCATAAAACTAACCCTTTTTAAGTACTAATGTTGGAAAAAGAGTGTTTTTGTCTTCCTTTTGTATTTTCAGGATGAAATGAGCTCAAATTCACAAAAGAAGCAAAAAGACAACTAATTCTACCATAAATACAAGAAAAGGAATAAAAGTAGACTGCCCGGACCCTCAACGGCATCCTCCAAGGCAAAGAAGAGAAAGCAGAAGTCTGAACACGCCCCGTGCTCAGCCAGCACGGGGCCGTGCTCAAGAAGCAGCAGAAAAGACAAACCTATAGAAGCTTCTATTGCCCACCACGGGGCCGTGTCCAGCGGGCACGGGGGCGTGGTGAAAGTACAGCAGGCGCATTAATTGTAATTGCGAATTACAATTAATGAGGAGAGAGAGTGTCAGACGGGCACGGGGGCGTGTCCAGCGGACACGGGGCCGTGCCCAGCCTTCTGTTCAGCCTATAAATAGGGGTGCTTGGTTTCATTCCATCTCATCCCTTGGCACACCACCTCTCTCACACTTCATCCACCACCCACCAGCACCATAACACCATCATCCACCACCATCATCCATTGTCCATCGTAGAGTGTGTGAGTCGTCTCGGGATCCAAGATTGATCGTAAGAGTTCTTGACAATCAAGGCCATGTTTGCCTAAGTCTCTTACATCACTTGGTGAAGACAAGTGTTTAGTATAATACTTTTTATTTTTAATCTTTTGCACTTTTTATTTGGTTTTGTATTAATGACTTTAATAACTAGTTACTTATGTTGAAGGTGATCTTTCCTTATCGTTTGTCCGTGGTGTCTTGGCGTTATTTTACTGTCTATATAAAATAAAAGATTTTCACCATTCATATCTCCACGGTCTATATGGAGGTATGTTGGCTACCTGGTCGGGGGTTAAGGGAACGGTTTGGTAAGGGTCTTGCCCTTGTTCAGCGTTTAGAGGTCCTGCTTGGGACCTGGGTCAAATTTAGTAGGATCTCCTTCAATGCCCATAGGTATTGGATGGCGGGGATCCAAACTCTTTGACCCCCTCATAAGTTAACTATTATTAATACTATAACCCGGCTATTTAGGACTGTATCCCTGCTGACTCAGACTACTTAGTCGAGGGTAACGTCACCGCCGAAAGCGGGGCCTACCACAATTTGCATTAATAACTTAATTCATTATCTTTCAATAATCCGACCCTTTAGGATTGTATCCTTGCTGACTCAAACTACTGGGTTGAGGGTAACGTCGCCTTCAAAAGAGGGGCCTACTACAATAACTAAGATAATCTCTTAAACAAGTGCAAAAGTGCGAAAATAATCAAAGGTTATACTAATACACGTGTCGGATCCAAGTGATTCATCTTGTCTATCTGTTTTATTTTATTTTATTTTATTTTTCAGCATTTAGTTAATTTTTATTTTCTTAGTTTAAAACATTTTTCTCACTTTTTGATTTGATTAGACGTTGAAGATAAACCGGTACTAAAAGCTCTTGTGTCCTTGGACGACCTCGGTATCTTACCAACACTATACTACGTCCACGATGGGTGCACTTGCCCATATGTGTGTTTAGTGTTAGTAAATATCGTGTTTTATAAATTTAAAACTTGGCTAAAAGTGTAAAAAAAGGGGCTTAAATATACATCTAAACTATAACACACTTCACGCACATCAAGTTTTTGGCGCCGCTGCCGGGGACACAAGGATTTTAAGAAAGCTTAAAATCGACGGCCTAATCAGTTTTTCAAAACCTTTTTAAAACACGCGCATTTTTCTGCATTTTAGTTTAGTTTTGCATTTACAGTCGCCTGAACACGGGGCCGTGCTCGCTGAACACGCCCCCGTGCCGCATATTTTTAGTTCGATACCCAGATACAGAGTCTGAACACAGGGCCGTGCTCACTGAACACGCCCCCGTGCTCAACGTGACCAGTAACTTTAATTAAAACGCCCAGATACAGACCCTGAACACGGGGCCGTGCTCACTGAACACGGGGCCGTGTCCAGCTTCTGTTTCCATCTTTATTTTTGTTTTCTGGTCCCGAGACTCAGTTGTGGTCTGCTGAGTGATTCTTATGGATCAATACTCAGGAGGTTACAACTACACCTATGATGAGGACGATTATAGGGGTAATTATTGCACTAATTGTCGTAACGCACGCTCGGTTCAATATAATAACTCATATCAACCATCCAATTCACACAACTATTATGAGGAGCCCAGGTACGAGCCATCAACTTCATACACATCCTATGAAGACCAAAGGTATGAACCTCCTCCCTCATACTCATATTTTGATGAACCAAGGTATGAGCCTTCATACTCATACTTTGAAGATTCAAGATATGAGCCACCACCTTCATACTCTTATTATGAGGAACCATGGCGTGAACAACCCACCTCATATGAGTACTATGAAGAACAAAGTTTCGACCCTTATCCATCATATACTTACAATGAAGAACAATGGTGTGAGCCATCTACTTCATATGAGTACTATGAGGAGCCAAGGATCAAACAACCGGATTCAAGCTTTGAGGATCCAAATTCTTTTTCTCTCACCGAAGTGACCAATAGGATATTAGAACACATTAAAACTATCGAACGTTACATGAAAGAATCTCGCGCAAGGGAAGAGGAATCCCGCGCAAGAGAAGAATTAAATTGTAATAATAACGTAGAGATAGTTGAAAATGTAAAAATGGAAGAACAAGAAAGTGAAAAACCAACACATGAGTTAAACAATGAAAAAGGTGAGTCCGATAATGTTAAAATTCATGAAGAGTCTAATTTTGAAGAAATTAATCTCTTGTCACCTACTTTCGAAAATCATTGTTTAGTAACCCCTCATGCCAAGTTTTTAAAAGAGTTAAACACTAGTGCCAAAATCAAAGAACTAGTGAGTGTTAAGTTAACTAATGATCAAACTTCACTAATAAAAGAAGACCCTTTTGAAATTAACATTACACCGGTTCCATGTTTCTTTCAAAATTCATTTATTAGTAATATCACTATTGATAAAGATCTTTGTGTTAACATAATGCCTAACTACATTTTTGAAAAATTAAGTATTAGTGATTTTACTCCACTTCAAATTCCCATTTTTCTCTCCGATCGAAAAGTGATAAAATCAATCGGTGTAGTTGAAGATGTTTTGATTCACACAAATCAATTGGTAATCCCAACCGACTTCGTCATCCTTGATGACGCCCCTCTAGTCTTGGGAAAACCTTTTGTAAAAACTCATAAAGCATTGAAAAACCGGAAATTCAACAATCTACCTCTCCAATTAGGGGCATTCAAAAGGAGCATCGATCTTGAGCGTTCAATGAAATATCCTTTTGTCAATAATGACCCCCTAATTGAAGATGAAGCTGAACCACCCGATACAACTAACGAAGAAGACCACTTTGTCGAAGAAGAGATAGCCATAGAACAAACCTTTAAGGTTCTTAATCTAGATGAGCCACAAAATAAGGTGTCTTCTAAAGACCCACCCATTGAGCTCAAAGAACTCCCTAAAGGTTTGGAATATGCTTTTCTAGGCAAAGATGGTAGTTTACCTGTAATTATTTCATCTAAATTAAGTAACGTAGAAAAAGAAAAATTAATTAACCTACTTAAAAAACACAAAAACGCGATCGCTTGGAAGCTTGTAGATATTAAAGAAATAAGCCCTTCCATGTGCACGCACAAAATTTTAATGAATGATGACTACAAAACGGTAATTCAACCACAACGAAGAGTGAACCCCAATGTTCAAGAAGTGGTTAAAAATGAAGTCATCAAGTTGCTTGACGCCGGACTAATCTACCCTATCTCCGATAGCCCGTGGGTAAGTCCAGTTCAAGTAGTCCCGAAGAAAGGAGGTATGATGGTAATAACTAATGAGAAAAATGAATTAATACCAACGAGAACCGTCACAGGATGGAGAGTTTATATAGATTATAGGAGATTAAATGAAGCAACAAGGAAAGACCACTTTCCTTTACCCTTCATTGATCAAATGTTAGAACGACTGTCCGGTCATAAATTTTATTGTTTCTTAGATGGTTTTTCAGGTTACTTTCAAATACCGATAGCACCAGAAGACCAAGAGAAAACAACTTTCACATGTCCCTATGGAACTTTCGCATATCGACGCATGCCATTTGGTCTATGTAATGCGCCTGCAACATTCCAACGTTGTATGGTGCCCATTTTCCATGATATGATAGAAAAGACAATGGAAGTCTTCATGGACGACTTTTCCATCTTTGGAGACTCATATGACCAATGCCTCGATAATCTTGAACGAATGCTATCCCGATGTGAGGAAACTAACCTCGCCCTTAACTGGGAAAAATGCCATTTCATGGTAACAGAGGGAATAGTACTCGGTCACAAAATCTCAAGCGAAGGAATGGAAGTTGATCGAGCAAAAATAGAAACTATTTCTCGATTACCTCCTCCATCCTCCGTAAGAGCAATCAGAAGTTTCCTAGGGCATGCCGGATTTTATAGAAGGTTTATCAAGGACTTTTCAAAAATTTCAAGGCCTCTAACAAAATTACTTGAAAAAGATGCACCCTTCATCTTTGACAAGGAATGCAATCAAGCATTTCTAACCCTCAAGGAAATGCTAGTCAATGCACCTATCATGATAGCGCCGGATTGGAAATTTCCTTTCGAAATCATGTGTGATGCAAGTGACTTTGCTGTTGGAGCAGTCTTGGGACAAAGAAAAGAAAAGCATTTCCACCCAATCTATTATGCTAGTAAAACTCTTAATGATGCACAAGAAAATTATACAACTACAGAAAAAGAATTACTAGCAGTGGTATTTGCTTTTAATAAATTTCGTTCTTATCTTGTGCTTTCTAAAAATATCGTCTATACAGACCATGCAGCCATCAGGTACCTCTTCAAGAAACAAGACGCAAAACCCCGTTTGATCAGATGGATTCTACTCCTCCAAGAATTCGACATCGAAATCAAGGACAAAAGAGGAGCAGAAAACACTGCTGCAGATCATCTCTCACGTTTAGAAGACCCAGCTTTGGAAATGACCAGGGACGAGCAAATCAACGAGAAATTTCCCACAGAATCCTTGGAAATGATGGAAAGTAGACAAGAGCCATGGTATGCCGACTTCGCTAATTTCCTAGCTAGCGGTATAGTCACCAAGGGATGGCCACATCATCAAAGAAAGAAATTCTTTGCTGATGTAAAGCATTACTTTTGGGAAGATCCCTATCTTTTCAAAATGTGTGCCGACCAACTCATCCGAAGGTGTGTCCATGGTAATGAAGCACGAAGAATTCTCCGTCATTGTCATGAAGGTCCGTACGGAGGACATCATGGTGCCGCAAGTACCGCACGAAAGGTATTTGACTCAGGATTTTACTGGCCAACCATTTACAAGGATGCACAAAACCTTGTAAAGACATGTGATGCCTGCCAGAGATCAGGTAATATTTCTTCCAAACACGAAATGCCTCAAAATGGCATTCTCGTTTGTGAAATCTTTGATGTGTGGGGACTCGACTTCATGGGACCTTTCCCACCTTCAAAGGGAAACAAATATATACTTGTGGCAGTCGATTACTTGTCTAAATGGGCGGAGGCCGAAGCTTTTCCAACAAATGATGGAAGAGTAGTGGTAAAATTTCTGAAAAAACTGTTTTCTCGCTTTGGAACACCAAAAGCTTTAATAAGTGATAGAGGTACCCATTTTTGCAATCATCAACTCGAAAAAATATTAACAAGGTATGGGGTCTATCACCGGGTCTCAACAGCATATCACCCTCAAACAAATGGGCAAGCCGAAGTGACTAATCGAGGTTTAAAACGAATACTTGAAAAAACCGTAGGAATAAATAAGAAAGAATGGGCCGACAAATTAGACGATGATTTATGGGCTTTTCAAACTGCTTATAAAACCACTATAGGCACAACCCCATATAAGCTGGTCTATGGAAAAAGTTGTCACTTGCCAGTAGAAATAGCTCACAAGGCCTACTGGGCAATAAAAAACGTAAACTTAGATTTAGAAACTGCCGGTAAAAATCGATTTTGTCAAATAAATAAATTAGACGAGCTAAGGAATTATGCATACTCTAACTCCGAAATTTATAAAGAAAGAATGAAAAATTTACATGATAAATATATTAAATCTGATGAATTTCGGGTAGGAGATCAGGTTCTATTGTTTAATTCACGACTTCGATTATTTCCTGGTAAGCTAAAATCTAGGTGGTCAGGACCTTTTTCTGTCACCCATGTTTTTCCGCACGGTGCAGTAGAAATTAAAACTCGAAATGGGACACCATTTAAAGTCAATGGCCAACGGCTAAAACTCTACCGAGGATCCATTGAGGATGAGGAAGAGGAGATCTCACTTTAAACGGTTAACGAATAAACTCATACCTGACATGTTACGAACAGGTAAGTGTACGTTTAAAAACCGGTAAGTCTTCTAGCCATTTTCGGAAATAAGGGGGGCATGCACACGAGCACATAAAAAAAAAAACTCTGCTCGGCACGGGGCCGTGTCCGCTGGACACGGGGCCGTGTCGAGGCAACTGTCGGGATAAAACCCTCTTTTCATAACAGTTACCTCATTCCACACGCCCCGTATTGCCGAAAACGCTCTGGTTCCAGGCGATTTTCCGCAGATTTCCGACGTCACTACCGAGTCTAACAACATCAAGGTATGATTCTATCATCTTTAGTAGTTAGATTAGTTACTTGCATTAGTTAAAACCTCAAAAATTGGGGAAAAATCTAGGGTTCTTCGTGTTCATCCGGATCGAACTTCAAATTTTTGATGAAATCTGTTAGTAGTAGTTTAGATTAGTGTAGTAGGAAGTAAATAAACATGTATTGTTGATAGATTCGTTCGATTTCCCACTAAAACCCCAAACCCTTGTTTTTGAACCGAAAAACACGAAATTGGAAGGGTAAACGGGTTGTTTTGGGAAAAACGACACTTAGGGTTTCATTTTCGGGGGATACCGCTACTATTGGGCTAAAAATTTTCAGGTTTTCGAAACCGGGACGAAAAGTGAACTTTTTGGGTTACAGACGCCTGGACACGGGGCCGTGTCCGCTAAACAAGGGGCCGTGTCCAGCCCACTGTTTGCAGTTTCACCCCAATTATCTTTGTTTCGTACTAACTTTTTGTGTATTCTTTCAGATGTCAAGGTTCACAAGGTTCAACGCAAGCGAACTCGATGCTAGGGCACGATATGAGACACTCCAAACAAGACCGGAGGAGTACCCTAGGCGGGCATGTACCGACTTGTTAACCATGGTGAATCAACTTGACCGATTCAACAACATCATGAGAGGGCCACTTGCAGTTGCATTGAACACCCGGCTTCGGTCGGTGCATCAATGCACAATGGAGTTTTACAGTACTTTCGTTTTCAACTCAAGGTATGACCCGTTTGACAATGAGGGAGTCACGTTTCGATGTGGAGGGACAATGTACTCAATCTCCATGGCACAGTTTGGATCTATAATAGGGCTATATGGTGAAGAGGAATCGGGTAATGAGGAGAATACCGGGGGATTACGAGACTTGGATGCAACTGAACGTCAAGCCGCATGAGCTCAGATCGGTGAAGGAATCTACAACTCTAGCAGCACCAAGAGTACCAAACTGAGGGACCCGCTTTACCGCTACATTCACAGGCTCCTCACCTACTCGCTGAACCAACGTCACGACAGTAGTGGCGTTGTAGGGTTGAAAGATTTGGTTGTCCTTCACTGCATCCACAACCAGAAGCCTCTCGATGTTCCATATCTCTTGTTACGAAACATGCAACTCAATCGCCTTGCTCACGCTCCTACGCCTATCTTCTTCGGGGGATGGGTGTACCGTCTTTTCAAGCATTTCACGAGAATCCCAAGGTCCTTTGAAAGGAGTCCATGGTCGGGACGAGTTGACTACCGCATTTGCCGAGCCATGAACTTACTTTATGAGGCGGAAGACGGGACGGTGAGCTTCCAAAGGACACAAGGCTATGCATGGAACCCACAAGAGGCCCTAGTTCTCCACGCACCACCTCCCCACTACCAGTACCAACCCCATGGCGATCCGGGTCAATCCTCCTCACAAGGAGGCGGTTTTCCTAACTTTCAAAGTTTACATGACCTTTTGCAGGAAAACCTCATGTGTACCAGGAACACCTACAACCTCGCCAACAACACATACCATCGGGTTGGAGCTATCGAGCGCAACATCAACGATATACAAGATGATATCGGTAGCTTCCGGGAGTACATGGCGGGGCATGGGGATGGAGGTGATGATAGCGGTGAAGACATGGACGTTTGAAGGAACAAGGGGCAGGTTGTTGATGAGCCCACAGGTTTAAGTACCCTTCTCTATCGAACAATTTACGGCCTGCGTGCCGCTTGTTGAACAATTTAGTTTCTTTAACTGCTTTTCATTTTTTTCTTTTTTTTTTACTTTATGCTTGGAAACAATTGACGTTGGTAATTTAGTATGTTTTATGATTGCTTGGTGTGGTATTGAGTGATTAAACAGGTACAATGCAAGGGTTAGAGTGCTAAACCGTAGCACTTGCAGCCCCAAAATGGAGAAACCGGGAGACAAAACCTGTTTTTCAGGCTCACAGACTATCCACACGGGGACGTGTCCAGCCGACACGCCCCCGTGTTCATCTCCCAGATCTGCTGTTTGGTTACTGACCTGCAATTATTGGCCAGACACGAGGCCGTGTCCAGTGAACACGGGGCCGTGTTCATCTTCTGTAAGTTTTCATTACTGGCAGTTTGCCACGGGGTCGTGTCCAGTGGACACGGGGCCGTGTCCAGGATGCCAGTAACATAAATCTTTGCTTTTTACCCCATTTTTACACATTCTAATCAACCGAAAATATTATTTTTGGACACATTGAGGACAATGTGTAATTTAAGTGTGGGGGGATGCTAAAACCTTGAATTTTGCAAATCCTAAATACAAGCCTTACACAAAACTCTATTGGAACCGCTAAACACCCCAAAATTTTTTCAAAAACTTTTCGTTTTTTTTTACTATTTGCTTGTCTTGGTTTAATTTGGGAATAACAAGTTCTAAAAAGGTTATATTTTTACAAATTTACAACCGATAGCGTCGTGATAATAAAGAACCAATATAAGAAAATTTTGAAACGGCATAACAAGTCTAGTTAAAAATTCGATTATATATACTTGATCACATTAAAAACCCATTCCCACAAAAGTGAGTTTTGAGCCTTTATTGAGCATACAAATATACATCTTTAGACTAAATGCTCATTTTTCGTTTCTTGTGTGAATAGCCGCTTGGTTCTTACAACTCTAGAACTTGCCACGACGATACATTCCCGGTCCTTACCAACTTAAACCCAAGTAAGTAAGTGATGGAGGCATTAGGACTAACCATATTTTTCTTTCTACACCATTATTTTTACCACCTACCCAAAATCCCCCTAGTTAGCCCCTTTGAGCCTAAACCTTTCATTTCATTACCCTAAAACCCTTTTTACCCACCAAAAACCCTTTTTATTTTTCACCTTTTATTTTAGTAACAAGCTCGGTTTTTCGTAAGCTCGCTATTTTATGTGACTTAAAAAAAAATGATGATGAAGTCAAAAACAAACAAAAGCTATAAAAGCTTGTTTGGAGAAATACTTCAAAATAAAAAGTCTCTAAAAACAAGGTGTGTCACGAGAACCGACGCTTTTTACGATTTTCGCCCTTTTACTAACCACTAACCCAACCACCCACCTTTAACCCAAGCCTAACCCTTCACCCAAAAGTCCTCTTGATATTTACAAAGGTAAAAAGTTAAAAAGGAGGAGGATTGATTGCTTGGCAAGCCTATGGAAGGCGTAAGTTCCATGCCGCTCTCGAGTGATTCACTAAAAAAATAACACCTTCGGCCGAGTGTTGAGTGATCTCCCGTGAAGTATGTGAACTTGTATATAAATGGAATTTTATCTTATGAAACGTTCTAAATAAATCATAACGAATAGGATTGTAAATAAATAAAAATAAAACTTACAAAGATCTTGGATTCCCGACACTCAAGGACAAGCCAAAAACTTTCTCTTCTACCTATTCCATTTGGGAGTGTAAGCCACATTTAAAGAGTTTTGCTTGAGGACAAGCAAAAGTTCAAGTGTGGGGGTATTTGATGTGTGTAAAATACAACATATAAATCACATCAATTAATGCATAAAACTAACCCTTTTTAAGTACTAATGTTGGAAAAAGAGTGTTTTTGTCTTCCTTTTGTATTTTCAGGATGAAATGAGCTCAAATTCACAAAAGAAGCAAAAAGACAACTAATTCTAGCATAAATACAAGAAAAGGAATAAAAGTAGACTGCCCGGACCCTCAACGGCATCCTCCAAGGCAAAGAAGAGAAAGCAGAAGTCTGAACACGCCCCGTGCTCAGCCAGCACGGGGCCGTGCCCAAGAAGCAGCAGAAAAGACAAACCTATAGAAGCTTCTATTGCCCACCACGGGGCCGTGTCCAGCGGGCACGGGGGCGTGGTGAAAGTACAGCAGGCGCATTAATTGTAATTGCGAATTACAATTAATGAGGAGAGAGAGTGTCAGACGGGCACGGGGGCGTGTCCAGCGGACACGGGGCCGTGCCCAGCCTTCTGTTCAGCCTATAAATAGGGGTGCTTGGTTTCATTCCATCTCATCCCTTGGCACACCACCTCTCTCACACTTCATCCACCACCCACCACCACCATAACACCATCATCCACCACCATCATCCATTGCCCATCGTATAGTGTGTGAGTTGTCTCGGGATCCAAGATTGATCGTAAGAGTTCTTGACAATCAAGGCCATGTTTGCCTAAGTCTCTTACATCACTTGGTGAAGACAAGTGTTTAGTATAATACTTTTTATTTTTAATCTTTTGCACTTTTTATTTGGTTTTGTATTAATGACTTTAATAACTAGTTACTTATGTTGAAGGTGATCTTTCCTTATCGTTTGTCCATGGTGTCTTGGCGTTATTTTACTGTCTATATAAAATAAAAGATTTTCACCATTCATATCTCCACGGTCTATATGGAGGTATGTTGGCTACCTGGTCGGGGGTTAAGGGAACGGTTTGGTAAGGGTCTTGCCCTTGTTCAGCGTTTAGAGGTCCTGCTTGGGACCTGGGTCAAATTTAATAGGATCTCCTTCAATGCCCATAGGTATTGGATGGCGGGGATCCAAACTCTTTGACCCCTCATAAGTTAACTACTATTAATACTATAACCCGGCTATTTAGGACTGTATCCCTGCTGACTCAGACTACTTAGCCGAGGGTAACGTCACCGCCGAAAGCGGGGCCTACCACAATTTGCATTAATAACTTAATTCATTATCTTTCAATAATCCGACCCTTTAGGATTGTATCCTTGCTGACTCAAACTACTGGGTTGAGGGTAACGTCGCCTTCAAAAGAGGGGCCTACTACAATAACTAAGATAATCTCTTAAACAAGTGCAAAAGTGCGAAAATAATCAAAGGTTATACTAATACACGTGTCGGATCCAAGTGATTCATCTTGTCTATCTGTTTTATTTTATTTTATTTTATTTTTCAGCATTTAGTTAGTTTTTATTTTCTTAGTTTAAAACATTTTTCTCACTTTTTGATTTGATTAGACGTTGAGGATAAACCGGTACTAAAAGCTCTTGTGTCCTTGGACGACCTCGGTATCTTACCAACACTATACTACGTCCATGATGGGTGCACTTGCCCATATGTGTGTTTAGTGTTAGTAAATATCGTGTTTTATAAATTTAAAACTTGGCTAAAAGTGTAAAAAAGGGGGCTTAAATATACATGTAAAATATAACACACTTCACGCACATCACAAGGTGCTGGGGCGCAAAGAGGAGGAAACTGCTCGCTTCCGGGCTGAGGCTGAAGAGTTGGTGAAGGCTGCTCGTGAGGGTGCGGAGCAACTCAAAAGGGATAAGGCTGCCTTTGAGCAGCATAAGCAGACTGAGGAGTGGGCTGCAACTGCTGGCCTTAAACAGGTTCGTACTCTCGCCAAATTGCTCTCTGATGAGCGCAAGAGTTGGAAAGAAACCCTTTCTAATGAGCGCAACACATGGAAAGAATCTTGGGCCAAACAGAATGAAACGCTATTTCGTGTTCGTCAGGAGCTGACTAATGTCAGGGCAGCGAATGCTGCTTTGGTCAAGGAGAAGGCCGCAGCTGAGGCGGTTGCCAAAGAGGCTAAGGAGGCTGAGTCCCGCATTGCCAAGGCTCTTGAAGATGCAAAGGGAGCAGAGGTCCGCGCTGCCAGGGCGCTTGAGGAGGCAAATGCTGACCGTGCCAACTTAAACAAGACTGTTGAGGGCCTCCAGGTATGAGTTGTTTTCGCTCTTGAATTTGTCTCTCTTTCATAAGTATGTTTATATACTTGTTTTCTTTGTTTGTTGAAAGACTGAAGTGCAGAACCGGGCAGGGTTAACTCACTGGTCTCGTCAAGAATGGTTAATCCTTTCCTCTCGAGGATCGCTGGATGGATCGTCCGCCGGTTGATCTCCTGCACAAGGAAACAAGCCGTGACTCGTAACAAGGAGGATGGGGTGGGGGGTGCTCCTTGTTACCACTCTCCGGCGTAAGAATCAGTAATTTGCTTGGGAAACAAAGTGTGATAGTAGTAGTAGTGAGAGAGTTGTGAAGAGATACCTCAAACCTGGTTTGGGGTTGGTATTTATAGCCGAGGAGTGAAGGAGGAGCTGAAAGGACAGACTGACGACGTGCTGCCCTTATGCAGGTGTGTCAGGCTTGTCGGTTGTGGAGGTGAAGCCACGTCCTACTGCAGTGTCAGTCTGTTGCTTACGTGTGGTCTGACAGGCGACTGTCATTGGTGCCACTTGCTCTGTACTGTCAGTCCCACTTGCCTTGTGGGCAGGATGCGGTGCCACGCCGCATCGCTACCTGCGGTAACTGCCGTTGTTCCCGCGTTGTCCTTCTGGCAAAGACTGTGGGATGCGGTGCCGGGCCGCATCGCCACTTGAGGTGACTGTTGCTGTTATCCAGATCCCTTGTGTTGATAGAAGTGTTCACAGGATGCGGTGCTAGGCCGCATCGCTATGTGTACACCGTTTTCATACACTAGATGCGGTGCCACGCCGCATTGTTATACCGTTCTCATACTTCAGGTATGTCTTCTTCCATCATTGGGCAGATTGGATTCGACCTCTGTGTTCACGCGTGCCCGCACGGACACGGATAAGTCTTTAGCTAGTGAGAGTTTTGATAAGGGTAATGGTCACTCACGGTCATGCTGACGCGAGATCTGGGACCATACCCCTTCAATAATCCAGAATCTGCCATACAATTTAGGTTGGAATACGAAAAAGTTTTATGGGTTCTTTTATAGTCTTGGACTAATATATAGGGAAAAGTTTTCGTAAGAGTAATTTCTAAAATTACTCTACAAATAATCTTATAGGGTAATTTTGATCATGTAAGGTAATTTTGTAAAATATACTTGTAGGGTAATTATCAAAATTATTCTATAAGTGTATCAAAATTACTCTACTAGTTTATCAAATAACATACAATTCAAAATTACCCTGCAAGATCATTTGTAGAGTAATTATGATACTCTACAAAATTACCCTACAAATATCAAAATTACCCTACAAATATCAAAATTACCCTACAAGATCATTTTACAAAATTACCCTACAATATCACTTGTAGGGTAATTTTAATAATTACTCTACGAGTAAATAATTACGAAAATGTCACCGCGTTGTTTCAGTGAAACCTTCAATTCGTACGTTTTGTACGTTAAAGGTCTTTGTATTTGATCTTTTGCCCTAATATACAATATAACCTAAGCATTATACCCTTATACAATTAGCAACTTGGTTTATATCTCATTTGTTTAAAAGTCACACCCTTTAGTTCATTTTAATGGCACCCTTTCCTTATTTTATAGATATACATAACAAAAAAAACAACTTAAGACACAGTGATTAACTTAAAAGACAATGTTTTATATAAAGGGTTACCACTGGTTAACTTAAAAGACACAATGTTGTATATACAGGGTTACCACCGTTCCACTTTGTTTTAATGATCAGCATCACGATAAAATTCAAAATAATCGTATATCTGATCACTTACAAGGATTAATCCTATTCAAAATAATTGTATATTCGATCACTTACAAGGATTAATCCAATAAAAAAACTTTGTTAACTGTTGAATTTGATTGGGCCACTTAGCAATATTATATTGCCCACACATCATTTTGTTAATTAGGCGCATTTTCATGAAACCCTTTTTTGATGAAATAAACGGCAGTGTCGATGAGCAGTGAGTAAAATATCATTTTAATTCCCGGTTTTGCTACATCAAATACGTCGCAAAACTAATTGTATGTGTATAGCGGTTATTGAATGAATCGGCTACCAACAGGGTGTAACCGCTTAAAGGCTTCATAATAAATAAATGATTCGTTTCATGTGTGATCGTTCAATGACGTTCGACATTGAAATAATATTGATAAATGAGTAGATATAAAACTGATTATTCATTTACCTTACGGTGGAAAAGAATAGCGACCACTGAAATCTAACCTTCAGTTTTATTCATTGTAACTGATTTACTGAAACATCATGTGGGCTCAATAATAATTTTTTTTTTTGTTTTGCATGCAAAATATAATTTACTAAAGAACTAAAGAATTTTATATTCAACAATCCACCACAACACGCAGGTAACGTCAACTCGTTATTATTAATTATCAAAGAACTCCTACTACAATGTTGTTAATTATCATTTATGTTTGCAAAAGCCTTTAGTAGATTATGTTTGCAAAAAGCCTTTAGCAGTGCTTTGGTTTTTGTATTCGGTATATACTACGAAGTGCTTTCGTTTGCCATTTTGCAGTCAATCTTGAATGATTCTAGAAAAATTATTAATTAGTTTAATATAATAAATAATCTTATATATCTTTATCAATCTAGTTACCTCATAACTTGGGTGATGTTATTTATATATATCAGTGCTTTTGTAGGTGATTTATATAACTTGGGTTGGATATGGTATTTTTTAGTTAATACAATGGAAAACACAAAAGCGGTAAAAATGCGCTAAATTACCGAAAAACAGATACCGATACCATACCGGTACCGAATTGATATGTTTGATACGGTATTCGGTATCCACTTTTCCTCAATTTTGTATCGGTCCCCATACAGTATCGGTATGACGCTGATCTCATCCCTAGTTTGTAGAGATTTGTTCTTATAGAAAAGTGATGGTTTTTGAAGAAAATTTGGAATATGATTTTATGCTAAGGTTGTATCACGAAATTCCATTGATGTAGATTCTCTAACGTGCTCTCACTAGATGTTAAAATTTTATGTATATAAAAACAAATTTTGACTTTAAAACAAAATTTATATCATAATATGTGCTCTCACTAGATATTAAAATAGATATAAATGAAATTTGACTTTAAAATAAAGATATATAAACAAGTTTTGACGTTAAAAATAAGTGTATATAATAATTCCTGAGAATTAAAGTTAATAATATTCATGAATTATGATGACGGAATCTTTTCTAATATAAATATGAACAATTGTATCTATCATATTGTTGCACTTGCATTTGAAGAGTTATCTTGAAACAAAATGATGGATACAAATCTGTTGATCTTTGTTCTCTTGCCAATACTCACTCTTGTTTTAATCATCTTTAAAACAAAAACCAAACCGAACCTACCTCCAGGACCTTTGTCACTTCCTGTCCTTGGTCATCTCCACCTGCTTAAACAACAACCCTTCCATGAAACCCTACTTAACCTCTCTCACAAGTATGGTCCCATAATGTTACTCCGGTTCGGTGTCCGAACCGCGGTAATCATCACATCTCCGTCACTAGTAGAAGAATGCTTCACCAAAACAAACGATATCGTGTTAGCCAACCGCCCGTTAACGCCTTCTCTTAAACACTTCAGTTATAACTACACGACCATGGGTGCCGCCCCATATGGTGACCTTTGGCGTACTCTACGTCGGGTGGCTGCCTCCGAGCTCTTATCGACTGCCCGCCTTGATGCCACCACCCATTTGCGTGAACATGAGGTCAAACTTATGTGTAGACAAATTATCAACCAATCTTCGCGGCAAGTGAACTTGAAGTCTTGGTTTAAAGAGCTTTTGTTTAACATAACAACCATGGCGATTATGGGGAAGAGGTACTATGGAGATTATACTAATGTTGGTGATTTAAAACAAGTGTTAGCGTTTAAGGACATGATAGAGGATATGTTCAAGCTAATACATACGCCAAATGTTGTAGATCTTCTGCCTGTTTTAGGGTGGTTTGGTTTTGGGGGTGTTGAGAAGAAGATACTTTGCATGATGGATAGAGTAGATAAGTTTCTTCAAGAGGTTATAGAAGAACGTCGTCGTATAGGGAGCTGTGAGTCAGGGATTATGGTGGATAAATTACTCGCTTTACAGCAACAAGAACCTGAGTTCTATACCGATGAAATCATTAAAGGCTTTATACTGGTAAAACTATATTTCTTTTCCTCTAAATTTCAAGTTCGTTTCTTTCATGGCCATAAAAGATACGAGCTCTGAAAGCATAATTTACGTTTTTTTTAATTCATGTGATATTTAGCTTATAACTTTTATCAGGGTAAAA
This sequence comes from Helianthus annuus, assembly GCF_002127325.2. Taxonomy (NCBI): domain Eukaryota; kingdom Viridiplantae; phylum Streptophyta; class Magnoliopsida; order Asterales; family Asteraceae; genus Helianthus; species Helianthus annuus. The sequence goes on along the minus strand of NC_035447.2, from coordinate 33,639,067 downwards.
AGGAAAGATTTATTTTAAATTAGTGAAAGTGTCATTTAGCTAATATTTGATCACATAACTTGATTTTGCTATGAATCAAACCTTTCTCCGTAGGTTCCTACTGTTGGTTTTCATATATCTTACAGTATAGATGTACCTCAAATAACTAAGACAAAAGTTTTTAGAAACACCTAAATTTGAATGTCTGAGTTTCAAATCCCATAGCCTACATTATTGGATATTAGAGTCATTAGATAATCAATAATTAAGAGCAACTCATTTTTAAACAATTATATGAAGAATGTGATCCACATTCTTCGGTTTGAAATTTATGACTATGTACTCTTAATTTTTTAAAGGTAGTGTCTAGTGTAAGTATATGATATATTTTACAGAAATGTTCTCTTGTACACATGTAGTATAATTAAGGTATTACTAATAATTTAATAAATGTTTAAAAACTATCATTTTTTGTAATTCTTGAGTGAAATAAGAGAAATAGAAAAAAAATAATCTTGGGGTTTAGGGAGTTGTTACACGCGATGCAGCAAGATATAGCAAGATATATATAACATAATATTTTGAAAAGTAATATATTGTCTTGAAAATTTAATCTAAAAGTTCTCCTTTAAAATTTCATGCTTGTAAAACTATATATAGTCAATAACTTTATGGTCCTTCTAGAGTGGAGATTGTGTGTTGAGTCTTGCCTGAAACAATATTTTCCATTGGTTAAGTTAGGAGTTTTATCATAGTGGTCCTTCGGACGATGATTGTTCTCTAGAATGGTGGCGGGTCGGGCCATCAGCGACGTCTGTATTCGCGGATATGATTCGCCTTTTGCCATTAGTTTATCCGGATGACCGGACTTTTATTGATCGTTAAAAAAATTAAAACTATATTTATTTTCAGATTTGTTATATTTTTGATAATTAGTAATTAGTCAATGAGCAATGAAAGACAAAGTCAACTAAGTGATCACTTTCCCCTACAAATTTATCTAGAAGAGTGTTTTGACTTTTAAATTAGGTATGGAAAAACATTGAACAAAATGGTCCCAACCTCCAAATGTAAGTTAAATTATCAAGGAATGAACCAGTCAAATAACAGTCATGTTGATGTAACTTACGTTTTTTTGCCACCGGACATATTTTTGTTGTAAGCTATTGTAAGACTCTAACAAGCTGATTAGCGGAATCGTATTAGAGTGGGCTTAAGTTTCGCTCGTTTATTTTAATGAGCTAAAATTTAGGTTCGGGCTTGACTCGTCAAAAACTCGAGCCAGCTCGTGGCTCGTTGTGCCAACTCGTTTATTTAAAAAAAAAAAAAAGTTTACAAATTTGGTATTGCTTTGCACACAATAGTATTTAACTTTGGGTAAACTTTTAAAACGAACAACAGAGAAAAGGATGCTACTTAGTCAAAAAATTTTTTATCCAACTCGTTTATTTAAAAAAAAAAAAAGTTTACAAATTTGGTATTGCTTTGCACACAATAGTATTTAACTTTGGGCAAACTTTAAAAACGAACAAGAGAGAAAAGGATGCCACCTTAATCAAATTTTTTATATATCAATATTATTAATCAAAACTATATCTTAACAATCAATTTTCTTTTGATAAAAAATAACCATATTATTAATTAAACATCATTGTTTAAAATTGTATTAAAGTTTTAGGTTATAATTTATAGAGTAAACTTTCGTTTGACTCCCTAAGGTTTGGTTGCTTTAACGGTTTTACTTCAATCTTTTAAAAATATGCATTTTACTCCCTGATGTTACTAGTTTTTCTCTAATTTGCTCCACGGGTCTAGCTCCATCCAAAGTCTCTATTAATTTGGAGGGAATTTTGGTAATATTATATATATACTAGGCTTTTTATATAACATTTTGTCTTTTTATTAAAAAACCTATTAATCTCTCTCTCTCTCGCTCTCTCTCTCTCTCTATTATTATCAAAGTCCAGTCTGAATACACACTCTGCTCACTTTGCCGGAATCCTAACGCCACCAGTAGCGAGATTCGCAATGGAACCCTACACATCTGGTTTGAACCACGAACTACACACCTAACACCAACTGCCATCGTCACTTGACGGCTACACCAAACCACCACTCCACCGCCCTATGTTAACGTAAAACGCCGCCCCAAACCTCCATCCCAAAACCCCAAATCGTTGCCCCAAACCTCCGTCCCGATGTCACACCTACACCGATGGCGGAAACATCGGGGCGTAGCATTGAGCGAAACAGATTGTCCAAGAGAATCCATAACAACTATTAAGTGACAATATTTATAAGGTTTAACATTAAACAGATAAAGCAAAAACAGTCATTACAGATGTTCAGCCTCAAAAACAAATCCATTCCGACAACTTAGATTTTATTTAGTGGGTTTCTAGACTGCCTAACTTGATTTCCAGCATAACATCCAAATCATTCTGTCACATACGTTAAAATAAAGTCAATACATAAAGTAAAGGGGAGTACACAAGTTTGCATAGATACTAGTATGAAAAGCGTTTACGCATAACCAGCATGTAACACGTAACGGGCGAAGCATGTAACTATCAAACAATGATACAACCTAACCACGAGACTGTGTTGTAGAGTATGCGTGACACATGTTCAGCGAACACGTGAAGTAAAGTAATGTGATCCCTAGCAACCCCTGTTCACAACAGGTGCTGAGTCCAAACTATAGTACTATCGTTGCTAGAGGCAGTCTAGTGGTATGAGCATAGTACAAGCATTCAAAAATCACGTATAGCATGTGGGGACGGTTAGCGTTTAAAGTGTTTGCGTTGTATGTTGTGTTTTGATATAGAATGTATGTAACACCCAAAAGTGCGTTAAATGAAAATGGGTTCGAGTATACTCACAGTGCGTGTTTAGCTAGTAAACACCAGCTAGCTAGATTGGATTGAAGGGAACGCGTCGGGTTAGCCTGTGCACGGAAACAGAAGTATGAGTCTTCGAACGGGATAAGTGTTCGACAGGTGATCCGAACGGATGGGTTCCATCCGATCGGATGGTCATCCGGACGGATGGCCATTCGAACGGATGGCTATTCGAATACGTTGTGGTTGTCTGTGAATCGTTAAAATTCGGAGTTTACTTAAAAGCGTTTAAACCATGGAGATTATCAGGGTCAGGTCACCGGTCGGATGGTCATCCGGACGGATGGCCATTCGAGCGGATGGCCTGTGGTTGAAATTTTGTAAAATTTTCTAAGTAAAGTGGTGGTGGTGGGGTGGAGTTGGTGTAAGCTGGTGATGGTTGGGTGGAGTTCGTGCAAAGTGGTGGTGGTGGTGGTGGTATAAGCCGGAGGTGTTTGAATCTGATTATTTGATGTTTTTTGCAAGTTTTTGAAGAATGAAAAATGATGAAGAAGCCATGAAGATGAAATTTTGAATTTGATTTTTTAATGTGAATTTTTTTGGAGTTTTGAATCTGATTTGTTTAGAGAGAGAAAATATAATGTAGATATGGGTTTTGTGTTATATATAATATAGTATAGTATAGTATAGTATAGTATAGTATAGTATAGTATAGTATAGTATAGTATAGTATAGTATAGTATAGTATAGTATAGTATAGTATAGTATAGTATAGTATAGTATAGTATAGTATAGTATAGTATAGTATAGTATAGTATAGTATAGTATAGTATAGTATAGTATAGTATAGTATAGTATAGTATAGTATAGTATAGTATAGTATAGTATAGTATAGTATAGTATAGTATAGTATAGTATAGTATAGTATAGTATAGTATAGTATAGTATAGTATAGTATGTATTTGTAGTTATACTAAAATACCTTTCATATTTAAAGTTACCAAAATACCCTTCCAGTTAACAAACAGCTTGGATGGAGTTAGAAGTGGGGAGCAAAATCGGAAAAACATAGTAAACTATTGAAGGAAAATAGCCGTTTTTAAATGATTGGGCCAAAACCGTTAAAACGATCAAACCATAGGGAGCAAAACGGAAGTTTACTCTACTTTACATATATATATATATATATATATATATATATATATATATATGCATACACATTATATATATAAACAATTGGAGTTTAATTCAAACGAGCAAACGAGCCAACTAACGAGCAAGTCAGGAACCGAGCCTACCTTGACTTCGACTGGCTAGTTTACAAAACGAGTAGAGCTAGCTCGACTCGTTTAAAAACATGTTGATTTTGAGCCAAGCGTTTTTTTTTAATAAACTTCGAGCGAACCTCGAGATTTTTGAAAATAACTATTTTGTTGGGTTGAAATTCATTATATTTTATTGTAGTGTGAGAGAATAGATTTTTAGACTCATTCTATTCTTACCCCCTTAAAATCTTTTTTCCATACCTTTTTCATTCTATCTCTCTAGATATATCTATGTTATAGAGAGAGAGAGAGAGAGAGAGGAATATTAACCTACTCGTGCTAGTGTAGCTTGCTTGTATAAACTAGCAAAATTCTTTCGTGCTACGCAATGGAAATTTGGTCGCTATCGATTAGTTTCATGATGGTACCAGAATGGTAGCGTCATGCGGTATAGCAACCGAAACAAAAAACCTAGAAAATTAAAGTTGTTATATGATCAAAACGATATCAAGAAATAAAGAAAACAAATTACATTTATTAAAGTTCAACCCATGTTACACCTTGGGGTAAACGTATGTTAACGTATATCATACTATATTAAAATATTACGCAAAATTTAATCGTGTTAAAATGTTTACGCAAAATCTAATCGATTTATTCCCTAGTTGGATTTAAGAAAAAAAAATTATTAAGGATTTAACAGGAAAAGATAAGTAAAATAAAAAAGGATGTAAATACAAGTTCAGATTTAAGCAATATTCTCATTTATTTATTTGACAAATATATTATGGATGAAAACTTCAAAGTGATAGATTATTTCAAAGAAAGTCTATAGGATGTATTTGTTACAATATTATTAAAATGTATCATCTCTCGTAGTGAGGTTTTTTTGGCGTTTTTCCTCAAAGAAACACCCCATATTGCCCCTCCACCGCTTCCATGGGCGTTTTTCTTCAAAATTTGGGTTGGGACGTTCCAAATTAAATGACGGGTCGAGTAATTTGTATTTGATTTATCTTTCTTAAAAACAAAGGATACCAGAGAAGTGTTCAAAGAACGGGGTGAAGTAACAAATAAGATTTCACTTGCTAGTAAGATAAACAAATAAATATTTGTGTCACCTATAGATTGGTTCACTATGAAATTATCAAACTAAGATAAACAAATAAATATTTGTGTCACCTATAGATTGGTTCACTATGAAATTAACAAACAGATAACAAAGATAGTGCTGGCGAAGTAAAGTCGATGTTTTGGAGTTGCAGGGTTAGTTTAAAAAGGGAGGATGAAAAAGGATTTAAAAATGAAGAAAGTAAATATCTTTTGAAATCGACAAAATTACCTCTGATTTAACATTAAAATATAAATGCGGCTAGCCAATTGGACGGAAGGCGCAAGATTTGGAAAGCACGAGAACCCAGATGCGAGAAAAAATGTTTTGAACAAAAATTGCAAAAGTGACCATACTACAACGATGAAAATGACACTTTACTATTAAAAATGTCTTTAAAAACACATTTTAGAAATAGGTAAATTACGTTTCATTTTAGAATGTAGTGGTCTATCATTGTTTATCTATAAAAACTCTTAAATATCGCCTGAAACAACTCCAATGTTTTCACACAGTTCTTTACTTTTTAATACCATCTAGTTTATGTTTTTTGAATAACAAGGAAGAATGTTAACAACTTTATGCCTTAAAACTTGCAGCAAATGTTAGTTGCCGGTACAGAAACGCCATACTTAACACTTGAATGGTCCATGTCGTTGTTGCTCAACAATCCAAAAGCTATGGAAACGGTCAAGAACGAGATCCAAAATCATGTTGGTTTTGAGTGCTTGGTACAAGAAAGCGATTTGGGTAAACTAAGTTATCTTCAAAACGTCATAAATGAGAGTCTACGTTTGTACCCAACTCTTCCCTTACTACTTTCACGAGAAGCTTCTGATGATATCACAATTGGTGGCTACTTGGTGCCTCGTGGAACAATGTTGATGGTTAATGCATGGGCCATTCAGAGGGATCCCCTACTTTGGGATGAACACGATAAGTTTATTCCTGAAAGATTTGACAGAAGGGTTGACGATAAATATAAAATACTCGCGTTTAGTGTAGGTAGGCGTGGATGTCCCGGAACTAATTTAGGGTATCGTGTCCTTGGGTTGACGTTGGGAACTTTGATTCAAGCATTTGAATGGGAGGGGTTAGGAAATGAGGAGGTCGATATGTCTGCTTTTCATGGCCTGTCTATGGCAAAATTGGAACCGTTACAAGCCGTTTGCAAACCGTGTTCAAACATCACACATATTCTTTAAGGTTTGAGTTTACATGGAAAACTCAGTGTAATGTTTTAATCGTTATTACATGATGCGGTCTATGTTGCTTTTTATGTATTTACTAATTTCAGTTACAAAATAATTCAGTTGGGATCATGTTTGAAGTTATATTCTTTCATCAAAATCTTGCAATTTAGTTTCAATAATAAAATATATTTCAAGTTTTCTAAAATAAAGATGAGTTGTTTCTATGTATAGCGTTGCTATATGTGGGATTTTCAAATATGATTGTTGTTAATTTTTAATCACATTGGGTAGGTCTTTTTGAATAAATAATTGTTGGTCTTTTTTATTTAGATGGTTTCTAAAATTTGTGTTTATGATGAATAAATGAAGATTGAAGACACAGGTTGATTTATTCAACTATTGATTGTATACCATGTTTGATTGTTGGAATTGGAACTTACTGTTTGTTTGAATTATTCAAGTTTGTATAATGTTGCAAGATGCTTTGGTGGCTCAATTTAATACTTGATGTTTAATGTTTGATAGGAGTATTCAAGTATGGTTAATGTTGCATGTTGCATCATGCTTTAATGTTCAATTTGATGTATTTTTTACTGTTAAATGTTTTACTTATTTATGGGTAAATTATACTTTTCGTCCTTTATGTTTGTTACGGATTGCAACGGATAATTTTTAACTTCAATAATTACAGTCACAGTCATTTATTCATTTATTTGAAAAATTTATTACATCTTTCGTCCTTTAGCACCAACAAGGTTAAAAATTTCAGTTAAGTCTATTTATATAAGGGCACTTTGATCTTTTTACCAATCTAACTAAAATATTTTATCGGACCATAACCCCTTAACGTTAACATGCTCTTCTCCAGATTTTGGGCCGATTCCTTTCAGATTTTATAATAGTTGGCTGGAATTAAAGGGTCTTGATGAAGTGGTAGAGAAAGTATTGGGTGAAGTTGAAATCGGGACGATCTCGATAAAGGAGGTGGCAGGTATCCTTAAGTGGCTTAAAGGAGATATAAAGCAATGGAGGAGGGAGTCAAAAAAGAAGGAGGATAAAGAGCTACAAGAAAACAAAAAAGTAATAGAAGAAATCGAGAAAACGGCGGAAACTCGAAGACTTACAAGTAAGTGGAAAATAAAGAAATATGAGAAGAGAAGGTTGGAAGATTTAAAACAGAAAGCTAAGATGAGATGGGCGAAGTTAGGTGATGAGAACACAAAATTCTTCCACGGAATTATAAGTTGTCGAAAAGCAAGGAATCGAATAAATTCTATAAGAATAAATGGAGTTATGGAAACAGATCCTAAGTTGATTAAAGAATCCATTCTAGAAAGCTTCAAATCAAGATTCATCGAACCTGTAAATAGAAGACCGACGATTGATGGAAGACGATTCTCACAAATAACAAGTGATCAAGCAGGAAATCTGATTGCTGAGTTTTCGAGGGAAGAAATAAAAAGCGCGGTTTGGGCGTGTGGGAGTGATAGGGCCCCTGGGCCAGATGGCTTTTTGTTCAAGTTCATTAAAAAATATTGGAACCAGTTGGAGAGATACTTTCTGGGAGCAATAACAGAGTTCCACGAGAAAGCACGAATTGAAAGAGGCTGCAATCCGTCCTTCGTAGCACTAATTCCAAAGCCGAGAGACCCCAAAGACGTTAACGAATATCGCCCTATTTCTTTGATTGGAGTACTATACAAAGTGATCGCTAAGATACTAGCAAATAGATTAAAAAAGGTCATCAGTTCTGTAGTTGGCCCTGTACAAACAGCCTTCGTGGAAGGAAGATCCATATTTGATGGCCCGGTTATCACTAGTGAGGTTATATCTTGGGCTAAAAAGAGTAAGAAGAAAATATTCGTGTTTAAAGTGGATTTTGAGAAAGCATACGACTCAATAAACTGGAAGTTCCTGTTGGCGAATTTAAAAGCGATGAAGTTCCCGCATTTATGGAGAAAATGGATTGGAGCGTGCCTAAAATCGAGTTGGGCCTCAGTATTGGTAAACGGATCCCCGACTACAGAGTTTAAGCTACATAGAGGATTAAGACAAGGCGACCCCATATCACCGTTTCTACTTATTCTAGCCATGGAAGCGTTGGGTGTTATCATGACCAGGGCAGGAGAAAGATGAGCCTTCAAAGGAGTGGAACTACCGAACGAAGGCACGTGTATAACACACCTATGCTACGCGGATGACGTGATCTTCATGGGTGAGTGGTCTGAAACAAACATCTTAAACTTGAATAGGATCCTAAGATGTTTTTACTTATGCTCGGGCTTAAAAGTAAACCTAAATAAATCTAAGCTATATGGAGTGGGTATTGATAAGGAGGAAGTTGAAAGTATGGCAGCCAAGTTAAAATGCAGGAAAGGCGATCTACCGTTCAGGTTCCTTGGATTAACCATAGGAGCAAATATGAAACGAATAAAATTCTGGAAACCAGTTGTGGACAAATTCAATAGTAAACTCTCGGCGTGGAAAGCTAAATGCCTATCTTTTGCCGGGAGATTGGTCCTAGTGAAAGCGGTAATGGGAGCTTTGCCTAACTTCTATTTATCGATGTACCGATCACTGATGTGTGTAAAATGCAACATATAAATTACATCAAATTAGGCATAAAACTAACCCTTTTTAAGTACTAATGTTGGAAAAATAGTGTTTTTGTCTTCCTTTTGTATTTTCAGGATGAAATGAGCTCAAATACACAAAAGAAGCAAAAAGACAGCTAATTCTAGCATAAATACAAGAAAAGGAACAAAAGTAGATTGCCCGAACCCTCAACGGCATCCTCCCAAGCAAAGAAGAGAAAACAGAAGACTGAACACGCCCCGTGCTCAGCCAGCACGGGGCCGTGCTCAGCCAGCACGGGGCCGTGCCCAAGAAGCAGCAGAAAAGACAAACCTATAGAAGCTTCTATTGCCCACCACGGGGCCGTGTCCAGTGAGCACGGGGGCGTGGCGAAAGTACAGCAGGCGCATTAATTGTAATTGCGAATTACAATTAATGAAGAGAGAGAGTGTCAGACGGACACGGGGGCGTGTCCAGCGGACACGGGGCCGTGCCCAGCCTTCTGTTTAGCCTATAAATAGGAATACTTGGTTTCATTCCAACTCATCCCTTGGCACACCACCTCTCTCACACTTCATCCACCACCCACCACCACCATAACACCATCATCCCCTACCATCATCCATTGTCCATCGTAGAGTGTGTGAGTCGTCTCGGGATCCAAGATTGATAGTAAGAGTTCTTGACAATCAAGGCCATGTTTGCCTAAGTCTCTTACATCACTTGGTGAAGACAAGTGTTTAGTATAATACTTTTTATTTTTAATCTTTTGCACTTTTTATTTGGTTTTGTATTAATGACTTTAATAACTAGTTACTTATGTTGAAGGTGATCTTTCCTTATCGTTTGTCCGTGGTGTCTTGGCATTATTTTACTGTCTATATAAAATAAAAGATTTTCACCATTCATATCTCCACGGTCTATATGGAGGTATGTTGGCTACCTGGTCGGGGGTTAAGGGAACGGTTTGGTAAGGGTCTTGCCCTTGTTCAACGTTTAGAGGTCCTGCAAGGGACCTGGGTCAAATTTAGTAGGATCTCCTTCAATGCCCATAGGTATTGGATGGCGGGGATCCAAACTCTTTGACCCCCTCATAAGTTAACTACTATTAATACTATAACCCGGCTATTTAGGACTGTATCCCTGCTGACTCAGACTACTTAGCCGAGGGTAATGTCACCGCCAAAAGCGGGGCCTACCATAATTTGCATTAATAACTTAATTCATTATCTTCCAATAATCCAACCCTTTAGGATTGTATCCTTGCTGACTCAAACTACTGGGTTGAGGGTAACGTCGCCTTCAAAAGAGGGGCCTACTACAATAACTAAGATAATCTCTTAAACAAGTGCAAAAGTGCGAAAATAATCAAAGGTTATACTAATACACGAGTCGGATCCAAGTGATTCATCTTGTCTATCTGTTTTTATTTTATTTTTATTTTTCAGCATTTAGTTAGTTTTTATTTTTCTAGTTTAAAAACCTTTTCTAACTTTTTGATTTGATTAGACGTTGAGGATAAACCGGTATTAAAAGCTCTTGTGTCCTTGGACGACCTCGGTATCTTACCAACACTATACTACGTCCACGATGGGTGCACTTGCCCATATGTGTGTTTAGTGTTAGTGAATATCGTGTTTTATAAATTTAAAACTTGGCTAAAAGTGTAAAAAGGGCTTAAAAATATACATAAAAAATATATCACACTTCACGCACATCAAGTTTTTGGCGCCGCTGCCGGGGACACAAGGATTTTAAGAAAGTTAGGAATCAACGGCCTAATCATATTTTTATTTTTCTTTTTAATTTTTTAGGATTTTCTTAGTTTTTCAGCTTCTGCAAAGCTCAGCACGGGCCGTGCCTGGTCGGACACGGGCCGTGCCCAGCATCGTTACTGGCAGTTTTTAGCTTTCCAAGTTACAGAAGGCTGACCACGGGGCCGTGTTGGTGCAACACGGGGTCGTGTCCAACTTTCTAGTAACTGGGATCTGGAAAACAATCACTGTAACTCCGACCACGGGCCGTGTTCGCTGAACACGGGGCCGTGGTGAACCTTCTGACCAACATTCTTTTCTGTTTTTATTGCAGGACTTGGAACCAGACGCCAATCCTACCTAGTGTATGAGCTCCAGTTCTAATAAGGACATAAAAGAACCTCTAGAAGAACCCGAACGCTTTCTCAGAAAAAGATTAAGAGCTAAAAACCAAGAGAAAGTTTCGGGTGATCCACCTCCAATGGCAGACCAACGTACCCTCATGGATTATCTACGACCCACCGTAGGTAACCTAGGCGCCGCTATCAATGCTCCGAATGTTGAAGCTAATAACTTCGAACTTCGGCCGCATTTGATAAAAATGCTCCAAAACTCCGCAACCTTTCATGGGCTTGCGGACGAGGATCCCCATCTACATATTACTAATTTCTTAGAAATATGTGATACCTTTCGGATCAATGGAGCATCAAATGACGCCATCCGCCTCCGAATGTTTCCTTTCTCACTAAAAGACCGAGCGAAAGCTTGGCTCAACGCCCTCCCAGCTGGATCGGTAAACACCTGGGATGAACTAGCCCAAAAATTTCTATATAAGTATTTCCCTCCCGCTAAAACGGCTAAATTAATGACTGAAATTAATACATATTCACAAGAGGACAGGAAATCCGTATATGAAACTTGGGAAAGGTTCAAGGAACTATTACGCAAGTGTCCACATCATGGCCTTGCGATATGGCAACAAGTATCCACTTTCTATAATGGACTGTTGCCACACACAAGGCAGACACTTGATTCTAGCTCCGGGGGACTTTTAGGTAATCGCCGCCCGCATGAAATATATAACCAAATTGAGGAAATTGCTCAAACCAGTTTTCAATGGCACACCCCCGAGGCAATAAATCCATTGCCCCGGGCGCCCATAAGGTTGATGAAAGCACTTCTTTACAAGCCCAAATCGAGGCCCTTTCTTCAGAAATAAAAAAATTAGAAATGACAAAAACAGTCTCGGTTATGGCTTGTGAAGGGTGTGGTGGGCCACATGAAAATTGGAGTTGTATGAAAGATACAGACGATCAACAGGAATCGGTAAGCTACATTGATAATAGACCTAGGCCGTCGGGTCCTCCAACGGGCACCTACAACCAAGGATGGCGAAACCACCGAAACCTTGGTTGGAGAGAACCCAGCAATAGTAGTAACCAACAAACCCAACGAACAAACTTTCAACAACCAAGAAATGAGTCACAAAATTTCACTCAACAACAAAGTGGACGAGAAAGGCTTGAAGATACTGTATCTCGCCTCATCTCCGACACTGAAAAGAAAAACTCGGAAAGATTTCTACAATTAGAATCAAATTTTAGAAATCAACAAGCTAGTATTCAAAACATAGAAAAACAATTAAATCAAATAGCTCAAAATTTTGCCGAGACACCACAAGGCGCATTACCTAGCAATACCGAAACAAACCCAAAAGCGCAAGTTCATCTCATCACGCTACGAAACCGCACCGTAGGGCCTGCAGAAGTGCCACCACCGACAGAAGAAACGGTACCCCCGCCTCTGCAGGAGAAGAACTCCCCTTCATCACCAGAACCTACCAAGGCTCCTCGAGTCCCGTACCCCGGTAGGTTAATTCGTCAAAAGACCAATGAGGAATTCACAAAGTTCGAAAGTCTATTAAAACAATTGCATGTCAATATTCCTTTTATTGATGTCCTAACCCAAATGCCCAAATACTCTAAATTCATGAGGGACTTCCTCACTCATAAAAAGAAAATTGAAACTTTGCAATTAGTTAACTTAGGCGAAGAATGCTCTGCCCTCGTACTTAATAAACTTCCCCAAAAGAAAATCGATCCCGGAAGCTTCACGATTCCCTGCTCAATCGGGGAGTCCCCCGTTCGTAATGCACTAGCCGACCTTGGGGCTAGCATTAACCTCATGCCCTCATCAATGTTTAAAAGGCTCGGCCTAGGAACAACGAGTCCTACAAAAATGAGCATACAACTTGCTGACCGATCCGTCAAATTCCCGCAAGGTGTCATCGAAAATGTCTTGGTAAAGGTAAGCAAATTCGTCTATCCAGCCAACTTTGTCATACTCGATATGGAGAAAGACACCGAGGTCCCCCTCATACTAGGGAGACCATTCCTTGCCACCGCACAAGCGGTGGTAGATATGAATGACGGAACACTCACCTTGAGGTGCGGGGATGATGAAGTAAAATTCGGAGTTGGGAAGAGAATTGAAGACGACGACCCGGTCAACTACATGAAGGTTATTGATTCAAGTTTGGATGCTGCTCTCCGACGGTGTAACATGAGACGCTAAGCATCCCACTCAGAAAATATATAACCTCATCTTGGGTCTAGCCAAGGACCCTTATAAACGTGGCGCACCACGGAGGCATTCCGCGGAACTATCCTTAGTTTAGTTTAATCTTTTAGTTTTAATTTGCAGGAATAAAACACACTCGCGGTGGTAAAGGATGAAAAAGGGAATGAGAAAAATGGCCCCATGCACAAGAACGAGGCAACCCGACACAAATCTCCATTACAGAAGGCTCAACACGGGCCGTGCCCAACCAACACGGCCCCGTGCTGAACCACCTGCAGAAAAATGCCCAGTTCAGGTAACTGGACATGGGCCGTGTTCACCAGACACGCCCCCGTGTCCAGGCTTCTGTCTCATTTCTTTAATTTCTGTTACTGGCACCTGAACACGGGGCCGTGTCCAGACTGCCAGTAACATAAATTTTTGCTTTTTAACACCACATTACACATCCAATCAACCTAAAAATTTATTTTTGGGACACATTGAGGACAATGTGTAATTTAAGTGTGGGGGGGGGGGAAGCTAACACCTTGAAATTTTGCAAGTCCTAACAACAAGCCTTACACAAAACTCTATTGGAACCGCTAAACACCCCAAATTTTTTCAAAATTTTTCATTTTTTTTACTTGTCTAAAGTTTAAGTTAGGAATCCTAAGATTAATAAGGTTATATTTTTACAAATTTTACAACCGAGAGCGTCGTGATAACAAGAACCAACATAAGAAAATTATGAAATGGCATAACAAGTCTAGTTAAAATTTGATTATATATACTTGATCACATTAAAAAACCCCATTCCCACAAAAGTGAGTTTTGAGCCTTTATTGAGCATACAAATTTACATCCTTAGACTAAATGCTCATTTTTCGTTTCTTGTGTGAATAGCCGCTTGGTTCTTACAACTCTAGAACTTGCCACGACGATTCATTCCCGGTCCTTACCAACTTAAACCCAAGTAAGTAAATGATGGAGGCATTAGGACTAACCATTTTTCTTTCGACACTATTATTTTTCATTTTTTTTTACCACCTACCCAAAATTCCCCTAGTTAACCCCTTTGAGCCTAAACCTTTCATTTCTTTACCCTTTTTCACCCACCAAAACCCTTTTTATTTTTCACCCTTTATTTTAGTAACAAGCTCGGTTTTTCGTAAACTCGTTCTTTTTCGTGTGACGAAAAAAATAAAAATAAAAAAAATAAAAAAATTTTTTTTTGATGAAGTTGAAAAAAACAAAGCTATGCAAACAAAAGCTTGTTTGGAGAAATACTTCAAAAAAAAAAAGTCACAAAAAACAAAGTGTTTTACGAAAACCGACGCTTTTTACGCTTTTCGCCCTTTTACTAACCACTAACCCAACCACCCACCTTTAACCCAAGTCTAACCCTTCACCCAAAAAGTCCTCTTGATATCTACAAAGGTATAAAGTTAAAAAGGATGAGGATTGATTGCTTGGCAAGCTTATGGTAGGAATAAGTTCCATGCCGCTCTCGAGTGATTCACTAAAAATACACCTTCGGCCGAGTGTTGAGTGATCCCCCGTGAGGTATGTGAACTTGTATATAAATGAAATTTAAAAAAAAAGACATGCTATGCCCTAATAAGTAATTTATCTTATGAAACGTTCTAAATAAATCATAACGAATAGGATTGTAAATAAATAAAAATAAAACCCAAAAAAAAAAATCTTGGATTCCCGACACTCTATGACAAGCCAAAAACCTTCTCTTCTACCCATTCCATTTGGGAGTGTAAGCCACATATTTAAAGAGTTTTGCTTGAGGACAAGCAAAAATTCAAGTGTGGGGGTATTTGATGTGTGTAAAATGCAACATATAAATTACATCAAATTAGGCATAAAACTAACCCTTTTTAAGTACTAATGTTGGAAAAAGAGTGTTTTTGTCTTCCTTTTGTATTTTCAGGATGAAATGAGCTCAAATACACAAAAGAAGCAAAAAGACAGCTAATTCTAGCATAAATACAAGAAAAGGAACAAAAGTAGATTGCCCGAACCCTCAACGGCATCCTCCCAAGCAAAGAAGAGAAAACAGAAGACTGAACACGCCCCGTGCTCAGCCAGCACGGGGTCGTGCCCAAGAAGCAACAGAAAAGACAAACCTATAGAAGCTTCTATTGCCCACCACGGGGCCGTGTCCAGTGAGCACGGGGGCGTGGCGAAAGTACAGCAGGCGCATTAATTGTAATTGCGAATTACAATTAATGAAGAGAGAGAGTGTCAGACGGGCACGGGGGCGTGTCCAGCGGACACGGGGCCGTGCCCAGCCTTCTTTTCAGCCTATAAATAGGAATACTTGGTTTCATTCCAACTCATCCCTTGGCACACCACCTCTCTCACACTTCATCCACCACCCACCACCACCATAACACCATCATCCACCACCATCATCCATTGTCCATCGTAGAGTGTGTGAGTCGCCTCGGGATCCAAGATTGATAGTAAAAGTTCTTGACAATCAAGGCCATGTTTGCCTAAGTCTCTTACATCACTTGGTGAAGACAAGTGTTTAGTATAATACTTTTTATTTTTAATCTTTTGCACTTTTTATTTGGTTTTGTATTAATGACTTTAATAACTAGTTACTTATGTTGAAGGTGATCTTTCCTTATCGTTTGTCCGTGGTGTCTTGGCATTATTTTACTGTCTATATAAAATAAAAGATTTTCACAATTCATATCTCCACGGTGTATATGGAGGTATGTTGGCTACCTGGTCGGGGGTTAAGGGAACGGTTTGGTAAGGGTCTTGCCCTTGTTCAGCGTTTAGAGGTCCTGCAAGGGACCTGGGTCAAATTTAGTAGGATCTCCTTCAATGCCCATAGGTATTGGATGGCGGGGATCCAAACTCTTTGACCCCCTCATAAGTTAACTACTATTAATACTATAACCCGGCTATTTAGGACTGTATCCCTGCTGACTCAGACTACTTAGCCGAGGGTAACGTCACCGCCAAAAACGGGGCCTACCATAATTTGCATTAATAACTTAATTCATTATCTTCCAATAATCCAACCCTTTAGGATTGTATCCTTGCTGACTCAAACTACTGGGTTGAGGGTAACGTCGCCTTCAAAAGAGGGGCCTACTACAATAACTAAGATAATCTCTTAAACAAGTGCAAAAGTGCGAAAATAATCAAAGGTTATACTAATACACGAGTCGGATCCAAGTGATTCATCTTGTCTATCTGTTTTTATTTTATTTTTATTTTTCAGCATTTAGTTAGTTTTTATTTTTCTAGTTTAAAAACCTTTTCTAACTTTTTGATTTGATTAGACGTTGAGGATAAACCGGTATTAAAATCTCTCGTGTCCTTGGACGACCTCGGTATCTTACCAACACTATACTACGTCCACGATGGGTGCACTTGCCCATATGTGTGTTTAGTGTTAGTGAATATCGTGTTTTATAAATTTAAAACTTGGCTAAAAGTGTAAAAAGGGCTTAAAAATATACATCAAAAATATATCACACTTCACGCACATCAAGCACCAAAGAAAGTTCTACAAAAATTAGAGGCAATCCGCAGAGATTTTGTATGGGGGATGAAAGACGGAAAGAGTAAGATAAGGTGGATAGCTTGGAACAAGATGATAAAACCAAAGAGAGATGGCGGCCTTGGAATCGGGAATATGAGTAGTACCAACTTAGCGTTGCTAGCAAAGTGGGGATGGAAGTTCAAGATGAAACCGACAGCTCTTTGGACAAGAGTTATAAGGCCAGGTCACGCTAATTCGAGAAGTACGAAATACTTTCCTGTAAACAACAGCATTAGTGGATTGTGGAAAGACATTGTGACATCCTTCAGAGATTTGGAGAGTAAAGGAATAAAGCTGGAGGATCGATTAATGGCGAAACTGGGAGACGGAACAGAGGTAAAGTTTTGGTTGGATAGATGGGCAGGAGAAAAATCGTTCAAAAATCAATTCCCAGACTTGTTCAAAATTGCAAAAAATAAACAGGCTAGGGTTTCGGAATATGCAATAAGCTTACAGAACGAGGTGCAGTGGAGTATTGAGTGGGCGAGACCCCCATATTCAGATGTTGAATGGTCTCAATGGTCAGGCATGTTAAATGAATTAAATAAAATAAAACCTCTCATAGGCAAGGATCGATGAGGATGGATGAACAGCAATTGGGAAGAACCTTCAGTAGCGACGGTTAAAGAACAGATCTACAAGCACATGGAAAGCGAAAGAGAGGAGGAATGGAAGCACTGGAATTCGTGGATGCCTGCAAAAATAAATTACTTCATATGGAGGGTGGGTATTGAAAGAATCCCGGTGAAAACCGAATTGCGGAAAAGAGGAATCGGACTGGATGATTACCTTTGCCCTAGGTGTAGATCAGAGGAAAAAACAGTGAACCATGTCATTAGCGAGTGTGTGGAATCGGTAATAGTGTGGAGACAAATCATCGATTGGCTGAAACTACCTTCGGTGGCGGACACCAGCAGTTGTGAGAAGGCTCTAACATATGCGGATGGGCTAAAGGGGTCTATATTGTGGAGGAAAACGGTGAAAATGGAAATGCAAGCAACTATGTGGCACTTATGGAAAGCTAGAAACGGCAAAGAGTTTAAAGGCATAGCAAGGACAGGAGAAAGTATAGTCGAGGAGATCAAGGCCGACACGTTTTTGTGGTTGAAAAGTAGATCGAAAGTGAAAGATATAGTTTGGGAAAGGTGGGAGGACTTCAACATAAGGGACATTATAAAATAGTAAAAATCTATTGGGTGAACGTTTTTAAAGTTGTATTTTGTTTTATGTTTTAGCTTGTAATCCTTGGGTTTTACAGCATATGCTGGCCCTGTTCTATAAATCATAGAATCGTTGCTGTTCAAAAAAAAAACTAAAATATTTTATAAATAAAACAAAAACAAAATTAAAAACTTATAAAATATATACATAATTATAATCTCATATCTCTCTCTCTCTCTCTAGAAACTCAGAACTCTAATCTCGCCAAAGCTCCAATCTACCGCCAGAGCTACCGCCACCAGCGACCATGCTACCGCCAGTGCTCCAATCTCGCTCCTACCGTCCGTACATCTCTCCATCCATGAGCGCCCCCACCTTCCTTATCACCTTCAACAACGGCTACAGTACTGAACCAAACCCTAATTCACTAAAGCTTCAAATCAAGCACGATTGTCTGATAAATGTAACAATAGATAGAAGGCTTATGTTTGGCACGAAAAGACAATTGAAATGCATATATTGTTACCTGTTATTTACGTCGGATTAACGCGAAAGAGATGGTCGGAGTTGGTGCGATTCCTGCAAGGGTCCGATATTGTAGAAACTGTTGCATATGGTGAATTGGTAGTGTGGGTGAGATCTAATAGATTCCAGAAATTTTTCAGATCGTTCAATTTATACGAATGTGTGGTGTGGATTGTTCAGATCTAATAAAAAACATCATTCGGTTTCGTCGGTTTTAATCATTCACATTATTTGGTCAATGATTATTCGAGGTTGGTTTAAGTGAAAGAGGGAGAAAGAGATGATGGGAGAAAAGATAGGGTTTTATATATAAAAAATGAAATTACCAATTTACGCTCATGTGCAAGACACATGTTCTGATTTAACTTAAAATTTTAACCTTGTTAGTGCTAAATGATGAAAGATGTAACGAGTTTTCCAAATAAAGGACTGTGACTGTAATTATTGAAGTTAAAGGTTATCCGTTACAATCCGGTACAAATATAAAGGAAGAAAATTGTAATTTACCCCTTATTTATTGTTATTTTAATGTGTTATTACTGTTCAATTTGTGTTGCATGTTACTCTTTATTTCCAGTTTCTTTGTTTGGATTAATTCAATTTAATCAATTGCAAGAAATTATCGACATATTATTTTGTGTGGTACGAAACCCTATCAACACTAATGTAATTGAATATATATTTTTAGCATTATTGCATGTATTACCATATATAAATAAGCAACATTTTGTTGTTTTTCTTGTTGTACCATATGCATAGGGTGTGTTTCAAAAAAAAAATTGATTTTGAGATAAATTGGTGTTGGTATCGTTGGTATCGTTTTGAGATAAATTGGTGTTGGTATCGTTGTTGTCGAAACCGGTATTAATAGTTATCTTTAAGGTTTTAAATTCTCTTCTGGTTGCTATAGTAAGACCCGATATGGTAACGAACTAAACTGATGCAACCGGATTCTTGGCGCATAGCTCAGAGTAGTTCCACTAATTTGTGTACTTATAAACAGTATGTTTGTTGTGGAGTAGTTCCACTAGTTTGTTTACTTATAAACTGTATGTTTGTATACATATCTAGCCCAAGAAAACCAGCCCAACAGATTCCATCTGGCCTCTCCCGACCGTCACATGCGCCAAAAACCGAACCAGCCCATTAATATTCGGTCCGGCTCTTGATCCTCAAATTCTTGAAAATTTGGTCTCGGCAAGTCCGGACCGGTTTTCACCCGTCTCCAAGTTATTTACAATATGCATACAATTTTAATCGAGTCCCACTTACACTGTATTTCATAAACTAATTATTTTATGATATACTGCAAATACATATAATAATATATTATACGGTATAATAAGTATTATTCTTGAAAAATTTAAATATACATAAACTAATAATTTGAATAAATAACATCCTTTTATAAACATTGTCTAAGCTATAAGTTTAATCATTTTAACATGAAAATAGTAGATCAATAAAAGATGGTGCTAAATGCACCCATTTTCTTTATTTGTTATTAAATGCACCTCTTGTTTTATATCAATACGATTCAAATATTTTGGTTTTTATAATCTTTTTTAAATGTTTTTAATCTATAAAGAACGTTTTTTATTTATCATCTTTAAGCGTTTTTTCTTGTTTTTCTAAATAACCTTTTTTACTAAATTTATTTTAGTTTTTTTAGAAACTGTTTCTTTAAAAGTATATAGAGAAAGTTTTTAGCATTTTTAAATCACTTTTTGTATCATTTGTTAATAAATAAAAATGGCTAATTAACGTGTCATGATTATTCACTTTTGAAAATGAACGTGTTGATGATTGCTCATGTTCGTTAGTTAACATTCTAAATTAATAATTTACGAACATAAATGAACAAAGTTAATTCAGGAGACAGTTCTGTGGTGCTTGATTTTTTGCAGATGATATTGTGTTAGTGGTGGAGAGTATATAAAGTCTGAAGGCAAGGCAAGAGGAGTGGCGTACAACTCTGGAGGGTAAAGGTTTAAGGATTAGCCGCGTTAAGACTGAGTATCTTTACTGTGATTTCAGCGACGCAGGCGATGACCCGGACACTCAGATCACCGTTGAGGGGCAAGTGGTTCCTGAGGCAACTAAATTCAAGTACCTAGGATCGTTTATACAAAATGATGGGGAGATAGATAGTGACGTAGCCAATCGCATTCTGGCTAGATGGTATAGGTGGATAGCAGTTTCAGAGGTATTGTGCTACAAGAGAGTCCCAGCTAAATTAAAAGGGAAATTTTATAGGGTTGCAGTAAGACCTGCTATGTGATACAGAACAGATTGTTGGGCCATGAAAAAGACATAAGCGTGAAAGCTGGACATAGCAGAAATGAGGGTGCTAAGATAGATGTGTGGGCACACTAGGATGGATAGGATAAGAAATGAGGTTTTAAGGGAAAGACTGAAGATAAGGTAAGGGAGGGGAGGTTGAGATGGTTTGGGCATCTAAGGAGGAGAAAGGCGACATCTACGGTTATAACAATAGAAACTCTCAGTGTGGAGGGGAAACTGAGTAGAGGCAAGCCGAAATTAACTTGGGAACAACAAATTAGAAAGGATTTGTTAGACTTTCACCTCTCTGAGGACATGGTCAAGGATAGGAGTTTGTGAACATAGAATTAAGGTTAAGAACTTGTAGGGGGCTCTCCTGTCTTAGGAATTTAGCTTTAGTAGCTTTTTTGGGGATGAATTTTTAAACCAAATATGTTTTTTTTTTGCGTAGATGCGTGCAAATGTATGCTTTTATGATTATTATATCTTCATATGTATTTGGAGTCCGGGGTCTCGCAAAAAGCAACCTCTCTATTCCCTAGAATAGAGGTAAGGTGTGTCTATATCTCACCCTTCACAGACCCTACCAATAGATTCTTAGCTATAGGTGGGATAAATTGGGTAAGGTGTTGTTGTATATATATCAACTTTGTAGTTATATTATTAAACATAATCGAACATAAATAAACGAACATAAAGAACATTCACTAATGAAATCTTTATTCATATTTATTCATTTAACTAAATAAGCAAAAACTTTTGTTCATTTATTAAATACATGAATGTAAACTAACTTCCTTCCAAATGCTTTACTGAAATGTTTGTGAAAAAGTTTTTATCTTTTAAATGTGCAAAAAAAAAAAGTTTTTATCTATTTTCTAAATCGTTTCTATTTTTACATAAAGTGTTTTTGAACCTTAAAAAACATGTTTCTAGAGGGTTTCATATTATTGATGCTCTTAAAAGTTCTATATGCCCGCTATGACGGTTCACGATGAGCACATATGAAGTACAACCAAATTTGGAAGTAATTAACGAAAATGAGTAACACATAGTAATTATTCCTGATTTAGGGTTTGTTCAAGTATAAAAGCATTTCCAACGTACTAAACCAAACCAAGTCCAAAATTCCAAACCTCACTTTCAAACCTATGTATGCCTTGGAGGGGATGATGAGGCAAGGTCTAGTCCGCTCAAGCGGGCTTGTCCGGACGCATGGGTGGGGAGCACATACGCATACATTGTTTTTTAATATAGTTTCTAGATATAAGTGGAGTGTGAGGTGGCGCGCTGGATTGGTTTAGTGTTGGAGGTAAAAACTAGTTTTATGAGGTATAGGTCTGGAATCATGTGGCATGCTTAGGTGGCGGATTTGATTTCAGACTTGTCTCCGGCATTGGAGATGCTCTAGTTAAGAAAAAACCAGTAGTTATGTTTGCTGATAGTAGTGTCACTAAAAACTTCGTTGATTTACCCTTAGCTAAGAGATAGAGGGGTGGAAATGAGATAGTAAAGTTTATGTTCAAAACAGGTATGTAAAGAAGTCAAATCTACGGTGTAGGTTGTGCATGTTTGTTTTTTCCTTCTTGGTTATACATGCAGAAACAAACTAAGACCATGCAATGTGGGTGGCTTAGAAGAGGCACCGTGGCCTCAACCACGCCACTACACCACCCTTGTATGGCGTTGATTTTGGCGTGGGGGAGGGGCGCTCCAATTTTCACCGGTGTGGAGGGAAAATGAGTGGTGACATGGCGGCATTTCATTGGTAGGTGGATTTTGCGTCAGTTTTGATCGGTTAATTGGTTATAGTTTGTTTATTTTATTTTTTTAAACATCCATTTTCATGTCCCTCCTATCCCGTGCTTTTTTTACCATGTTCTCTTACTGACGTGGCTGTCACGTGGCGCTTAATGCTCCTTTTGCATGCCCTCTCACACCGTATAGTCTAACAATGATGAACAATGATGGATGTTTTAGTGTTTAAGATAATATTTTAGGTGATCGGGATGTCGCGTCCCGGTCAAAGATAATAATTCTATACCCGATTTACCCTTAACTACGAGTTAGTGGTTGTACAGGGTCGATCCACGAAGAGTTTATGGATTGTCTATGGACGTGATTGATTATGAAGATGTTGTCACAATTATAAAGCTTGCTATGTAGATTAATGGTTTTGTTTATTTTGAAAAGTGTGTTGGAATGAACTAACAAATTTGATATTAACTAAAAACTATGATTACTTGGAATTATACTAAAACTTAATAACTTGACCTAGAACAAAACACAAATTGGTTGTAAACAATAATTAGAACAAGGATCACACCCGGTTCGATAGTTGCAAGACTAGGGTTCCTACACATTTTAACTTGATTCAGTTGGATTTGATTATTAACGCATTTAATGTCACGTGGCTTAGGTGCCAAAAGCTATCAACGTTACGAGAACGAACCGTAATGCACTTCTTTACCAAGAACATGTAAATCCTAGTCTATCATAAGGCATAATTACGTATATTCGTTTCACGAAGTCAATTTTCATAACTCAATAGATAATTCGTAAATTCAATACAAACGTAAGACAATTATCTTAAACTTCAAATATACAAACACAAATTGTTACGAAATCAAATTAAATACAAAATGTTGAAACCCTAAAATTCTTCCAAAAATCTACACCCGGGTGATACCTGAGCCTTGATGATGATGATGATGATGATGATGATGATGATGGTGATGATGATGAATGATGGTTAGGGTTTTGGGTTCAATGGTTATAACGGATTGAATGGCGAGATGATGATGATGATGGTGGTGGTGGTGGTGGTGATGGTGGTGGTGATGATGGTGGATTAGGGTTAGGATTATGGTGATTAATGATTGTGGATGATGGGAGATGAACTGGTAGAGGTGTCTCGGCTCCAAGAACAAGGGAATGTCTTTCAAACTCGTAACTCCAAGTGTTATATTCCAAAACTTGGCCAAAACTCGTTCAAGCCGACCCAATTGCGAATATCAGCGACAGGAAAAAGGACAGGGCGTTGCCGACGGCCAAGCCTGGCGTGGGTAACGCAGCGTGTAAACTCAACATACTGAGGGTCATTTCCAGCCGACGCGATGCGTTGCCGACGGCCAAGGAGGGCGTCAGAGATGCAACATGCAATGTCGTTTTCCTGATTTGTTCGTTTCGTGTACCCGGTTAATCCCGATCGCTCCCCGATGTTCTGTAAAGCTCCTGAATAGTTCCTTAAACTCCGTTAGACCTGCAAAACACAATTCTAATTAAAGTAGGGCATTTGAAACCAAAGTTCACGTAAAAATACAAACTTAATACGATAAATCACCGAGTTTTCAACCACATATCATTAGGTTGGCGGAAAAGTTTAAGAGGGTGGTGTGCGTGTTCTTGCTTTTAAGAAAAGTGTAAGATTGTCATACTTTGGTAGCAACTCTAAAGATGAACATACCTCATAAACGATATGTATTAGTTTAATTCTTATTTTAAAGTTAAGACAAATGGTCGATGTGATGTACACGTTTTGCAATTTAGGTCGTTTTTCAAAAGAAAAATTGGATTTTGACCCAACTATTTACCAAACCGTAATACAATTGGACTTATCACTAGTACATGTTAAAAAAACATGTTGAATACATATAATATGATTATTTTACCCCTCTTATTACAAAAAAAAAAAAAAAAAAAAAAAAAAAAAAAAAAAAAAAATCCTAGTTCTTCTGTATCTTTTGGCTTTGTCGGCATCACTTCTCTCAAACTATACCATCTCTTCCATCTCTGGTTTGCTACCATGTACCTAACTCTAAAATTTATTTTAATTGGAAACCGAAGCAAAGACATACAACAATTTAAAAATACTTTTAGAAATCTTCCACAGTGGAGCCAAATGCAAATAACAAGAAACAAAAAACAACCATAGGATTATAGATAACAACTTTTGTATAAAAAGTGATAGTTCGTTGATGAAAGGAATCGAAAAGCCTCAAACAAAAGTATCCACACCAAAGAACCAGGCTTAAAGAAGGTGTTACCTACAAACCCTCGAGTTACAGCACTTTCTCAAACAGTTACAACTATATATCGGCAAATGATTAGAGTATGAACCTAAGCAAACGCAATTTTATTAGTTAAAGAGAGATTTTGCAACCTTATTCCCCAATTTCTTTTTTGAGCTTAATAGCTCGTTCTAGGTTACCAAATGGGGTATTTTTATTTTCGGCTATCAAAAGCTCAAACAAGTTCACATGATGCAAAAACCACGTACTTAGAAGAATAACTCGTTAGTCATAGCCCAAGCATGTTATAGTCAACCAGGAGCCAGCAGAAACACACATGGGAGGGCCTCCAAGATCATATCCAGTGATTTGCTAGTTTTATTTGTATTTTATAAATATTTGCAACCTATTATAAAACATATATATATTTATCTATACTACTGTATAAAAGAGTTAAAGAGGAAAATATTGTAATTTATCTTATATTTTAAGACGCCTAGATACTAAATAAAAGATTTGAAAAGGGCAATATTTACCTTAAATTTTAAGACGCCTAAGATGAATTTAGTTGCGTAGGATACAACTTACCTATACATAAAATGTGTATCCTTCCACTTAACCATCACTTGCTATTTAATTCACTCAGTTAAACCTAATTGTGCTTTGCATGCCTTGAGAAGCCAAGAAGTAGTTATGTATTTGTCATTTAATGCAATATATCAACTACAACCTTCTCCAACCCAACCTTATAATAAAAAAACTAATTTCTTTCTCTTCCACCTACACAACCCAACCTACCTCAACCTTCTACTCACATTCACAGCCCAACCTTTATAACATTTTTTATTAAATATATATTTTTATGCTTATTATTTATCCATAAATGTGTTAAAAATAATTACCATTAATATTTTCATTTGAAACCGATTTGTTTTAAAAGCAAAATAGATAATAACAATATAAGAAATCTTTTAATAAAAAAAATACATACATTCATCAAACATAGTTAATAAAGTTATCGAAAAAAAAAATCTAACGAACCAGTAAGATCAGTACATGTGAAAAACAAAGATAATGCATTTTTATAAAAAAAATAATTAAAAAAATATATATTTTTGAAGGAACTCAGTTTTTGATAAAATTTATATCGACGTGTTCACAAAAAAAAAAAGTTAAACAACACTGTGTTTTTAGATTTTTTGAATAATTAAATATTAAAAGGTTATTAAAGAAAATAATGTTTTAGCTAGAATTAATTGTTATAAAACAAAAATGTAAAACATAATTATAAAAGAACCACTCAATAGCCAACATGTGGCATTTTTAAAATAATAAAAAAAAAATCATCAACCAAAGTTAACACACCAACTTGGTCGTGAGTTTTAAATGATTTTTTTATTTTATTTTTTACTTTTTGACCAACCAACCAAGGTTTTGGTCACCAATGGTTGTAGCCTAAGTATTAAGGGGGGAATGACATTTTAGGGTAGTATCCTAACCCGGACTACTCCAGCGATGCCATGTCAATTTTACTACAAAGTACTCTTTTTTTTTTAATGTCTACTACAAAGTACTCTAGTACTACAAAACACTAGCGACACCTTGATACAAAGTAGAACTTTTTTTTTAATTTAAATAAAGTAAAATTTAATTAAAATTTAACAAAACACTAGCGACGCCTCAAGGTAGAACATTTTTTAATTTAAATAAAGTAAAATGTAATTAAAATTTAAATTTCATTAAAATAAAAAAAGGATACATAATTCAAACTAAAAAAAATAAAAAACTGAAAAAAATAATTAAAATACGACAACTTATTTAAAAAAAACCACATATCCAATAAATGATTCGTTGGACAACCATATTTTTTGAATCCATTTAAATGAGAGTGAGTTGGAGTGAAATGGTTTTGGTATGAATTGAAAGTGAATACGAGAATGTATGTAATTTAAATGGGAGGGGAAGATTTATTTATAATTGTTTAAAATTGTTCTTTTAAAAGCATCTAAAGGTCATATATATGACATATCTCCATCCCCTAACCTTTTCCAACGCGGCAACATCTACCCATGGACGGTACCCGCTCCGCTTACCTGTTGGGGTGGCGGTGGTGTTACCGCTCGGGTTCGAAGCATGGATGGCTACCCGTAAGGGTGCCCTGTGTGGCCTAAGATACAATATTTAAATATCTATCTATCTACGATGGGATATAATTGAAATTTGACATCAATCTAATAAACTCTATTTAATAAACCAACTAGGCGGGATTGTGCGTAATTGAATTTTGACAAACCCTTAAAAAACGACAGTTGATGAAGCAGGGGCGCGCCCTCACGCCTCGGTAGACAACAACACGTGGCATCGTAATGCAGAAGAAAACCTGCGTGTGAGTCATTATTTCGGTGGTGGCCTTAAGTGGTCAGCTAATCGGATGGATGGTGGTTGCTATGGTGATGGTATTGAGAAGTAAGAAGTTTTGAAAAAGGATTAAGATGAGAGCTGAAACTGGAATTTTGAATCCAAAACATAACTATTCTTATGAGAAACTAGAGAATAGTAAGGGGGCGGGAGGTGCCGATAAGGCTAGAAAGGTCAGGATTTTGAAAGGTGTGTACCAACTCTCTTTTGTCGCCATCCAGGAAACTCAAATGGTTGCCATCTCGGACTCGATTCTGTCCAGATTTTGGGATCGGTCCCCTTTCGAAAAGGCGGTGGTTAACGTCGACGGTAGGTCGGGAGGTTTGTTTTCTCTTTAGAACCCATCTGTTTTCCAGGTCTCTAACATTGTCAAGGGGTGTAGGATCGAGATACGACATAAATGAGTCGGTCTGAGTCAAATCTAGGTCACTAGAGAGGCGGAAAGAATCTAGTAACCTTGAATCGATGTTAGAATGTGAGTAGAAGCAGAGAAATACACTTTAAACTGGTTTTCCATTGATATTAGATGTTAATACATGCAGAGAATTTGACAGCACTTCGTGAGAGATTTCACCAGAATCATACCAAATGGAAAACCCAACATTCCTATTTATAGGGTTTCCAGTCCGCATGAAATGGCATGACCATTTCGTACGAAATGGCAAACTCCATTTCGTGCGAAATGGCCTTACAACATCCATTTCGTGCGAATTGGATAACATACACAAATAACTTTAACTTTTACATTTTAACCCCTATTACAAGCTACTGACACGACCTAGACTAATGACATAGGCGATAGACATTGTGTACCAACAAACTCCCCCTTGGATATTGCCGGAGTCTTCAGTCAGACTGTCTTCAAAAACTTCCTTTCACAGAGACTTGAACTTTTCCTCTCCCTGCTTCGGCTTTCTCTTCAACAAACTCTTTAGTTTTTCAATCTCTTTAGCAGCTTTCAGTTTTTCTTCAGCTTGCATCTTCATCCATTTACCTCGAAGCTCTTCACGTTCCTTTCTCTCTTTTTCAGCTTTCAGAGCCTCCTCTTTTTCAATCTTCCTCCACTTAGACGACCATGCATTTTCAGAATTGATTCCTTTCTGAAAACATATTGTTGCAACTTTCTGAAACGGCAATGCTTGGTCTTTATCTTCAGCTTTGTAACCAATCTTGTTTACGAACAAACACTCGATATCTTTTGCAGAGCAGTTCACAATCCACATTGGATCATACAAGTGAATGTATCTGAATTCATTCTCCACTTTGTATGTGATCACTGCTTCAGTTGACATGCAGCTGTATACCCAACATAAGAACCCTTTGTGAAAATCTTGTTCCATTTTTGGCAACAGAATGTTCTTCAACACCCTGGGCTTCTTAATCTGCAAGATTGTTTCTTCTATGCCTGTAACTGGATCTTTCCAGTGTTTGAACTCTTTGAACGCTTCGAACTTCATTAGACCCCAAGTAGGCATATCATGAGTTCTGACAGGATAAGATAATGTTCTGACCTTGGGTAGTTCTTCTACGTCCCACCAGGGCAGAGGCATGATATCCTGGATATACGCGAAATACTGAACTCCAAACTCTCTTCTGATTGCATACGCATTCACTTGCGGCAAATACCCCCAACTGATTATATCTCCCAAACAAACTTCTCTGTCTCTTTTGTATTACTTCAGCGGTCTTTTAAACTTTCTTTCAGTATCTTTTCTGAACCGTTTCTTACGCTCTTCTCGCTGCTCATCTTTCGACATTTCACTAAAGCTTTTGTTCTTTACACTCTCAGCAACTTTCCTTCGTAACTCATCTTCATTAGCTTGACTGAAGAATTCAGCAAGCGTAGGAAAGTTAGAAGTATCAACATTCACATTCTCAGACTGTTCTTCGTCAGTACAGTCTTCCACTTCAACTTTGTCATAGTTATCAGCATCTTCAACATATTTATACTGGTATTCAGGCTGCTGATTAATATCAAACTGATTCAGCTCTTCTTCAAAATCAAACTTAAATTCATTTTCATCAACATGCGTCATCTTGATGATCTTGGCTAAAGTGTAAGTATGCAGAATTTCACCTTCCTCTACACCATGTTCAAGACGTCAATCTTGTAACATAATCATCACTTTCATCAACATTCTCTGCATCATCATGCTCCCCCTCACCTTCAGCATTCTCAGGTTCTTCATTAGCATCATCATGAAGATATTCATCAATCTTCTCTTCGTTTGACGCTTTAGTAACTTTTATGCCTGTAGAACCTTGATCATCGTCATCATTGCCGTCATCATCATGATCACCAGAAGCAGAATAAACATCTTCTGCATCATCTTTCAAAATATCATCATCATCTTCTTCTTCATCATCTTCTTCATCATCATCTTTTACATCATCAACTTCTACATCATCATCAAACACACCAGAAACTGAAGATATAGGACAAGGATCAAGAATAGACGTTTCCGGATCTATTGTTGGCTCAGATACAACAATTGCCCTTTCAGTCACTTCAGCATCACCTTCAATTTGAACACCTTTGCCTTTGTTTTTCATTTCAGCTTCAATCTCAGCTTTACGTCTAGCTCTCACTTCTTCAAGCTCGATCTCTTCAAATCTTTGTTCAACTGACTTTCCGATCAAATTCTCCAATACTTTATTCATCATATACATTTCATGCTCTTTCTTAGCGTTGTTGGCCTCCAATTCTTTGTTCTTTAGCTTGAAGTATTCATTTTGTTCATCTCTTCGAGCTTTTTCTTCTTCTAACTCTAGTATACGAACTTTTAGAATATCAATATCAGCTTGATCAGCATCAATCTTCTTCAACAATGAAGAATTCTCTTATTCAACAGACTTCACACGATCTTCCAACTTCTTTTTCTCAACTAACACCTCTTCCACCTTCTTTTGTAGCTTCTTCACAAGCTCATCGTTCACGAAGCTAAAATCTCCAATTTCTTCAAGAGCTATATTCTCTGGAACATATGGAAAATCTTTGAAACCAGAAGATCCAGGAGTAGTTTGTACCGGTGGTTGTGAAGTTGGTGGTGTTTGTAGAATGTGTGGTGAAGTTATAACAGGTTGTTCATGAATTGGTGTAGAGATACGAAGTTGTGGTGATGGTTGTGGTGATTGTACATGTTGTGGTGATGGTTGATGTGGTGGTGATGGTTGTTTTGGTGGTGATGGTGGATTTGGTGGTGATTGATGTGGTGGTGATGTTGGTTGTGGTTCAGGTGGTGGTGAAAGTGGTTTGTTTTGTGGTTCTGATGTAGGTTTTGTTTTGAACTTGATTTTCAACTTTCGTGCTGCAGGAGATACAACACGTTTCCTTGCATTAGATTTCTTCCTTCCTTCAGAAGGTGGTGTTTGAACATCCTAAACATGTTCTGGTGATGGAACATACGTTTCATCTTTATCATCGTCTGCACTCCTCTTTCTTTTCCTTTTTATCAATCTATCTCTTGGATCATAGTTTGATTTGATCCATCGATCAGTTTCAACATCAATATCACTTTCTTCAGGATCAAAAGAACTCTTTTCTTTATCATCACCTTCCTTCTCACCAGCTTCTTCTCCAGATTCAAGAGTAACATCAATATCTCTCATCAACTGTTACATTCCAGGAGACAGTTGTTCTTGCTTTCCTTCAACATTAGCTTCTGTTTCAACCTCTTCAGGTTCATCGACCAACATAGTTTCAACTGCTTTCTTCTTGCGTTTCTTTTGTGGTTGTGAAGACGAACCTTCTTCAGCTTGAATTTTAGGAGTTCTCTTTCTACTCCCTTTCTTCTTTTCTTCTTTTGTAAACCACTCATTTCATGTTTCCTTGAATTCTGCTAACTTTGCTAACTCATCAGCTGCACTCTTTTCTTTCATCTCTTCATCATTTCTCCACTTCTGACGATTCACTGGATCTGGATCTTTGTAATTAGCACTCTTGATGAATCCAGAGAACTCTGCTTTTGTCTTCGGTTCTGGCCAATTTTTGTGATACCTGGATAACCTGATCAATGACTCGTTATCCATGTGATACAACACCAATAGATCATTATCTTCAGCTTTCACTAGATCTGGATAAGCATGATCAAGCATCATTTGTACAAATCTCGGATATATCCAGGTTTTACAGCCTGAAGTAATGTTTTCTTTCATGTAATGGAAATTTTTTTTAGAAAAATTGTACTTTTTGTTAAACACCAAAGCTGTTACCATATTCATCTGGTAATCTTTCATCACGTCGTATCCACCCTTTCTATGACTGAGTGCATGAACCACAGAGTGAATGAAGAACTTAAACGGCTTTGGAAAACAAGCTTTCAAATAGTTAGCATTATTCAATGGACCACTATATCCCATTCTCAACATGGAACCCTTAACCATTATTTCTGGAAACTTTGTTGGTGAATTTTCATCATCCGGAAAATCTAATACTTCACGAACAAGTTGTTCTGTGATGACGATCTCTTTATCTTCACAATTTAGGCTAACACTTGAAGTTATCACTTTACTCTCTTCATCATACGTAGCATTCTTCCAGAAACTGTAACAACTCTTACTAAAATTAGTACTTAGTAAGTTAATTATCTATTAAGGAAACCCTAATTGAGAAACCCAAGCAATTCTGCGTAAACCCTAAAATTTTCATAACAATCGGAATCAAGATCAGGGCCCCTAAAACTCAGGGGGGGGTAAACCCTAGCTGATAATTATCATAATAATTCGTTTTCTGAAATTAATTGAACGAAAATGTCAACTCACCCAAGCTACTGGACACGAAACCTACCCTACCCTAAATTGTCACCCGTCGCGCCACGCGAAGGAGACAAGTCTCCCTGTCGCGACACGCGAGGGGGGACAAATTTCGGGTATAAATAGGGGGCTTTGGGACTTGCATTCTGTTGTTGATTCGACGAAGAAATTCGTTGTATATGTTGAGTTATAACAGAAACAGTACACAATACACACTAATCTCGACACGCTGCCGCAATCAGGGTAATAACTCGATCACTATTACGATTCAACGTCCGATCGATTGAAACTATCCAACGATTGTTTATGTGCCGCTCAAATTGAGTTTATACTTTGTTATTCATCGTAATTTCGACTTGAATGTTTGAGTGCTGTTCGAACTCGGACTATACTCTGCCATTCGTTGTGAATCCACTGAATTGTTAAGTATTGCACTTGTAAATCGTTGTGAGGGTTTAATCTCGTGAATTGTCGTAACTGCTGTATTAGTTACTAACCCGTTTGTGTGTGCATTGTTATTTAAATTAGGTTAATCAAGGCTAATCAGTAGGCTTATACTCTACTCGTTAAATCTGCAATGTGAGTCATTCTCTTTTTATCAACTGTTTTACAATACTCCAAAGTATTTTCCAAAAGTTGTAATTACAGGGATTAAGTCTTTGTAATCACCAAATTACAGCCGGTATATGGGGTATTGTGCACATTACTATTGTTTGTATCATTTTTAGGTGAGCGAGCCTAAATCATGATATACACTATTAGGTAGTCGGACCTAAATAGTGATTTACGTCACTTGTGGGTGAACGGACCCAACAGTGATATGACCACAGTCACAGATCCGGTCGAGTGACAAGTACTGTGGGTAGTTGGTTGATATGGAAACATTGTAATCGCTCTTAATACTGTAAATTATAACAACGTGTCATTTTAGTAAAACTGAATGATTCACTCAGTATTTCCCTGCTGACAAAACCTTTTTCAAACATGTTTCAGGTGATATGTTGTGAGCAAAGAAAAGTGCCGTGGAGCACTACAAGCTTAGAAAAGTGGCTCAATGTAAATAAATAAAGAAACATGTTTTGAGAAATAAAGATTCCCAGGGAAATCATCTTATTGTAAATTATGGGATTTATCCCTATATTATATAAAACGAGCAGTTTTAATATTAAAAAGATCCTGTTTAAAAAGACTTCCGCTGTCATTTAATTAAATACCACGGGATTTCCTGCCTCGCGGCTCTGGAGCGGGTCAAACCGGGGCCGAGGGCCGTGACAGAAACGATCAATATGAGATCTGAAAACACTATGCTGATTCGTCAATGCCTTTTGGATAGGTAAACGCTTCATGTATTCCAGAATATCGTTGAATACAACCATCTTTGGAAGCTCTTCATCATAGACACAACAAGTGTTATGTGATGGATCAAATTCAACAATCGAAGCCTGAAATGTACAACAGAAACACAAGTTAAACACTTTGAACAATTTTCAAAACATAACATCATTCACATGAAATGACTTTCAAGCTAATTGACTATTTCATGCGATTTAACATTTCAAACGAATTGATGCAGTTTCAAATGAATTGACCCTCATACGAATTGGTCAGTTTCAAACGAAATGGTCATTCAAGCGAAATGGTGTTTCAAGCGAAATGGCCAATTTCAAATGACATAATGTTTCAAACGAAATGGCCAAATCAAACGAATTGGAACAGTTTCAATCGAAATGACCGATTCAAACGAATTGGTGTTTCAAACGAAATGGCCAATTCGTATGAAATGTGGTCATCATTTCGCTTGAAACTCATCCATGAACAGTGATTTGCAGATTGGTTAAAACATGTTTTGATGGTGAAATTGAAACCCAAGACTTGTTCTTTATCAGATTCCGAGTACATGGATGTGTTTTTTATTCATTTTAGACCACAAAATCATCCTAGATCTAAGTTCGGAGATCTGGTTATCTGAATTCAAGCGATTCAAGAAATCTGGTTCAAATTGAAGCCCTGGATCTAATCTATAACACATTTCGAACACACTGAAGTGTTTCTTATTCATTTTTTTTATCATTATTCAACCCTAGATCTAGATTCAAAGGACTGTTCATCGAAGTTTAACCGATTTCAGTTAGATCTTATTCAGATTGTCATCAATCCTCACCTTTCCCATGTTATAAGTTGTACCAACCAACTTATACAGAGATTTTGAACAACAAACACTCAAGAATTTGGCTTGAAATCGATGAAATCTTCAATTCGCCTGAAATCGCTTTGACGAGTATGTTTGATGCGAAATGGTGGAAATGATTATTTCAAACGACCTGGCCTCTTTATATAGGCGAGGCCATTTCGTACGAAATGAATCAAAGAGACAATGTGGCTAATTCGTACGAGTTGGCCCAGTTGAAATATACTGGCCATTTCGTGCGAATTGGTCAACATTTTTCAAGATTTTTTGATTTTTTTATTTTTTTTTTAACTTTTTGTTTTTAACTATTTACCATCACACCCAGTTAACCAAGTCCAAGTTAATGACCCTGGTCAACTGTTTAGCCTGCCAAATCCAAGTTAATGACCTTGGCTGACCAATGTTTGATCTTGCTGACTTATTGAAACAGATTAAGTTCAAATTAATGAACTTTTAAACATTTAGAGTAATTTCCAACACTTTTTCCCAAACTTTTGCTTATCCAACCCACATGATCCAACTTGTTTAGCATTGTGAGACTTTGATCATCAGATCCCCAACGACTGTTGTTGAAAATAAGATGAAAAAATCAAATCTGTTTGGATTTTTGACATTTTGCTAAACAAACATGAAATCTTTTTGGATTTTGATAAACAATAAACTGTACTAACATATTTTTGGTGAGCGTGTTAGGGGATCATATTAGCTGCTGACAAGTTACAAGTACCGTTAAGCTTTGATTTCATACTAAGCATTAAACAATTCACAGTGATTGCCGATATACTGATCCAATTTAAATTCTCACACAAATTTCAGTCTATTTAGGATACGAATTAGTGTTTTAAAGGCTTAACTTATACGCGTGTACCACCTCAGAATATACTTTCGTATCCAGACCACTATATTCAGTCTTACAGGTGAATGCACACTAATGATATCTGTAATGGGTGAATGCGAGGCCATGAGAGCTCAGGCTAGAACTTCCATTCAATCAGAGAGATGATGGCTCGACTTTAGGTAGATGATGGCTCGACTTTAGGTAGGTCCCCTTTGGGGATCTTCTTTTCAACAGCACATGATTAGCATTTTTCAATGTTTCATCATTTTTTATGCTGAGGGGAGTCTTTATGAATAAAGCAGTGCAAAGTATTATACGAGGACTAGGCTATTGCTTCCGCAAAATCAGAAGTCCTGGTATAATACCCAGATATCATCACGTACAAAAACCTAGTATGTCAGAAATAGAGTCTTTCAAACAGTATTTCAGGGGTTACCTATATATCCGAGAGATGTTCCCCACGTTCAGCAAGTTGTGATTCATGTTTATATCCCAAACAAACTTACTAAATGTGTAAAAACCTATCGGCATATCATCAGCGAGACTGCTTAACACAATTAAACTAATCATTTCTTTAGCGTACTGCAATTGTCTAGCTGATGTACTATCATTTCCCCTTTTTACACAAACTCTTTTTCAGTTTTCTATTGTTTTTGGATTTCGAAATTTTATCATGTTTTTGTATTTTCTGTAAACTTTCTCCCCTAAAATCAAAAACATATTTTTGTGTTTTTGGTTTTATCAAAAACAGAAAATAAAACTGTACAAAAACTTGACAACACAACGCAGATCACTTCTGATCGTCGTCCTCCTCGGCTTCACACTCTATTACCCTCCCAAAAAACAAATTTTTCAACCCGTTTAATTTTAAAAGACAGTTAAATCTGGTTTTATCACAGGGTTTTGTATAAAAATCAGCTCTCTGATCATTGGTGTGTATATGTTCAATTCGAATCAATTTTTTCTCGAAACAATCGCGAATAAAATGATGTTGAATCTCAATATGTTTCGTTTTAGAGTGATGCACTAGATTTTTAGTTATATTTATAGCTGCCTCATTGTCCACATAGATTGGTGTGTCCAAGAACTGCAAACCAAAGTCCCTCATTTGCTATTGGATCCAAAGGATCTGAGAGCAACAGCTGGAGGCCGAAACATATTCAGCCTCACATGTCGAGAGAGCGACTGTGGTTTGTTTCTTGCACTGCCAAGTGACTAGTCTAGTTCCAAAGAACTGACAGCCAGCAGTTGTGGATTTTGCATTCAATTTACAGCTCCTGAAGTCAGAGTATGTATAACCTGTAAGAGAAAAGTCACCATATTTAGGATACCACAAGCCGGTGCTTGGGCAACCTTTAAGATACCATAAAATTCACTTCACAATTGTCATGTGTGACTTTCGTGGACTTGACTGATATCAGGCGCAGAGGCAAGTTGGATACATAATGTCCGGTCTTGACGCTGTCAAATACATTTAGTGATCCAGTGATCGACCGATAGTGCGTCTCATCCACCTTTTCACCGCTTTCATCCGGACATATCCCATGATTTTGAGCCAGGGGGGTTGATGTTGGAGTTGATTCGGTCATGTTGAATTTTTCCAGCACATCATTCACGTATTTCGTCTGGTGTATGAAGATTCCTTCGGGCATTTGCTCAACCTGAAGCCCTAGGAAGAACTTCATCTCCCCCATTGAACTCATTTCAAACTTTTTCTTTATAACCTTCTCGAACTCTTTGCACAATTCGTCGTTCGTCGATCCGAAAATTATGTCGTCAATGTAAATCTGCACGATGAGTAGATGCCCTGCAACCTCTTTTGTAAACAAGGTGCTATCGACAATCCCTCTGATGAACCCGTTGGCCAGCAGATGTTGGGAAAGCGTCTCGTACCAGGCTCTCGGGGCCTGGTGTAGTCCGTAAAGCGCTTTCTCGAGTAGATAGACCTTGTTTTTGTGCACTGGATCGGTAAACCCCAGTGGTTGTCCGACGTACACTTCTTCTTTGATCTTTCTGTAAAGGAATGCAGATTTGATATCTAATTGGTAGACCTTGAATCCCTTCTAATACGCGAATGCCAGGAAGATTCTAATTGCCTCGAGTCGAGCAACGGGCGCATACACTTCTGTAAAGTCGATCCCTTCTTGCTGACTAAAACCTTGGACTACCAATCGTGCTTTGTTTCTCACAATGACCCCTCTATCATCCCGTTTACACTTGAAGACCCTCTTGGTCTTGATCAGCTTTTGATCTTCCGGGAGATCCACCAACCTCCACACTCCAAGTTTTTCAAACTGCTGTTGCTCCTCCTGCAATGCATTTACCCAGCTTTCCTCGGTCAATGCTTCTTTGTATGTTCTCGGCTCAACCTACGAGAAAAAACATTTCAATGAAAATGCTTCCTGTAAAGGAGCTACAGAAGAATAAAAAACATGTAAGGGCTTTGTTGATTTGATCACGCGTTTTCACGCCACTGTGAAGGTCACCAATGATTCGTTCTGAAGGATGATACGACAAAGTTCTCGGCATGACTGTGTCAGGTACGCTCACTTCTGATTGCAAATTTGTGATGTCCTGATCACCCATGTGATCAACAGCTTCTGAAGACACAATATTTGGTTCCTCGTCAAAAATCGGATCGGCTTCCGATTCTGAGTCGTCAGACTGATCAAATATTGGAGCTGGTTCTACTGGGGTTTCGTGTGCAGTTCCACTTGGACCGGCCTCGTGATCATTTGCACCCACGGTGAGCTGAGAAACTACCAGCGGTCTTGGCACTTGTTCTTGTGACATAGATTGCTGATGTTGGTATAATAATGCTAGTTCCTCCTCACTTGGCTCAGCCGGAAATTGGAATGACTCCCAGAGTTTGTCGTAGTCAAACAGCAATTTGTTTCCGGGAAGTTGTTCCGGAGCAGTAAACTTCTGACAATCAACATGCTGAACCTGTATAATCTTCCCCAAACATGGAAAAAAAATACTCTCTTCAGTGGACTTGCATAACCTACAAAAAAACCTTCGTTAACTTTTGCACCACATTTACCATCTGGATCAATAAATGTGCATGGTGATCCAAAAGGTTCTAAGAATTTTAGATTTGGTTTATAGCGATGAAGTAATTCGAAGCAGGTTTTCTTGTACTTCTTTACTGTAAGAACACGATTTAGCGTGTAACATGCTGCAGCAACTGCTTCACTCCAAAAGAATATCGGCAATTTGGAATCGGCTAGCATAGTTCGAGCTGTTTCGATCAGTGTGCGATTCTTTCGTTCTGCTACACCATTTTGTTGTGGAGTATACGGGCGCTGAATTCATGAAGAATGCCTTTGTGATTGCAAAATTTGAGCATATGGTTGTTTTTTAACTTTGTTCCGTTGTCGCTTCGAATTCTTCTGATCGGCAGTTTGTACAGCGTCTCCATCTTCTTGAATAAAATCATCAATGAATCAAATGTTTCATCTTTTCTTTCAAGACACATCACCCAGGAGAATCTTGAAAAATCGTCAGTGACCACTAGACATTACGGATCTCCACTTACGCTCTTCACATTACCGGTCCGAAAAGATCCATGTGGAGTCTCTTGAGCGGTAGTCTGATGGAGTTCAAGAGCTTCTTTGGATGTGACTTCTTTGTTTGCTTACCCTTTTTGCATTCTACACAATCATCATTCAGATGGAAATTTTTCATATTAACACCTTCAACAAGATCATTGTGAACTAAGAAATTCATTTTTCTCACATGAATGTGACCCATCTTACGATGCCACATTATTGATTCTTTTTCAGTTGCTTTTGTTTTAGTCACATAACATTGTTTCTTTTTGTCTGATGTTGTTGCGACGCTCATGTCTAGGACATACAAATCGTTTCACGAGGAGCGCGCATCAACACCATATCTTCTGGAATTTTAAAACGTGGTTTAATGATCAAACACTCATTTTTTGTAAAATGAACTGTGAACGACTTGTCACAAATCTGCGATATGCTCAACAGATTGTTTTCAAGTTCAACGATGTAGTTCACTTTATCAAACGTTACAACTCCATTGGTAAGAATTCCTTCACCAACGATTCTTCCTCCCTGAATTCCCGCAAAGCCAACATATCCTCCATTAATTGATTTGACATCATGGAGCAATGCTAACATCCCAGTCATATGCCTCGAGGCGCCACTATCCATGATCCACTTGGAGATGATCGACCTCGGAAGCCCCTGCACATATCAAAGACATTCACTCAAACAACGATGCCCAAGATTTCTTCACATTTGGAACACTACCAAATACAAGATCATAAGCTACATCAACTTTTGGAATGTTGAAGACAACGTTTGGAACAACAGGTTTTGACTTTGATTTTAGATCTCCCTCCTTGATTGGTGGGAATTCCTCAATCAATTTGTCCAATTCAAATTCAAGTTCTTCAACATCGGTTGCAACAACTTTTGATTCAGATTTTAAGACTTTTTCCATTTTCTTTTCTTCAAATGATTGTTTAGGTTTTTCCACCCATGATTGGTTTTGAAAAGTTTTTGTTTTGGAATAAACCTTTGAAGTCTTTTGAATTTTCGAAGATTCACCAATCTCAAAGGTTGATTTTGGCTTGTCCTCGGACTTCAAAGATTCACCGCGTTTCAGAATACGTACGGGGGAAATCCTCGGTGATTTTCCTTTAACATCATTTGAAGTTTTAGGTTTGAGTTTTTGGAAAACTGGTTTTCCAATCCTTTTAACCCACTGTTTGGCCGTGTGACCAATTTCATTGCAGCAATAACAGATTCTTTTGTCATATTCAACAAAAGTAGATCTGTTGGTCTCCTCTTTCAACTTTTTGGCTGCATTGAAATCATCAACTGCTTTTTGACTAAAGATATAATCTTTTTCAGCAACTGTGTTCTTACCCGCAACAAATACCTCACTCAACTTTTCTTTTGGCTTAATCTCCCTTTTAGCAATTTTCTTTTCAAAACCGACACCTTTCTTTTTGAAATTGTTACCATGTCTTTTGTTGTGACCATTGTTACCCATCCATTCTTTCTTTCCCGAGTTGTTTGGTTGTTGTTTCACAAAAGATTTTTTCGGTTTTGATAGAAATGCGTTGTTATTAACTTCCGAAATATCAATTTCCACAAGTTTGAACACTTTTTCTACATTTTCCAATTTTGCATTCTGAATTGGATACTCAAAATCAGTATAGAGTTTGTCAGTTCCGGTCATCGTGTAAGCCACAATGATCGAATCGTCATTCACAACTTTATCTGATTTTGGTATGAACTTATCCAAAAAATTTCCATCATCTTCAGAATCAGAATTGGAATTCTCCAGATGAGTTTTAACCGTATCGAAATCTGAGTTATCACTTTCTTCATCCAACACTTGGTCAACAACAGTTTTAATCACTTGTGACTCGTTGTCAGTGTCAGATGGAGAGAATGTAACATCAGTGTTTTCCGGTAACTCATTCTCTACAGTTCTCAACTTGAGATTCAAGGCTGCTTCCACCCCATCTGTATATTTCTGTGTATAATGATTCCACATTGGGGGTGGAACATTGTTGAAAGCAGGTTTAGCATCAGGTAGTTGAGGAACAATTTGATCAATCACATAAGATGAAACAATATAACTGATCAATTTCTTATCAACTCTTTCTCTTTCAATACGCATCAATTCAAGTTCCTTTTTCAAAGATGCGATTGTGTCTAGATGAATGTTAATCTCCATCTGCTTTTCCATGACAGTTTCTTTGAACAACTTAGTAGCTTTATCATTTTCTATACTTTCCTTTTGAATCATTTTGATTGAACGTGATAAAGTGTCATAAGCTTCTTTTACATCATTAAGATCGAATTTTACGTTGTCAGTATATTTCTTCAATTCTTGAAACTGTTTGTCTTTTTCAAGACAATCCATGCAGGGTTTTAAACAGTTTTCGCATGGTGTTTC
The DNA here is from genome assembly GCF_002127325.2 of Helianthus annuus. Classification (NCBI taxonomy): domain Eukaryota; kingdom Viridiplantae; phylum Streptophyta; class Magnoliopsida; order Asterales; family Asteraceae; genus Helianthus; species Helianthus annuus. The sequence goes on along the minus strand of NC_035447.2, from coordinate 33,598,100 downwards.
AGGAATTGGATCAATCTTTTCAAAAACCTTTTCTTCTTTATCAGATTTAATTTCTGGTTTACCAAACCCGTCAGACTCAGACTCTGATTTTCTCCTGATTTGATATCCAGATTTTCTGATTTGATCTCGGACTCCTTTTCGACTGACTCCTTTTCGATTGACTCTGTTTCGACAGACTCCGTTTCGATAGACTCCATTTTGACATACTCCATTTTGACAGACTCCGTTTTGACAGACACTGACTGTTGAGTTTTGTCTACCTCTTTCAGCTTGACCATCAGTGCCTTGTCAGCTATCTGCTTCAGAGTTTCTTCATTCATCTCTTTAGAAATATCTATGATTTCTTCAACCGGAGCTTTTTCGACGTCATATTGTGGACAAAAACCTGTAGTTGGCTCGCTGAAGAATCCTGCAAAAGAATCAAACATGTTAGGAGGCATTATGGATTTAAAAGAATTAGCAATAATCTCCTGTTCTGATTGATAACAATAAACTTCTGCTGCTGCCTCTTCAAGCTCTGCCAGACTCTCTTCACTCATTACTTCACCAACTTCCTCAGTTTCAACAACACATTCTGGCTCTTCAACAATCTCCGCGATCATAGCAAGACCCTCACCAGGAACATACTTATCCCAACTAAAACCTTTCGGAATCTTCTCATCATCCTGATTAACCAAAAGAGCTTTTTCTGGTTCGTTTTCAATTTGAGGTCTTGGATTAAATGGTTGCTGACTATCTTTGTGATAGATTGCTTGTCGGTAGTAGTCATTTGTGAACGGATTCTGATGATTGTTTACTTCCATGTTTGGACACTCACGTTTGAAATGCCCTTTTTCTTTGCATTTGAAGCAAGTTAATTTCGCTTTATCAAATCCAAGTTTACAATCAGGTCCTGAGAGACTATTTCGTCCGGTTATTTCCATAAACCTTTGTGCTCTTCTCACTAAGCTCGTCATTCCCCATTTGATATCAATGAGCTCTAATTCTTCAGGATTAATTTGATCGTAATCCTCCTTTGTCATGTCGGGATTACCGATCCTTCCAGCAACTAGACTCTCATATGATTCAAGAACGGAAGCTAATAGTGCAATATGTTGCTTTGCAGCTGCTTCTGTAAAATCTTGACCATTTTTAATGTTTACAGCAATATTGCACTGTATCCCAGAAACGTAACTCTGATTATTTGAACTTGATGAACCTTGAGGAGACACTTGTTCTTGAACCTTAGGATTTGGTTCATAACTTGTGAATGATGAATAGTTGTTGTTTGGTGTGCTTTGAGAAACTCCAGATGTAGGCTCAGCACTAAATGTTGTCTGAATTTTTGGACTTGGGTTAGATGTTGCAGAAGAGCTTCCTTTGTAGTAGAACTGAACATCTTGTTGTACATTAGCATATTTCATTTTTCTGATCTTTTTAAGTTCAAGCTCATGTGATTCAATTTTCTCGATGAACGTACTTAGATTAAATCCAACATATTCCAAGTTATTTCTCAAAACCAACAAATATGTGCCCCATTCATCATGCGGTAAAGCATCTGCCAACTTGTCAACCCATTCTTCATCTGTTTTGTTAATGCTCAAATGCTTCATTTCTATAACCAAATGACAATATCTCTCAATTAACTCTTTTGTTGACTCACCCTTGATAGCAGTAAAAATATCAAATTCCTTTTTCAGCAATGTCGTCTTGCTCTTTATCATCGAAACACTTCCAAGAAACTTGACTTTTAGTGAATTCCAGATAGACTGCGAGTCACTTTGATTTTGTAGCAAAACCAAAATATCTTCTTTGATTGCTTGTTGCAAGATACTCATCATTTTCTTCTTGGCTTTAAAACTATCATGTTCAACCGGAGTTAACTGATGAAGTGTTTTCTCAATACCCGCTCCATTCGTCGGAGGTACATACTTTGACTCAATTTTCATCCAATACTCAAAATGATTTGCCTGTACCCAGGTTTTAAACCTCTCTGACCACCCTGAATATTCGTCAATGTTCATTAATTTTGGCGGCTTTTGCATTGTACCAAGCTCGTTCTCCATGTTTATGTTCTGCACAATACTCGCTGGAGTTTGAGATGCAGTCATTCCTCCTCCGGAAAACATGTTATAAAATTCTTGGTTCTCCATTTTAAACTATGAAAACAGTTTCGAAAAATTTTCTAAGTTTTTGAAAAATTACTTTCAAGCGAACTGACTTCCACACGATTTGGATTTTCAAACGGATTGGATCTCAAACGAAATGGACTGTTTCAAACGAATTGGATAGTTTCAAACGAATTGGAATGTCAATTCGTGCGAAATGAGTAAAATTTTCTAATTCGTGCGAAATGAATCACTTTCACACGATCTGGACTTCAATTCATACGAAATGGTGAACTTTTTGAAAATTTCAAGCGATTTGGTCCAATTCGTGCGAGTTTGACTAGTTTTTGTAAGACTCTAGTTATTATATTAAAGGTTTTCGTATAAATTACGAATACAGACATGTATTTAGTGTTTAGTATCCTTAGGAAATTCCGAGTAAATTAAAACTTTTACAATTCATAAGCTATTCTACAAACGTGATTGGGTTCGTCGTTAAAATTTACAACGAGGCAATGTGCGGAAGCATGAGTCTTTATCGTGTTCGGTTCTTCATTGAGCTTGATCGTCTTCCGGCATCCAAAATGTACCTACATTCATAAAAACATGAAATGCTTTAGTCATACGGGATTTAAAACGTATCTACACGAGTCCGGGAAACAAAACTGATCAAAATAATATTTTGTACAGGGTCCACCGTAAATTACGATGGGTACCGTAATTTACGGTAGCCCCTGAAACTTTCTTCTTCCACCATAAATCAGAAGAAGTCCATCGTAACACTTTTCGACTCCACCGTAAATTACGGTGGACACCGTAATTTACGGTGGCCCCTGCATCAGCAGGTCTGCAGCTTAGTTCAGCTATGCTAGTTTTTACGGAAACGGCCATAACTTCTTCGTTATTGATCCGTTTTACCCGATTCCTTTTCCTACGCGTCCGTAATTTAATCCTCCATCTTATGAGGTTAAAATCCGACATTCGACTTAACAAAATTTAAGACTTCTAAGTCTTCGGCTTATTTCCCTTTTTTGCCAATTTTGACCCGTTTGTGATTTCACCATCAAACGTGTTTATTTGACCCTTATGACACATATACTTCTTCGACTTAATGTTGCCTATCATATTAGATTTTAATCGCCGGTTTAATTACTCAAATTAAACCCATTTTTACTCGGATACTTATTTTGACCCGTTACGGGTATTTAAGCATTTTCAAGCCTAAAAACGCTTTCGAATGCTTCTATATTTATTCTAAGTATTTACCTAATCATAGAACTCGTTTCCAAACAACTTTTAAAGGTTGTTTGCTCGAATTAGCCAACAAGGGCGTTTTGGTCGATTATGTTCTTTTTACTACGAAAGACTCTCTTTCCCATTTATTCGACCAAAATAGCATTTTAAACTACGACATGAATATGCATACCTGGCCCGGATCAACAAGTAGACCCGATTTATAAATACCTTGCTTTTTAATCGCTAAGTAAGAGCGATGCGAGTATCCATTGGATTTCTATTCCTGTAAGCATATAACTCGACAAAAGATCATTAGTCAATATTGTCAAAAGGTGATGTCTACACCTTTTGACCCGTTTGGCCGAATTGACCGTTTGTCTTTTCGAGATGATATTTATTATCATCTCAACTACATGACCCACTCCGTTTAACACGGTACAGTCATTTTTACTTATAAACCTTTTATTACCACTTTCGTCATAATATGACCGAATTATCAATTTACTTCCTTTTTAACCATTATTATGGTTTCTTTCATCTTTGATTATCTAGTTCCGTACGCCTAGACGACGGAACATCGTATTTTAATTGTTTAGTTATTCCATTCGTTATTTATACGCTAGGGGAATATTACACAATCTAAGACTAGTGTAAGCTATACTTACCTCGCATCCCGCATACGCCTTTCTTCTCGTGCTTGATTCATTTGACCCGCTTCCTTTCCAAGCCTCTACCTAGCTTGTCAAGCGTCAAACTATCATCATAATTCGTAAGACGGTTATATTAGTCATCATTAATTATGACTATTCCATCTTACATGTTTTCTATCACAATTACCATTCGATCTTATTAATGATCGGTTTGACTATTTAAAAGTCAAATAACCAATTAACACATATGATTGCACTATTAAGTTCACAAGACTCAATTAGGCACATTATCAACACTTAGTTCTCATTTAGGCATTTTAACAAACACCTAATGTGCATGATTTTACATATTTACTAACTAGTTCCTAACTAGCTATTTTTTTTACCAAGATTAACATCCAAAATTCACCACTATCACTTATGATCAATTACTCGAACTTGCAAGTTGTTCAAGTATCTTGCATCAACTATCAACTATGATGATTTCTAGCATAAACATATCATCATCTTCACTATACAATCAAAACCCACTTAGCACATAAGAGGGTAATTATCAAATTCCTAGTTTTAGTACTAATTCTTCAAGTTTTCAACTAGGGTTTGTTTCTAAGCATGAATTTCATCCTAGTTTCACCCAAACACCAATCATTCAAGCTTCAATTTCGATTTTCACAAGTTCATCAAAAATCTCAACTTCATAAACATCAAAAATTTGACATACCTTACGATCCCCACGACTAGGTGATCGTTTCTACGTATTCATGCATCGATTTTGACCTTGAATCAGGCTTCAATTTGATGATTTGTTGGGTCTAGGGTTTGAGCTCTTGGGAGCACCCTCCTGGTCGATCAAGAACACACACTTGAAGTGTGTGTTTTATTTTGATTTTCTTTTATTAAATAACTTTGTTAAGTTATCCCATTTTAACCCCTCGTGTTTGGTTCGTTATTAAGTAGGCCACAACCTACTTATTCCTAACAATATTCCCATCTATTAACTAGGTTAAACATTCCTAGTTAAATTAGTGGGTTCGGGGGAATTTATAACTAAGTTTATTTTAAGTCCCGTTAGACCGGGCCTTGTATAAACTTTATTTCCTCAAAGCCTTTATACTAATTTTATTTAATATTAGGTTTATTTATTTAAAATCCTAATACTCACCAGCTTGCTTTTACCTCTAACGGTACCTTACCCGTATTTTAGTATTAACGGGGTTTGATTACCAAACCCGTTTTCGGGGTGTTACAGTTTTTCAAGCGATTTAGTATAAATTCACACGAATTGGTTCAATCCGTGCGAATTGGACACAATTTTCATACGAATTGACATGTTTTCACACGATCCGATGTTTTTGATACTTTTTGATCAGTTTTAGTTCGAATTTTGGTCTGTAAATTTGAAGAATTGATTAAAATGGTGTTTTACACGTTATATTCAAAATTCAGTCCATTTTGTCCGTGGAATCGTTCAAAAATCCAAGAAAGAGTAGAAGTAGAGAGTTCTAAACCATTCAAAGTACTGATTCAGCCGATTTGACTCATCCTGAGCTCTGATACCACTTGTAGGATCGAGATACGACCTAAATGAGTCGGTCTGAGTCAAATCTAGGTCACTAGAGAGGCGGAAACAATCTAGTAACCTTTAATCGATGTTAGAATGTGAGTAGAAGCAGAGATTACGCTTTAAACTGGTTTTCCATTGATATTAGACGTTAATACATGCAGAGAATTTGACAGCACTTCGTGAGAGATTTCACCAGAATCGTACCAAATGGAAAACCCAACACCCCTATTTATATGGTTTCCAATCCGCATGAAATGGCATGACCATTTCATACGAAATGGCAAAGTCCATTTCGTGCGAAATGGCCTTACAACATCCATTTCGTGCGAATTGGCTAACATACACAAATAACTTTAACTTTTACATTTTAACCCCTATTACAAGCTACTGACACGACCTAGACTGATGACATAGGTGATAGACATTGTGTACCAACAAGGGGCAATCCTTCATCTTGGTCAGTGGTTTGCTTTTGGGTGAGGATGAGACACTTCATATGGTTAATTGTATGCCCTGGTAGATGTGGTTCGTAGAAGGCAGCTTTGGGAAGATTTGTTGGGCCTAAAGGACACCTTTGTCAGTAAATGGGTGTTCCTTGGGGATTTCAATGACGTCAGGGTGGCCGAAGAACGTCTCAACTCTACGTTTGTCCCAGGAAACCCCATAGCTCTTAATAATTTTGTGGCTTCCGCCGGGTTGACGGAGTATCCGATAGGGGGTAGAAAGTTCACCTTCATGTCGAGTGATGGATTCAGGTTAAGTAAGATTGACAGAATTTTTGTTTGCGAAAGGTTCATCTCTTCTTGGCCTTCAGCTTCGGTTACAGCTCTTAATAGGGACGTGTCGGACCACTCTCCGCTTGTCATGTCCACTTCGGTTCTTAATTTTGATCCGCCTCCATTTCAGTTTTTTAATAGCTGGTTAGGATCGGCAAAACTTGACTTATTTGTATCAAACGACTTGGGGACAGACGTTGGGAGTGGGGCTAAAGACTCTCTTTTGTTTCAGAAGTTAAAAATTATCAAGGGGATTATTAAGGAATGGAGGAAAAGCTCGTTGGCTACTAAAGAGGGGAGGGTTAATGAGGCGTAGAGTGAGGCGAACAGGTTGGTGCCCATAGCCGAAACCCGAGTGCTTTCGTCTATGGAAAGAAAGTTATGGAAGGAGAAAGTTGTGGAAGTAAGGTCTTGGGAATGGAACAAGTCTAGAGATCTTATCCAAAGAGCAAAGCTTGATTGGGTCGCTTTCGGGGACGAGAACTCGTTATTCTTCCATGGGATAGTGAATTGTAAAAGGGCGAGCAACAAAATAAACGGTCTTTATATTAACGGGGTTTGGGAAACTCGGCCAGATGCCCTTAAAATGGCTGTGTTTGACTTTTTTAAGAACAAATTTAAGGAGCCGTTGACACGCAAGCTCACGGGAGAGGGTTTCCCTAGAATCTCGGATGAGGATAAACAACTTCTAGTGGGCAAATTTTCGGATGAGGAAGTTAAGACCGCGGTGTGGGGTTGCGGCAGTGATAAATCTCCGGGTCCGGACGGGTTCTCGTTTGCTTTTTTTAAGCATTGTTGGGACAAGTTTGGGCTGTTGTCTAGAGATTTGCTGGAAGAATTTTATGTGCACGGGGTTATTAGCAGACAATGTAACTCCTCTTTTGTGGCTCTAATCCCCAAAGTGACGGATCTGCTGACTCTCTCCGAGTTTAGGCCGGTCTCTCTTATCGGGGCGGTTACTATGGTCATCTCGAAAGTCTTAGCCAATAGATTGAAAACAGTGTTGGATTCAGTAGTGGCACCTGAACAATCGGCTTTCATTAAAGGGCGTAACATCTTAGATGGGCCACTAATCATTAACAGGGTTCTTTTGTGGGCCAAAAAATGCAAAAAAAGTGCATGTTATTTAAGGTGGATTTCGAAAAAGCTTACGATAGCGTCGCATGGAAATCTCTCATAAATATCATGCATCATATGGGGTTTTCGTCGGGGTGGAATAACTGGATAATGGGGATTCTCTTTACAAGTCGCTCGTCCATTTTGGTGAATGGTTCCCCGACAGAGGAATTTGAATTAAAAAGAGGCCTAAGGCAAGGGGGCCCCCTGTCCCCATTCCTATTTACTTTGGTTATGGAAGCGCTCCATGTGATGATGAAAAAGGCGGTGGAGGCAAGCACTTTTAAAGGGGCCCCGTTCCAAAAAACGGTCCTAACCTCTCCCATCTTTTCTACGCGGACGACACGCTTTTCATAAGGGAGTGGTCCGAGTTGAACGTTAGGAACCTCAATCGAATCCTTAGATGCTTCTTCATGGTATCGGGGTTAAAAGTCAATTTTTATAAAAGTAAACTGTATGGGGGTGGGGGTGGATAGTGGCGAAGTGGCGGGGATGGCAAATATATTGGGATGTCAACAAGGAGCCTTTCCTTTTGTTTATCTCGGGCTCCCTGTCGGGTTGAATATCAATCGGGTCGGTAGTTGGAAAGCTATGGTGGATAAATTCCTGGGTAAGCTCTCGGCATGGAAAGCTAGATCTTTATCATTCGCCAGGAAAGTTACCTTGTTAAATCGGTCTTGGGCGCCCTTGCTATTTATTACTTGTCGATTTTCAAAGCCCATATTGGGGTACTCAAGAATTTGGAAGTGAAGGGGTAAGGTCCCAAAAACCCCATAAAAAGTGCTGAGGACCATACCAAAACCTTACTGATCAACCTTGTACCTTGCGTGGCCGCTCACTGGTCTCACAAACATAAATTTAAAGAACAGTCAAACTGTCAAACATTTGCGTGCCCAAAGGAAATCATAAACCTTTGCACTTTCTCCCATAAACAAAGGATGAAAATCCTGAGATGAATACGAGCCTTTATATCCAGACTTGGATATTATTTACCCAGGCTTGGGACTTATTTATTCAACTGTCTCCACACGATAAGGTGCCACACCAGATTACGGCAGTAATCTTCTAGAAGAAATACAATCGTGCACCACCAAGACGGTTACAACCGTCTGGACACATGTCACCATCTCATGCATCCCTGAATTCACAACGGAAGCATGCAATTGGAGAGTAATCTCCACTTGATCACTTTACACGTGGCAAATTCCCAGCCTTCGATCTAAGTCACGATCCGTGTGCTCTCACATCGTATCAAGAAGCTTGACGGAAGGGAATGTAACCGCTTACGGGGTTAGCATCTTCCGTCAACTTTTCACTAACGGGTTTTCCCGCCTAAAAAGACTCCCGGCTATAAATATAAGATGGAACCCAGGTATGAATCCAAGTTACACACACTTACAAATACATCTTCTTCTTCATTACCAATACTGATTCTCACACCGGAGTCGGGTCAAGGAGAGAACCCCCTTTCTCCCCTTGGCGAGGCTAACGGTGCTCTTTTTTGCAGAGTTGTCGGAGAAGACGATCAATCGGATCTGAATCAATCGAGTGGAAACCAACCTTTTATGCGGATTCAAACCCCCTAGATATCTAGGTTCCGACCATTTATCTAGTGTTTCTTCAGGAAGGCATCCGTAGGAAACTCTTTTGGGGAGGTGCCACTTGTATTCGAAAAATCAGGTGGGTTGCACGGGAGAGAATATTGAAGTCTAAGAAGTCGGGTGGCGGGCGTGTAGGGGGTATCAAGGAGCTAAACTTAGGGCTCATGGCGAAGTGGTGGTGGCGGTATAAAAGTGCTAGCAACCAACTTTGGGGAGGGTCATCGACGCCATTCACGGCGGGGGTAGAAGCGGAAATATAGTCCTAGTTAAAAAGACGAGTAGCGGGATTTGGAATAACATCGTCAAGGTCAATACAGAGTTCTGCAAGGCGGGGATTAACTTAAATGAGCACATTATTTTGTACGGTTCCAACTCTGGCAACACTGGATGGAAGTGGAAAAGTAAAGGGAAATGTGTTGACTTTTCGGTCAAACAGGTGAGGAGCGACTTGGAGGTGTGTGGGCAGTCGAATATCCAAGGCCAACAGTTCAAATGGAATAAGCTCGCTGTCCCGAAGGTCAATTTTTTTGTGTGGAGGGCCATTAATGGCAATATCCCGACTGCTACGGCATTGGCGACTAGAGGAGTACAAATTGGGGATGACCGATGCAGAGTTTGCTGTCACACCCCGGTTTCCACGTGTATCACCGGTGGGGGATTACCGTGACGTAGTTGGCAACAATGTAGTCAAACCACACAATTATATGAATGCACAGCGGAAGCAATAAGATAATGTATTTCAACATTTAAGTGTATATCAATGTATCACCATTGTTGAAATAACAATCCACAGGGGATCAAAATAATACATAAAAAAACATTGTTCAACAGACAAGGCATCAAGAGCTTGCGAGACTCCTTAAGACGCTAAGGAGCTATAGCCAGCCGATTTCGTTTAGTACCTGCATTTAATCTTTTTTGGGAAAATACGTCAGTTTACACTGGTAAATACATTCAACCGACACTTTTTGTAAAATGTTTATTAAAATTGATTTGAATGCACAAGGCACAAACTCTTTTATAACTTGGGATAATTTATATTTAAATCTTGTAAAGAATTACATGCTTGCTATGCGTCCGGTCGCCCGGGTCGTGCCGGGTTAAAGTTTAATAGACTCACCACATAGCGTAAAACCGAGGTGGGTAAACCAACGGTTACACCTTTAATTAATATAGACACAATGCCGGGTGTACGCCTACACCCGGATGTCGAGGTCGTGGCCATTTCGTAAAATGATGCCAAGGATATCCGGGACATGGTCATTAAGCCCCCAAAGGCGTTAAGCCAACAAAACAAGTTTTTAAACGCGTCACATTGATAATACCCAACTACAAATGAGTTGGGGTCAATTGCCCGACCAAGCGGTATTTTAGATACCGTACCCCAAGCCCGTATAACGGAAAATAAGTTAAAAGTATTTACCTTTGCAAGTATAGTCCTTAATTGATTAGATCACAGATATCTTTTACTGGGCTCCTATTCTGGAACGAAGGTTTTAAAATAACCTATTAGAATCCTAACGGGTCTTTATATTAGCCGTAGCCTAGACCGGTCAGTTTCAAAGGATAGATACGGTTTAATCGCGTGAAAGGCGAAAACCGGAAATGGAATGTGATTCTGACCCAACAAGTTTGAAGGCTTGTTTTATATGGGTTTAATATTCACACTCTGGATTTTGGGGTCAGAACAATATGGTTTGGCCCGTATCGGCTAATTTATGTAAACAAGTTTCATAAGCCGAACCGTGCGCGCAAAAGGCGCAACGGGTAACCGTAAGAGTGCTACACTGTTTTCCTAAGTCAGTATACTTTAAAGAGGTTGTGGTATCAGTAGGATACCTTCCATAATGCCCGTAACGAGTTTAAGTTGATATTATGCCCCGTAGGGGTATTTCGGTCTTTTTAAAGATTAAAAAGAGGTTTTTAGAGTTCTACAGGAAATCTGAGTTTCCTGATCCGTTTATAAAGTCTAAAATACTTTATTTATTATTTAAAATCAGTAGCAACTGTAATCGGGTCAAAAGACCTTGTAGAACTCAAGTTATGGCCAAAAAGGGCATATTCGGTATTTACCGAACCGTAGCCATAACCGCAGGTTATGAGCAGGTTAAAAATAATTAAAAATCTTTAAAAATCCCAAAATATTATTTTACAACAGTGAGTAAAAGGTTTGGTGTCGAAATCTGGGTTTAGGTAGGCGTTATGCTAATTGCGCTATTAAATTACTAAAGTTCCGTAATTTGCGCTATTTAGCATAACTCTTATTCTGGACCTCGGATTGACATGAAATTTTAGGGACATGTTTAGAAATCAGTAACTAAGGTTATGATTCCTTCACATGCCCGAAATTCTCGTTTTAATTTAAAAAAGGCGTTACGGTCAACTTTTAAGCAATTAACGGAAACGCGTAAAAGACTCGGACAAACAACGAACCGATCACAGAGGGTTATACCATCATGTAACCTGGTCCTAAGAGAGTCCTAAGGCATATCTAAAACGCACTTTAACGGGTCAGAACTGAAGTCAAAGCAAAAGTCAAACTTTTGCGATATTCGGCTCCGAACCGGGTCAATATAGCAAATGGCCGGATCAAACAAGTTTAGACGTGTTAATATACTTATTATCATGTTTTATGAGTGTTCAAACAGGTTGCATACCACCTACATTACAGATTATATGTAAAATCGCAAAATAGCTTTCTGTTGACTTTTTCTAAGCATGTTTGACTCGTTATTTGAACTAGTTAGAGTGGTGATCAGAGGGAACCCTTTTAGGGGTTTATTACCCACATAAATACCAACACATAACTATCTTTGATTCGGTAAATCACTGGACCATTTGTGATTAACCGTTAAGTCAACCGTTAGTTACGACGGATTGACTTTTAAGCTAAAACTAAGCAAAAACTAAACCACAAAGGGTTGAACAAACTTACAGAAGCTAGATGCACGATTATGGGTGTTAGGAGGATGCTTGGGAGCTCCAGAAATGATCAGTAGTGCAAGAGAAGAAGTGTGAAGAACTTACTTGCACAATGTGGCCTTTTATAGCCATTTTGATCCATTGTGATCATGACAACAAGGCCTAAGATGGGTTCTAGATCACTTACATGTGTTCCCTGGTGCTAAAATATGATTAGGGGTCGCCCATATCTTTGGAAAGATCCTCCCATTAATATTTTACCGTTTACAACAGCCAACAGCCAAGCTGCTGTCGCTGGACGTTGCTTACGGACCGTATGGCTTGGTCCTTGCGGTCCGTAAGCCTATGGCGGAAAAACTTTTACCCCTTCACCCCCTTACGGTCCGTAAGGCTTGGCCCTTACGGTCCGTAAGTGATCATCAGTGGCAAAAAATTAACCTTTCATGCATTGAACGGTCAACTTACATCATTGTGTTTTGGGTATGGGAAATGTCAGTATGAGGCCCTATTTAGCCCATGCTTGATCAGATTTTATAATGGGTCATGGGTTTGCATAAAGATGGCTTTTTGCATAATTAATTATTTGTGTTGCATTTCTCTTAAGACCCAATTTAACAACTTGGATGCTTTTGATTATTAATAATGACCCGATTAAGATTAGGTGCTTATAAATTCGCTTGGGGTCTCGGGATTTATATAGTCGAAGTCGCTCAGAGGTATAAAATTAACATGTCGACATATTCGAAAATCCTACCGCATATCTTAATTTAATTCCGGGTTTATAATATTTTGTCGTATTTGACACGTGTCATTTATTTATTGAACACAAAATTTCGAGGTGTTACATCCTCACCCCCTTAAAATAAATCTCGGCCCGAGATTTACTCAAACAAATAAGGGTATTTTTCTTTCATCGTGGATTCAACTTCCCACGTGAATTCGGGACCTCTCCGGGCATCCCACTTGACCTTTACAATCGGTACATGTTTCCTTCGAAGCTTCTTTACTTGTCGGTCTTCAATTGACAAGGGCTTCTCCACAAATTTCAAGCTCTCATCTATATGCACATCCGTATGTGGTATCACCAATGATTCATCAGCGAAGCACTTCTTTAGATTGCAGATGTGGAACACATTGTGAATTCCATGGAGCTCTTCCGGTAAGTTTAACTTATAGGCAACTGACCCGACACGTTCGATAACCTCGAAAGGTCCTATGTATCTCGGGCTCAGCTTGCCCTTCTTACCGAAACGCATCACCCCCTTCCAGGGCGATACTTTTAATAACACCTTATCACCTACTTCGAAGTGAAAATCCTTACGTTTTGGATCGGCGTAACTTTTCTGCCTATCACGGGCAGCTTTGAGATGCTCTCGAATCTGGACAATCTTGTCCGTTGTTTCGAAGACTATCTCAGGTCCTGATAATTGGACCTCTCCAACTTCCGCCCAACAAACAGGCGATCTACACTTCCTACCGTATAATGCCTCGAAAGGCGCAGCCTTTATGCTGGTATGGTAGCTATTGTTGTAGGAAAATTCGATTAGTGGTAGGTTCTTATCCCAACTACCACCCAAATCGATAGCACATGCACGCAGCATGTCTTCTAATGTTTGAATAGTACGCTCACTCTGACCGTCTGTCTGAGGATGGTAAGCCGTACTAAAATTCAAGCGTGTGCCCAAAGATTGCTGGAAGCTTTTCCAGAAATGAGACGTGTACCTAGTATCTCGATCAGAGATAATAGACACAGGTATGCCATGTAAGGCTACAATCTTATCAACGTATAACTGGGCTAACATGTCGGAGCTATACGTCTCCTTGATGGGTAAGAAATGAGCTGACTTAGTCAGTCTATCGACTATAACCCATATTGTGTCATTTCCTTTCCTCGTCTTGGGTAACTTGGTAATAAAATCCATAGTTACACATTCCCACTTCCATTCAGGAAGTTCAGGCTGTTGTAGCAAGCCAGACGGCTTTTGATGCTCAGCCTTGACTTGCGCACAAGTCAAGCATTTGGCTACATAAGCGGCTACAGACTTTTTCAAGCCTATCCACCAATAATTTGCCTTTAGATCCTGATACATTTTATCTGCTCCAAGATGGACAGAATATTTGGAGCTATGGGCTTCCTGGAGGATAACATCTCGTAGTCCTCCATATATTGGAACCCATATTCGCCCATTCAATCGCAAAATTCCATCTTTGCTAAGAGTTAACTGCTCCTCAGTCACTCCCAGCTTCTCCTTAGGATAGTTAGCTTCCAACACAGCTTCTCTCTGTGCAGCTAACACCGTTTCAATCGGATTATTCTTTACTTCGATGCTCTTAGCATTGATTCGGATGGGTTTCACCCTTTCTTTTCTACTCACGGCATCAGCGACTACATTCGCCTTGCCGGGATGATATCTGATTTCACAATCATAATCATTTAAGGTTTCCATCCAACGGCGTTGCCTCATGTTTAATTCCCTCTGATTAAACAGATGTTGAAGGCTCTTGTGATCTGAATAGATCACAAACTTGATTCCGTACAAATAATGCCTCCACAGTTTTAGTGCGAACACAACGGCACCCAACTCCAAGTCATGGGTGGTGTAATTCTTTTCTTGCACCTTCAACTGTCTCGACGCATAGGCAATAACCTTGCCTTTTTGCATGAGCACACACCCCATGCTAGTGTGTGACGCGTCGCAGTAAATTACGAACTCCTCGGTACCTTCCGGTAGCGTCAGCACAGGAGCGTTGCTCAGCCTTTGCTTCAGAATATCAAAGGATTCTTGCTGCTTAGGGCCCCAAACAAATTTTATCTTCTTCTTGGTCAGGGAAGTTAAGGGCGTAGCAATCCTTGAAAAATTTTCAATGAATCTCCTGTAGTATCCTGCTAACCCCAGGAAACTACGAATTTCGGTAGGCGTCTTTGGCTCTTGCCAATTCATGACCGCCTCTACCTTAGCGGGATCCACCTGGATACCACGCTCGCTGACAACATGTCCAAGAAATTGGACTTCTCGAAGCCAGAATTCGCATTTAGAGAATTTGGCATAGAGTTTCTCGCGATGCAGCAATTTGAGAATACAACGAAGGTGTTTCTCATGGTCAGCTTTGTTCTTTGAGTAGATAAGAATGTCGTCGATGAACACGATGACGAATTTGTCTAAGTACGGCTTGCAGACGCGATTCATGAGATCCATGAATGCAGCCGGTGCATTTGTGAGCCCAAAAGGCATCACTAGGAACACGTAGTGACCGTAACGAGTCCTAAATGCTGTTTTATGTACGTCTTCATCTCTGACTTTTAGTTGATGATAGCCTGACCTCAAATCGATCTTCGAAAAGTAACTTGCCCCTTGTAACTGATCGAACAAATCGTCGATCCTCGGCAAGGGATATCTATACTTTATCGTGACCTTATTAAGTTCGCGATAGTCGATGCACAGACGCATCGATCCGTCCTTCTTCACAAACAGGACAGGTGCTCCCCAGGGAGACGAACTAGGTTTGATGAAACCTTTAGCTAGCAGTTCATCCAGCTGGGTCCTTAACTCCTTCATTTCGGTCGGTGCTAGCCTGTAAGGCGCTCTAGCAATAGGTGTTGCTCCAGGGATGATATCAATCCTGAATTCCACTTGTCTATCTGGTGGCAACCTAGGTAGATCTTCAGGGAAAACTTCTGGATACTCCGAAATGACGGGAATGTCTTCTATCTTTGGTTTAGGCTCTTCAATAATCACTTGTGCCATGTAGATGACACAACCTTTCTTCAGACATTTAGAAGCTTTGAGCATAGTTACTTGCTCAGGTAATCCGTACTGGGTATCTCCCTGAATGGTAAGCGATTCACCAGCCGGAGTCTTTATCACAATCTGCTTTCTGTTGCAGACGATTTGGGCCTGGTTGTGAGATAACCAGTCAATACCCAGAACTATGTCAAAACCAGCCAGTTTAAAGGGAAGTAGAGATAGAGGAAAAGAGTGGTTCTTAATGGATATCACACATCCATCTAGTATAGTGGAGACGGTTTCTACTGTGCCATCTGCTAGCTCTACCTCGTAATTCACATTTAAGGTTTTGACAGGCATATTCAGCAATTTGCAAAATTTTTGGTCTACGAAGGACTTATCAGCGCCTGAATCAAAAAGTACTCTTGCAAAGATATTATTTATGAGGAAGGTACCTGTGATTACGTTATCGTCTTGCAAAGCTTCCTTCACATCCATCTTGAAGACTCTTGCATTGTTCTTTTTGGCTTCTTCAGGCTTCTTGGCGTATTTGGGGCATTTGCTTTTAATGTGCCCCTTCTAATTGCAGTTATAGCAGGTCGCATCTTTTATCTTCTTGCAGTCCACAGTCTTGTGGTCCTTGGACTTGCACAGTCCACAAGCATACGACTTCGACTGGAACTGTGAGTTTGACCCGAGCCTACACTTCCCAAAGTGATACTTCTGGCAGTTTTTGCACTTGGGCTTCTCTCCAGATTGCTGCCCATCTTTCCTCGACTCTAACCCTCTCTTGCTATCACCGTTCCCACGGTGCTTCTTGCCCGACCTTCGTGAGGTATCGTCCTCACGCTTCCTCTTCTCGGCCTCTTTGTTCCTCAGCGACCGTTGCCGGACCGCATCCTGAGTGAGGGACAAATATAAGTCGGTCACAGATCTGAAGGTCGTTGGCCGAGAGGCCTTCACGCTTGCCTTAATCTCGGGGGCTAACCCACCAATGAAACGAGCAATTCTCTTTGGCTCCGGGGTTACCAGGTATGGAACCAACCGAGACATCGTGTTGAAGCTCGTTAGGTAAGCTTGGCAGTCAAGGTTTGTCATCACCAATGATATAAAATCGGATTCTATCTTTTCCACCTCATGTTGAGGGCAGTAATTTTCTTTGATGAGAGAAATGAATTCCTCCCATGTCATGCTGTATAGCACAGCCTTTCCCGAGGCCTGAACCAAAGCCCTCCACCAAGCCAGGGCCTCGCCCTTAAACGATTGCGACACAAACTTTACCACGTCCCTTTCCGCACAGCCACTGATGTCCACCACGGTGTCCATCTCATCCAGCCACGTCATACAATCGACTGCGCCTTTCTCCCCAGTGAAGTCTCGGGGTTTACAAGACACAAAGTACTTGTAGGTGCAGCCCCTGGCACGGGATGCATCAGTATATTCCCTTTCACGACGAACACTGTTTTCATTGGATGAGTGATTATCCTCGTCCTTTTTGGGCTTGGACAGTGGTTTGCTGTGGGATTTTGAGTGTGTTTTCGGCTTGGAGAGTGGTTTGGATACGGTTCTGCTCCGAGATTCGGTATGTTCCTCGTATTGTCGATCTAGAGCTGCCTGAACAGCGTTGTCGACAAGAGCTTTTAATTGAGCGCCCGTTAAATGTACTTGGGCGTTATCGTATTCGTCTTCATTTGTATGACTATTTTCTCCATTAGGATCAGCCATGGTAACTTGAATCTGTTACAGAAGATAACGAAAATTTTTATTTAGGAGTTTATTATTGAATTGTCTTTTATGGCAATTCACTAACCATGGTAACAAAGACCATATCTGGTTAATTTGTTACTCACTTTTTATTTAGGATTTGAACATACTTATACTAATTACGAATAATATTGCTAGTGGCATAAAAGCCTAGTCACGAGGACATTATATAATATTAGCCGAGATTATAGAGAATCTAGGTACGAAGGTTTGAACCGTAGTCCTTTTACCCCTTCTGACAGGGAGTCATAGACCACCACTGTCTTTTGTCTTATGATGACAATAATTATGGCCCATAGGCATTACATCACTAATGGATGTTTAATAAGTTTGGCCCGTAGGCACTACATCACTAATGGATGTTAAATAATTGATCTTCTTTATTGACGATTTAACCCATGATTTATTATATCATTAATTTGGGCTTTGAAATCCTTAGAAGGATTCTTATATAAGAATGACGCGTGGGATTTTAACGAATCTCACCTGCCATGAACGTTAACATGATTACAGAGGTTAACTGGAATTCTGAATCTTTTTAATCAGGTCTTACCATCTTGGCCGGGTCTAAAAGACACTTGGCTAGGTTTCACTCTTAAGATTCTTTATTTAGGCAGATTTAAATTTAAAAGGAATGATTTCGATTTATTTCATAGATAGTAATAACAAAATGAAATTTATAACATGACATTCCAAAATTTCAAATATGATTACACGCTGCCCTAAACGGGACTTTTAAACAAGTACATACCTACATAGAGGTTAATAAAGAGACAAGTTGTAACACTCTAGTTATTATATTAAAGGTTTTCGTATAATTTACGAATACAGACACGTATTTAGTGTTAAGTATCCTTAGGAAATTCCGAGTAAATTTAAACTTTTACAATTCATAAGCTATTCTACAAACGTGATTGGGTTCGTCGTTAAAATTTACAACGAGGCAATGTGCGGAAGCATGAGTCTTTATCGTGTTCGGTTCTTCATTGAGCTTGATCGTCTTCCGGCATCCAAAATGTACCTACATTTCGTAAAAACATGAAATGCTTTAGTCATACGGGATTTAAAACGTATCTACACGAGTCCGGGAAACAAAACTGATCAAAATACAATTTTGTATAGGGTCCACCGTAAATTACGGTGGGTACCGTAATTTACGGTAGCCCCTGAAACTTTCTTCTTCCACCGTAAATCAGAAGAAGTCCATCGTAACACTTTTCGACTCCACCGTAAATTACGGTGGACACCGTAATTTACGGTGGCCCCTGCATCAGCAGGTCTGCAGCTTAGTTCAGCTATGCCAGTTTTTACGGAAACGGCCATAACTTCTTCGTTATTGATCCGTTTTACCCGATTCCTTTTCCTACGCGTCTGTAATTTAATCCTCCATCTTATGAGGTTAAAATCCGACATTCGACTTAACAAAATTTAAGACTTCTAAGTCTTCGGCTAATTTCCCTTTTTTGCCAATTTTGACCCGTTTGTGATTTCACCATCAAACATGTTTATTTGACCCTTATGTCACATATACTTCTTCGACTTAATGTTGCCTATCATATTAGATTTTAATCACCGGTTTAATTACTCAAATTAAACCCATTTTTACTCGGATACTTATTTTGACCAGTTACGGGTATTTAAGCATTTTCAAGCCTAAAAACGCTTTCGAATGCTTCTATATTTATTCTAAGTATTTACCTAATCATAGAACTCGTTTCCAAACAACTTTTAAAGGTTGTTTGCTCGAATTAGCCAACAAGGGCGTTTTGGTCGATTATGTTCTTTTTACTACGAAAGACTCTCTTTCCCATTTATTCGACCAAAATAGCATTTTTAAACTACGACATGAATATGCATACCTGGCTCGGATCAACAAGTAGACCCGAGTTATAAATACCTTGCTTTTTAATCGCTAAGTAAGAGCGATGCGAGTATCCATTGGATTTCTATTCCTGTAAGCATATAACTCGGCAAAAGATCATTAGTCAATATTGTCAAAAGGTGATGTCTACACCTTTTGACCCGTTTGGCCGAATTGACCGTTTGTCTTTTCGAGATAATATTCATTATCATCTCAACTACATGACCCGCTCCGTTTAACACGGTACGGTCATTTTTACTTATAAACCTTTTATTACCACTTTCGTCATAATATGACCGGATTATCAATTTACTTCCTTTTTAACCATTATTATGGTTTCTTTCATCTTTGATTATCTAGTTCCGTACGCCTACACGACGGAACATCATATTTTAATTGTTTAGTTATTCCATTCATTATTTATACGCTAAGGGAATGTTACACAATCTAAGACTAGTGTAAGCTATACTTACCTCGCATCCCGCATACGCCTTTCTTCTCGTGCTTGATTCATTTGACCCGCTTCCTTTTCAAGCCTCTACCTAGCTTGTCAAGCGTCAAACTATCATCATAATTCGTAAGACGGTTATATTAGTCATCATTAATTATGACTATTCCATCTTACATGTTTTCTATCACAATCACCATTCGATCTTATTAATGGTCGGTTTGACTATTTAAAAGTCAAATCACCAATTAACACATATGATTGCACTATTAAGTTCACAAGACTCAATTAGGCACATTATCAACACTTAGTTCTCATTTAGGCATTTTAACAAACACCTAATGTGCATGATTTTACATATTTACTAACTAGTTCCTAACTAGCTATATTTTTTTACCAAGATTAACATCCAAAATTCACCACTATCACTTATGATCAATTACTCGAACTTGCAAGTTGTTCAAGTATCTTGCATCAACTATCAACTATGATGATTTCTAGCATAAACATATCACCATCTTCACTATACAATCAAAACCCACTTAGCACATAAGAGGGTAATTATCAAATTCCTAGTTTTAGTACTAATTCTTCAAGTTTTCAACTTGGGTTCGTTTCTAAGCATGAATTTCATCCTAGTTTCACCCAAAAACCAATCATTCAAGCTTCAGTTTCGATTTTCACAAGTTCATCAAAAATCTCAACTTCATAAACATCAAAAATTTGACATACCTTACGATCCCCACGACTAGGTGATCGTTTCTACGTATTCATGCATCGATTTTGACCTTGAATCAGGCTTCAATTTGATGATTTGTTGGGTTCTAGGGTTTGAGCTCTTGGGAGCACCCTCCTGGTCGATCAAGAACACACACTTGAAGTGTGTGTTTTATTTTGATTTTCTTTTATTAAATAACTTTGTTAAGTTATCCCATTTTAACCCCTCGTGTTTGGTTCGTTATTAAGTAGGCCACAACCTACTTATTCCTAACAATATTCCCATCTATTAACTAGGTTAAACATTCCTAGTTAAATTAGTGGGTTCGGGGGAATTTATAACTAAGTTTATTTTAAGTCCCGTTAGACCGGGCCTTGTATAAACTTCATTTCCTCAAAGCCTTTATACTAATTTTATTTAATATTAGGTTTATTTATTTAAAATCCTAATACTCACCAGCTCGCTTTTACCTCTAACGGTACTTTACCCGTATTTTAGTATTAACGGGGTTTGATTACCAAACCCGTTTTCGGGGTGTTACAAGTCTACCCCCCTTAAAGAGGTTTCGTCCTCGAAACCTTTTCTTACGTAATTTATCGAGTTTAACTCCATGCATTTGCTCTCGATAATCAATTAAGCATTTCTCCTACCTTAACCGATTGTTAGTATTACCAGAAAAGTATGGTAATACTCTTTTGGTTATTAATCATCTATGTATCTTACACGACATAATGCGACTGGAAATAACGTAATCTCGTTATTTCCACTAGTTTAATTAACTTAGTGATATTCCTCGCTTTCATATCCTATCGAATTCTTTGTGAATCCGTTACTTTGACCCGTTTAAAGGTCTTTAGTGAAATATTTCACTTTTAGCAAAAAAATTCTTTTGTTTTCAAATTTATTTATTCAGTTCAGCTATACCGATCCCACCGTTTTCGAGCAAACCAAATTTCTTGACTTGAATTGTTGACCTTAACTGGTCTCACTAACTAGACTTATTTGTCCAGTTCCTTTTTACCGCTTGCTTGGTCATATTGTGATTCTACTTCACATCACATTTCTTGACCGTGATTGTGTTACATCATGTTTAATTTATATCAACCTTTCATTTTTGAGAATATCACCTTTCGAATATATCATCTTGCGCCTATCAGTGTCAAGACTTGTATCTTTCATGCTTACTATTTAAATTCCTATCAGAATTTATGTTTGTAAGAACATTATTTCTTACTAAAACCGAAGTTTTAGTTTTAGGATCTTTTCTTTATCTTGTGTCAGTCATCCATACCGGGATATTGACAGTCCGTAATTTAATCCTTGACAGTCTTAGTTTTTATGCGGGGATTCTTAACTGATTTCCTTGCTTTATTCCATCTAACCCGTAGGTTTATCACTTAGCCTTATGGGCTATTTTTGATTAGACATTCACCTCTTTAAGGCGAAGTCCTTATAACTTCTTTCTAATCATGACCAGTGGGTCGTTTTGGCCCCGTAGACCTTTTGCTCTAATTAATACCTCGTAGGTTATGATGATCCCGTAGATCATCTTTTATTCGAGTCTTCCTTCAAATGTGTATACATTTATATACGCATACGGCGTTAAGGCACCATGTTTTTGCTTAACATCATTTATTATCGTTTTGATATTATCTTTGACCTTGACCGTAGTCTAAGGCTACATTCGTTTCTTTTCGGGCACATTTTCCGACTTTATGATTTCTCACGTCATTTATGCGTCGGTTTATCTTATGCTCACCATTATCCGGTTTACATACATTCATGTTTGATTATGTCCCATTGCTGGGCTCATTATTCTCTTGCATTTAACACTACCTTTATCTGGCTAGTGCTCATTTGTGCCATTCGGCGTTATATTGTATTCAACATGTTTGACCTATTAATGCGAAATCCATCACTTATAAACAATCAACTTTATTCTTTATTCGACCCATTCGACTTCGAATAGTTGAACATATTTACTCACAATTTCTATATACGAGATTTTATAGTCATAACTCGTAATCCACGTTACTTTGATCTTTCAACCCGCGTTCACGTCTCTTGGTTTACGCATGTATTTAATTCTTACCCATCCACCGGGTGTTTTACCGAAATTGTTATTATTGCAACCCTCCCGGTATGCATTAAGACCTCGCTTCGGTTTTTATATTCTGACTTTATCTTTAAGTTCGACGTTTTACAAAAATGGCCCGTTAAGGAACATATTTGCATTTTCCGGGTTCGAGTGTAAGTACACCCCCTCCCAATGCATATCTAACTCATCTTACATGTTTACATTCTCCGGGTTCGAGTGTAAGTATCACTCCCTCCCAATATTTGTCTAAATCGTTTTACATGCTTGATGTTTTCTGGGTTCGAGTGTAAGTACACTCCCTCCCAATATTTGTCTAAATCGTTTTACATGCTTGATCTTTTCTGGGTTCGAGTGTAAGTACACTCCCTCCCAATACTTGTCTAAATCATTTTACATGCTTGATGTTTTCTGGGTTCGAGTGTAAGTACACTCCCTCCCAATACTTGTCTAAATCAATTTACATGCTTGATGTTTTCTGGGTTCGAGTGTAAGTACACTCCCTCCCAATACTTGTCTAAATCATTTTACATGCTTGATGTTTTCTGGGTTCGAGTGTAAGTACACTCCCTCCCAATACTTGTCTAAATCATTTTACATGCTTGTTTGTCCCTTCACCCGGGCTCATTATCCTAATGTAATACGCTCCCGTCACTTGGTTGTGCGTTTACATTATTACCAAATATTTTGCTTATCTGATTCATTTGGGTACTTTTTAATTAGTCCCATTCACCCTGCCCTTACTACATCGGATGTAAACGTGTCCGCCATAAGAAGTTCATGGTATCATATGCCGCTACTTACTTGGCCAGAGTAAGCAATTAACACATGACACGCATGACCTTTTTACAGTTTTCACATCACGCCCTATGTAAGTAATACCTCTATCTGTTTTTCTTGGAAACAATATCCCGGATAGGTATTCTATTCAGGTCTTTCCAAGTTTTCAATCTACATATGCAACTTTCAATCTCTACATATCTGTTGCATATTACTATTTATGCAATGATTTAAAACGTGCACCTGATAATGCTTGCCCTAACGGGCTTCTCTTGCCATTAGCCTTGTTCGCGGTCGTTACGCGATTTAGTCCTTGATGGGCATGTTCCTCTTGTCATGCCTCTGACTGTTCCTCTATCACATCTTGCATTTGTTTAACCTTTGCCATCTTTAAATGTAAGTGTCCTTCAATCAAGACATTCACAAAGTTAGTAATGTCAACTTTACTAAATGCCCGTATCATAGTACAAGGCTTTTGTACTATATGTGTCGACGCACGAAATGTTGTTAACCATATCTATCATTTAATTTGGGGTAACGTGTATTTCACGATAACCCTATGTGTTGTTTACAACACTTTAATACGCTAACGATTAACATACATACACTTACCAGATTTGCGATCAAGCCTCGAACCGAACACACCTTACTCTTTAACCATGAGCTCTGATATCAACTTGTAACACTCTAGTTATTATATTAAAGGTTTTCGTATAATTTACGAATACAGACACGTATTTAGTGTTAAGTATCCTTAGGAAATTCCGAGTAAATTTAAACTTTTACAATTCATAAGCTATTCTACAAACGTGATTGGGTTCGTCGTTAAAATTTACAACGAGGCAATGTGCGGAAGCATGAGTCTTTATCGTGTTCGGTTCTTCATTGAGCTTGATCGTCTTCCGGCATCCAAAATGTACCTACATTTCATAAAAACATGAAATGCTTTAGTCATACGGGATTTAAAACGTATCTACACGAGTCCGGGAAACAAAACTGATCAAAATACAATTTTGTATAGGGTCCACCGTAAATTACGGTGGGTACCGTAATTTACGGTAGCCCCTGAAACTTTCTTCTTCCACCGTAAATCAGAAAAAGTCCATCGTAACACTTTTCGACTCCACCGTAAATTACGGTGGACACCGTAATTTACGGTGGCCCCTGCATCAGCAGGTCTGCAGCTTAGTTCAGCTATGCCAGTTTTTACGGAAACGACCATAACTTCTTCGTTATTGATCCGTTTTACCTGATTCCTTTTCCTACGCGTCCGTAATTTAATCCTCCATCTTATGAGGTTAAAATCCGACATTCGACTTAACAAAATTTAAGACTTCTAAGTCTTCGGCTTATTTCCCTTTTTTGCCAATTTTGACCCGTTTGTGATTTCACCATCAAACATGTTTATTTGACCCTTATGTCACATATACTTCTTCGACTTAATGTTGCCTATCATATTAGATTTTAATCGCCGGTTTAATTACTCAAATTAAACCCATTTTTACTCGGATACTTATTTTGACCCGTTACGGGTATTTAAGCATTTTCAAGCCTAAAAACGCTTTCGAATGCTTCTATATTTATTCTAAGTATTTACCTAATCATAGAACTCGTTTCCAAACAACTTTTAAAGGTTGTTTGCTCGAATTAGCCAACAAGGGCGTTTTGGTCGATTATGTTCTTTTTACCACGAAAGACTCTCTTTCCCATTTATTCGACCAAAATAGCATTTTTAAACTACGACATGAATATGCATACCTGGCTCGGATCAACAAGTAGACCCGATTTATAAATACCTTGCTTTTTAACCGCTAAGTAAGAGCGATGCAAGTATCCATTGGATTTCTATTCCTGTAAGCATATAACTCGGCAAAAGATCATTAGTCAATATTGTCAAAAGGTGATGTCTACACCTTTTGACCCGTTTGGCCGAATTGACCGTTTGTCTTTTCGAGATGATATTCATTATCATCTCAACTACATGACCCGCTCCGTTTAACACGGTACGGTCATTTTTACTTATAAACCTTTTATTACCACTTTCGTCATAATATGACCGGATTATCAATTTACTTCCTTTTTAACCATTATTATGGTTTCTTTCATCTTTGATTATCTAGTTCCGTACGCCTACACGACGGAACATCATATTTTAATTGTTTAGTTATTCCATTCGTTATTTATACGCTAAGGGAATATTACACAATCTAAGACTAGTGTAAGCTATACTTACCTCGCATCCCGCATACGCCTTTCTTCTCGTGCTTGATTCATTTGACCCGCTTCCTTTCCAAGCCTCTACCTAGCTTGTCAAGCGTCAAACTATCATCATAATTCGTAAGACGGTTATATTAGTCATCATTAATTATGACTATTCCATCTTACATGTTTTCTATCACAATTACCATTCGATCTTATTAATGGTCGGTTTGACTATTTAAAAGTCAAATCACCAATTAACACATATGATTGCACTATTAAGTTCACAAGACTCAATTAGGCACATTATCAACACTTAGTTCTCATTTAGGCATTTTAACAAACACCTAATGTGCATGATTTTACATATTTACTAACTAGTTCCTAACTAGCTATATTTTTTTTACCAAGATTAACATCCAAAATTCACCACTATCACTTATGATCAATTACTCGAACTTGCAAGTTGTTCAAGTATCTTGCATCAACTATCAACTATGATGATTTCTAGCATAAACATATCATCATCTTCACTATACAATCAAAACCCACTTAGCACATAAGAGGGTAATTATCAAATTCCTAGTTTTAGTACTAATTCTTCAAGTTTTCAACTAGGGTTCGTTTCTAAGCATGAATTTCATCCTAGTTTCACCCAAACACCAATCATTCAAGCTTCAATTTCGATTTTCACAAGTTCATCAAAAATCTCAACTTCATAAACATCAAAAATTTGACATACCTTACGATCCCCACGACTAGGTGATCGTTTCTACGTATTCATGCATCGATTTTGACCTTGAATCAGGCTTCAATTTGATGATTTGTTGGGTTCTAGGGTTTGAGCTCTTGGGAGCACCCTCCTGGTCGATCAAGAACACACACTTGAAGTGTGTGTTTTATTTTGATTTTCTTTTATTAAATAACTTTGTTAAGTTATCCCATTTTAACCCCTCGTGTTTGGTTCGTTATTAAGTAGGCCACAACCTACTTATTCCTAACAATATTCCCATCTATTAACTAGGTTAAACATTCCTAGTTAAATTAGTGGGTTCGGGGGAATTTATAACTAAGTTTATTTTAAGTCCCGTTAGACCGGGCCTTGTATAAACTTTATTTCCTCAAAGCCTTTATACTAATTTTATTTAATATTAGGTTTATTTATTTAAAATCCTAATACTCACCTGCTCGCTTTTACCTCTAACGGTACTTTACCCGTATTTTAGTATTAACGGGGTTTGATTACCAAACCCGTTTTCGGGGTGCTACAAGTCTACCCCCCTTAAAGAGGTTTCGTCCTCGAAACCTTTTCTTACGTAATTTATCGAGTTTAACTCCATGCATTTGCTCTCGATAATCAATTAAGCATTTCTCCTACCTTAACCGATTGTTAGTATTACCAGAAAAGTATGGTAATACTCTTTTGGTTATTAATCATCTATGTATCTTACACGACATAATGCGACTGGAAATAACGTAATCTCGTTATTTCCACTAGTTTAATTAACTTAGTGATATTCCTCGCTTTCATATCCTATCGAATTCTTTGTGAATCCGTTACTTTGACCCGTTTAAAGGTCTTTAGTGAAATATTTCACTTTTAGCAAAAAAATTCTTTTGTTTTCAAATTTATTTATTCAGTTCAGCTATACCGATCCCACCGTTTTCGAGCAAACCAAATTTCTTGACTTGAATTGTTGACCTTAACTGGTCTCACTAACTAGACTTATTTGTCCAGTTCCTTTTTACCGCTTGCTTGGTCATATTGTGATTCTACTTCACATCACATTTCTTGACCGTGATTGTGTTACATCATGTTTAATTTATATCAACCTTTCATTTTTGAGAATATCACCTTTCGAATATATCATCTTGCGCCTATCAGTGTCAAGACTTGTATCTTTCATGCTTACTATTTAAATTCCTATCAGAATTTATGTTTGTAAGAACATTATTTCTTACTAAAACCGAAGTTTTAGTTTTAGGATCTTTTCTTTATCTTGTGTCAGTCATCCATACCGGGATATTGACAGTCCGTAATTTAATCCTTGACAGTCTTAGTTTTTATGCGGGGATTCTTAACTGATTTCCTTGCTTTATTACATCTAACCCGTAGGTTTATCACTTAGCCTTATGGGCTATTTTTGATTAGACATTCACCTCTTTAAGGCGAAGTCCTTATAACTTCTTTCTAATCATGACCCGTGGGTCGTTTTGGCCCCGTAGACCTTTTGCTCTAATTAATACCTCGTAGGTTATGATGATCCCGTAGATCATCTTTTATTCGAGTCTTCCTTCAAATGTGTATACATTTATATACGCATACGGCGTTAAGGCACCATGTTTTTTCTTAACATCATTTATTATCGTTTTGATATTATCTTTGACCTTGACCGTAGTCTAAGGCTACATTCGTTTCTTTTCGGGCACATTTTCCGACTTTATGATTTCTCACGTCATTTATGCGTCGGTTTATCTTATGCTCACCATTATCCGGTTTACATACATTCGTGTTTGATTATGTCCCATTGCTGGGCTCATTATTCTCTTGCATTTAACACTACCTTTATCTGGCTAGTGCTCATTTGTGCCATTCGGCGTTATATTGTATTCAACATGTTTGACCTATTAATGCGAAATCCATCACTTATAAACAATCAACTTTATTCTTTATTCGACCCATTCGACTTCGAATAGTTGAACATATTTACTCACAATTTCTATATACGAGATTTTATAGTCATAACTCGTAATCCACGTTACTTTGATCTTTCAACCCGCGTTCACGTCTCTTGGTTTACGCATGTGTTTAATTCTTACCCATCCACCGGGTGTTTTACCGAAATTGTTATTATTGCAACCCTCCCGGTATGCATTAAGACCTCGCTTCGGTTTTTATATTCTGACTTTATCTTTAAGTTCGACGTTTTACAAAAATGACCCGTTAAGGAACATATTTGCATTTTCCGGGTTCGAGTGTAAGTACACCCCCTCCCAA
Organism: Helianthus annuus; assembly: GCF_002127325.2. NCBI lineage: Eukaryota > Viridiplantae > Streptophyta > Magnoliopsida > Asterales > Asteraceae > Helianthus > Helianthus annuus. Next base: position 33,569,560 of record NC_035447.2, on the reverse strand, counting down.
TGCATATCTAACTCATCTTACCTATTTACATTCTCCGGGTTCGAGTGTAAGTATCACTCCCTCCCAATATTTGTCTAAATCGTTTTACATGCTTGATGTTTTCTGGGTTCGAGTGTAAGTACACTCCCTCCCAATACTTGTCTAAATCATTTTACATGCTTGATGTTTTCTGGGTTCGAGTGTAAGTACACTCCCTCCCAATACTTGTCTAAATCATTTTACATGCTTGATGTTTTCTGGGTTCGAGTGTAAGTACACTCCCTCCCAATACTTGTCTAAATCATTTTACATGCTTGATGTTTTCTGGGTTCGAGTGTAAGTACACTCCCTCCCAATACTTGTCTAAATCATTTTACATGCTTGTTTGTCCCTTCACCCGGGCTCATTATCCTAATGTAATACGCTCCCGTCACTTGGTTGTGCGTTTACATTATTACCAAATATTTTGCTTATCTGATTCATTTGGGTACTTTTTAATTAGTCCCATTCACCCTGCCCTTACTACATCGGATGTAAACGTGTCCGCCATAAGAAGTTCATGGTATCATATGCCGCTACTTACTTGGCCAGAGTAAGCGATTAACACATGACACGCATGACCTTTTTACAGTTTTCACATCACGCCCTATGTAAGTAATACCTCTATCTGTTTTTCTTGGAAACAATATCCCGGATAGGTTTTCTATTTAGGTCTTTCCAAGTTTTCAATCTACATATGCAACTTTCAATCTCTACATATCTGTTGCATATTACTATTTATGCAATGATTTAAAACGTGCACCTGATAATGCTTGCCCTAACGGGCTTCTCTTGCCATTAGCCTTGTTCGCGGTCGTTACGCGATTTAGTCCTTGATGGGCATGTTCCTCTTGTCATGCCTCTGACTGTTCCTCTATCACATCTTGCATTTGTTTAACCTTTGCCATCTTTAAATGTAAGTGTCCTTCAATCAAGACATTCACAAAGTTAGTAATGTCAACTTTACTAAATGCCCGTATCATAGTACAAGGCTTTTGTACTATATGTGTCAACGCACGAAATGTTGTTAACCATATCTATCATTTAATTTGGGGTAACGTGTATTTCACGATAACCCTATGTGTTGTTTACAACACTTTAATACGCTAACGATTAACATACATACACTTACCGGATTTGCGATCAAACCTCGAACCGAACACACCTTACTCTTTAACCATGAGCTCTGATATCAACTTGTAACACTCTAGTTATTATATTAAAGGTTTTCGTATAATTTACGAATACAGACACGTATTTAGTGTTAAGTATCCTTAGGAAATTCCGAGTAAATTTAAACTTTTACAATTCATAAGCTATTCTACAAACGTGATTGGGTTCGTCGTTAAAATTTACAACGAGGCAATGTGCGGAAGCATGAGTCTTTATCGTGTTCGGTTCTTCATTGAGCTTGATCGTCTTCCGGCATCCAAAATGTACCTACATTTCGTAAAAACATGAAATGCTTTAGTCATACGGGATTTAAAACGTATCTACACGAGTCCGGGAAACAAAACTGATCAAAATACAATTTTGTATAGGGTCCACCGTAAATTACGGTGGGTACCGTAATTTACGGTAGCCCCTGAAACTTTCTTCTTCCACCGTAAATCAGAAGAAGTCCATCGTAACACTTTTCGACTCCACCGTAAATTACGGTGGACACCGTAATTTACGGTGGCCCCTGCATCAGCAGGTCTGCAGCTTAGTTCAGCTATGCCAGTTTTTACGGAAACGGCCATAACTTCTTCGTTATTGATCCGTTTTACCCGATTCCTTTTCCTACGCGTCCGTAATTTAATCCTCCATCTTATGAGGTTAAAATCCGACATTCGACTTAAAAAAATTTAAGACTTCTAAGTCTTCGGCTTATTTCCCTTTTTTGCCAATTTTGACCCGTTTGTGATTTCACCATCAAACATGTTTATTTGACCCTTATGTCACATATACTTCTTCGACTTAATGTTGCCTATCATATTAGATTTTAATCGCCGGTTTAATTACTCAAATTAAACCCATTTTTACTCGGATACTTATTTTGACCCGTTACGGGTATTTAAGCATTTTCAAGCCTAAAAACGCTTTCGAATGCTTCTATATTTATTCTAAGTATTTACCTAATCATAGAACTCGTTTCCAAACAACTTTTAAAGGTTGTTTGCTCGAATTAGCCAACAAGGGCGTTTTGGTCGATTATGTTCTTTTTACTACGAAAGACTCTCTTTCCCATTTATTCGACCAAAATAGCATTTTTAAACTACGACATGAATATGCATACCTGGCTCGGATCAACAAGTAGACCCGATTTATAAATACCTTGCTTTTTAATCGCTAAGTAAGAGCGATGCGAGTATCCATTGGATTTCTATTCCTGTAAGCATATAACTCGGCAAAAGATCATTAGTCAATATTGTCAAAAGGTGATGTCTACACCTTTTGACCCGTTTGGCCGAATTGACCGTTTGTCTTTTCGAGATGATATTCATTATCATCTCAACTACATGACCCGCTCCGTTTAACACGGTACGGTCATTTTTACTTATAAACCTTTTATTACCACTTTCGTCATAATATGACCGGATTATCAATTTACTTCCTTTTTAACCATTATTATGGTTTCTTTCATCTTTGATTATCTAGTTCCGTACGCCTACACGACAGAACATCATATTTTAATTGTTTAGTTATTCCATTCGTTATTTATACGCTAAGGGAATATTACACAATCTAAGACTAGTGTAAGCTATACTTACCTCGCATCCCGCATACGCCTTTCTTCTCGTGCTTGATTCATTTGACCCGCTTCCTTTTCAAGCCTCTACCTAGCTTGTCAAGCGTCAAACTATCATCATAATTCGTAAGACGGTTATATTAGTCATCATTAATTATGACTATTCCATCTTACATGTTTTCTATCACAATCACCATTCGATCTTATTAATGGTCGGTTTGACTATTTAAAAGTCAAATCACCAATTAACACATATGATTGCACTATTAAGTTCACAAGACTCAATTAGGCACATTATCAACACTTAGTTCTCATTTAGGCATTTTAACAAACACCTAATGTGCATGATTTTACATATTTACTAACTAGTTCCTAACTAGCTATATTTTTTTTACCAAGATTAACATCCAAAATTCACCACTATCACTTATGATCAATTACTCGAACTTGCAAGTTGTTCAAGTATCTTGCATCAACTATCAACTATGATGATTTCTAGCATAAACATATCATCATCTTCACTATACAATCAAAACCCACTTAGCACATAAGAGGGTAATTATCAAATTCCTAGTTTTAGTACTAATTCTTCAAGTTTTCAACTAGGGTTCGTTTCTAAGCATGAATTTCATCCTAGTTTCACCCAAACACCAATCATTCAAGCTTCAGTTTCAATTTTCACAAGTTCATCAAAAATCTCAACTTCATAAACATCAAAAATTTGACATACCTTACGATCCCCACGACTAGGTGATCGTTTCTACGTATTCATGCATCGATTTTGACCTTGAATCAGGCTTCAATTTGATGATTTGTTGGGTTCTAGGGGTTGAGCTCTTGGGAGCACCCTCCTGGTCGATCAAGAACACACACTTGAAGTGTGTGTTTTATTTTGATTTTCTTTTATTAAATAACTTTGTTAAGTTATCCCATTTTAACCCCTCGTGTTTGGTTCGTTATTAAGTAGGCCATAACCTACTTATTCCTAACAATATTCCCATCTATTAACTAGGTTAAACATTCCTAGTTAAATTAGTGGGTTCGGGGGAATTTATAACTAAGTTTATTTTAAGTCCCGTTAGACCGGGCCTTGTATAAACTTTATTTCCTCAAAGCCTTTATACTAATTTTATTTAATATTAGGTTTATTTATTTAAAATCCTAATACTCACCAGCTCGCTTTTACCTCTAACGGTACTTTACCCGTATTTTAGTATTAACGGGGTTTGATTACCAAACCTGTTTTCGGGGTGTTACACAAGTCCACGCAGGGACCATTACAAGATAAGTGTCGACGCAGGGACTAAAGGATAAGTCCACGTAGGGACTGAAATACGATAAATGTCCACGTAGGGACTTATTTAAAATAGGCATTACATTAGAACATATATAAACTAATGGTCACGTTTCTTCTTCGTGCCCTTCAACAGGTTCGCTAGACCCTTAAGGAATCCCCTGTTGTTCTTTCGTTCTTCCTCAAAATCTTGTTCCACCCGACTTAATCGGTGGAGGATCTCTTCTTGCTCAGGAGGAGAGAAACGTGGTTGTGGCGCCGGTTGCGGAACTGGAGGTCTAGGAGGTGCTGGATACCCATGAGCTGAGTAGTCCGGTATCCCCATGTTTCCAAAAGCTCTGTCGGGATAGCGGGCATTATACCTAGCCGCTATCACATATGGGTCGCGATCATAGTTGTAATTGTAATGTGCGTGCGACGACGGTTTGAACGGGTTGTATGCCGTTGGACCCGTGTACGCAGGTATTGGGTGGTCATACCCAAATGGTGGCGAAGATGGTGCAACTGGTGCGGAGTTCGCCTCCTGTACTGGACTTGAAGGTCCTTCTTCAGGTACTGACGGATAGTGACTAGCACTCGAGTGGCGAGGGGTGCTGAAATGAAATTCCCCTCCTCGGGTAGACATCCGTGCGCCTGATCTTCTACGCCTTGGCGGATCTGGAACTACTGGTTGAACCGGTGGCGGTGGTGGTGGCGTAACTGCCACGAAGCGTGGATCCTCGGAAGGATCTTGTTGTTGTTGCTGCTCGTGTTGCGATGTCTGATGGGAGGGTGTGAAGTACCACTCGTGCTGGTTGAACAACGCTTGAAAGCTATCTGGCCCTTGATAAGGTGTGCCATGAAAAGAAGATACATCAGAGATCTCGATAGGATGTGTGGGCGTACCACGAGCAGGTTCTATGGGATCTGTGTCCTCATCCATATGGTCTTCTGAGAAGTGATCCTGTGGTCCTAACGGGACAAAGCCTGCAGGTTCCTGAATGTAATCTGCTGGGTTAAACTGACCTTGAAGTAAGGAGTGGGATCATCAAAAGCACGGTGCGATGCAGATCGCTGTAAAAAGGATGGTTGAGGGTTATTGGGATCATTTTCGGAATCTGGCCCGAACGAGTAACGGTACGATGGCGTCGAGCTATGCGAGGTAGAATGTCGAGCAGGTTCAAAAAGGTTTCTCCGTCTCTGGGGTTCTTCACTCCTTGTGCTGGAAGGAGCTCGAGTGATTGATGGTCCAGCTTCGTGATCATTGTGAGTAATGATCGTTCCTCTGCCTCTTCCTCCTCTTCCTCGTCTGATTGCAGGTGGCATATTCCTGCTTTCAAAACTTTAAATAACAATAATAATAAAAAGACAACTTGGAATAACAATTCGAATTTGTCCTAGGTTCTTGTCTAGACTCAAGTATGTGCAATTGTGTCACTGAGATTAAACACATAAGGATAGTGTTTAATTCACTCAATGTTGGCTCTGATACCAACCTGTCACACCCTGGTTTCCACGTGTATCACCGGTGGGCCCGGTGGGCGATTACCGTGACGTAGTTGGCAACAATATAGTCAAACCACACAATTATATGAATGTACAGCGGAAGCAATAAGATAATGTATTTCAACATTTAAGTGTATATCAATGTATCACCATTGTTGAAATAACAATCCACCGGGGATCAAAATAATACATAAAAAAAACATTGTTCAACAGACAAGGCATCAAGAGCTTGCGAGACTCCTTAAGACGCTAAGGAGCTATAGCCAGCCGATTTCGTTTAGTACCTGCATTTAATCTTTTTGGGAAAATACGTCAGTTTACACTGGTAAATACATTCAACCGACACTTTTTGTAAAATGTTTATTAAAATTGATTTGAATGCACAAGGCACAAACTCTTTTATAACCTGGGATAATTTATATTTAAATCTTGTAAAGAATTACATGCTTGCTATGCGTTCGGTCGCCCGGGTCGTGCCGGGTTAAAGTTTAATAGACTCACCACATAGCGTAAAACCGAGGTGGGTAAACCAACGGTTACACCTTTAATTAATATAGACACAATGCCAAGTGTACGCCTACACCCGGATGTCGAGGTCGTGGCCATTTCGTAAAATGATGCCAAGGATATCCGGGACATGGTCATTAAGCCCCCAAAGGCGTTAAGCCAACAAAACAAGTTTTTAAACGGGTCACATTGATAATACCCAACTACAAATGAGTTGGGGTCAATTGCCCGACCAAGCGGTATTTTAGATACCGTACCCCAAGCCCGTATAACGGAAAATAAGATAAAAGTATTTACCTTTGCAAGTATAGTCCTTAATTGATTAGATCACAGATATCTTTTACTGGGCTCCTATTCTGGAACGAAGGTTTTAAAATAACCTATTAGAATCCTAACGGGTCTTTATATTAGCCGTAGCCTAGACCGGTCAGTTTCAAAGGATAGATACAGTTTAATCGCGTGAAAGACGAAAACCGGGAATGGAATGTGATTCTGACCCAACAAGTTTGAAGTCTTGTTTTATATGGGTTTAATATTCACACTCTGGATTTTGGGGTCAGAACAATATGGTTTGGCCCGTATCGGCTAATTTATGTAAACTAGTTACATAAGCCGAACCGTGCGCGCAAAAGGCGCAACGGGTAACCGTAAGAGTCCTACATTGTTTTCCTAAGTCAGTATACTTTAAAGAGGTTGTGGTATCAGTAGGATACCTTCCATAATGCCCGTAACGAGTTTAAGTTGATATTATGCCCCGTAGGGGTATTTCGGTCTTTTTAAAGATTAAAAAGAGGTTTTTAGAGTTCTACAGGAAATCTGAGTTTCCTGATCAGTTTATAAAGTCTAAAATACTTTATTTATTATTTAAAATCAGTAGCAACTGGAATCGGGTCAAACGACTTTGTAGAACTCAAGTTATGGCCAAAAAGGGCATATTCGGTATTTACCGAACCGTAGCCATAACCGCAGGTTATGAGCAGGTTAAAAATAATTAAAAATCTTTAAAAATCCCAAAATATTATTTTACAACAGTGAGTAAAAGGTTTGGTGTCGAAATCTGGGTTTAGATAGGCGTTATGCTAATTGCGCTATTAAATTACTAAAGTTCCGTAATTTGCGCTATTTTGCATAACTCTTATTCTGGACCTCGGATTGACATGAAATTTTAGGGACATGTTTAGAAATCAGTAACTAAGGTTATGATTCCTTCACATGCCCGAAATTCTCGTTTTAATTTAAAAAAGGCGTTACGGTCAACTTTTAAGCAATTAACGGAAACGCGTAAAAGACTCGGACAAACAACGAACCGGTCACAGAGGGTTATACCATCATGTAACCTGGTCCTAAGAGAGTCCTAAGGCATATCTAAAACGAACTTTAACGGGTCAGAACTGAAGTCAAAGCAAAAGTCAAACTTTTGCGATATTCGGCTCCGAACCGGGTCAATATAGCAAATGGCCGGATCAAACAAGCTTAGACGTGTTAATATACTTATTATCATGTTTTATCAGTGTTCAAACAGGTTGCATACCATCTACATTACAGATTATATGTAAAATTGCAAAATAGCTTTCTGTTGACTTTTTCTAAGCATGTTTGACTCGTTATTTGAACTAGTTAGAGTGGTGACCAGAGGGAACCCTTTTAGGGGTTTATTACCCACATAAATACCAACACATAACTATCTTTGATTCGGTAAATCACTGGACCATTTCTGATTAACCGTTAAGTCAACCGTTAGTTACGACGGATTGACTTTTAAGCTAAAACTAAGCAAAAACTAAACCACAAAGGGTTGAACAAACTTACAGAAGCTAGATGCACGATTATGGGTGTTAGGAGGATGCTTGGGAGCTCCAGAAATGATCAGTAGTGCAAGAGAAGAAGTGTGAAGAACTTACTTGCACAATGTGGCCTTTTATAGCCATTTTGATCCATTGTGATCATGACAACAAGGCCTAAGATGGGTTCTAGATCACTTACATGTGTTCCCTGGTGCTAAAATATGATTAGGGGTCGCCCATATCTTTGGAAAGATCCTCCCATTAATGTTTTACCGTTTACAACAGCCAACAGCCAAGCTGCTGTCGCTGGACGTTGCTTACGGACCGTATGGCTTGGTCCTTGCGGTCCGTAAGCCTATGGCGGAAAAACTTTTACCCCTTCACCCCCTTACGGTCCGTAAGGCTTGGCCCTTACGGTCCGTAAGCGATCATCAGTGGCAAAAAATTAACCTTTCATGCATTGAACGGTCAACTTACATCATTGTGTTTTGGGTATGGGAAATGTCAGTATGAGGCCCTATTTAGCCATGCTTGATCAGATTTTATAATGGGTCATGGGTTTGCATAAAGATGGATTTTTGCATAATTAATTATTTGTGTTGCATTTCTCTTAAGACCCAATTTAACAACTTGGATGCTTTTGATTATTAATAATGACCCGATTAAGATTAGGTGCTTATAAATTCGCTTGGGGTCTCGGGATTTATAGAGTCGAAGTCGCTCAGAGGTATAAAATTAACATGTCGACATATTCGAAAATCCTACCGCATATCTTAATTTAATTCCGGGTTTATAATATTTTGTCGTATTTGACACGTGTCATTTATTTATTGAACACAAAATTTCGAGGTGTTACATTTGCGGCCTAGCTAGTGAAACCACTGACCATCTGCTGGCCTCATGCGTCTTCGCCAAGGCAGTTTGGTGGCAGGTCTTCGTGTGGATGCAACTTCCTATTCCGACCTTGTTCAATACTCTCAAACAACTGATTGTGCACTGTCTTAGTCAAGGCTTTGATAAGAAAAGAGAACATGTTACCCATGCTGTTTGTCTGATGACAGCCTGGTTCATCTGGCTGCACCGAAATAATAAGGTTTTTAATCAAAAAAACAGTTCGGTCAACATGGTGGCGGAAGAAATTAAAGTTAGCACTTTTTGGTGGATGACAAGAAGGGCCAAAAGAGCTGGGCTCACTTTTGATGGCTGGAATAACTTCAGTACTGTAACTTTGGCTAACTGCTATTGTATGTTCCTTTTTGTTTTGCTTTGCTTCTGTTTCTGTTTTGTGGGTTCCTTAGCTTCTTGCTAAGGTTCCTTGTTTCTTTTTTGAGTGGAAGGTTTTGTTTGGCTGGCAAAAACAAGATAATGAAATTGGGATAGAGCGGCGGCGGTATGCCGCCCTTTCTGGGTTTGAACCATAGGGGTATTTTTTAGGCTTTGATTTTTTTTAGGTTGGGTTGTTTGGGTTTTGGCTTTGAAAAAATGACTTGATAACCGACCCATTTAAAGTTCGGTTTGGATGGGTTCGAGTTGTATGGGTTCACGTTAGTTTGGGTCGGGTAATTCAATTTTCGGTTTTAGATGTAAGATGAAAAATATTTTTTTACAATATACCATCAAAATTCAAATATTTGACATTATGATATTATAATTTTCAAAAGTCCCAAAACTTAATGTTCTAAATACCAAAGACTTCAAACCAAAACACATTCATAAAAAAAGACAGTTAAGGTTACGGGTTTTTTTTTTGGGTTTCATGTTTCGGGTTTTTCATGTCGGGTTGTCCGGGTTCTTGGCTGGGTAAAAGTTCCCCGATAACCAACCAATATAAGTTTCGAGTTGGTCGAGTTCAAGTTTTTCGGGTATTCTCGAATTCGGGTTCAGGTGGCTTCAGATTCGGGTCAGGTTTCGGGTTTTGAATAAAATGGACAACCCTAGAGACAACTAGGGTTTGTTGTTTGTGTATGACTCAACAATAATGATAGAGAACCTACGTTGGCTTAGATTATAAATAAAAGACTGAATTCCATTACTAAATAACGGGCCGTTTGGCAACTTCTGAATGGTTAAGTGCCGAACCAGTAAGAGTAAGAGGTCTGAACCATTAAGTGCTGAATCAGTAAGAGGTCTGAACCATTAAGAGATAATATAATGCTTAACCATTCATAGGCAAATTCCATTACTAAATAACGGGCCGTTTGGCAATTTCTGAATGGTTAAGTGCTGAACCAGTAAGAGGAGAGGTCTGAACCATTAAGTGCTGAATCAGTAAGAGGTCTGAACCATTAAGAGATAATATAATGCTTAACCATTGATAGGCAAATGTTTGACCAATTCAGATTAGAGGACTTAACCATTGAGACTCAGTATAATGCTTAACTATTCAGAGGCAAATGTCTGAACCATTCAGACATCTGCTCACGAAACAAATAGTCTAAACCATTAAATGTTGAACCAGTAAGAGGCAGGGGCGTACCCACCCTAAGCCCAGGGTGGGCGGGCGCACCCCATGAAAAAATATTTTTAGTGTTATTTTTCGCCGGAAATTCCGACCGCACCCCTTGGAATTTTTCACCCGCACCACTTGAAAATTTTCAACCGCTCCACTTAGAAAAGAATAATTATTAACCACTTATTCACTTAATTATTTAATCCAAACAAAGCCCAATCTTCAATCAATTTTTATTAACACAAGCCCAAACCCAACCTAAAGAAATTTGGACTAAATAAAATAACCCAAACTCATCCACCATTCCATTTTCAAATCCCGCCCCCAAAAAAACTCCCAGTGACTTGACGCCACTGCTCACGACCTGGTGGTTTTTTTTACCGGAAAAACCAAAATTCCAGTTCGACCGACCCATATTACGTTAGAATTCCAATATAGAACTAGTATGGTTTATTTATTTATTTATTTATTTATTTATTTATTTTGTTTTATGTGATGATTAGGAGAAAATATAGATGTGTAAGGGTTTAATCTTTTTATATTTTTTTGGTTTTTTTGTTGTTCTAGACTTGTAGTTAAATGATCTTGTTGTTTTATTTATAGCTTTTTTTTTGATTAAATGATTAGTTACAAGTAATCAACTTTTAATATTAGGGCTTGAATGTTTAAAAATATAATTGAAAGTTACGGGCTATGGTTGAACATGATTGTTTATTTTGTTTAAGTGTTTAGTGTTGTTTTATGAACTTATGAAGCAAACTATATGTGTTAGGAACAACGAGTAAGAATGTAATGAACTTATGGCGTGTTTAGTATCTTTAGATGATATTTTGGATATATGTCAAAAAAAACCTGTAGGGCACAATTTTAAATACGTTTGTAATTTGTAATGACGTTTGTCGTGTTTTTGATGATTTATAAATTTTAGAATGATGTTCTTTTGTCTTACATGATCCGACCCGACCTGCTATGAATCGATATTTTTATACAGATAGGGGCCTAAAATCTTTGAAAATATTCCGCACCCCCAGGAAAAAATTCCTGGGTCCACCACTGATAAGAGGTCTAAACTATTAAAAGTCTTATTAAAAAGTAAACAAACAACCCCTAAATTAGCTTACAATTTGTAGACATTACAAGGAAACTCTAATAAAACTTAATTGATCTATAGGCTCATTGCTTTTTTTTTTTTTTTTTTTTTTTGAATAGCCAATGCAAACTTCATTCAAACCAAAAACTTGCCGAACGTTTATCTATAGGCTCATTACTAAAACGCTTAATCTAATATATACATTCCCATACATATTAATGGATTATTCTTATATTCAACTCCTTATTTTGTCAACTTTTATGATAAGAGTAATACTAATAGTAGTAGTTATTGGAATTTAATAATTTTAACTTTTATTGTTGATCAATATTAATTTCATCTAAAGAATGTGTAACTTTGAATGTATTATCCTTCAACGATCCTCAACTTATGAGCCTAGTTATATTTGATGACATGGCATGCTATGCCAACAAAAAAAATTAAAGTTTTGCCATATAAGCATGCCACATCATCTAAAAAATAAAGTTTTTTTTCCACATAAGCATGACATGTCATAAAAAACTAACAGTGTTAACAATCAGTTAGTTTGGGATTGATGGAGGAAAATATTTTCAAGGTTAAAGCTGTCTTTAAACATTTTCTTAATTAAGATTAATCATGACCAATAGATAAAAGTTAGAATTATTAAAATCTAATAACCCAAGATAGTAATGTTCTAAAATATGAATGATTTGCGTAGTTTTTTGTCGTTTGAAATAATTTGGTCCATAAAAACACTCGAACCTAAAATCAAACAAATCACCAAAATAAAAATTTAGTTTCACCCAAACTTTGATTATTCGAATTACAAAACCCATAGTTATTCTATCAGTTTTCAAAGGTACTCAAATAACACACAAATTTACATCTTAGTAACTTATAAATAAAATACATTCAAACCTACCCTAAATATAATTTTCAATCGAATCGTTTTACCTAATTGTAGAGGGTCCAATTAAGATAAAAGGTATGATCCAGTTTCATCGTTTTATTGCAATTTGTCGTTTATTAAAAATAACGTCACGTCAACACGATATTATAGCTTCCCCTTCAAAAAGGATATCTTGTGAATGGCTTAAGATCAATGTTAATGTTAATGTACGACACTTCGACATCATAGGAATCAGGATGACAAGTGTTAGATTCGTTGTGGTTTTCCTGTTCTAATCCAATTAACAAAACATTTTTATATAAAAATTATAGATACCAATACTAAATGCTAGCCATATAAACTATAACTACAGTTTATTTATCACTACAATTTATTTTCTATACCTATAAAATTACGAAATAATTGTTTACTTCACTTTGGTTTTTATATTAAATTTAGTTTATATGCTAATTAATACTATTGTATATATGAATAATAATAAAATATATTCATCATTCTGTAAACATTATTGATGTGATATCAACGAATTGCATTGTCTATAAATTACTCGCTCTATTTTAAGTTTGGATGTTCAATATCTAACTGAATTGGGTAGTTGAATTCGATCAATTGCAGTTTTTTTCTAGATTAGATTGGTTAGAACTGAAAATAGTTTTTCATTTTGAACTTATGGTACAAGTCTTGCCTTATGCTAAAGAGAAGAGTTGCCTAAAAAGTGGAAAAAGCAAATTAACACATAATGTCAATGTGGTTTTTTTAAGCATGGTGTCAGAATTATCTTTTTTTTTTCACGTGATGTCAGCGTATAACACCATGCCATTAGACATCAGAATTATCTTCGGCCGTCACACACCTCCACCCTTCGTGTCTACAACCCATGTCGCCACCCTCACCAGAGTTCCTATCTGTCTTGCCAGAAAATCGCGAAATACCACCACCACCATTGCGTCCTTGCTGGAAAATCACAGTGGTGGTGATATTTCGCAATTTTCCAGAAAGGTTGGGGGTTTTGAGGGTGGATGATGGCGGTGGCGGTTGCTGTGTTGGAGATCAGAAGATGAATTTGCATGAGAGTGTGATGGTGCAGCTGAATTATGAGTGGGGTTTGTGTTGTCATAAGCAATTGATCCAAGTTGAATGTGCATAATAAAGATGATATCGATGAACAAGTGCAGAGGGAGGAATGGACAAATCTCAGAAAGATTAAGAAATGTCTTGATGCCGGACATTGTTGCCGGTAACTTGAATAAATACATATGAGTTTTTTTGGCGGTTCGATTTGGCGGGTAACTGTCAATGACAGTTGTTTGAAATGTTTGCCCGCTTATCTACCGATCATTACATAAGCATATCATTAACTAATCCTAATACATATCATATGCAATTCTACTTATAAGTTCGAATAATAATAATAAAACTAATAAACATAACTGAGTTTAATAAATCCAACATAACCCCCCTTAAACTTGGTTATGTTTCCGAGCTTGATCTAAAACGCTTTGATTCGCTTCATCTACAGCCCATCTTACATAGTTGAAATTGAAGCGTTTCCTTCTTTTTCCTTGGTTCCAGTCTTCATCATCAATACCTGCAAATAATGCAACTTGTGCAGCCCCTGCAGGTTCTTGTTGAGCCTCTCCTGCACTCTTTGATCTTTCATGGCAGCCACCTGTGGACCTTCCTTCTTCTAATACTGTCTCCTTGTCCTGCACTTTCTTTTGAACAATTTTAAATTTGTAGTAATACTCTAGGATATCAAGATACATGGCATATGTGACTCTCATGTAGTCTCCGTCTTCATAATTGAATCCTAGATCCCTTGCTATTGCAGGCCACAAGTTCTCCGTCGTTATATTCCTGTAACCGCCGTCCACAGCCACCAGTAAGTACAGACTCAGTAAATCGATCTTCCTCTTGTTTGGAGTAAATGGTGGAACCGGCCTTGTTGTGATTCCCATATATTCGAATAGAAACCATTTAACCAGTTCTTCAAATTTTGATTCGAGTATATGTTTATACTTGAACACAAATTCTCGATCATCCAGTTAATCCATAAATGCTCTACAATCTTCAAATTCATTGAATTCCATGGCCATTACGATCATAATACTCCAATTTGTCTCTTGTGAAGACAGATGGAGTTCTTCGAACTAGGAATTCAAGTAACGTTGTTTGAACTCTTCATCGAATACCCCTTCTTCGATTATATTTTGCTTTTCTTTTAACCCAATCTCTTCTTCCCTCGTCAACCCACTCGCTTCATTCACAGAATTATTCACCGGAACAGAAAACATGGGAAAGATTCTGCAAGTATCACCATCTTTATTGACGGTGAAACCTTGCATAGTCAATTGATCCATACTTAAAATGTTTCGGTCTAATTCCGGAGAGTAAAAAACACTTTGAATTCTCATAATCTCATTACTTGTTTTAATCTCTACCGAACCAACCCCCCGTGTGAACAAGAAATTGCTTTCTCCCGTTTGTGTATCAACCCCAGTGATGTGTTTAATACGTTTAAACACATTTAGATTTCCGGCCATGTGATGTTTAAACACAGAACTAACGTACCATATGTCGTTCCATAGCCCTCCTTCGGTACCGACAACGATCATCTCCTGATGATCTTTGACTCCTTCTTTGTTCTGTACTGTATCCCCCGTGTTCACTGCCTGCCGGATAAGTTAGGTTGCCTCATCTGTTTCTTTCTTCAGACATGAAGAAATCTGGTGCCCGGGTTTCCGACAGTAAAAGCAAGTCTTTTCCCGATAACGTTGTTTATTCTTGCCCCTCATTTTGTCTGTACAATGTTGACACGGTAAGAGTGTGGATGTTGATCGAATTTCAGTCATCTTCTTCTTTCCTGTGGATGCTCTGATACTACTTTGTTGGAGATCAGAAGATGAATTTGCATGAGAGTGTGATGGTGCAGCGGAATTATGAGTGGGGTTTGTGTTGTCATAAGCAATTGATCCAAATTGAATGTGCATAATGAAGATGATATCGATGAACAAGTGCAGAGGGAGGAATGGACAAATCTCAGAAAGATTAAGAAATGTCTTGATGCCGGACATTGTTGCCGGTAACTTGAATAAATACATATGAGTTTTTTTGGCGGTTCCATTTGGCGGGTAACTGTCAATGACAGTTGTTTGAAATGTTTGCCCGCTTATCTACCGATCATTACATAAGCATATCATTAACTAATCCTAATACATATCATATGCAATTCTACTTATAAGTTCGAATAATAATAATAAAACTAATAAACATAACTGAGTTTAATAAATCCAACATGCTGAAGGTGGTTGTGATGGTGGGATGGTTGATGGCGGTGGTGGTGGGTGACTGATGGTGGTGGAGGTGTGGTGGTGATGAGAGATGCACGTCACCAAAAAATAACTAAGTTATACCTCAGTTAGAAAAAGGCTCGTTGAGAAATCATAGGTTAAAAGATAGAACCATCAGTAAATTCTTATGTAGTTACTAGTTAGGACTCTTGTCTTCTAATGATTAACTAATAGCTGGGATTATTAAAATGTATTATTTGTTTTAGGTAGCTATCACTTAATTTGGGATCAATGACATCATTTTACTTTAGACAGTCATGTTAAAGGTTATGACTTATGATTGTTTAATTAGGTTTAACTTTGTTTGGAGTTTTTTGGGTTGAATGTATTCAAAGATACTATTTTAAATGTTATTGAAGGTTTTGTCAGGTTTTGTCTATTGTAATTTGTAAGTTATGATAAATGAAAATAGCAGGCAAAAGCTGACAAAGTTGGCAAGTCATTTGTGGGGACTAATAAGCATTGTTGTCATCTTACCTTGCCGAAAAAAAAAAGTTAAATTTAACATTATTTATGACTTTTCTTAAAAGATTATCCTTCCAAATTCCTTCACTAAATTCTTTGAGTGGACTTTTCATAGTAAAATCCATCTGGAAATCAAAGAAACAAGAGAATCAATATGTAAGGATTTGCAAGTAAATGACTAGTTGTGCAAGGTGTCTTGGTTAACAGTTTCCTTTTATCCTAAATGTGTTCATTTCTCTTGTAGCCAAAATGCATAATATGATGAAATCATAAATCTGAAGTAACTGAAACAACAAAACTATGTGCATGGATTGATCAACCCTTATATCAGGCTCCTTAAATCTTCAAAAAAGAAAAAAAAAAAAAAAGAGATAAATCACAAACAAATCAAACTTCAAACACACTAACTAGTTAAGTCTTCTTTGTCTTAGCATCAATTCTTGTCTTGTGTTCTTCTTTTACTGCTCTTTGCCTTCTATCATACAACTTTTTTTCCTCTTGCTTTTGATTCAATGCATGTTTGGATTCGCGGCGCAACCCGCTTCGTTTTTTGGAGATTCCACGCTGACGACTAGGAGCAGAAGATGCATCCGATACCATGGAATCATCACTATCTTCATTGTGATGCATTTTATAATAACCACCATGAGTGTTGTCATCATGATCATAAACATGAACATGATCATGTTGATGATGATTGGTTGTTTCATCATGCATGGAAGAAACAATGTACATGGTCCAACCTGATTCACTACTGCTACACTCATCATCAGCAACTCCAAGGTATTTGGAGAACTCCATTTGAGTAAACAAGAAAATATATATTTTGCTCAAAGAGTTTATAGCTCTTGAAATGTGAAATAACCAGAAAATATACAAAGAAGCATGATAATAAATTGTGTAACTTTAGAGGTGAGTGGCAAGTGGGGAAGGAACCCCACTGTGCATTTGAGAAAAAAGCACCAAGTCACATGATCATAAATGGCTAAAAATGAAGAGGATGCCTGCATTATTTTGATTTTTTTTCTGTAATGTCATCAACAGGGCTTCCTTTTCATGTGAGTTTGTACTGGCTATCCACCTGTATTTTGTCGTTTTCTAATTGGCCCAAAATTACTTCCACTCTTTTTCTATCTGTTGTCTCTTTGCTCATAAAGTAGGCTTATGTCTTTGGTTTTTGTGGGGGCTAGGATTAATTATGCACATGGAAATAAGTTAGTTAACTAGAGACACACATTTTATTCTTAACCATTTTTTTATTGATTATGATAAATGGGTGGTTACGACCATCTGTTTTAGCCTTTAATGAACCATGTCATACTTGATAATTAGTGAAAAAGAATGACCAACTTTTTGAACACAAAGTTTAGTGAAAGTGTAAGTGCATTCAAAAACATTTCCTCCGAGTTACACATATATAATGATTCAGAAGAAGGTTATAACTACTTTTGGATTTCATAACACCCAATTTTGAATTTTATCAAAGTATTAGAGAGAATATATTAGTTAGGGTTTTTTGTTATATCATGACCATATCATAGTTAGAAGATATGATTTAAATAAGTTTACTTTATAATTATGTTTAATACGCACTAGTAAAGTATTTTCAATATTCTATATGGTATAAAGCCTTTAGGGTTTTTGTCTTCTTCTCTCCCTTTACACCTCTCCCCATTGCTTTTGCCGTGGGATGTTGGTTGATCATCGGCCGTCGTCACCCCTCACCTCTCTTGTGTGACGACTTTCTTTCTCTTCTCTCCCTTACATCTTGCCCGTGGACATTTGTACATATATGTAGGTAGGTTTCATTTATTCTTTCATGCCACCACAGTAATAGCTCTTACAACTGCAGTCGTAACTCCTATCACCCTGATGCATGCCTCCACTGCTATCACCATGGTTGTAAAACAAGGTTTCCAAGGCCGAGTACTTCCCGAGTAATCGCTACAAGGTAGGCTGTCGAGACGACTTTCTTTGACTCCGCCTAATTACTCGGAGTCGGTCAAACGCAATCAACCTCGGCCAGAATTGGATCTAGTAGGTCAACTCGGGCCGAGTTTGACTTAAATAATAATATAACATAATTTCTGTGCCTATCATATTAAAGAAGGAATATCATTTTCATGTATTTTGTTATAAATATTAGTAAATTTGTGTTATTTGACATATATTTAATCTCCAAAAAGTAAATTCTTTATAATTTAACATGTCCGAGTACTCTCCGCGTAGACCGAGTACTCTCAACTCCCCGGTCGACCGACTGGGGAGCACCTAACGACTTTTGCAACCATGGCTATGACCTTAGATTTGACCTACATATTTCTTGGTTTCCGCTCTGGTTTGGGTGTTCGATTTCCTCTGCTTCAACTGTGGGGAAATATTAGAGAGAATATAGTAGTTAGGGTTTATTGTTGTATCATTGTCATAGATAGAAGATATAATTTGATTATGTTTCCTTTGTAAGTGTGTTCATTATATTGTACCCCTACAAATATTCTATCAATACGCAGTTTTCATTATTCTATAGAAAGTATTGTGTACCATCGTTCTATAATTTTGCATTAACCCGCACCATCGTACTCCAATTTTCTTATATGGGGTTCAATGTAATTAGTTGCTTAATTAACTTTTCCATTTACGATTACTTTATAAAACCATCAAACCTATGTTTAGATTAAAAGCCCCCAACCAAAGATTTTTATGACATAGAGTGGTCTTTGTCACACTGTCATAAAAGTGAAGAGCTCCAGTGATGACATAGTTAAAGTCATCAGCATTATTAGTGCAAGTACTTAAGCAGCAAAAGAGAAGTTGTGGCTTTGCTATAAACAAGACAGAAGACAGTTCTTGATATGTTTATATAATTTTATATATTTATTTAACACCTGAGACTTTTTCAAAGTCTATCTCTTAGTTGCCAGATGAATGAAAACTCAGCTTTAGAAGCCTGGAAATGCAATGGGGCCCATTCAAGAGGTAAGACATATGGTTATTAATAGCTTTGCTGATTCACTTCTCAATTACTCATATATATCTAGTGGACACCTTATACTTCTGTCTTGACATGAACAAAGGTCACACTTTTTTAATAATGCAGAAAAAACCAAACTGTATTTGGCTTTGTTATCATCAATCCTTTGCTTCACTGTCCTCATAAAGCATGGTTTATGTTAGTTTTCTTACTCTACTGACAGTGGCGAAGCTTGAGATTTCGGAAGTCACCGGACCTAAAATTATACATAAAAAATTTATAAAACCGGTGGGGTCGTAAACGTATATACCTAAAAAGTTCTATATGAAAACAACATACCGGACACTACTGAGCGAAAAGTCCCCCCCCCCCCCCCGCCCCTACTATGCTACGCCCATGTGTACTGAGTTGACTCACAAAGTCATTGCATTCGGTTTTTCTCAATCGCAAAGTGGCATGTTGCCCTTGATGATGATCATGTTAATGTCATCTGACCGAGTTAACTAACTCACTAAGACGTATGGTATCGCTCAAACTCCTACCCTTTATACCACACAAATTACAATTTACTCCTGACATTCGACTTGTTTAAAGTAGATGGATTCTAAATGGACGTGTAAACCGATATATCCAGTCTGTTTGGACCCGATAAACAAGCAGCCTAGCCTAAGCATCTTATCTTGTTATAACCAGACAATGGAGGGGCCTATATATCTTATTGGTGATTTGATCATTTGGACTCTTGCTAATTTTCGCCTTTTAGGCTCGGTTAAAAAGGGCATTGCTTTCTAGATTGGTTTGTTGTGTGAACAACTTGTTAGTTTGTTGGTTTTCTTTTGTCCATTAATTATATTTTGCCTTTTGTGAGTGACAAATAGTAGTGGTTTGAATCAATATTTGGTTGGAACTTGTGGAATTAATGTGCATAATATGGATGCATGTGTGGGTGGGACAGGAGATCATTCCCGTATCTATCTTACACCGTGTTTTTTTCTACCCAATTTGAATATTCTTGAAAATGAACTTCAAATTATATGATAGGATAGACAATAACTATAGGTTATAAACTCATTAGGAACAATTAAGAAACTAATAATGCAAGTTTACTAGTAGTTAATATATGTGTGTATCTTTTAGAAAATTAGATTACACCTCTTGTAATGTTTATAGTGACTCGATGTTGACTAGAGTGCGTTACATTTTTTTTTTGTGCATATTTTACGTCATCTATTATCGATCAAAAACTTTATATATCTTATGAGGGATGCTTTATGTGACCTTTTAAATGTTTGAAGTCTGAAGATTGCATCTCATTTTGTGTTGAAGCACTTTGAGTTTACTATATATTAATTAAGGAAAGCCGTGCAAAGAAATAGCTTGTCACTCCCTTGATAAGGTTATGGTAGAATGAAACTAGTAACCCATAACAATAAGTGGAAGAAAATGGCCCTCGGGAAACTTAGGGTGTCACATGGAGCCTTTAAGGACGACCCCGTGACAAGTAGGATTAGAGCAAGTCTGACAATCGGGTAGTTAACTTGTTCACTTATCCCAAAAGTTCTTAAATTGATGACTAGACAATGGTGCCGAGAGAGATGATCATAATTGATGCCCATTCGGTGGTTTGTGAGCTATGTGCCTAAGTTAGTAGTGGCGGTGTATGAGAGGACTCGCAACAACTCAGGAATCAGGTGAATATACTTCAAGAAGGCTGTGATATTAGAGAACATGGATCTTTTTCTTCCGGAGTGTCAAGAGGACATGAAGTCGTGGGAAATTTTGCATGCTCGGCTCAACCCAGTTGCAAGAATCCATAGGTGGAAGACTAGTAGATCATGATAAGTTCGTGTGTGTCAACACCGTAAGATCGACAGGTCTATCAGAGCTGCACGTCCAATGGGTTGGTGGAACTGGAAATTTCCATAAGTAGATAGGTTCATATAACTAGTCCATTTGCAATATGGTAGTGGCACACTTAAACTGTCGGGGGTCTGACGTTGTGCGATGTGTATGTAAAAAGTATTATATTTTTAGCCGTTTTACACACTAGTTCAAGTTTTAGTCTTTATAAAAACACAATAAAATGCTATCACACTACACTTCATGTTGGGCAAGTGCACCCATCGTTTGCGTAATATAGTGATAGTAAGATACCGAGGTCGTCCAAGGATACAACGAATTTGAGAACCGAATCTATGTTAGCGTCTAGTCAAACCAAAAGTAAAGGGTTAAAATGGCTCAAGATACAATGAAGAGATAAATTAAAAGATAGTGATCAATGATAAGAAAAATGGGGTGTTTAGGATATACTCACCTCTTGATGCTTTGTTAACTAACCCTTACCATAGGGTAACAAGGGCTCGATTGTCAGACAAGGAACTGCGTGTCTTAGACTCTTAGTGCATAAAGCTGTGTAGTTCTTTGTTAGGGACATTAGCACACTCGGCCATATCGCTTTGAATTAGTAGGGAAATGCCACTCAAGGTCAGATGAAACCATAATGGTACCGCCCAATCAGCAAGAAAAGTATATACCACTATGATTTAGTATTAGTTAATTGGCTAGTTAAAGGGTTTAAATTATTTGTGACTATGGTTCCCTTGGTGAGTCGTGAATTTCCCTAAGGTAGTTACTTTTATAAAAACCAAGTCTTTTGCACTATGATCCTATCGCCACGCGCCCACGCATCAGCAAGAGCTTACCAACCTGAAGCCCTGTTCCAAAACCTCTAACCTCCTTTCGAAGCATCAACATGTTTTGACTCTAGACATAGAAAACATGAACGATCTAAGTTAATGGCGATGCAAGATTAGTGGTAGATTTTAAGGGTTAAGCCGAAAGACTAATGACCCAAGTTAATGGCGACACTAATATTTCACTCACTTTCAATAAGGTCCTCATTAGCTAAAGTCATTAACACACACACCTTGTCCACCCATGGTATGCTTTAGCTCCTCATCAAGGGGGTAAGTTTCCCCCAAACATCCTCAAGAAATCTAGTCAAGCATGGCCATGAAACTAGTTTTCACCAAACTTGAAAAATTATATTAATCATCAAAGGCTTGGTTACATTAATGATTCTTGTGTTTTTCTTAATGATTACAATGAGTAGAGATAGTAGGCAGGAGAGAAGTGTGTTGTGGAGAAAAGGGAAGAATTGAACAATTGAAAAAGATGGATTTATCCCTCTGTTTATAGGTTGTTGGGGGGCCAGACACGGGGTGTGTCTGGGCAGTTGACCTGTTGTAGCCAGTCTAGCGAGGCACGACCCGTGTTTGCCAGTCACGATTGTGGTCAACTCTTGTTCGTCCCCCGAATCTTCCAAATATTCTAAAAGTCAACTTTTGTCGTCATATGTCGAAAAATGGGGCGTATCTGGACTTTTCTTGTCTGGGCTTCGCTCAGTGGTCTTCTGGAAGTGCTGGTAGTCTATGTTTTGAGGCATAGGACGTGTCTGGCAAAACATGGGGCATTTCTGGACAACTTTTCTTTATTTCTCCAGATTTTTGCTTGGTTTTCCTTCCTTTGTTCAACTTGGGTTCATTTTGTCTTAAAAATAAAAAATAAACCAAAATAAGTCTATTTTAAATATCTTTAATTAAACTTGGTAAAAATTAGGTGTGAACTAAAATAAAAACATGTGCACTTTTTGTTACAGCCCCCAATCCATAGTCCCCGGGAACAGGCGGCTGTGAGCCAGTTTCGGTGGTATCTCGTTATTATCAAATTTGGCAGCGGAAATTTTCATCAGGACCTTAGTTAGGAAATATTTAATCAGAGTAAAATACCACATTTCCATTACATTAAACAAATGGGTAAAACCCAAGTTTTCAGTACACACAATTTCATAGGAATAAATCCTATTTTTATTTCGGAAAAAACATCTATTTCTTTTAGGTAACTTTATTGCCACTTTTCCAAGTCTTCAGTGCTATCCAGCTGGCTTCTATTTGGCTTTCACATTTTGTTACCTGAAACGCATTTTAAAAACATTTTGTCAGTGGGAAATACTGGTGAGTGAATCCCAGTTTAATCAAGTTTAAATAAAAAGTCGCATTGAACAGTATTGAGGGCGTATTCGCAATTACATTTGTTTCCAAGTTATATCAATTACCACCACACGGTAATGTCGTTCCGACTTATGGTCATGTTACTCCTAACAAATTTTGTATACAAAAACAACAAATTTACCGACTGTAATTGTATTCTTACAAATACTCAATAACTGCTATTCGCATGGAAAAGTATTTAAGGTTTTGTAAAAACAGTTAACAAAAAGAGGATTACTCACATTGCTGTCTTAGAGTTATCAGTAAGGATTTTCCTGGGAATAATCTATAAATTACACAAATGCACGTGTGTTAGTATAATAACCCATTTTAACATTAGTAATACCCTCCCCGAGACGGCATTCCAACGACTACGTCGGGCAGAACCACGACAGCCGTTACGGAACCCTAGATCAATCGGGCAGAGTATCTAATACGTATCCAGGGGTTATAATACTTACATCGTAGCAGAACCTCGCTATTTAGGGGGGTATAATACCCGAGTATAAAGTCTACACTTCAGAAATTCGTGATACAGAAAAGAAAATGAACGAGCAGACTGAAGATCTGAGGCCCTCTATATATAGGGCTGTAATCTGCCTTTCTCGCGACCCGCGTAAAAGACAACACGGGCTTACGCGGCCCGCGTGGCCTAGGGGACTAGGCGTAGCTGATCTGGGTCACACATAGATTCAACACGTTGATGACACGTGTCGTCACCGGGCTGCGCCACATTCTAAGACTCTAGCGGCCCGCGTAAAAGTAAGCTTAAGCTTACGCGGCCCGCCTGAACTATAGAAAACAAACGGGATCAGGTTCTGACCCTAATACCACCCGCGTAAATGTTGGGGGTGGGTCTACGCGGCCCACCTCAACTTAATATTTCTTGTTTTTAATTTATTTTTAATGTTATGTTACATTTCGGGCTCGTTTTTCACATACGGGGTGCATTAAAGACATTTTGGGATATTTTAAATATTTTTAGGATGTCGGAAAAATAATCGAGGGTGTCGATTTTCTTGAGGATTGTTACATCCTCCCCACCTTGTTTTAGAACTCGTCCTCGAGATCTACTGGAACAAGTGCGGATATTTCTTTCGCATTTCTGATTCAAGCTCCCATGTGTACTCAGGTCCTCTTTTGGAGTCCCATTTCACTTTGACCAGAACTAATCTCTTATGCTTGAGATTCTTAATTTTCCTGTCTTCAATTTGTAGAGGTCTTTCTACAAACTTAAGTTGTTCATTTACCTCTATATCCTTAAGAGGTACTATCAGTGATTCGTCGGATAAGCATTTCTTGAGATTAGATACATGAAATACATCATGTATCCCTGCCATTTCTACTGGCAGTTGTAGCTGATAGGCTACAGGTCCTATTCTTCTAATAATTTCAAAAGGTCCAATATACCTGGGACTTAGCTTTCCTCTTTTGATGAATCTTACCACTCCTTTCCAAGGAGAGACTCTTAATAATACCTTGTCACCTACCTGAAATTCTAACGACTTACGTCTGTTATCAGCGTAGCTCTTCTGTCGATCACGTGCCGCTTTCAGTCGTTCTTTGACTTGAATGATTTTATCGGTTGTTTCCTGTACTATCTCAGGACCAGATAGTTGCTTTTCCCCAATTTCTGCCCAACAAACTGGGGTTCTGCACCTTCGTCCATAAAGTGCTTCGAATGGTGCAGCATTGATACTTGTGTGATAACTGTTATTATAAGAAAATTCTATTAAAGGTAAGTGATCATCCCAGTTACCTCCGAAATCAATTACACAAGCTCTAAGCATGTCCTCCATTGTCTGAATTGTCCTTTCACTTTGTCCGTCCGTTTGAGGATGGTAAGTTGTGCTTAGATTCAACTTGGTTCCCATTGCCTTTTGGAAACTTGACCAAAAATGAGAGGTAAAACGGCTATCCCTATCAGAAACAATTGATAAAGGAATTCGATGTAATGAAACAATTTCATTTACATACAATTTGGCTAATTGTTCCATACTAAAAGTTTCCTTCAATGGTAGGAAATGAGCTGACTTGGTTAACCTATCTACAATCACCCAGATGGTATCATTACCTTTTCTTGTTTTGGGTAATTTGGTAACAAAATCCATTGTTATCAATTCCCATTTCCAAACTGGCATTTCTAATTGCTGTGACAAACCTGAGGGTTTCTGATGTTCAGCCTTAACTTGTGAGCAAGTTAAACATTTAGAAACATAAGCTGCTATATCTTTCTTCATTCCTATCCACCAGGAATTTTTCCTTAAATCCTGGTACATCTTATCACTTCCTGGGTGCATCGTATATTTAGATTTATGAGCTTCTTCTAATATACGGTGACGCAAATTTCCTAATTTAGGTATCCACATTCTCTTTTTATGGAATCTCTAAATTCCATCTGTTCCTTGTTCTAATTCTTTAATCATTCCTTTTAATTTTTCAGTATCATCCTTGATTACTGATTCTTGTGCTTTTCTTATTTGATCGTTTAAATCTACTTGTAGATTTAATTTAAGAGAATGTACCCTTTTTGGCTTTTCGTGATATTTTCGACTTAAAGCATCTGCCACTACATTGGCTTTTCCTGCATGATACTGGATATCACAATCATAATCACTTAGCAATTCCATCCAGCGTCTTTGTCTCATATTCAACTCCTTTTGCCCGAAAACATACCTTAAACTCTTATGATCTGTGAATACGGTAAACTTACTACCATAAAGATAATGTCTCCAAATCTTAAGAGCAAAAATTATGGCTCCTAGTTCTAGATCATGGGTTGAATAATTCTCTTCATGGTTCTTAAGCTGTCTAGAGGCGTAAGCTATAACCTTTTGATGTTGCATCAACACACATCCGTAACCTAAATAGAGGCGTCACAATAGACTACAAAGTCTTGAGTTCCTTCTGGTAACGCTAGTATAGGTGCATGGGTCAATCTTTGCTTTAGGATTCTAAATGCTTCTTCTTGTTTTGGTCCCCATTCAAACTTAATGGATTTACAGGTTAACTTGGTTAAGGGAATGGCTATTCTAGAGAAATCTCGAATAAATCTTCTATAATAACCGGCCAATCCTAAGAAACTTCTAACCTCGATTGGTGACTCAGGAGTTTTCCATTTCGTAATCGCCTCAATCTTTGTTGGATCCACATGGATTCCTTCATGATTAACTAAATGTCCAAGAAATTGTACTTGTTCTAGCCAAAACTCGCACTTTGAAAACTTAGCATAAAGCTTTTCCTTTCTTAACAGACTTAAAAGTAAGTGCAAATGCTTTGCATGTTCCTCTTTACTTTTAGAGTAAATTAGAATATTATCTATAAAGACAATTATGAATTTATCCAAATATGGCTTACATATTCGGTTCATCATGTCCATAAATGCGGCTGGGGCATTGGTTAAACCAAATGGCATGACAGTAAATTCATAATGACCATACCTTGTTCTAAATGCGGTTTTAGGAATGTCCTCTTCCTGTACCTTTAATTGATGATATCCTGATCTTAAATCGATCTTAGAGAAAAATCGAGCTCCTTGCAGTTGATCGAACAGATCATCGATCCTCGGTAATGGATACCGATTTTTAATCGTGACTTTGTTCAATTCATGGTAATCAATGCACATACGCATTGATCCGTCCTTCTTTTTAACAAACAAAATCGACGTTCCCCATGGTGATGAGCTTGGCTGTATGAACCCTTTCTCTAACAATTCGTCTAATTGTTTCTTCAATTCTTGCATTTCAGCAGGTGCCAAATGGTAAGGTGCTTTGGCAATCGGTGTTGTCCCTGGTAGCAGGTGGATTCTGAATTCAACTTCCCTATCTGGCGGCAGCCCTGGCAATTCCTCTGGAAAGACATCTGAAAACTGAGACACTACTGGAATGTCTTTTAATTCTTTTCCTTTAGTGTTAGTGATTATAGAAATCAAATATACTATAGATCCTTTTCTTATATAACATGTAGTTTTCATCACAGAGATGAATTTAGTGGATCTAGATGGCTTATCTCCTTTAATTGTGATCTTTTCACCCCTTGGTGAATTTACTTGAATTGACTTTTGATAACACAAAATACTGGCTTTATTGGCTATTAACCAATCCATTCCTAACATAACATCGAATCCAGCCAGATTCATTGGGTAAAGGTTTGCAATAAATTTTTGATTAAAAATTTCTATTCTTGCTCCCTGCAAGATTTCAGAAATCCTAATGGTTTCTCCATTTGCGGTCTCTACTAGACATTCTTGCGGTAGTTTAGTTAATGATTGATTCAGAAATTTGCAAAACGAAGTATTAATAAAACTTTGGTTTGCACCAGAGTCGAATAATACTTTAGCAAAAATATCATTAACTAAAAACGTACCAGCTATGACATCCGGGATCATCTTGGCTTCGCCTGCAGTTAGAACAAATGCTCTAGCATTTTTAGGATTCTTGTTGTTTTCAGCTGGAGTTAATTTCGGACAGTTTGGCTTGATGTGACCTTTTTCTCCACAGTTGAAGCACAATCCATTTGTTGGTTTCCTTCTGCAGGTTTCCTCCTTATGTCCTGGTGTTTTGCAGAAATTGCAGTAAGTAGAGCATCTTCCTGAATGCTTCTTTCTGCAGGCTTTGCAGTATGGCGCAGAGGTAGAACCTACATTCCTACGGTTGGAATTCCCAGAACGGAATTCTTGAGTAAGCCTTTGGGATAGGTTTCTCCTCTGGTCTTCTTCTCTAGTTCGCACTAGTTCATCAGTCAAGGTATTGGCTAGTTCTACAGCTTCTTCTATGGTTTGGGGTCTAGCTGCCTTGACTACATGTCTAATCTCCCCGATTAATCCCCAGATATAACGGGAGATTAATACCGGTTCAGGTGATGCAAGGGTTGGTACTATTCTAGCATATTCAAAGAATGTGGTAGTATAACCCTTACTATCTACTCCGGTCATCCTAAGGTTCAGAAACTTATTCGCTATCTGTTCCTTTTCATTGGGGGGGGGGTAGAATTTCCTTTCTACCATATTCTTAAACTCCTCCCATTCCATGCTATAAACTCTATCACTTCCTCTTGACTGGAGGATAGTGTTCCACCATTCTAGGGCTGAATTCTTAAACAGATTCGAAGCAAACATTATCTTATCCTCTTCAGCACATTTGCTTATTTTCAGAACAGCTTCAGTCTTTTCTATCCAGCGTAGAGCTGCAATGGGTCCTTCATTGCCCGAGAATTCTATTAGTTTGCAGGACCAGAATTCTTTATAAGAACAACCATATGGCATGGTTCTTCTTCTTTTAGGAATGGGCACCTGAAGTACGGGTCCATTGTTTACGCTGTGTTCTGGTTCAGTTGGTCGCTTACTGCTATGCTTACTTTTATTATTCGCTTCTTGAACCGTTTGAATAATAAATGGCATTGCATCTATAATTCCTTGTGCCACTATATGCTGAACGGCACTATTATCTATTTGGTTTCCATTGTTATTGTTGTTCGGATTTTCATTATTCAGATTATCGTTATTCGAGTGGTTGTCGTTCTGAATATTATCATTCTGGTTTTCCTGATTCACTTCGTTGTCCATCTGAATTTTAAACATTTACCACATATGAATATCATAAATAATATTCGAATATAGCCAATAACATGACACGCACTTTTGGTCAAAAGCGTCGATCATTGCGACTTACTCTATTCATATAGTATGCATCTATTACACACCAGTACTGAAATAAAAATTACAATACCGACTGAAATGTAAAGCTACAATACTAGTAATATGCATTCGTAGTTTTTTTTTCTAACACATACACACATATTTTATTATTATATCATATTATATTATTATTACTACCGTTTCCACCATCACATTCATGGATATGGATTCATCCAAAAATCCATATTGCGTTCGTCGTATTTCCATACGAGACACTCTCCCACCTGTCGCATTCTCTCACTGCTTTCTAAGATTTCCTCACCGAAAGTCCTAAGTTTTTGTACGTTTTCTGCACTCATTGGGGGTGCAGTTTCTAGGACTGGGTTCGGAATCTGGGGTGCGGGTTCCTGGTACGGGGCCTGGTATGGGTAGGGATTCTCTAAGATCTCCCTAATGTATGCATCATTATTGAAATAGGGATCTTGAGGATCTAATCCTGGGTAGGCTCCTAGGTTGGGCATTGGCACATTTTCCTGTATCGGGTAGCGTTGCACATAGTCCCTAACATCATCCCACCAGGGGTCATAATTTAGATCTAGGGGATTTGGTGCAGGTACCCTAGGTATCTCCTCCGGGTTGAAATTAGGCATTTCTATTTGGTTTCCAAGGTTTTCTATTTCCATGGGTTGATCAGGAATTGGTGGTTGTGGTTGGGGTGCTAGCATTTGCTCCAGGTTTGGGTCAGCTACAGTGATTGCTAAAATATGGATATTGTCTATACCCCTATTAAGCATATCCTGGGCATAGGCATCGGTTTCTCTTTTGGCTGCGGCTAATCTCGCTGTTCCTGCAACTTTTTCATACGCTTTCTACGCTCATGTGCTCCCCTACTGAACCATCCCCTCTTTTTCTAAGGAAATGGCTCTTCAGATTGAGCCTTAAATACAAAGATTCCTTCTTCCGTATCAGCAAAGTACCCCAAGAGGGCAGGCTGAGAAGAGGAGGTGCCTTCGCTTCTAGGCGAACCAGACAATTGACGATACGCGTCAGATGGTCCTTGGTCGCTCATACTGTAAACTAACAGATAACAAGAAAATACAATTATGCACGTATTCCTGTTATTTATTTCGTAACACTTTGAATTTTGATGTCAGCGGAACACTTCTGTGGCTGAATCAGTGGCATAGCTCTGATACCACCTTCTGTCACAGCCCCCGATCCATAGTCCCCGGGAACGGGCGGCTGTGAGCCAGTTTCGGTGGTATCTCGTTATTATCAAATTTGGCAGCGGAAATTTTCATCAGGACCGTAGTTAGGAAATATTTAATCAGAGTAAAATACCACATTTCCATTACATTAAACACATGGGTAAAACCCAAGTTTTCAGTACACACAATTTCATAGGAATAAATCCTATTTTTATTTCAGAAAAAACATCTATTTCTTTTAGGTAACTTTATTGCCACTTTTCCAAGCCTTCAGTGCTATCCAGCTGGCTTCTATTTGGCTTTCACATTTTGTTACCTGAAACGCGTTTTAAAAACATTTTGTCAATGGGAAATACTGGTGAGTGAATCCCGGTTTAATCAAGTTTAAATAAAAAGTCGCATTGAACAGTATTGAGGGCGCATCCGCAGTTACATTTGTTTGCAAGTTATATCAATTACCACCACACGGTAATGTCGTTCCGACTTATGGTCATGTTACTCCTTTACCAGGTGGTAACAAATTTTGTATACAAAAACAACAAATTTACCGACTGTAATTGTATTCTTACAAATACTCAATAACTGCTATTCGCATGGAAAAGTATTTAAGGTTTTGTAAAAATAGTTAACAAAAAGAGGATTACTCACATTGCTGTCTTAGAGTTATCAGTAAGGATTTTCTTGGGAATAATCTATAAATTACACAAATGCACGTGTGTTAGTATAATAACCCATTTTAACATTAGTAATACCCTCCCCGAGACGGCATTCCAACGACTACGTCGGGCAGAACCACAACAGCCGTTACGGAACCCTAGATCAATTGGGCAGAGTATCTAATACGTCTCCAGGGTTATAATACTTACATCGTAGCAGAACCTCGCTATTTAGGGGGGTATAATACCCGAGTGTAAAGTCTACACTTCAGAAATTCGTGATATAGAAAAGAAAATGAACGAGCAGACTGAAGATCTGAGGCCCTCTATATATAGGGCTGTAATCTGCCTTTCTCGCGGCCCGCGTAAAAGACAACACGGGCTTACGCGGCCCGCGGGGCCTAGGGGTCTAGGCGTAGCTAATCCGGGTCACGCATAGATTCAACACGTTGATGACACGTGTCGTCACCGGGCTGCGCCACATTCTAAGACTCTAGCGGCCCGCGTAAAAGTAAGCTTAAGCTTACGCGGCCCGCCTGAACTAAAGAAAATAAACGGGATCAGGTTTTGACCCTAATACCGCCCGCGTAAATGTTGGGGGTGGGTCTACGTGGCCCGCCTCAACTTAATATTTCTTGTTTTTAATTTATTTTTAATGTTATGTTACATTTCGGGCTCGGTTTTCACATACGGGGTGCATTTAAAGACATTTTGGGATATTTTAAATATTTTTAGGATCTCGGAAAAATAATCGAGGGTGTCGGTTTTCTTGAGGATTGTTACACTTTTGCTTATATCAGGGTCCCTCTGGGCCAAAATAAAATTAGTATTTTAGGGTGTTGCTACAAATTCATAGCCATGCACGAGGACATGCATGTTTTTGTGGTGGGAGAATGTGGGGGTCAAATTTTTTGATCATTGCATCTAAGCATGCGTAATCTCTTTGGTTTTTACTCTCAACTTACATGTTCTCTTATGGGAGAGCCTCAAAGATTTAAGGAAAGGCAGGCAACGGAAATGGTTATACTACTAACGCACTACTAGTCGGGAGTTGTAGCCACTTCCCTGATGAATCTACAGCAAGATTAAACTAATGATCCATATTAATAAGCAGGATGGAATGCATGGCTCTCAATCAACCGACGACACCACACATAGTCTTTAAATATGACCCTGTGACGACCTTCACGCAAAGATCAAGTCAAAGTCACTATTTTCAAAAGTTCCTAAATGAAGTTAAGTAGTAGTAAAGGGAGAATACAAAAAATGGGTGTTTAAGACAGGGAGTCAAATATGAACGATTATTATTGCAAGTTGCGCGTATAGGAACACGAACTCCACTTTACTTAAAAGAAGGGTAATGTACCATCACCAAAGGAAGGATCGTGCTCAAATTGGTTGTTAACGTCAATAGGATATAGGGGTTGTTAGAAGTCGCAAAAAGTCATTAGGCACTCCCTTGTCGAGGTTGAGAGTGCTCGGGGAGTACTCGACCTAGGTGGGAAGTACTCGAGCCTCGGCAGCCTACCTTGTGACAATACTCGGGAAGTACTCGACCTCGGAGGCCTTTTTTACAACAGTGCCTTTAGCTAATAAGCCAAATCAAAGCTAATATTCTAAGATTAAGATGTGGATGAGATTCGATACAAGAGGAAATACATGTTTTGGTGAATTTTTTGCAATAATAGGTGGTTTGAACCACAAAAGAGTGGCATTAGGTGTTCTGGCATATTGTTTACACTTTTAGGTAAGTTGCAAGATCATATAGCGACCTTCTATGGCATTTTCTGCAAAAAAACAGAAGTCCCTGCAAAAGCTGCAGCAAGTTCTGAATGATATTAAAGGTCGTTGTTTCATATATCAACTTTGATAAAGGTCGCTGTTTGATCTTGCAACCTTTGAAAAGTCGATGTTTCATCTGACAAGCTTATTAAAGGTCGCTGTTTGATCTTGCAAGCTTGATAAAGGTCGCTGTTTCATCTGTTAACCTTGTTAAAAGTCGTTGTTTCA
This sequence comes from Helianthus annuus, assembly GCF_002127325.2. Taxonomy (NCBI): domain Eukaryota; kingdom Viridiplantae; phylum Streptophyta; class Magnoliopsida; order Asterales; family Asteraceae; genus Helianthus; species Helianthus annuus. Next base: position 33,536,966 of record NC_035447.2, on the reverse strand, counting down.
TAGCACAAGCTTATTTAAGGTCGTTATTTCATATTACAAGCTTGTTTAAAGTCGCTTTATGATTCTGCTTTGTTGTTTAAGGTCGCTGATTGATAGTGCTTTCTTGTATAAAGTCGCAGAATGATATAGTGTTCTTAATAAGATAACTTTCATGTTTGCAGAATTTACATGCAACTTTCGTTTGCTAGTAATAGGTCACTGTTTCACCTTGTTGTCTTTTTGCAGCAAGAAATGTGAGCGGTGAATGTAAAGATGATATGACTAAACCCTAGGCTCTCACATGATATGGAATCAAACCTGCAAACTTTAATAGGTTTGTGTAAGAATTCAACTGTAGTGTAAGAAAAATATTGTCTTTCAATATGAATTCGAAAACTGATGCACATAATGAAGTCTTTAGATATGAACATAAAGCAAAGCACTCGAGATACATTTTCAAGGTCAAACGAAGCTTCAATCCTTTCATTACCGATAAATATTCAGTCAACTTTTATTAGCCGAAGATGAATTTTGAATGTCATCCCGGTCCTCTTAATGCATCGGTGTTGTTCTTGGACAAGAATCACCGTGCGTTTGAGGTAATCAAAAATCCAACAGAGTATAGTAACCCAATAAATATCAGACGATCAGATCGAGCGTTCTGGCAGCATATGAAAGAAAATCCGGTTGGTGGAAGGGTAGAAGGTTTAATACATGCAGCAGGATTCAGCGGGATACTGCAAATTGGGTACAAGTATGTAGACCACGCCTTAATAACTGCGTTGGTTGAGAGGTGGAGGCCAGAAACTCACACGTTTCACCTTCCTTTTGGAGAAACGACTGTGACATTACAGGATGTCAACGTGTTGTGGGGGCTACCAATAGATGGGTTGCCTATTTCTGGGGCTGACACTGGTATGTCGATGTATACTGTAAGAGACAAGTGTCAACAGGTGTTGGGGTTTACCCCTGAGGAAGCTGATGTGAGGGGCAAAAGGGTTAAGTCCTCCCAAGTTTTACAACAAATAACGTCCAATTTTTCTGAAAACGAAGCATTAGATCAAGATTGCATTTTACGTGCACGTCAAATAATATTTTATTTGATAGGGTGCACAGTCTTACCTGATAATGCAAACCACCTGATTGATGTCAAATTTTTAGAATTTCTCGTAGACTTGCCCGCATGTTCGGGATATAGTTGGGGGCAGTGTTGTGTTAGCTCACCTTTACAGAAACCTTTGTAACGCTGCAGCACCTAATGCTATAGCCATTACTGGCCCAGTTGCGTTTCTACAAGTGTGGGTTTGGGAGATGTTTCGTTGTTTTGCTCCTGCTGTTGCCCGGTTCCAGTACAATGCCCCGTTAGCTGCTCGGTAGTGTGAATTGGAAATAATTAAATTTATTATTTGGTATCTATATAGCACTATGTTATTTTTTTTATTTATCTTTTTAGGTGGAAGGGAAGCTTAATGTGTACAGATGTTTCCACACATTGCCTGAGAACATATAGATCTCAGCTGCAATTTATGACCGAGGCAACGGTATGGTTGTTAGTTGTTGACATATAAAATTTAAGTTTGTTTGAACACGTTTCTAAAGATTGAATTTTTTTTGTTTCAGTTTAATTGGAGACCATACGACGACATTGTGGGTAGACTCCCCGATATATGTCGGAGTGGTATGGGAATTTGGCGGAGTTGTTGCCCTCTACTATACTACTCGGTTGTGGAGCATCACTATCCTCAACGAGTGATGAGACAGTTTGGCATGTTCCAGTATATACCTAACCCAATTGCCATAGATAATACTGAGCATGCCAGGCTTCATTCCATGAACCGGAGCGGGAAAACCGGTTGGAACTGGTTAAGTCGTCACGCAGCGTATGTTTGTCAGTGGGAGGCACGTCATCAAAACTTGGTCACCGGGGAACTCATCACATCGGTTTCCGTTGCCAATGATTACATGCCGTGGTACATGGAACATACCGTGTTATATGTGTCTAACCCACAGTTGCCAGCTGGCCCTATGAGCGGTTTTCAAGACGAAGGATCAAGGGCCCAAATGATGGTATATACAAGTTTAAAATTATTGAAAGTTACCTTTATTATTGTTAGTAAAAAAATTAATTATTAATTATTTTTTTGCAGTCGGAGACGATGGGTCTAATTCACCGATCTGAAGATGTGGACGTTATTCATGGTGCGGCGTATCGGGCCCTTGAGATGTCTAATGTTCCACAATACACACAATATCCGACTCATCCGACACAGGAGCCGGTGGACCTTGTTTCATATCCTCGTACACAGAGGTTAGGGAGGCCCCGACGTCGTGGTCGTGGTGGTAGAAACGTTCAAGAGGCCGGGACATCAAATTGGGGCACAAACTTCGAAACAGGGGGGATCAGGATCCGATGTTAACGAAAATTAAAATTTTGCGGGAAACTTTGGTGGGTCACGTAACGTTGGCACTATGTTTGCGGATGCTAATATAGCGCCAAATAAGGATAATACTGATATGGGTGGATCATGGCAGTCAGTGTTGGCTACGGCATGCTCCGAGGGTTTTGACGTCGGTGACTTATTGGACCCCCAACAGAATGATATGGGTAACAACAATCAGTTTGTAGACCCAAACATAAGTCAGGCGGGGTTTTTTAGCCCCTCGTCACATATGATGGACCCCAACACAAGTCTAGCAGGGTTTGTTACCCCCGCATCACAGATGATAACCTTTATGCCAGAGACCCAAACAGACTATCAGTACTGGGCCCCAAACCAAAGCAACGAAGATCACCGAAACCGTTATGAAAATGTTGAACCAAACCCCTTAGACTGGCGTCTCGACTTGAACCTGTTTCCACCACCGAATGACCCATAGAGTGTAATACATCGTGAAATAAATATATTGTGTAATACATTGTGAAATAAATATATTGTGTTTTTTGTTGTTGTTATTTGTGCAATATATTTTATTATTATTTTATTGTTCAAAGTAAACTGATACTGAACAAATTTCATAACATAAAAAAGTTCATTACATTAACCAAAAAAAGACATCAATAACTGGTTCAGAGTAAACTGATACTGAACTTCTAAAACTTAAACTAAAAATACACATAAACCACCACAATCATGAGGTATTTATATTTGTTTATCATTAAGGCTATAAAGGACATTTCACAATTTTTAACCAATAAGCATTTTTCTCAAAAAGAAAAAGTATTTTTAATTCAATTTCCACCCACTATAAATACCCCTACCATAGGGAATGAGAAGTCCACAAAAACCACAACCACCTTTATGGCTAACCAAGGTGACAATCAAGTAGCTGATGAGCAAAACAATTCGCATGTGGTCTAGAGAAACTCATTTTCGATTCTAAACAAGTTAAGACGTCCAACCGGTCGTTCTAGCACTTCGTCTTTTCCAAAGCCGACCCAGGTCGTCCTAAATAACCCTGGGTCGTCCGCTCAGTCAAGTAAACCTGGTGGCAGCCCTCCAGAAAGAAAAAAATTTGCATTTCCAACCGAAAATTCTGAAAATTGGTCAAGGGATGCTGTTGATTTTTACCTAAACGGGGATTCCCCTTTTTGTTATTCTCGTTTTTAGGGGAAATACAGCTACCTAGAAGCTTTTGGGGTAGCCTGCTAGGCTATGAATCTAGTGCATGCCTAAATGACATTGTAAACCCAATCCTACCAGTATTAATTTTGATTATACAAATCACTGATTAGATATATTATTTTTTATGGCAGCATGTTTAAGCGTGGACGTTAAGGCTGATGCGGCTTCGACAGTCTAAACTTTTAAAAGACCCGTCAAGGAAATTGCGTTGGACGGTTTTATCTCCGCAATTTTATGAAGACGTGTGTTATACGAAGGATTGTTTAAGAGCGGTAGACATGGCGGGAAGGAAGGAACCGTACCCTCCATTTTGGGAGGTTGATTATTTGTATATTCCGATATGGATTAAGCAGGAGGACTGGTTACTATTCCGTGTTGATATGTTTAACATGGAAATAACACAATATTCGACTGATAAAAGATGGGGAAATGAAAAAAGATGGCTGGTTGAACACGTGATGGACATTTTTCCAATTTTCTTCAAGCATTTTCTTGACCAAATCCACTATTGGCGAAACTCGAGATACTGCACAAAGAAAAAAGTTTCATTTGGTTTTGTTTAAGATGGTGTGCCTCAGGACAATAGTAACATTGCTAATTCAGGGGTGCTTGTCTGTATGATGATGGAGAACCTTGTAAGAGGCAAGTCGCTCATTGATGAAACTGACGTAGAAGAGACTTGTATCAACTACCGTCGCCACATGGCTAACGAGCTTTATAGATGGCGTTGTATGTAGGATGAATGTTGTTTTTGTTTATGAATTGTGCTTTCGTACTTTTTATAATAAAAATTTAATGTTTCCTCATATTTCCACATATTTGGCTTTTTGTCAAAAAGGGCCAACCTTGCGTTTTCTGGGTCTATTATCTCACCGGTGCGTCGCAGTTCGCCATCACCGGGTTTCTTCGTGTCGTATGCTAGGGTGAATAAGGACTTGGGGCATTGGCGTTGTCTCGCCGGAGGTCGTTTCCTCTCGTTTTGGGGGGGAGGGGGACAAAACAGCCAAAAAGCCATTTTTGGCTTTTTGTCAAAAAGGGCCAAGCTTGCGTTTTCTGGGTCTGTTATCTCACCGGTGCGTCGCAGTTCGCCATCACCGGGTTTCTTCGTGTCGCAAGGGTGAATAAGGACTTGGGTCATTGGCGTTGTCTCGCCGGAGGTCGTTTCCTCTCGTTTTGGGGGGGGGGGACAAAACGGCCAAAAAGCCATTTTTGGCTTTTTGTCAAAAAGGGCCAACCTTGCGTTTTCTGGGTCTGTTATCTCACCGGTGCGTCGCAGTTTGCCATCACCGGGTTTCTTCGTGTCGTATGCTAGGGTGAATAAGGACTTGGGGCATTGGCGTTGTCTCGCCGGAGGTCGTTTCCTCTCGTTTTTTTTGGGGGGGGGGGCAAAACGGACAAAAAACCATTTTTGGCTTTTTGTCAAAAAGGGCCAACCTTGCGTTTTCTGGGTCTGTTATCTCACCGGTGCGTCGTAGTTCGCCATCACCGGGTTTCTTCGTGTCGTATGCAAGGGTGAATAAGGACTTGGGGCATTGGCGTTGTCTCGCCGGAGGTCGTTTCCTCTCGTTTTTTTTTTTGGGGGGGGGGACAAAATGGCCAAAAAGCCATTTTTGGCTTTTTGTCAAAAAGGGCCAACCTTGCGTTTTCTGGGTCTGTTATCTCACCGGTGCGTCGCAGTTCGCCATCACCGGGTTTCTTCGTGTCGTATGCTAGGCTGAATAAGGATTTGGGCCATTGGCGTTGTCTCGCCGGAGGTCTTTTCCTCTCGTTTTGGGGGGGGGGGGGGGGGCAAAACGGCCTAAAAGCCATTTTTGGGTTTTTGACAAAAAAAGTGGAAATTGATATTTAATAATTTAATACAAGTACGATAAACAATTGCACGTTTTATTACATGTTTGGGGGTGAAAAACGAGCTGCATAAAACTCATCTGCCCTCTCGTCTGTATTTCGCGCAAGCCTCGACAAGATCTCCCCCAATCCCGACGTCCTCGTCATTAACTAGTTTACTTAACAACATACAAACTAACACCCCTGAATCTGGTCCTGGGTTTTCCTTTTGATGTTGGCAAACTTCAGTATGTGTCACCATTGTGTTTTCCACATGTGGGCGTCCAGAATGTTCCCAGTATGCAATTTGTTCCAAAAATGTTTTGAATAACGATTCAAATTTTATTAGGGTTGGGTATACCCTAACTTGAATCAAGCTTGACCCATCAGAAACACTTGAAGTACACGTGCCAGTAAAATACAAAGTAAGGTGAAGTGTCCGCATATCAACACGAACCATGAACCAGTCTTGAAGGTCAACACAGATTGGAATATAAACCTGAGACAAAAATAAATAAGTTAAACATATTTGGTTTAAAATATACAGTGGGGGATGTAAGTGTTACCGTATCGATGTCCCAAAATGGGGGGTAATGTTCCTTTAATCCAATAGCAAAAGGTAACGCACGATGGTTAGGATTCTCTTCCAAAAGGTCCAGAAATTGAGGTGGGAGAATCGTCCATGGAAACAGTTGTTCTGGTCTTTTGGATTTTTTTTATTAAAATCCATCTGAACCTCATCATTCTCGTCACCCACCCACACACATGCTACAACGGTGAAAGTTTTATAACATAAGAATAAAACTAAATTTTCGGAGGGTTTTAATAATTTATACTCCTTACCAGTGGCGACAAGTAACCGTAGTTCTCGTATCCAAGTAGGGCACCCCAAAACTCAGACCCGAGTTGTCTCCTTCCAAGGAATCCGCTATAACAGAAAGAAGAATCTCCGTTATGATAGAACGCCATTACATTTTTTGACCACGATCTAGACTCTTCTGTTGGGTAATAATACCAGCGTGTCTTTCTGGGGATCTTTTCAGGGGGGGTATCGGGAACTTCCTCCAGCTCCAATAACGAGTCTTCCGGGTCCCCCATTTGTTGTGTGTCATTGGTGCAATTCGAGATGGGGGTATGAGTGACTATTTATCCAGAGATGTTATACTAGGTCGCTGTTTCATTCAGAGATGTTATACTAGGTCGCTGTTTCATTCAGAGATGTTATATTAGGTCGCTGTTTCATTCAGAGATGTTATACTAGGTCGTTGTTTCATACAGAGATCTTCTAGTAGGTCGTTCTTTCATCTATAAAAAGGCCCTTGGAAAACACCCCTCCATTGGTACCACCTCATCACTCTTCTTTGCAATACCATTTCGTAGTAATGGATAAGCGCAATGGTAAGAAACGGTTACCTCCTTTTTCCCACTTTCAAAACAATTGCATGACTGAAGAAGACATCAAAGCTTGTTTAGAATGGGAACTACCCCCAAAGGTTACGGTTCTGGAGGAAGGAAAGAAATCAACAAAATCGGAACCTGTCGAGGAAGGAGGATCGTCTTCCGGTGCAGTTGTGAATCAGCAACTGGCGAAACAGAAGGACGTTTGTGGAAGAAATAAACAGGTTGAAGAAATCCCCGTTGTTAAAAAAGTTTGGACCTATGACAATCAACAGTTTGATTTCAACCCTAACCCGGAGGAGGATTACGACCCAGAAGTCCTGAAGGAAGTTTGGAACTATGAGGAAGAAGAAGAAGATTGGTCCTGTGTTTGGCACAACCCATATTCTGGAGGAGTGTCAGACTCGGAACTATCATCTAGAGGTGACTGCCATTGGAAATAGGGTTGCTCGTTTTCTATCCATGGGAGCAGTATCAGACTTACGATAGCGATTCTGATTCATCTTTTTAAACCCCACCATATTCTACCTTAGCTGCTGTCTTATGTATTTTCAATTCAATAATATGTGTGTTGTTGTGTTTAATGATTCTTAGTGAATTTTGGAACACATGTCTTAATTGTTAAATTACACCAATTGAGAATTCAAACAGAAATACCAAACACAAAACATAGGAGGATACACCTAACAGTTAACATTAAAACCACAAAAAGATACTAACTTAACGTCGGCCACAGGTCTTCCTGTTGTGCCCGGTTTCTCCGCATCTGTTCCATCGACGTGCTTGGGGTTCATCGTGGTAGTTAACTTCCATCTCGTTTTGAATTCTTCTTGAACGAACCCTGCCTCGATGTGTTGTGACCCTCGAATGGTCCCCTTGAATTGTCCAGTCCGCTTCTTCCCACTCATCTTTGTGTCCCAGGGTGAAAAAATGACCGCTTTACTGTTCCTGATAGGTGGTGGTGTGGAATATGGAGTTGGTAACGTCATGTGGTTGCTCACCCCTCCAAGCGCAAACGACGATAGCATGGGAACAAGGGAATCTAAGCATTTGCCATTTCCCGCATGAGCACCGGTGGCGTCTGTATTCAACGGTGTACTCGTTTCCACCATCATCATTGGTTTCTTCCCTTGAAACTACCGCGTAATGACCTTCTCTGACATCGTAGACGGACACTTCATGTTGCATGGCTACGGAATGCAACTTGTTAAACCTGGACCAAATTCGAGGGGGTAGAGGGGTATTGCAGCTTTGGGCCATCTGCGCGTGGCGACCATACTCTGATACGTCCTTGGTGAACGTATAATGAATCAAGGCTTTTACTGGCAGGAGTCTTGCTTCCCGTAAGACATTATTCATAGACTCAGATATGTTCGTCGTAAGGTTACCCCAACGACGGTTTCCGCGGTCACGAACAATAGTCCACTTGCTTTTGTCGATGTCGTTCAGGTAGTTCCAAGCACCCCGATTTAACATCTGCATTTCCCTCACAGCCCAAACATACTTTCTTCGTTGACTTGTGCTCCCGATCATCCAACACAGCTTCCTAAGAGATTTGGTCTTGAACCTACCACTAAAATTGCTTCTGACATGCCGAAGACAATAACGGTGGTAGGCGTTTGGTTCCCTCGAATCCAGAAGGTTCTCCATCGCATTAATTATCCCGGCATGACGGTCTGATAGAACACAAATTCTACTGTTACAGTCTTTGGTGACGTATTCTCTCAAATTTTAGAAAAACCAACACCAACTATGAATCGTCTCTTCGTCAACTAGAGCGTACGCCACTGGCATTATGTAGTTGTTGGCGTTTTTGGTTACCGCAACCAACAACTTACCACGGTACCCTCCTTTCAAGTGTGTGCCGTCCACAGAGATGACAGACTGGCAAAGATGAAACGCGCGAATAGAAGGACCAAATGCCCAAAAAACATATTTGAATGTTGGATGTCCTGGAGCCGAGTGCGGGTGATGAAACCATGAAACCACCGTACCACAGTTTCGAGACTGAAACCGTAACACGTACTTTGGCAACTCCCGAAAGTTGCTTTCCCAGGTTCCATATATCCTCTCAATTGCCTTTCTTCATCCATGCCACGCCTTCGTATACGTAACATCGACAGACATCGCTTGCTTTATATGCGTCCTGATGTGTTTCACCTTCAACGCAATGTCTGTACGAATTTGTGGCAGGATGTGTGCAGCGATATCCTTAGATCTAAGGCACCTGTTGTTGTTGCGTACCACCGTGGAATAACAACTGTGGGCAGGCGCCCAGTTGGTAATTTGCCAAAGGTGTTGGTGTTTCTGTTTTGATGTCGTTGCACGCCATTCACACAAAGGAGCATGAGGGAAAGGGTTATTAAAATTTTTGTTTCTAGTGTAGCATTTAACTTTGTATAAAGTTGGTTTGCTATCCATCACAAAAATTTCCCTTCCACGGCGAATGTTCCATTCTCGGATAGCAAGGTCCACCTCCTTTTTTGACTTGAAATACATGCCGAGACGTATTTGTTTTACTTTTGGATTCCATACGTCCATTGGATTATCTTCATAATCCGGACACATGTAATCCCTAAGTTCCTCGTCCTCGTCTGGGTCGTCATGTGTCACTGGAATGATAGGCCTCGGCTGAGCCAGGGTCAACTCAGTGTGTTGGTTGACTGCAGCCTCGTCGTCAGAAGTACCATCGTCGGATGGTGGTGCCTCTTCACTTTCAGAACTTTCTTCGGTGCTGCAACTTTCCGAATCATCAAAACCGTCATTATTGTTGTCACCCACCAGAAACTGGGAGGACGGACCTACTATGTTATCAACAGGAGGCATCAAGTGGTGTTCTTGAGTTGTTTGCCCGTATCCCTCGTCATCTTCATCAGAATCTTGGGTGTCAACAACATTACGTTGTGTAATGTCATGCAGAAGGTTTGTGAAGCTCATATGTTGGACAGGATTGACTGTCTCCCACTGAACATAGATCTCGGCAATGAAGTTGCCATCCGATACTTCGGCTAAATAGTTCATTGTTTCAATACCATCATCGTTGAAAATTTTTGTTGTCTAAGATATGCCCTGAAACGTGTACCCTAGTAACAATGAAAGGCGCACCGATTCTTTCTGTAGTTGAACATGATTACAGATTGAATCCACCAATTGGTCATACGACGATTTATGTCGCATAAGGAAAGAGGTTGTTAGCATGGATTGGTCAAACTGAACAGCCCCGTTAACAAAGGAAAACACACCGCCCCAATATAGTCTTACGAGGTATGGCCGAAAAGAATCCATTAACTAAGAAAGTGACATGTTAAGAAATGTTAAGGATGAGTGGGTTGTGTAAGCTGGATTTCGTTTAGTATCTATCTGTTTTAAGGAAAGTTATTGTGGGTTGAGAACCTAATACAACTAGTATTTATAGTGTTGGAGTAACAAGATAGTTGGTGGAGCCCACCATCTTCTGGATTGAAGAAACACTAGATAAATGGTCGGAACCGAGATATCTAGAGGGTTTGAATCCGCATAAAAAGGTTAGTTCCCACTCGATCGATTTAGGTCTAACAGACCTTCTTCTCCGGTAATTCTGCAAAAAAGAGCACCGTTAGCCTCGCCAAGGGGAGAAGAGGGTTCTCTCCTTGACCCGACTCCGGTGTGAGAATAAGTATTGGTAATGAAGAAGAAGAAGAAGTATTTGAGAAGTGTGTGTAACTTGTGTTCATACCTGATTTTTCTCTTATTTATAGCCGGGAGTCGTTCAAAAGGCGGGAAAACCCGTTAGTGAAAAGAAGACGGAAGATGCTAACTCCGTAAGCGGTTATGTTTCCTTCCATTAATACTCCTTGATCCGATGTGATAGCACACGGATCGTGGTTTAGATCAAAGGCTAGGGGTTTGCCACATGTAAAGTGACTTAAGTGAAGGTTATTCTTCCTTTGCATGCATTCGTTGTGAATTTGGGGACGACTGATATAGCGACACGTGTCCAGACGGTTGTAACCGTCTTGGTAGTGCACGATTGCATTATTTCTAGAAGATTACTGCTGTAATCTGGTGTGACACCTTATCGTGTGGAAATAGGTGAATAAATCCCAAGTCTGGGCAAATAATATCCAAGTCTGAATATTAAGCGGAAGTATCTAACTCCGGATTTTTATCCTTTGTTTTGTGTAGGAAAGGCGCAAGGTTTTATGGTTCCCTTTGGGCGCAAGTGTTGGCTGTTGTGGGCCTTTTAAACCTCTCTTTTATGAGACCAGAGCGCGGTCGCGCGAGGTGCCAGGCTTGAAAATTAAAGTTGTGGTATGGTCCCAAGCACTTTTTATAAGGTTTTTGGGACCTTACCCCTTCAAGTCCCCCCAGTCTAGTGTTGTACTTATGCAAATAAGTGGAGCACTGGACTTATGAGAGGGAAATGCTTTTGGGCGCGAAAAATAAGGAATTTTCTATGAGAAGATTTAATTTTGTTTTGAAGGTTTTGAAAATCTTTGACTTTAGTGGATAGTACAGTCAGGGTTGTGTGACAGGCTGTCATTGTTAGGTATATTTTATTATCTGTGTTTTTCACGCGCGCGTTTAAACGCGTGTGTATTTTTCCTGCTGTTTGGAGAACTGTGACATCCGGAAAAGTCGTTGTGACGGTTACCGATGCTATTTATTGCGATAAGTATATAACGTTTGGGTAACCTCTTTTGTGTAATCATTGTTTTGTTGAAAACTTTTCCCCTTCCTTTCTTCTTTAAATTGTTTGAGAAAGAGATTGTCAATCTTTCTTCTTCTTATGTCAACTGGAGAATATCACGAAGATTTATCGGAGGAAATGTCTGCTGAACTACCACCGCTGAAATGGCCTAGGGCAACTTTTGACGGCCTGGTTCAGAACTTTAGATTCCCGGAGACCTGGGGTGCCCGGTACCCTGAGGAGGGTCAGACGGTAACAGATGCTCCGGCTGGGTATATTACTCTGTTTTGGGATTTCTTTTGCAAAGGCAACTTTCGCTTGCCTGTAACAAAGTTCTTTCTTGAAATTCTTGGTTTTTACAACATTAATCTCTCTCAACTGCATCCTATTGGCATGGTTAGGGTTCGTTATTTTGAGTTTGTGTGTCGGACCATGCATATTGAGCCGACCGTTCCCCGATTTAGGGTTTTCCATCAAATGCATTGTACCCAGGGGTTTTACTCATTCGTTCTGAGAGCATCTGCAAAGAAAATTTTGCAGCATCCTCCGAAGTCTTTTCACGATTGGAAGCAAAAATTTTTCTTTATTAAGGCCGGAGTGATTCCGGTGAGGATGGTTTTAAGGGGAAAGGAAGATGTTCCCGTTGAAACGCTTCGGACCCCTTCTGACGAGAATTGGTACCAAGATTTGAAGGAAATTCCTAACATTGTTCTGCCGGAGAAAGCCCTTGTCGGAGCTAGTATGAGTTTAAACTGGAAGATGGACCGGGACGACAAGCCGGTGTATACGGAGGAAGGTCATGGTATGATTAGGTTTTCTCCTTCTTACCTTTCTCCCCCCCCCTTTTTTTTTGAACATGTTTCCCTTCTTTTGCAGTTGTTTCGTTGTATGTTGTTGCATATAAGAGAGAAGGGGGAAGGATGGGTACCATTAAGAAAAAGCCTGACGAAGAGCTTTGGTACCATCGTATTGTGAGGAATTTTGCTCTTCCGCGGTATGCGGATTTGTCTGCACAGCCTGCTGCTGGTATAGGTAAGATTGCGCATACTGTTTGTTGTTTACTCACCATTGCGCGTCTGAGTGAATTGTTCTTTTGCGCTTTATAGGTGAGTTGTCAAATTTGGGCATAGGCCCTGAGAAGAAAAGACGCGCGACGACTAGTAATGTTGTGCCGAAAAAGAGTGATGCTGAGAAGACTCAATCTTCTAAAGCTAAAAATTTGGGGGAGAAGAAAGGTATGCGCCATTCTTCTGACAACTGGTGTGATTATGTGGTGGTTTCTGATACTTTGGAGGGTCTTGCGCCTGCAGTTACTATTAGGCGACCGAAACCAGAACCAAAGGATTCTGCTGACATTCCCCCATCCAACCCAGAGGATCCAATTGATTTGGAATCCAGTCCTGAGCATTTGGTGCAAAGGGGGGCAAGCAAAAGTAAACAAGCTGATACTGACGCGGAGGGTCAACCTCCTAAAAAAGTTCAGAGGAAGAAAATTACTAGAAAGGGGAATCTTGATGCCTTTGTTACGGAATCTGTTCCTGGTAAGTGGCATCTTTCCTTGTTTTCTTTATGCGGACTTTTTCCTTACGGATTTTTATTTTTTTCCAGAAGTTGTTGTTGCTTCTATTCCCACAGAACTGCAATCTGTGGAAAATGAAGAACTTCCCTCTACCCCTCCACATGCTTCTGTAGCTGACCAGCTGAAACCTACAGAGGTTGCAGACGATGGTGTAGATAAGACTATTGAAGCTGAGAAGCCTGTTAGTGTTGATCCAAGTGTGGTGGATGATGCTGATAATCCCCCAACCCCTGAGGTTGCTGTTCAAGATTTGGGGAAAGAGACAACTGAGAATACTTCTACTTCTTCCCCTAAACCTTCTGATACTATGCCGGAGCATGTTAAGAAGGTGACAGTTGAGGGGCAAGATTCGTCTGCTGGTATTAGTAAACATTCTCCAATCCGCCCAAAGGAAACCTTGGGAGATTACTATTATCGGACTTACACGGATAAAGATGCTGCTGATCCTCACGTCCCCGTTTGGAATTTAAAGAAAGGTGATACTTTCTCAGATTGGCATGCGTGCCAAGATTGGTTGCAGGGGATACTTCCACCTGGGGAGATTAAATTTCAGGAAAGTCGATCTTACGAGAAGACCTACCAGTCTTATTGTGCAAAAACTGCTTCTCATGTCTCTACCACTCACCGCATAGTACGTGAGTGGTATAGTATGCATAAGGAGCAGGAATCCTTTATGGTGTCTCGGAAGAAATTTGCCAAAGATGAGAGACGTCTGGCTCAATTGATGGCTAAATTAAAAGATGATCAAGCCAAGTTTGAGGCTGAGCGTAAGACTGAGGAATGGTCTGTTGCTGGTTGGAAAAGAAAAGCGAAAGCTGAAGCTGCTCTCCTTTCCGAGGAACGTAAAAATTGGAGAAAGATTTGCGAAAAAGATAATGCTGAGAAAGCAAACCTTCGTAATATCATTAATAACCTCAAGGCTGAGGTTGAAAAACTGTAGAATCAGGATGCGGAGGTAGAAAAATTGAAGAAGGAGAAAGCTGATGCAGAAGCTGCGCTGGCGGAGGCGCGTTCTCATAGGGAGCGTAGTGAGCAACGAGAGGTACAAGCTTTTGCCACCCTTGTCCTTAGAGATAAAGAGTTGAAAGAACTTACTGCTTTGGTTTCTGATCAGGAACAACTTAAGAAGGATCTGGAGCTTGCGCATTCCGAGAATACTGAAACCTCCCGCCGTTTGACCGAGGTTGAGGAGAAATTGGAAAATTCAGAAACGGCGCGGGTTACAGCGGAAAGAGAGCTTGAACCTTTAAAGAATGATATGGCCTGGTTGAAAGATCGCGGGATTGCTTGCGTAAGTTTTTTCTCTCTTTCTTGTTTGTGGAAAGCGCTTTTTTTATACTTATTTTTGCTTGATTTCATAGGTTGCGGAATCTGTGTTAAATTCTGAAGAGTTGGATAAAACCGTTGCTAACTTAATGGTTGCTGCACGACGTGATGGGTATGCGCAAGGATACGCTGAATGTTCCCAACATGTGAACAGTGCATTAAAAGTTAACTGGGATGATAGCAAATCTGCAACTTTTGGCGTAAATACTGGTGCCGCGCTTGCTTCCATGAAGACACAGTTTAATAATTTGCAACTTCCGGTTATGGACTTGATAAACGCAGCGCTGCAGTCGGATGACCATGTAGCGCGATTAAAGGAAATCTTTCCGGATGAGGGTGAAGATTTATAGTAGTTTTAAAATTGTATTTGAACAATTTTTCATGTAATATGCGGGATGTAAATCCCTGTTTTGATGGTGCGTTGTTGCGCAAGTATCTTAAACACTGCCGTGTTTTGGGAATGTTCAGGACGTATCCGTACGTTTGAGAACAACATGTTTCTATTTGTTTTGTTTAATGATTTTACAATGTTTTGCATGAGTACCATTGCTTTTATCGAGTAAGGCGAATGAAGTTGGTATAAAGCTCATGTGTGGATTTATGGTCGTTTGTGACGTGATCACTGACCGCGCATGGAGCTTGTTTTGTAACTACCATAATGTTTTTGCGCTTACTACAAGAAATTGCATGCACTTTGTAAACACAAAAATAATAGAAACTTTGTAATTTTATTCATGGATAGAGCAAAGAGGCTTTACAAAGTTTCTGTAATAATTATGTGGAACTTAACTTACTCTCTGGTATTTCCACCGTATCTGATGGATCATGTTTTTCCACGGGGAACTTACAGAGCCGTTACTTAGGTTTTCGCCCGTTTACTTGGGCCCTCCTCCCCTCGGGTTATCTGCTTAACCTCTTTTCGTAAATTTTGGAGTAAATGCGTTAGTTCGCCGCTCTTGAGAGCTTTCTCTATTTCTGTACGCAGAGAGATGCAGTTGTTAGTGGTATGCCAGTTGTCTTTGTGATACTCGCAGTACTGCGCCGGGTCTTGTCCACGTTTACTTTTCATCGGAATCGGAGGCTTGAATTGATAGTCTTCAGTACTTAAGACCTCCGCCGGGGTTTTTGTTAGGGGAGTCCACTGTCTCTCCCTATTTTCCTGTTTGCTCTCCCGCTGTGCGGAGAGTTTGTTGATTGTTGTGCGGGCGTCTTCGGACGAACGTCTTCCTGTTCCAGACTCACGCCATGATTTTTTAAACCTTCTTTCGCCGGTTAGGCTTAAATCTGCGGGCCTATTGTGTGGTGGTGGTGGCCTGTTTGTTGTAAGGTTTTTCTCAATTTGCGCATAAACTTTGGCTGCCGCCATTATCTTTTCCCAACTTGTTGGAAGGCCTTCTGTTCCAGATAAAACTTTAACCATGTCGTCACATCGAACCGCGTATTTGAATTGAGCACGGATCAATTGTTCATGAACACCGCCAATTTCTAACACTTCTTTATTGTGTCTGGTGATGAAATCTTCCAGATTTTCATCATCTCGACGCCAGATGTTCATGACGTCAGATGTATCACGGATGGAACGCCGCTGCTGGCTAAAGTGTGTCAAAAACTTCTCTCGCAGATCTTTCCATGATTCGATCTGCCCGGTTGGTAGGTTATCGAACCAAATTTGTGTTGGGTCGGTCAGGGTTTGTACGAACAGATGACACCATAGTGGAAGAGTCCAACCCCCAACCAGATCTGCGCTGGTAAATACCCTTAGGTGATTGTCAGGGTCTGTTAACCCATTAAATTTCCATATGTTGGATGGTAATTTAGCCTTTTCCAAAGGAGCTAAAGCTATTTCTAGTATGAATTTTGAGTTTTCCGCTACTTCTGTAGGGCGATAAACCAAGTCATAGTTGTGTTCTGCCTCAGGGTTATAAACCGCTCGAGGCCTGTACTTGTTATAGTTTGGTTGCAACCGATTGAACACACTGGTATTTGCACTTAAACGGTATGTTGGATCGGATTCATCAGTGTAGGTATCTCTCTGAGAACCCAACCTATCATGCACTGATTGTCTTCGGTGTGTTCTGCCATGGTTCTCTCTCTGGTGACTTCCTGTCTGAACGTTTTGTGACGTAGATCTGGCATAAACTTCTGTACCTTCATAAGTTGATTCTTCCCGCTGAGAGGCATGAGCACGAGATCCCGGTCTCCGTGATTGAGTCAGGGGAGCAGTTTGAGCACACAGCTGTGTGTATACTGCGTTTAATGCCCCTTGAGACCGGACATACCAGGATATCGGAGTTTCTTCTGGTGGTAAAATTGATTGAGCAGGGTTTGCTGGTAACATCCCTGTAGTGATAGGATCATTTGCTCGATTGGATTGAACCTCGTTATCGTCCGAGGTATCCTCCGGAATTCCTTCTACTTGTAAATTGTTTGGTCGAGGACCATGTTGCCGGTGAGATGACGAATTTTCTGCCATGTGTAAAACAGAGATTGAAAAGAACTAAATCGAAACGAGATGAAAACTGGAAAAAACAGAGGAATCGGTGGGCGCCAATGAAGAAACACTAGATAAATGGTCGGAACCGAGATATCTAGAGGGTTTGAATCCGCATAAAAAGGTTAGTTCCCACTCGATCGATTTAGGTCTAACAGACCTTCTTCTCCGGTAATTCTGCAAAAAAGAGCACCGTTAGCCTCGCCAAGGGAGAAGAGGGTTCTCTCCTTGACCCGACTCCGGTGTGAGAATAAGTATTAGTAATGAAGAAGAAGAAGAAGTATTTGAGAAGTGTGTGTAACTTGTGTTCATACCTGATTTTTCTCTTATTTATAGTCGGGAGTCGTTCAAAAGGCGGGAAAACCCGTTAGTGAAACGAAGACGGAAGATGCTAACTCCGTAAGCGGTTATGTTTCCTTCCGTTAATACTCCTTGATCCGATGTGATAGCACACGGATCGTGGTTTAGATCAAAGGCTAGGGGTTTGCCACGTGTAAAGTGACTTAAGTGAAGGTTATTCTTCTTTTGCATGCATTCGTTGTGAATTTGGGGACGACTGATATAGCGACACGTGTCCAGACGGTTGTAACCGTCTTGGTAGTGCACGATTGCATTATTCGAGAAGATTACTGCTGTAATCTGGTGTGACACCTTATCGTGTGGAAACAGGTGAATAAATCCCAAGTCTGGGCAAATAATATCCAAGTCTGAATATTAAGTGGAAGTATCTAACTCCGGATTTTTATCCTTTGTTTTGTGTAGGAAAGGCGCAAGGTTTTATGGTTCCCTTTGGGCGCAAGTGTTGGCTGTTGTGGGCCTTTTAAACCTCTCTTTTATGAGACCAGTGCGCGGCCGCGCAAGGTTCCAGGCTTGAAAATTAAAGTTGTGGTATGGTCCCAAGCACTTTTTATAAGGTTTTTGGGACCTTACCCCTTCATGGATGAATATACATATAATAATATTTTTTTAATATTCTAAAAAGTAAAACTGGTAGTTCTCTTAAAACAACTTTAAATACATTGAAATGGTTATTTGTTTCAACTAATCAGTTAGTCGGATTTTATTATTCGTTTGAAGTGGTTCTAATTTTTTTTTTTTTTGAACCATCATTGAAATTAGGTTTATGACAAGGCATGATACAACACAAAATTTAAAAAGGTTATTTATTTGGTAATTCAACAATATTACAACATTACAATAGGATCTATCAAACTCGCAAATTACATAAATGTAGTACTATTTTAATTACATACAGGCAGAAATACAATGTTCACTTCGTACTATTTTAACAAATCATTTCTAATTGCAAGACTGTTTGTCGGGCTTCCAATTAGAAGTAAAATACAGTGAATCCCGTCCCATTTCTTCGTATATCGAGCTTCCTGATGCAACTTTTTATGCGAAGGAAATGAGAGGTCGAAGGTTAAGGATGCTGAAAATCCTGCATGGGGCTGATTCCCCCACCAAAAGTTGCAGAATAATTTACGGGAGGAGGTGGTAGATGAGAAATACCTCAGCGTCTGCTAGATCTTTCATAAGACTCAATAGCAGACGTTGACGCATCCACAGCAGCAGATTTCATTATCTTCGTACACCTTACGGGATGAGATGGTAGATGAGAATAATCTTTCTCCTCCACACAAGATCTTCCCACTTGATATACGAAAATTAAAACTGAGAAAAACATCATGATGAATGAGGTCCCGAATGATCCAAGAGAATCATCATACATTGACCAAATTTTCCTATCGGCAGAAATATCAACCAATGAACATTTTTTATAAAGAAGATCATACAGACACAATTGAAATTTCAACATTATATTTTTTTAACAAAGACAGTAGTAGTTTGTTGTTCACAACATACGAATTGTTGTGTGCATCTGTTATGTAATCAACATTGTAAGTACTGACACTATGCAACTCAACACTTACTACAATCTCATTATCACATGTGACACTACCATGCCCCATTAAACATGAAAGTTATATCAATTTGCAACCTTTATTAACAAAACTATCATTCTGCAACTTTATGCAAGAAAGCACTATCAAATTGCGACTTTAAACAACATTGTTTGATAATATAGCGACTTTCAGCAACTTTGTAATATCATTCTGCAACTTTCAGCAACTTTGTGACACCATTCAGCGACCTTAAACAAGGTTGTGACACCATTCAGCAACTTTCAGCAACTTTGTAACATGAAACAGCAACTTTCTTCAAGCTTGTAACATGAAACAGCGACCTTAAACAAGGTTGTGATATGAACCAGACAAAAAAAATGAGTTTTTACGACTTTCGGGCCCCCCTGAATGACCCGAAATGCATTCCGCCGACCAGAAGCCCCTGGTCCCCGGACAAATTTACCCCTCCTTATAAGTTAGAAACAAACGAACCCGGTGGTGGGAGCCACACGGGTGAGGAAACGGCCACGGAAAAGGCCACGTTGGACTTTTTTGACAAGACAAAAAAATGAGTTTTTTTTACATTGACCATCACAATAATATAAACATCAAAGAACATTACGCGGTTTATTTTAATTTAGAAGAATTCACGAACACAAAATACATCTACCAATACAGGAACCCCTAAGTCACTAACGACGGCATCATCTGATAACGCATTCGAGTCATGCTCTGGAATCAAAACGAATAATCAGAGTCGCTGTCAATCTTGTGATATTGTTCCCATGGATCATCACTAACGACGGCATCATCTGATAACGCATTAGAGTCACGATCACTGTCGTATTGGTGGTAGCACAAGCTATGGTAGATGCATCCAAACCTACATATCGGGGGGTATGGTTGTAAAACACTTGACGATGCAGGGTTAGGGTTCTGCACAATCCAAGGACGTTGAGGTCGTTGCATAAAGGAGGTAGGATTTCGATTTTGATGTTCAACATATGGTGGTGGGTGAGGATGTTGGTCGAGGGGTGAAGCGCCAGGACGGTTCGCCTGGTGTCCAGCGAAGAGCAAAGCACTATTGTCATTGGGAAGAGGATCACCGGAGTAACGGAGGGATTGTGGGGGGAGTGAGTTATTGTTGGGTTGTGGTACAACAGAGTTACGGTTAGGTTGTGGGTTAACATTAGCGGGGTTTGCTTCCGATTCGTGTATGTGCACATGAAAGTGAATGTGGAGTTCATTATCACGGTTTGCCATCAGCACAATGTTGGAGAATAAGATGATGTGCAAAAACACTTGTGAAGTGAAGGTATGCAAATCTATGGGTGTGATGGGGGATATTTATGGTGTTATTATGAGTTATTTTAAAGTTTTTACATCCTGACCCTATCTGGTACAAACTCCATTCAATACACACTCCATTCACAAATTGGTTTTAAGACATTTATTGTTAACACCTAATACCACCACTATAAATACGGACACAAAAACCTATTTTATTTTGCACCTATTTTATTCAAGTTAGGGTTTACCCAACCCTAGTAAAATTTGAATCATTATTCAAATCGTTTTTGGACAAAATTTCTTACTGGGAACATTCGGGACGGCCATTTGTAGATAAAATAATGGTCACACATACTGAAGTTTGCCAACATGCTAAAGAAAACCCGGGAGCTAATTCAGGGGTTTAGTTTGTATGTTAATCGCAAACCTAGTTAATGACGAGCCAGTGAACGTTAATGGAGACCTTGAAGAGGAATGTGCTAAGTATAGACCTTGAAAATGTATCTCGAGTGCTTTGCTTTATGTTCATATCTAAAGACTTCATTCTGTGCATCAGTTTTCGAATTCATATTGAAAGACAATATTTTTCTTACACTACAGTTGAATTCTTAGACAAACCTATTAAAGTTTGCAGGTTTGATTCCATATCATGTGAGAGCCTAGGGTTTAGTCATATCATCTTTACATTCACCACTCACATTTCTTGCTGCAAAAAGACAACAAGGTGAAACAGTGACCTATTACTAGCAAACGAAAGTTGCATGTAAATTCTGCAAACATGAAAGTTATTTTATTAAGAACACTATATCATTCTGCGACTTTATGCAAGAAAGCACTATCAATCGGCGACCTTAAACAACAAAGCAGAACCATAAAGCGACTTTAAACAAGCTTGTAATATGAAACAACGACCTTAAATAAGCTTGTGCTATGAAACAACGACTTTTAACAAGGTTAACAGATGAAACAGCGACCTTTATCAAGCTTGCAAGATCAAACAGCGACCTTTAATAAGCTTGTCAGATGAAACAGCGACTTTTCAAAGGTTGCAAGATCAAACAGCGACCTTTATCAAAGTTGATATATGAAACAGCGACCTTTAATATCATTCAGAACTTGCTGCAGCTTTTGCAGGGACTTCTGTTTTTTGCAGAAAATGCCATAGAAGGTCGCTGTATGATCTTGCAACTTACCTAAAAGTGTAAACAATATGCCAGAACACCTAATGCCACTCTTTTGTGGTTCAAACCACCTATTATTGCAAAAAATTCTGTTTTGGTGGTGGTAGAATGTGAAATGCCAAAATTTTGAGGATCACATGTACTCCATTTGTCTAGTTATGCTTTGGGTTTACGATCTACTCTTGCGTTCCCATTTGGTGAGAGCCTCAATGATTACGGAAAGTTGTGCAAAGAAAGTGTTTGCACTTCCAGTGTACCAACGGTTGGGAGTTGTCGCCACTCGATCTTCTTATGAGTTCATGACATAACGAACCAGTGACCCATGTCTATAAGAGGGAATGGTTGCCCCTCGGGAAATCAAGGGCGGCACATGGGGCCTCTATCCTATGAAATTTAGCTACTTGATTGCCATAAAATAATATTTTTATGTTATGAAGGGGTCATGCCCCGACTATGACCTATGTTTTCACCCCTGGTGCTCATGCTTTAAGTTAGGTCTTTACTCTAAAAAAAAAACATATTCAGCACATCTCTCTTCGGAGCTCCGATGTTAGATGACTTATCCCTTTCTAACGCTCAAGAAACTTACTTTCTTTAGAGCTTCTGCTCTGAATGATCTATTCCTCCAGGGCTCATGCTCTAAAGTCTAAACTTATTGAGCTGCAAGTCTTGATAAGCACTTATATACATAATGACACAATTCTAATACCAAACTACTCTATGGAGCACAAGTGTCTCACGAATACCAAACGACAAAAATGCAATGTTGCGGACAGAAGGTGTCTCGCTGTCGATAGTTGCACCGCTAAATATGTGGTGCGCCTGATTCATGTGGAGAGGCTCTAAGCCAATGGCATGCCCCTACAACACACCATGTGGCTTAATGGTCCAAACTAGACGTGAGCACAAATATTCATCATATAAAATCTACTATAACTTCTCGGCTTACTCTGTCTATCACTCTCATATACAAATACATGCTTTAATGATGGAGACTGGCGGCATGGTTAGATGAAGAAATCTCCTAACAATGATCCAAATATTTCTGATAGGGTGTTTCAACCATCTTTGTGTAATTGTGATAAGCATAGTCCATGTTGTGTAATAAAAGAAAAAAGAATGAACTTTTAAATAAAGGATCGTGTTAAATAACTTTAAAATAAAGGGTATATATAAAATTAATTCTTAAAATAAAATTCGTTCTTACTAGTACATCATTATAATTTGTAAAAAATAATTACACAAATCTAGAAAAACTATCTTAATCAATATTAGTTCTTACCATTTTATAACTAGACAATTTTGTAATTTAAAAACGTGCTATCTGTATTTATTTTGTTCCGTCCTTTTTTGATTACGACCTCACTGCAATCTAGCCACCACGCAAATATTGTCCTGCTTGTAAGCTTCTCAACCACTAAATCAATTTCTGAAGGTTTATTTAATGCAATATTTTAATATTACATACCGTATTAATTCTTTTTTTTTTCCTGTTTTAGTTAAATAAAATAAATCTCACAGTTTTATATAACACCTTGAGGCAATACTTTTCTTGTGGATTGGCAATGTGTCCTCATCAACTACATAGCAACCAACCAACAAAATTATAATGGATAAATTTTAAAGTAAAACTATCTACAAAATATTGGGAAAAAAAATTAACACCTTTTGTTAAATTCTAAGGTAAAACTATCTGCACAATATGAAAACACTAAAATTTATGTAGCATTGATAATCATACAAGGTTTTTATAACAAAAAAATTATTGTCTTTTATTATGATATTACAATTACATTTTTAGTACCTAGGTATGTATACGTTATAAAAGATACATATATTTTTAAAGTGGTTAGACAACCGTTTTAAGGCCATGTGTAGTGGTCACACCATATAATTCTATTTATGGGGGGTTATGTAAGAAATGGTAAAAAATTGAAATGTAAAGGTTATAGGGGGTTATATAACATGTGTGTGTAGTGGGGGATTATGTAGATATGGAGTTATATATGTATGTATATATATGTGTGAGAGAGAGGCAAATGTGTTAATCCCGTTATAATTTTCGCGAGGGATCCGGGTTCAACTGGTATAGCGCCAATCGGGACGGTGTGGGGAGGCGTCATACAACGCTATGGTGGCCTCCGGCGTTATATCACCTCCGACTACGCAGGGTCTAATACAACTCCAAAAAATAATCAAATTCAAAGTTATTATATCATGAAGACCGAGTAAATAATCAATCAAATACAACACTGTAAATAAAAAAAATTCTAAATCATACAAAACGTCCTAACTGGAAGTTACATAAACCCCAACCATACCCAGTAAATCCCACAAATAGCCAAGCTACTTATAGGGTCTGGGGAGGGTGGGATGTAGACAGACCTTGCCTCTGTCCATAGGGATAGAGAGGCTGCTTCCAGAAAGACCCTCAGCTCGAAAACGAACAACAAACCAACACACCAAGTCAAAGAATATAGAAATAAAGTTACATAAACCATTCAACTAAAGTTCTAAATCATGCAAAACGTTCTAACTAAAGTTACAAAATGAAACATCAAATACCCAAACTATCCGAGCATAATAAATAGAGTAAAGTTCTGTTTTGCTTCCTGTGGTTTGGTCACTTTAATGGTTTTGCCCCAATACTTTAAAAATAGCCAGTTTACTCCTTGATCTATGAAGCCTTTCATGATTTCACTCCACGCCTCTAACTCCATCCAAATTGTTTGTTAACTGAAAGCGTATTTTGGTAAATTCAAATATAAAACTAAGGGTATTTTGGTAAAACTACAAATAAAATATTATATTATATATAACAATAAAATGAGTAACAAAACCTTCATCCCTTCTATCTCTTTTTACCCTCTCTGCACTCTCTTCTCTCTCAACCCTACCCAGCCACCATCAGCCCCTCACCACCACCTTCTCATGACTAAATTCGACACTGCCGCCAGCCAACCACCATGGTCGTCGTCCTCTGCAACCCACATTCTGAAATCAGAAGCCCAAGTTGTGTCGTCGGCAACCCACAATCTGAAACCACATCCTACAACTACCACCCCTCCCCTTTCCCTTACCACCACAACCACCTGCTACGACCACCGAATCCACCCAACCACCACCACTACAACATTGATCTGAATCGTCACAGCGGAACCCTAAAAACCGGAACCCTAATGCCGTCGTCATCTAATCGAACACCAGCCAAGACAGCCGTCGCTGACCACCAAGGCTCTGCCATGGATGGTGGTCGGCCGTTGGAACCCTAACGCCATCTAATTCGTCTCTCTCTCCCTGTTCTTATGTTTTCTTTTTTTAAATTTGGGGATTTTGTTTATAAAAGTTGGGGTTTGATTCTAGAGTTAGTTTTGGTAGATGATAAGGGTTTAACATTAAGTTTAGTGGTGGGGTCGTGATGGCGACAGAGGTGGTTGATGGGTGGTGATGGTGGTGGTGGTGAAGGGAGAGAGAGATAGGTTGGGAAGTTCAGTGATGGAGGATGGTGGTGAACTGGTGATGATGGCAGGTGGCGCGGCAGGATGGTGATGGTGTGTGATTAGAAGATGGAGAAAGTCAGGGATGGTGATGGTTGGTTTTTGTACTAATATATGTATGTATATTAATAAAAGTAATATGTATTATAATTAAAGTTATATATTTTTATTTTTAATATCAATAAAAGAAAAAACAGGTTTAAAGATTTAATAAAATTGAATATATATATATATATATATATATATATATATATATATATATATATATATATATATATATATATATATATATATATATATATATATATATATATATATATATGATCGAACTACCCTTACTTTGAATTTAAAATTTTAACTGAGTTAGAGTTGTGGAGTAAACTGGTGACAAAGGCGAAACATCAAGGAGTAAACTGGTTATTTTTAAAGTATTTGAGCAAAACCATTAAAGTGATCAAACCATAGGGAGCAAAACGGAAGTTTACTCTAATAAATATCTAAACATGAATATAAAAGTGTTCATGGCTTTAACTTGGTGGTTGGATGTTCCAAGACTCGAGTTTTAACAGTGATTCAAAGCTCATGTATCAAACATAGGGTCGTTTTTCACCAAATCTTGAATGACTCCTTTCAACTATTTCATATCTACTTTTTCTTTCTCCAACTCGTTAAAGACTCCATTCAACCTTTCTTTATCTTCTTTTTCTTACACCAATTCCTCGATGATTTTGTTCAACTTTTGTATCTACAAATAACAAACATCTGCTTAAAATCACACTTAAGTATAAAAGCTCAAAGAGTAAATTACAAATTATGTCATTTATTAATATACTAGGTTATCACCCGCAGTGGTGGATCTAGAAAATCCGCCAAGCCGTAACGTTTTATAAAAAAGCCGTAACGAAATCGTAAAAACGTCAAATTTTTCCAAAATTTACACTAATTTTACACTACCGCTGGAGCGCCAAGCCGTAGCGGAGGTTGCCCCTTCTTATATGCTAGGTCCGCCCGTGATCACCCGGGATTGCTTCCCGTACTAATTATTTAGATAAATCATAATAATAAGTGTATCAATAAAATAAAATACAAACAAAGTGGCATATTATATAAATTAGTGACAATGGATATAAAATTTGAAGATAGTCAAGTCTCTTTAAAGTTGCATATCCTTGAGTTACCAAAAGCTTTCCTTAGGTAAATTGAGTCCCCTCCAACCAAAAGGTCGGATGATAGTCTTTTAACTGCTGAACACCAAGCTGCAAAATACACACCATGGTGTTAAAAATGTTTGAAGTGGGCGAAACTTGTATCTTTTTTGCTACGACATACAAACGAATGATCTACATACTCATTCCAATACCATGAAAAACAACATTATAGTGGTATCGTTATTATTAGTCAACCCATGTTTTCAATCTCTACACTCTCATCAATTATCTCACATCCTTTCCTGTCGGTCATGGCAATAAGCGGGAGATCTAGATATGTTGTAACTCAATTTTAACTTCAACAATCATATGTATACATAATCATATATTCATATTACATACTCAATATTATTTCAAACCCCTTTCGTCTAAAAGCAGTCCTTTAGCTCATTTTCTAAGTTGTAACTCAAGCACATGTAAGCAGGTGTTTGTCATTAATCTTCATTTTATAAACTATTCGTTCGTTTAAAATCAATCGTTTTTAAATTCCTTCGTTTTTGAAATCATTCATTTTATGAAGTGTTTTTTCCCTAACAGCTATAAGTAAATTGAATATAAAGTTTAAAAAATGAACGATTTCAAAAACGGTTCTAAAATGAACGGTTTAAAAAGAAACGTTTTAAAATTAATGATTGAAAAAAATGAATTGTTTAAAAATGTTAAAAAATGATTTTAAATAGAACCATATAGAATGAATTGTTTAAAAAAAAAACTTTAAAAGACAAACAGCTTTAGAAAGAACGATTTTAATAAACAAGCGGTTTAAAAATTAATAATTTTAAAAACGATAGACGGTTTAGAAAAAGGTTGAAAAACAAATGTTTAATGAAAATACATATTTATTTGTATATATAAAATATATTTTGTTGAATAATAATCGTGAAAATAACGAAATAAAAAAAAAACTTGAGTAATTACATTAATAATCTCTTAAGTATTAAAAGAACTTTGTAATTATCAGAAACAGCCCCTAATGTATATAATTACCTAATTATCCTTAGATTTAACTTCACAAAAACTAACAAAGTTAGTGTAAGGGGCCAAAATCGTTATATAATGCAACATCGGGCCTGATATGTTAAAGGATTTTTTTTGGGCCAAAAAGATTAAGTTGACTGAACTATAGGGGCCAAAATAGTAATTTACTCAAATAGATATTTACGCTTAAATGAATTGATATATTACCAGAGTTATAATGTTTTTATCTTAACCCAAAAAAAATGTATGGAAAACTTTGAAAAGGAAAAAAATAAAAGTTGTGATGATAAAGTAATTGAAAAGTTTTGGTAATAAAACAATTCCTCTATAGTAAATCAAAAAGTTACTGAAGTCATTTTTCGAAAGACAAATGTATGGAAAACTTTGAAAAGGAAAAAACAAAAGTTGTGACGAAAAAGTAATTGAAAAGTAGAGCTCAGAATAGATATTTGTATAAGATACGGTTAGGCTTGTTTAAAAAAAAAAATATACAATGTGATTTTTTACTTTTTAAAAATAAATAAAATTATAAGGTTAGGATCCATCATTTCTTTTTCTTGATACATAAAAATAAGACTGTGTTATAGACATGAGATATCAAGTAGTTAAACGAGTTGTATTCAGGGTATACGGTGTGGGATGCGGGGAAGGTCGGCAAACCTGTTTGCCGATCGGCAAACACCGCCGCCGACTATGTCGGTACGCGGCAAAGCAAAAAATTCGGTAAAGGTTTGCCGATTGAAAATGCACGCGTGTTGCCTTTTTTTCACCCCTTTCCAACGGTAATATTACCGTTAAATGTAAAAAAAAAATTGTTTTTTAAATATTACCCTATAAATACTACTCACACATTTTAAAAAAAATACACCATACTCTCTCAATCTACTCTACATATTGTTAAACATTTTGAAAAATATGGAAGGCTCAAAGAAGGGTGAAGGCAAGAAGAAAATGGTAGGGTCCGGTTCAAAGTCGAGGCCTCAAGATAAACGTGGTTCGGGTGGTACTAGTGTCCCGTTTAATCCGCAACTTGGGTTTGCGAATCAAACCCAACCTCCATTTTATTTTAACCAACCCATGCATCAACCTTTCGGTTATGATACCCAACCCACCCAAACTTGGATGCAATACGGTCCGAGGATGACTCAAGCCGGTTATTATGATTACTCCCAAGAAGCGCAAAATGCTTTTGACCCGTTCGCTTTTCAAAACCCAATGTCACAATCATCGAGAGACGAACAAGATGACGCCGATGAGGAGTTCGTGCCGGAAACCCAAGAACAAGAGTTAGATGATGATGATGATGATGAAGATGTTGCGGATGAACCGGAAAGAAAAGGAAAAGCCAAACGGGAAAGTTGGTCGCCAAGACAAGAAGAGGCGTCGGCAAAGGCTTTTGTTCATTGCACTTTGAATAAAAGGAAAGGCAATCAACAAAAGAAGGATGACTTTTGGAAGAAAGTTCTAAACCACTTTAACGAAACGGTCGGAGGAAGTAATCGAACCCACCACCAAGTTCGCTCAAAATGGATGACGATGCAAACAAAAATTAACACATTCAACGGTCTATATCATCAAGCGGTAATTTTTTTATACGGTTTATTTTTTAACGAAATATTTGGATTTAGTTGATGATAATATATTTTTATACGGTTTATTTTTTAACGAAATATAGGATCGTTTACGTCCTAGCGGGAGTGACGACGCATATTAATGAAACAAGCGTTAAAGGAGTACAAAAGCAAAGAAAAAATTGAGTTCGCTCATGTTGCGGCTTGGGAGGTTGTTAGAACAAATCAAAAGTGGTCGCCGGTACCTTTGTTGAATGAAGAAAGCTCCGGTTCGGGTCTAAAAAGAAAGTCTTCGGATTCGGGAAATTATACTCGAGGATCACCGAATGTCGAAATCTCGAGCGGATTCGATATTCCCGACATAAACGAGGATCCTTCACCACCACCACCAAGACGACAAACGAGAAAGGAGAAAAAGGACAAAGGGCCGTCTTCAAAAAACGAAGATCCAAGAGATATAACACACAAATTCGAAGAGTACAAGGCCATGAAAAAAGAGATAATGGAAATTAAACGTGTACGAGAAGAAAAATATTTGACCTTGGCGGATGAGCAACGAGAGGCGTTGCGACAAACAATGTTCGACAAGGACTTTGAGACGTATAATCGGCCTACCGACAATGTTCACCCGAAGATGTTGGAAATCGCACTCGCTAGAAAACGTGAGATCGCAAAAAAATATGGATGGCCTTGTGATTTTTAGTTTTTTTTTTTAAGTTAGATTTTATTAAAAATGTAATGTTTTATTTTTATCTAAGATGTAATGCTTTATTTTTAATTAAAATGTAATGCTTTATTTTTATTTTTAAAAAGTTTATGTTTTTTCCATTTTATCTTAAATATAAAAAAACATAAAATAAAAAAAAAAGTTTGCCACTCAGCAAGTGTTTAAACCACTGCCAACAATTTTCAGCAAAGTTTAAACACTTTTGTCTAATTGACATGGCGCGCTCTGATTGGTCGGTTTTTTGGTTTGCCACTTTAAAGTGTTTAACCACTCCTTATACCCTCATATTTAATACTTGTGTTATACGAGTCATCAGAGACCTATTAAACCCGATAAGACACGATTTGACAGCCCAATGAAAAGTTTTCGTAATAAAACAATTCCTCTATGGTAAATCAAAAAGTTAGTGAAGTCATCTTTGGAAAGACAATTATTTTGGAAAAAAAAAAAAAAAAAAAACCCTAAACAAGTTAATGGTCACCCTGTTTTCTAAATGCGTCAACCAAACACAACCTGCCTATTAAACAAGTTAACTTGAAAACCTGATTATGTTTTATGTGTGTCGGGAAGTGCCACTCATGTCAACAATATGACTTTGGTCGCAAAACGGATTAGCAATAAAGATTTTTGTGACCGTGTGTTCTGGTTGCAAAAGGATTTTAGCAACCGAATTAGGGTGACAAATACTTTTTTGTGATTATTTGCCCTTCAAGTCAAATCATGTTATATTTATGTTAGGGGGGAAGGGCCCTATCGTCAGTCTCTCCATCCACTACTTTAAACTATTCAATTTAGCGGGTGTTTGAGATTGAGTTTGGAAACTACCCTCCCCTCTTTTTTTAAGAAATAAATTAAATTGAAAGCATTTATTCATCAGCCATCGGGTTCTAACACCTCCCCCCCCCCAACACACACACCCACACCCCACCACCACCACCACCACCATCACCATCCACCGGCCACTACCCATCGGACCGGCGGCAGTGTACCCGAGCGGGTAGTCGCTACCCGCTTGCAGATTGGTATGTGGCCCGGGTGGCTTATATGTTTTTCTGGCATGCGTTATTATATATGCATAAAATAATTTAAAAACCTCTAGTGTTGAAATGGACATTCAAACCAAGAGGATGGAATTGCATAGAGATTTTTTTAGTATGAATCAGAAGATTTAGGTTCATTGGATTATGTTTTCGGCTAAGCCCACTTTCCAGCTAGTGATTTTGGGTCTGCTATACACGTTCGTTCGGCCCTGGTTTCAACAGTCCAAGATTATTTTGGGCTTGGTTCCTCACATTTTAAGCCTAACATTTAACGGTAAACTTAATGGTTTATATTTTTAGATTTAATGGTAAACTTAATGGTTTATATTTTTAGATTGACTGGTGCATCTGCTTCCTTTTCAGATGCTCGTATGATAGTAGACACACACTTTCCTTATTCGAGTACCATGAATCACATTAGGGCCGTCTTTGATAATCATTCAAAATTCTAATAATGGGCGAGTATGAGAAATAGACCCCTAAAAAATATAAACCCGGTTGTCACTCTCTTTTTTTGTTTCCGTCATTCACCCGTTTATTTAATTGGGTATAAAAGTGTGATCTTAAACATTAATATTGGGCTAACGAGTTTAGTTAGGTAAATGTATTTAACAAGTTGACGTCAACCCGCGCGTTGCGGCGGGATGTTAATTATGAATGTCTTTAGTTTTACTACTTGAGATGCAAAAAATCTTTATTTTTTGTAAAACATTATTTTTTTCATTTTGCTTTTTCCTCACTATACAACAACACATGAAAAGTGTTTAAAGAAATGACCTGATTACAAAAACCAATGCAATTTAGACACTTGGGCACAACCAAATGAACCAACATTACATACAAATGAATCAGCCACTAAATCAAAAAAATTAGCAAGATCCACACAACTCCATCAAAGTTGGTTTGTTTATCATATCTACAATGAAGTTACATTTACATTCCTCGTGTTGCACATTGAACATACTAAACTTTTTTTAGGGCTATCAATTGTTCTGGTGTTTCATAACCAATGTAGTTGCTATGAATCTTTCAATTTCGGATTAGACTACTGTAGATAATCATACAAATGGCCATAACAAAAAAATTAAAATCTTGTTGTTACCTTTGACATGGGACTTCTACTTGGTTATTACATTTTCATTAAAGTAATAGACATTGTTGCATTAGAACCCCGTTTTTACCCAAACTCCATGTATTTAGACTTCTTCGGCCAATCTTTTTTCGTCTTGATCGGCTTCGACCTCCACCTTGAATTCCTAGTAAAAAAACCAAAAGAACTAAATCTAAAACCCCCACTCGTCTTGATCAAATCTTCACTCTTCAAGGTTATTATCTTTTGGTTCATCTTATTCTTTTTGTGACTCAATCAATCAATCTACAAATTATCAAACTGACATCATGATCTAACACCAAAATTGAAAATAAACTCACCTTTGTAACAATCACATCGGCTGGTGAGTCGTTCTTCTCATCAATCGACAAATGATTGTTAATTCAAAAGAAAAGGATATTGTTCTAAAATATAACTATTTTAGCATGCTATTCATTAATAAATCATAAAATGAAACTCTTAATAAAACACTCACTTTAAGTAATATAGTAAGTAAAATGTAGATCAAGTCCTTTATGCTTTCGAGTGATTATATACGTATGCCTACCAAAAATAAACACAATAATAACCATTATTAATGCGAAAATCAAAGTGCAAATAAAAAAAGTAGAAGCATAAATACACAAACTATAATATAATTCCTTCCAAATTCAAGAAAAACAAAAGCATGCAATATTCAATAAAGAGCCCACTACACACATATAATCCATTTGTGTGTCATGTCACATAAAAGAGAAATCAATTGTGAACAAAATCATCCGTTTAATGTAATTGCATATAATCCCGGACATTAAATTGGGTCTTAAATATAATGAGCGTCAATTTTTAAGCAATTACTAATAATAGCATCCTTTAGAATCAATGTTCAGACTGGTTTATGTTCATTATTCAGAATATAAAGGTTTAAATATCTAACTTCCAACGCAAACTATGTAAATAACAAATTATCTCATGTTATAATAACATAACATGAATCAAATTCTTTATTTTCCTTACTTTCTATACTTTTTATGGTGAAGACACAAATTGATCATAATCAAATTCTGTGTTATATTTTTGGGGTATGGAGGGATTATGTTGAATGATAATTTTTTCTTCGAATCAACTTCATTGAAAATGTGTTATGAGGAATGATTCCATGACATTATTCGAAGAAATTTACTCATGCTGGAATCTCACATGTAAGATCATATGTCTAAGTGTCATATATTATTTTAATTCATGCATCAATATTTTTATCTTAAAGGCCGAATCATAAAGCGTACCTAGTGTAAAGAATTTGAAATTATATTTATAATCAATCACTAAAACCAATATCCCTCTACATATGAAAATTCAAAATAAAAAATAATGATAAACATCCTCTGTATAATTAGATTCAAAATCAAAAAAATAAGGATAACACATGGTAAGGCGAAATTTGAAATTGTATTAGTAATCATCATCATTCCCTAATATATGAAGATTCAAAGTAATAACAACAATGATAATGATAGATATGATAATCGCGAGCGATTGAAGATGTAACCATGAAAAGATAGATTCTTGCATCGATTGTAATCGAGTGAATAGAATTTAAATTATTACCTTAGATATTGAATCGAGTGAACAGAAGTTAAACTATCACGTAAGACGTAGATGAGATAATAACTAACTGGTGGGTTGGTTTTGATTTATAAATCTGTTAACAAAGAAAGGGATGTGGGGATGTTAAAGAAAATTCTGGCTATTTAGTAGGGTGATTTGCGAATGGAGATATTAAGGAAAGGGCTCATTGAAGAAAGGGATATTAGGGAATATGGGACGATTTGCAATGTTATTATTTAGTTTAGTTAATATTTTCAATGATAAACTTTGAAAATAAACTTGATGAAACGGTACCTATGGTGAAGAGATGCAATGGTTTAGTTAAGGGCAACTTAAGTTGCTAATTGTATGTATGTATAATTGTTTAATGGACCAAAACTAAATCAAAAGCTAATAGGTTTTAAAAAATAGGTTTTTAAATTGATTGTAGTTATAACTACGTAACAACATGTGATTGAAAAGTCAAATTCCATAAAAATTAATTTTAAAGACTTGTCTCTCCTGTCATAAGTGAGAGCAATGTTTTAAAAACCGGTAAATACCGGCCGGTTATACCGGTAATACCGTTTCCAGATGTAAATCCGGTACGAAACACCCCGGTAAATAAGTGAAACGGCATAAGGTTTGTACCGGCGGTAAAATCCGGTATACCAGTTTAAAACGTAATACCGGTATGGGCCCAGGGTTATTTTAATTTGGGTTGTTACTTATTTTTATTATATATGTTACTTATCTAACGTAATTTTTATATATTATGATTATTCGTAACTAAAAGTTCTTATTTAATATTGTATGAAACGAAAATAGTTGATGTATTCAACATTCAAATGGCTTAAAGATATCGTACACTTTCATTTAAAAGAGCTTGTTGTAAAATTGAATGATTTTCGATTTTCTTTTGAATTATTTTTTATTATAGACTTACTTTTGGATCATCTTTTAATATGTAATCATGTATTTTTGGATTAACTTTTGAGTTGATGTTGTAATTTATGAAATTATTGAGGTAGCTAGTCAACCCGGTTGAACCGCTCGGTTCAACCCGGTTCAACCGGTTGAACCATTTTTTAGCCTAATCCGGTTTGATTTAAAAACCGGTTTTTAAAACATTGAGTGAGAGAGCTTTGACCAATTTCTACATTTTAATCATTTAATAAAAAAATTGTTTTTAATAGGAACAATTCTATAAGACTAATAAGGTGTTAAAATTCTTGAAGGACTAGATGCTAAGGAACCAATTCTATAAGAATAATAAGGTATTAAAAATTCTTGAAAGACTAGATGCTACATTAGGATATAGCATTATTTCAAGCACTAAAGTCTAAAATGGTATTCTACTATAAATAAAATACTTTGTGGAAAATAGAAATTCTATGTTTTATCCTCCACTTGAAATCCTTTTTTTTTTCTTCTTCTTCTAACAACGACGACGACGACGACGACGACGACGACGACGACGACGACGACGACGACGACGACGACGACGACGACGACGACGACGACGACGACGACAACAACGACAACAATAATAATAATAATTAGAGGTCGGAGTGTTGTTTCCAATTGATTTCCATAAAAAAATATTTTTAATATTTTAGGCTTTAAGGGAGAGTAAACCCTGGGTGGTAATTCACTTTGCCCCTTCTTTAAAATCGGCCCTCATTCACATGGTCTTGCATGTTTGTATCATTAATGATGTGATGTTGTATTTTTGTTTGGAAAGAGTGGTAATTGGCAATTGTATGACGTATAACATTTTACATATAAGTTATGATTTACTTTCTTTATCATTTCACACTTAAACAAGTATTCGTTCTCTCTGTTTAACCAAAAATCACTTATTAACCACTCAATTAGCTCTTGGTCGTCCCATTGTCGTTGTATCCTTACATTGTGGTCTTTCTATTTAGACTTTGAGTCTCTGACAGGTCAGATCCTCCATCATATACTATGTAGATTGGCCATTCGCTTGATTATGTCTTTTCTCATCTTTTTCCATTTGTGTTTCTCTCAAATCTATAGTCAAATTGCAACACTTGTAGCACTTTAAATATACGTGATTTCCCATTTACCAATCTTTGTATTATACCTCCGCTAGTCATTCATTGTGACATTTGGCTTGTCATTATTAGACGGACTGTTATGAGGTTATAGTGTAGGGACTTATCTTATAATTTGGTGGTATATATAAACCACCTTATGTAACCCTACCCCACACAACAATCAATACAAACAATGAGCTTGCTACAATCAACACCAAGAGTATGGATATGCGCTTACTAACATTGGTGAACTGGTAAAAGACAGAGATCTAGTCTTGTATGTGATATCTAGCTTGTGTGAAGAATGTAATGGTTTTAAAACAATTGTTCTTGCTCGTTCAATGAGTTATTTGGTCTACTCGCAGATCATGACTACATGGTTACAATTTTAAGGCATATCATGGTAATGACTTCCTTCATGTTGGTCTTCGTATCCTTCACACTGGTTTCTCAAAATTTCACTCCTTAGTCCTTACACAAATATTTTAATATTTCTGACATTCTTCATGTTCATGAAATTAAAAATAATATTCTATCTTTGCAAAAAAATTGTCTTGGTAACAATGTTTTCTTTGAACTTCATTCCTCTTTCTTTGTTGTAAAGGACGAGTCTACATGCATTACTGTCACACCCCGAGTTCCGGTGGGCCCGGAAGGATACAGTTGGAGAACAGTTATCACAATATAATAATATGCAGTGGAAGTATTGGATTAAAATTATTAAAATAAAGCTTGAATGTATAAAAGTATTACAAGCGTTCGATACAAGCCCACAGACAGGATCCAAATAAACAGAGCTTTAGACATCATAGGCCTTAAGCATCAGGAGTGCAAATTCCTTAGCCTTCATTCTAGCCGACCCGTATTCCCAGCCTATTATAAGGTGCGGTACCTGTTGTTCAATCTTTTAAAAATACGACAGCCAAAGCTGGTAAATACAATTAACTGACTCTTTGGAAAAATAGTTTTTCGAAAAGAGTTTTATACATATAGATAACCCGTAGGTGATCTTTTAAATATATCTTGGGATTAATCTTGTTACGAGATTATATACTTGATTATCCCATTGGGTTGTCCGGACATGGTATCATTAACCCCCAATTATATCAATTATCAAGTAAACGGATTAAACCGTATTCTTACACTTTTGCGCAATCATAGGCGACTTACTTATGTAATAACCGTCCCAAGAGGCTTATTTTCCATCCCAAGTTTACACTAAAATAAGTCAAGAGTATTTACCTTTTTGCTAGCTTCCAATCCATAAGACTATATTTGGCAAAAACCGCAAGTCTAAGTATTATTGACCCAAGTTCGATTATCTGGGGGGTACTATAGTCTGGAATGAATAGATTTATTATCTGTTAGAATGTATACGGGCCAAAGGTAGTTCCTTTAGATATGACCCGATACTTAAGAATAGGTTCGCTAGATTAAGCGTATACCGAATAGAATGTAGTTTAAACCCAACAAGTACTAGGACTTGTATTATATGGGTAAACAAAGCACATTCTGGATTTTGAAGTGAAAACGATAAGGTTAAACCCGTTTCGGTAAACTTATGTAAACTAGTTACGTAAGCCTAACCGTACGCATATAAGCGATATCGGGTAACCGGCTGTCACACCCCGATATTTCCACGTATTACGGTGAGCCCGGTGGGGAGTATCGTGACGTAGTTGATATCGTCATAGTTAAACAACACAATTTAATGCACAGCGGAAGCAAAAGATAAATATATTACAAACTGATTCAAAAGTAATATCAAATATTACAACGGAATATAAGATGGATCCACAGGCGGATCTAAAATAGAAAGATAACACTGTTCAACAGACTTTAGGCATCTAGAACTTGCAAGATTCCCTATTAACGCCCTGAGCTCCCAGCCAATTACGTACAGTACCTGTCACTTAATCTTTTTGGAAAATACGTCAGTTTACACTGGTAAATACAATTAACTGACTCATTTT
Source organism: Helianthus annuus (assembly GCF_002127325.2). Classification (NCBI taxonomy): domain Eukaryota; kingdom Viridiplantae; phylum Streptophyta; class Magnoliopsida; order Asterales; family Asteraceae; genus Helianthus; species Helianthus annuus. The sequence continues at coordinate 33,499,962 of NC_035447.2, read as the reverse complement.
GAAAATGTTTTAGAAAATTGATTTGAATGCACAAGGCACAAATATCTTTTTATAACTTGGGACAATTATATAAAAAACATGTATACAGATTTACATGTTCGTTATACATTCAGGGCCCGATGTAGAAACCGAGTCAAGATTAACAGACACGCCACAAGTATAGGGCCACCAGAGAGTGAGATACCGTTTCCGTTATGCAACTGTCAGGTGTATGCCTACACCTCGTGCTTAAGACGTGGCCATTTTATTATAATGATGTCAAGGATATCCGGGACATGATCATTAACCCCTAAAGGCTTTTATTTCAAACAATACAGATTAAAACGGGTTACCTCAATAATTTAATCACAATATGATTAAACATTCAATACCCAACCAAGCGGTATTATTATAATACCGTATCCCAAGCCCGTATAGGGAAAATAAGTTAAGAGTATTTACCTGAGCTTAAAATGCAATTTATACTCAGCCGTATATCCTAATCAGCAAGCACAAGTACCTCTACTGGGGCTCTTAATCTGGAACGAAGGTTTTATTAACCTATTAGATTCCTAACGAGTCTTATTTAAGTTGAAACTTAGACCGGTTAGTTTTAAGGAAAGGTTTATGGTTCAAAACGCAAGATTAAGCGCAGACTGGATTAGAATGTGATTTAGGCCCGACAAGTAAGAAGACTTGTATAATATGGGTAAACTAAACACATTCTGGATTTTGAAGTGAAAATGATAAGGTTTGACCCGTTTCGGTTAATTTATGCAAACTAGTTACACAAACCGTACCGAACACGAAAGATGCATAACGGGTAACCAAAAGAGTCATGAACATGTTTCACAAGTTGATATGCCTTAAATATATTGTGATATCAGTAAGATACCTTCTATTATGCCCAAAACGAATTTAAAATCAATTTAAGCCCCGAAAGGGCATTTTGGTCATTTTTAAAGATTATAAAAGAGGTTAAATGACAATCTGAGGTTCTGATCTAAAATGATCAATAAAAATATTTATTTTAATAAGTTATATCAGTAAAATATCTCACATAAGTGAAATTTATCATTTATGGCCAAACTATGCACCGTAGGGGCATTTTGGTCATTTTACATATGCTTTAAGGGTTAATTTTGGAAATCTGAGTTCAAAACTTTTATTTACTGTTAAAGTATAAAAACTTATTCATAACATCAGTAGGTATCAAGCTTTAGGTGCCTAATATGGTTTTAAACCATACTATGCGCCTAAATCGCATAAAAGTCGGTATTTAACGATATTCGGTTTAAATAAGGAAATCTGAGATTTTGACCAGCCTTTACAGTTTAAAATAACTTATTTAATATATAAAATCAGTAGAAAAAGGTTTGGTATGTAAAGGATGTGTAAAACTCATTTTATTAGCAAAAAGGGCGTTATCGTCAATTATCGAGCCTATGCGAGAACCCTATGTTATGACCATCTTATAATTTAATAAAAATTTCCAAAAATCCCAAAATATTATATTACATCAGTAGGTAAAAGGTTTGATGTTAAAATTTGGATTTAAATAGGCTTTATGCCGAAAATGCCGCTTAATTAATAAAAAGCTTTCAATTTACGCTATTGCGCATAACCCCTATTCTAGACCTCAAACTGATGTCAAATTTTTAGGAAAAGTTTATAAATCAGTAACAAAGGTTATTTTCCTTTCACATTTTCAAAAATCTCGTTTTAAGGCCAAAAGGGCATAATAGTCAACTTTAAGGCATATAACGGAAACATGCATATGAACTTAATTCTAAGGGATCATGTAGTATAACTTCAGGGGGTTATACTAACATATATTATGATCACAAAGGAACCCTAAGGTATAATTAAACTAAGCTAATTCGGGTCAGAACTGAAAGTCAAAGCAAAAGTCTACTTTTGCGACTTTCGGTTCCGAACCGATTTTTAACTTAGAATCGTCGGGTTGAACATGCCTAGACATGTTCAATTAATAATTACCAAGTTATTAAAGTGACAAAACTGATTTTATTGCCTTTACAACGTTAGTTATGAATTTTGTTTAAAACGACTTGTTTGCCTTTTATTTTAATTACTTTGACCCGACAATTAACTAAGTAAACGTGGTAATTAGGAGGTGCCCTTTTGAGGGTTTAACACCTACCTAATTACGATCATGTAGCCATGTTCGTTGCGAACCATGGCTTGACCATACAAGGTCTAACTAATAGTCAAAAGTGTTTATCGAAACGTTTGACTTTTCGGCTTTAAGAGCCAAATAAAATGGACAAAGCAAGGAAGGACACTTACAAAAGGTCCAAGGGCAGAAGATAACTCAAAAGGAGGTTCCCCAAGGTTAGGATCCTTAGATTTGAGTCTAGAGAGCAAGAAATGAAGTGATGAGCAATGAGGGCCATGATCAAGGGGGTATATATAGGTTTTTGAGAACCGTTAGGATCGTTCCTCGATAAACGAGATTTGATCTCAGCCTTACAAGTGTGCCCCCTGTTTTAGAAAACTATGGGTACACTAAAACCAGCCCCTAGAATCAATTGTGTGAGACAATGAAGCAAAACCAAAGCTGGTTTTGAATTTCTGTTGCTGGGTATTGGCATACGGACTGTAAGGGTCCAGCCATACGGTCCGTAAGGACCAGGTCATATCAGCAACATTCGATTGTTGTCACTTTTGGCCCCTGCACTTGATAAATGTCATTTCTGATACGTTTAAGGCCCGTTAAACCATTTTTAAGGCTCTACAATGATACCCAAACATAGAGAACATGAAACATGCTCAAAAACATGCCGGATGTCGGTTCGTTTGGTCGTACGGTCATGTTGTTCGGCTAATTACGACGAAACACGAACGGACGCGAAAAACGATCCAAATTACGCGACGAATGGAATTTTATCATGCCAATCACTAAAATAAAATATTTTAATGATTACATAAATTTTTGGATGTTCGGATATATTCAGAACGTAAGATATGCGCGAAAATGCAAACTTATGCACTTTTTGATGCTTTTAGTCCCTGTTGATCAAATAAGTTTATTTTTGCGCACCAAACACCTCAAAGCCTATTTCTAAGCTATATAAGGATATTTAGGGCATGTTTAACTTATGATCATATTCCGGAAGATTTGATACCATACGACTCGGTAGACTTTTGCAGTTTGACGCAAATAGTCCCTCTAATGCGCAAACTTGCGCATATCATCGTTTAATAGCATCGAAGCCTTATCTAATCCATATTAGGTATTCATGAGAGTATTATAAAACATCATAATGCTTCGGGTTCCTAAAAAGGTCATTCAGAGGTATAATTAAACATATTGACACTTTTAGTCCCTCTAATCTTGCAAAGTTGTGCGTAACTTCACTTATAGGCATAAAAACCTTAGACGGCCAATAATTGGCATTACCGAAAGTATAATCAAATATCATGAAGCTCCCGGTTTGTTAAAAGGTCACTCAGAGGTAAGAAATAACATGTTGACACTTTTAACCCTTTATTGCGCAAACTTTCAATTAATTACGCAAACGTCTACACTCGATCAACAAGTGGCTCATTTGTGAATATAAATACCGTAAGAGGTTATTCAGAAACTTATTTTAGGTATGATAACACTTCCAGTCTTTTCATAATCAAATTTTTCGGTTTTTTGAAAAATTAGTCCCTTAAATTCAATGTTTGACTTCTTTAGGGTTTATTACACGTGTTAATACATCATTGGACGTGATTTTACGAGGTGTTACATTCTCACCCCCTTAAAAGAAATCTTGACCTCGAGATTTGCTAAAATGATGGAAGTACTTTTTGTCGCATAATGGACTTAACTTCTATAGCATATCTGGGGCCTCTCCGAGCACCCAAGTTGACCTCTATAACAGGTACATGTATCCTTTTGGAGCTTCTTAACCAGACGATCCTTAATCGATACAGGTTTCTTATCATATCATAAATCTGCATATCATTATGTGATAATACTTCTCGACTTATTGGCGAAACATATTCTTAAATCATTAGTGTGGAATGCATTACGAGCTCCACCAAGCTCCTTAAATAGGTTTTAGCTTATAAGCTATTTGAATGCATTCGATTCCCTCGAATGATTCTATATATTCAGAGCTTAGCTAGCCTGATAATTAACAATTTAGCACACTCTTCCAGGGTGATACCTTCTGTTGAATCTTATTTCTTAACAAGAACTTAGGAGGGTTGTGACTTTCATTAATCCTTGATTTTCTGCCGATTACTGGAAACTTACAAATGATTACGAATTCGAATGATCTTGTTCGTTGTTTCCAAGGTAACTTTCAGACCCTGATAATTGGATTTACCAATCTTCTGTCTAACAATAAATGTTTATCAATCCGTCCATACAAGGTCCCAAAGGAGCAGCCTTGATACTTACATAACGACTATTATAGAAAAGCTTATTTTAAGGTGAGATGGTTATTCCAACCACTACTTAAAACTAATCTTAAGGAATAGCTAATCCTTACAGCTAGTCGAACAAATCGACGATCCTGGGCAGCTGATGGCGATTCTTAATTGTTGCCTAAATAGGGTTGCGGTATTCAATGCATAAGCAAAATGAACCGTCTTTCTTAATTAACTATACCGAATTCTCAGAGTATGAATTAGGCTTTATGAACCTTTATCTTAAAACTCACTTAATCAGTGATTCGATTATTCGATAATCAACATGGAGTCTTTACAATACTGCAGCCCTAAGCGGGATGTTAATCTTAACTCTACTTGCCTCTCAGAAGGTAAACAGGGTAATCTTTGGAGAAGACAACCAAGACACAAGGAGGTTACATAGAATTTCCAAATCTCAGGCTCCAGTTCATCTATCATCGCCTGTGTCAGATAAGTGACACATTCACGTTACGAGTCCACGGATTCCTTTATTAGAGATATTTACTTGGATAATTCCATTCTAGATATCTTCTTTGAATACCATTAGCTGACTTTAATATCGTATAACCATTGGAATATCCTTGTGGTTCCATGCATTAAACCTCCATACTGATCAGGCATGGAAGCAATCTATGGAACATATTAAGATACACCAATCCTCATATGGCGCTTTTGTCATACCATTTGGTATTCGTAATCAATAGGAATCAAAGAGATATCAATTACATATGAATGCATTTTATCTGGAGAGAGGGTACATTAGAATTTCACGATTGAAGATTTCTGACAGGAACAGAAGAAATGGTTCCTATGATTTTCTATCTGTAAGCTTTACCTTACACTTAATATCTAGGATTCTAATGATAGATTTTTAAAAGTCTAATATACTTACAATTTATGAAGGATTTATTGGTATCTGAATTAAAACAGAATTCTTAGCATTTATATTCCAATAAATGTTAAGGAACGTACCTAACGTTATTATTGATGTGAACTACTGCTGGCACTCTTTAGGAGAGTTTAAGCGCTATCATTCTTAGGCTTTCATTCCCTAGTCGCACTGCCTTTGACAGATGCAGGGCATGTAGTCTTGATGTGGCCCTTCTTACCACAGCCGAAACAGACTGCATTCTCCATGTCCTTGCAATCCAATGTTTTATGCTCCCTTGATTTGTAGATCCCACAAGCCCTCGGCTGCGATTAGGATTTTGGTTCGAACCTGCACTTCCCATAATGGCGCTTCTTGCAGGTCTTGCATACAGGTTTCTGGTTGGATGTTTGTTTGTTCTTTTTTCTTAGAACTCTGGGAGTAATCTTCCTCCCTTTTCCTCTTTAGTTCATCCTTTGCATTCGAGGCATGAACAAGATCCTTCTCGTGAGTAAGGAAGTGTGGTCTTGGATGAGATTTGGAGCAAGTAGCATTGGGCTCCTTGAACTTTTTCACGGCCTTCCTCACAGCTTTTCCAACAGCTGCATCTATCATAGCTTGGAGAACATCCTTGGAGATTCTGAGGTTCACAATTGTAGCATCATTAGCATGCGTCGCATCATCCATGACACGATCAACGGCTGTCTTATCCGAGTTTGCCATACTCGATATTTGGTTCCTAACACCAAATAAAATAATTACTTAGTTGCAATCCAACAACTGCTATTCATCATCCTGATAACCTAACATATACTATCCATGGTATCATTAAACCATACAGGCTAATATAGTACGAACATTTTCAATGAACGTTATTTAGATGTGAATATATATCAATTATACTTAGCCTAGGCCATAAAAGACCATCAATGGCAATTAAGGTTTGGACCTAGTCCATCACCTTTTTGACAGGGGATCAAATGTCACATCTATCTTGATCATATTGATGATTTTGGATAGTTTGAAAGCTTGACATAAGGATATTGCATAAGAGAAATTCCTAATATAAAATATCTATCTAAGGTTATTGAAGCAGTCTCTAAAGTATCATCGGCCAATTCCACTTTGCGTTATATGCCTAAAGTCCTAATAGGCGGATACAACAACTTACAACATTTATTGTCCACAATAGACTTTTCTGTGCCAGAATCAAACAAATTCCCGCATAAGCATCATTGATAAGGAAACGTACCTTTTATGATGTTATCCTTCTGTACTGCCTCCTGGGTGTTTATTTGGAAGATTCACGCGTTTGCTTTCTTGGCCTCTTCAGGCTTCTTCTGATTCCTAGGGCAGTTAGTCTTGATATGCCCCTTCTCGTTGCAACCATAACAGGTCGCATCTTTCAACTTCTTGCAATCCAAGGTCTTATGCTCCTTGGACTTGCAGATTCCACAAGGTAGAGGCTGAGATTCAAATTTTCATTTCCCGAGGTGGTATTTCTTACAGGTTTTGCACCTGGTCTTTTCACCCGACTACTGGTTGCCTTTCTTAGACCCGAAACTCTTCTGATGATCAGAGTTCCTCTTCTTTTTCTTATCGGGGTGATGAGAACTCTCAACCTCCCTTTTTCGCTTTCCTTCATCAGAAGCTTTGGCAGCCTTGTTTCTGACTACATCGAGTGTGAGAGATAGCGACAGATCTACCGCTGACCTGAATGTAGTAGGTCTCGATGCTTTCACGCTTGCCTTGATTTCTGGGGCTAGACCTCCAATAAAGCGTGCTATACACTTTGGTTCTAGTGTGATCAAGTAAGGAACCAATCGAGACATAGTATTGAAACTTGTAAGATATGCTTGGAAATCTAAGTCCTTCATGACCAATGTCAAGAAATCAGTCTCAATTTTCTCAACTTCATGTTGAGGACAGTAATTTTCTTTGATAAGAGCAACGAACTGATCCCATGTCAGATTATATAACGGGATTTTCCCAGTAGCTTGGATTAGTGACCTCCACCAAGCTAGAGCTTCTCCTTTAAAAGATTGCGAAACAAACTTCACAATGTCTTGTTCTGCACATCCGCTAATATCAACAACGGTGTCCATCTCATCGAGCCATGTCATGCAATCGATGGCCCCTTTTTTCTCCTGTGAAGTCTCTGGGCTTGCAGAAAACAAAATATATATATGAACAGGTCTTAACATGTGCCTCTTGATGAAGCACAACCGGTCTAGACGGAACACTCCTCTGATTTGATGAGTGATGAACATCGTCCTCCTTTGACTCATGTGTTTTAGAAGGGGGCTTACTACGAGCCACATATAGAGTCTTAGAGTGTGTACCACTTGATTCATCATACTGTCTGTCGAGAGCTCGTGTAACGGCATTATCTATTAATGCCTGCAGTTCCGCATCAGTTATATTAACTCTGGTAGCATCATTATTCTCCCTCAGGTGGCTGTTGACCTCATCTGATCCAGCCATGTAGCTTGATTGCTACATAAATATTGATGATGATTTATTCAGAGGTTATTATGGAATCATCATTCTTGACGATTCATCAACCATGGTAATATAAACCATACTGGTTAATTTGTTAGTTATATTTAATTAGTATTTTCATTATAATTTATCCTAGTTATAAAACATTTAAGGATATTAAAGTGGCGCAAAAGGCCTAGTCACAAGGACAGTTTTAAATTTATAAGCCATGATTTCAGAGAATCGAGGCATTAATGTTTGAACATATTTTATTATCTTTTCTTGACAGAGAGTCAAAGACTACAACTGTCTTTTATCCCTTAGGACAATAAGTATGGCCCGTAGGCATTTCATCACTTATGGGTGTTTATAACATGATCATCTTCATTTGATGATTTAAGCCATGATTTCTAAGTCACTAGGCTAGGTAAAGGGTTGGAAATTCCCATTATAAAGATGACAAGTCTGATTTCATCGCATCACTGTTGTCAGGAGTGTTAACATGTTTTCAGATGTTAACAAGGATCTGAATCTCTTTTAAACATGTTTTTCCATCATAGCTAGGTCCTTATTGACATACAAGATAGGTTATACCCTTTAAGATTCTTTTTAATATAAATTGGCAGATCAATTACAAAAAGGAATGATATTTTTGATTTATTTCATATGTTATATTCATATAAAATGATAAAATGGAATTTAGATAAAATATTCCAATGTTTTAAAAGGAGTATATAATTGCCCTAAATGGGACTTGAAAAGAATGACGTTGTCCACGAAGGGACTAAAAGATAAATATGTCCTTATAAGGACTACTAAGGAAACGAACTTCATCAAAAAGGAATTTTCTTCTTTACTTTACTTCTGAATGTTTTCTCCTTGGTTGCACGTTGTATCCTAGCCGCGGTACGAAGCTCGGCAATTCAAGGCTCCGGATGTGGAGAATTTCCAATACGGCTTCTTTGCTTGGCGACATATTCAAAACGTATAAAATCGAAAGCAATAGATTTCCGAATAGGGATGAGGGTATTCCTATGTAAAGTCTAGACTCAGATGGTCAAGGAATGTGCTACTGTGTCATTGAGATTAAATACAAAAGGCTAGTGTTTAATTCACTCAATGTTGGCTCTGATACCAACATGTCACACCCCGATATTTCCACGTATTACCGGTAGGCCCGGTGGGGAGTATCGTGACGTAGTTGATATCGTCATAGTTAAACAACACAATTTAATGCACAGCGGAAGCAAAAGATAAATATATTACAAACCGATTCAAAAGTAATATCAAATATTACAACGGAATTGGATCCACAGGCGGATCTAAAATAGAAAGATAACACTGTTCAACAGACTTTAGGCATCTAGAACTTGCAAGATTCCCTATTAACGCCCTGAGCTCCCAGGCAATTACGTACAGTACCTGTCACTTAATCTTTTTGGAAAATACGTCAGTTTACACTGGTAAATACAATTAACTGACTCATTTTGAAAATGGTTTAGAAAATTGATTTGAATGCACAAGGCACAAATATCTTTTTATAACTTGGGACAATTATATAAAAATCATGTATACATATTTACATGCTCGTTATACATTCAGGGCCCGATGTAGAAACCGAGTCAAGATTAACAGGCACGCCACAAGTATAGGCCCACCAAAGAGTGAGATATCGTTTCCCTTATACAACTGTCAGGTGTATGCCTACACCTCGTGCTTAAGACGTGACCATTTTATTATAATGATGCCAAGGATATCCGGGACATGGACATTAACCCCTAAAGGCTTTTATTTCAAACAATACAGATTAAAACGGGTTACCTCAATAATTTAATCACAATACGATTAAACATTCAATACCCAACAAAGCGGTATTATTATAATACCGTATCCCAAGCCCATATAGGGAAAATAAGTTAAGAGTATTTACCTGAGCTTAAAATGCAATTTATACTCAGCCGTATATCCTAATCAGCAAGCACAAGTACCTCTACTGGGGCTCTTAATCTGGAAGGAAGGTTTTATTAACCTATTAGATTCCTAACGGGTCTTATTTAAGTTGAAACTTAGACCGGTTAGTTTTAAGGAAAGGTTTATGGTTCAAAACGCAAGATTAAGCGCATACCGGATTAGAATGTGATTTAGACCCGACAAGTACGAAAACTTGTATAATATGGGTAAACTAAACACATTCTGGATTTTGAAGTGAAAATGATAAGCTTTGACCCGTTTCGGTTAATTTATGCAAACTAGTTACATAAACCGTACCGAACGCGAAAGATGCATAACGGGTAACCAAAAGAGTCATGAACCTGTTTCACAAGTTGATATGCCTTAAATATGTTGTGATATCAGTAAGATACCTTCTATTATGCCCAAAACGAATTTAAAATCAATTTAAGCCCCGAAAGGGCATTTTGGTCATTTTTAAAGATTATAAAAGAGGTTAAATGACAATCTGAGGTTTTGATCTAAAATTATCAGTAAAAATATTTATTTTAATAAGTTATATCAGTAAAATATCTCACATCAGTGAAATTTATCATTTATGGCCAAACTATGCACCGTAGGGGCATTTTGGTCATTTTACATATGCTTTAAGGGTTAATTTTGGAAATCTGAGTTCAAAACTTTTATTTACTGTTAAAGTATAAAAACTTATTCATAACATCAGTAGGTATCAAGCTTTAGGTGCATAATATGGTTTTAAACCATACTATGCGCCTAAATCGCATAAAAGTCGGTATTTGACGATATTCAGTTTAAATAAGGAAATTTGAGATTTTGACCAGCCTTTACAGTTTAAAATAACTTATTTAATATATAAAATCAGTAGAAAAAGGTTTGGTATGTAAAGGATGTGTAAAACTCATTTTATTAGCAAAAAGGGCGTTATCGTCAATTACCGAGCCTATGCGAGAACCCTATGTTATGACCATCTTAAAATTTAATAAAAATTTCCAAAAATCACAAAATATTATATTACATCAGTAGGTAAAATTTTTGATGTCAAAATTTGGATTTAAATAGGCTTTATGCCGAAAATGCCGCTTAATTAATAAAAAGCTTTCAATTTACGCTATTACGCATAACCCCTATTCTAGACCCCAAACTGATGTCAAATTTTTAGGACAAGTATATAAATCAGTAACAAAGGTTATTGTCCTTTCACATTTTCAAAAATCTCGTTTTATGGCCAAAAGGGCATAATAGTCAACTTTAAGGCATATAACGGAAACATGCATATGAACTTAATTCTAAGGGATCATGTAGTATAACTTCAGGGGGTTATACTAACATATATTATGATCACAAAGGAACCCTAAGGCATTATTAAACTAAGCTAATTCGGGTCAGAACTGAAAGTCAAAGCAAAAGTCTACTTTTGCGACTTTCGGTTCCGAACCGATTCTAAAGTTAGAATCGTCGGGTTGAACATGCCTAGACATGTTCAATTAATAATTACCTAGTTATTAAAGTGACAAAACTGATTTTATTTCCTTTACAACGTTAGTTATGAATTTTGTTTAAAATGACTCGTTTGACTTTTATTTTAATTACTTTGACCCGAAGATTAACTAAGTAAACGTCGTAATTAGGAGGTGCCCTTTTGAGGGTTTAACACTTACCTAATTACGATCACGTAGCCATGTTCATTGCGAACCATGGCTTAACCATACAAGGTCTAACTAATAGTCAAAGCGTTTATCGAAACGTTTGACTTTTCGGCTTTAAGAGCCAAATAAAATGGACAAAGCAAGGAAGGACACTTACAAAAGGTCCAAGGGCAGAAGATAACTCAAAAGGAGGTTCCCCAAGGTTAAGATCCTCAGATTTGAGTCTAGAGAGCAAGAAATGAAGTGATGAGCAATGAGGGCCATGATTAAGGGGGGTATATATAGGTTTTTGAGAACCGTTAGGATCGTTCCTCGATAAACGGGATTCGATCTCAGCCTTACAAGTGTGCCCCCTGTTTTAGAAAACTATGGGTACACTAAAACCAACCCTTAGAATCAATTGTGTGAGACAATGAAGCAAAACCAAAGCTGGATTTGAATTTCTGTTGCTCGGTATTGGCATACGGACCGTAAGGGTCCAGCCATACGGTCCGTAAGGACCAGGTCACATCAACAACTTTCGATTGTTGTCACTTTTGGCCCCTGCACTTGATAAATCTCATTTCTGATACGTTTAAGGCCTGTTAAACCATTTTTAAGGCTCTACAATGATACCCAAACATAACAACAACAACAACAACAACAACCATACCCAGTAAATCCCACAAATAGCAACGCTACTTATAGGGTCTGGGGAGGGTGGGATGTAGACAGACCTTGCCTCTATCCCTAGGGATAGAGAGACTGCTTCCAGAGAGACGCTCGGCTCGAAAACGAACAACATACTAACACACCAAGTCAAAGAATATAGGAATAAAAAGTCACCATTACCAAGAAAGTGATCAGAGTGACACAATATAATGTAAATCATGTATAATAGCATACAACATCATTTGGGCATACACACAAGAAGGCAATCACCGGTAAAGTAACATAAAGAATAAGAAAAACCTACGTCCCTTAAATACACCTAAGACCTTACTGCAATATCCTCTAGAAGTCCTTAACCCTAATCCTATGCCTCCACGAAGTCCTATCTTGGACCATGTCCTCAGAAAGATGTAAATCTAGTAAATCACGCCTAATCTGCTCATCCCATGTCAGTTTGGGTCTGCCTCTTCCTCTCCTCCCCTCCACAGTAAGAGTTTCCACAACTCTAACTGGTGTTGTCGTTTGCCTCCTCTTCACATGATACCCAAACATATAGAACATGAAAAATGCTCAAAAACATGCCAGATGTCGGTTCGTTTGGTCGTACGGTCACGTTGTTCGGCTAACTACGACGAAACACGAACGGACGCGAAAAACGATCCAAATTACGCGACGAATGGAATTTTATCATTCCAATCACTAAAATAAAATATTTTAATGATTACATAAATTTTTGGATGTCCGGATATATTCAGAACGTAAGATATGCGCGAAAATGCAAACTTATGCACTTTTTGACGCTTTTAGTCCCTATTGATCAAATAAGTTTATTTTTGCGCACCAAACACCTCAAAGCCTATTTCTAAGCTATATAAAGGATATTTAGGGCATGTTTAACTTATGATCATATTCCGAAAGATTTGATACCATACGAATCGGTATACTTTTGAGTTTGACGCAAATAGTCCCTCTAATGCGCAGAATTGCGCATATCATCGTTTAATAGCATCGAAGCCTTATCTAATCAATATTAGGTATTCATGAGAGTATTATAAAACATCATAATGCTTCGGGTTCATAAAAAGGTCATTCAGAGGTATAATTAAACATATTGACATTTTTAGTCCCTCTAATCTTGCAAAGTTGTGCGTAACTTCACTTATAGGCATAAAAACCATAGACGACCAATAATTGGCATTCCCGAGAGTATAATCAAATATCATGAAGCTCCCGGTTTGTTAAAAGGTCACTCAGAGGTAAGAAATAAGATGTCGACACTTTTAACCCTTTATTGCCCAAACTTTCAATTAATTACGCAAACGGCTACACTCGATCAACAAGTGGCTCATTTGTGAATATAAATACCGTAAGAGGTTATTCAGAAACTTATTTTAGGTATGATAACACTTCCAGTCCTTTCATAATCAAAGTTTTCGATTTTTTGAAAAATTAGTCCCTTAAATTCAATGTTTGACTTCTTTAGGGTTTATTACACGTGTCAATACATCATTGGACGTGATTTTACGAGGTGTTACACCGGATGAGTCATGAACAAGTTCCATATGACAATATACTTTAACAAGTTATAATATCAGTAGGATATCAACTTGTATGCCCGTTAAGGTTTTAAAATCAAATTATGCCTTATAAGGGCGTTTTGGTAATTTTACAACTTATAAAAGGAGCTTGCAAGTAAACTGATGTCATGGTCATAAACATTCTGTAAAAATGTTTAAATTATGATATCATATCAGTAGGATATCAAATATATGTGTGGTTTATGCTTTATGACCAAACTATGCACCGTAGGGGCATTTTGGTCATTTCACACATAGTTTTGAGAATTTATTTGGGATTATGAGTTCATGATTTATACCTACGGTAAAAACATTTAAAATGGTTTATAAAATCAGTAGGTAACAAGTCTTGATTCATAAATATGGTTTAAAACCATACTATGCGCCTATACGGCGTTAAAGTCGTTAAATGACAATTTATGCGATAGTTTATGAAATCTGATGTTATGACCAGCTTTGAATAGCTAAAATATTTTATTTGTCACAACAAATCAGTAAGCAAAATATTTGGTTTGAATATTATGCTCAAAGACCCATTTATATGCCATAAGGACATTATCGTCATTTATCAGCATTGTATAAGAACTTGAGGTTAAACTCAGTTCATAACCTGACTTAAAATCCCAATAATTCCTAAATATGATATCACATCAGTACAAAATGAGTTTTTCCAAGAATTTATGTTTAAAAATCATTTTAAATGAAAAAGGGCATTTTAGTCCTTTTAAAAGCATAGTTTACGATCATATGCGTAAACTCAGTTTATGACAAGATTATAAATATCAAAATATGTTAAACATGTTAACATATCAGTACCTAAATCATTTACATGCTCATTTATTTTTAAAACCTCATTTTTAAACAAAAGGGCATAATAGTCAAAGTATGGCATAAATACGGAACATGCGTATAAACTCAGATTACTAGTCCGATCGTATAATATAACCTTATAGGGTTATACTACATTATATTACAATCATAACAAAACCTAAAATCAGTAACATACTAGTCTAATTCGGTTTATAACCAAAAGTCAACATAGAAGTCAAACTACGCGACTTTCGGTTGCGAACTGAATCTAAAACTGGAAGTGACGAGCCGAACATGTTTATACATCTTATAATAATTATTACTGAGTTGTTTAAGCGATAAAACATATTTTATAACATTTCTAAACTCATATCGCAATTATTTTAAAAACTGACCCGTTGACTTTTTATATATATATATATATTACGTTGACTCGTCAATTGACCAAGAAAACATGATTCTTAGGAGGTGCCCTTTTGAGGGATTAATACCTACCTAATTATGTTACATAGCCATGTTCGTTATGAACAATGGCTTAACCGTTTAAGGTCTAACTAAAAGTCAAAGCGTTATTACGATAACGTTTGACTCTTGGCTTAAAAGCCTATAAAATGGAAATTGGTGGCTAAGGACATTTACAAAGGGTCCTAGCTTGAATCTTAAACTGAGGTGGAGCCCCCTTTATGTCAGGAGTCTCCAAGAAAGCAAGAGAATGAGAAAAATGAGAGGTGCAAGGAACAAAGGTGAATGAACACCTCCTATTTATAGTTGAACAAGACACCCTAGGATCATGCCATGTGTTAGGGGTCTTCTAAGATCACCCCATGTGTCTTACCAAGTGTTCAAAACCATTAAAGAGCTCAAGGTTTCGAGTTATGAGTGTGAAGGTGGTATGTGTGGGCTGCAAGTAAGAGAAATGGCAGCTGCCATGAGTGTAACAACCCGCACCTTCGTGCTTGTTACTCTCGTTACACTCGTTACGCCTAGCACTAGAGATTCGGATCATAATGTAACTTTATCGCTTACAACGCTATTTCGCATATATTCGCATACTTTCACACGCTATATCACATATCACAATGCATACACTAACGCTCACGGTGACATCTGTCACAACCCCCAAAATCCACAAGCGGAGTATCACCGCAGGAGGCGTGACATGACCAGGATCAAGCCACCAATCATATTGAAAAATGTATTAGAGTAAATATAAAACCAACCACAATATAATTGGTGTCCAAAACAAATTAACAAAGTTCAAGTTATCAGCGGAAGCATAAAGTTTAAAACCAAAACATAAGTTTAAAAGTTCAAATGTTTAACAAACAGTCCATGTCCCACAACGACCTCTCCTTTCTGTGCAAGCTCCATCTAAGCACCTAATGACCTGCAAGGCATATAGTAACGAATCAACAACAAAGTTGAGCGAGTTCACAGTTGGGTGTTCGTTTTAAGTTGTTTCAACATAAGTTTCCTTTAGTTGGCTTACTTGCCGTGGGGGTTACCCCATAGTTGAAAAACATGATTAACCATTCCTTTTACTCTGGCTCCCAGCCGTGGGGGCTACCCAATGAATATCCCACTAGACGTTACCATATCGAATACTGACTGAGAAAGTTAGGTGCCCTAAGTCAATGTCTATCATTATTGACGTGCCCAGATCCATTAGTCCACTCCTGTCCTCTGCGGCACGGTGTGAGGCTTGTCAAACCTAATAGCGCTATTTAACTAATGACCCGTTCGCCATTGGCCCGACGATTAAGTCGATATAAAAATGAGGGACTTAATGATAGAGTTTTTGGTCTAGTAACAATGTTGTCACCCTTCAATAAAGAGGGTGGAGGTACATGTCCCATATAAGGAGATCACACAGGTTCTAATGTTGTCACCCTTAAATTAAGAGGGTGGAGGTACGTATTCTAACCAAAGAGAATACGCAGGTTTCCTTTCAATCCTTTACCCATACCCAACCACCGGGAATCCCATGCCTTGTAGAAAGTGTGAACTCACCTTAGGTTAGCTCGGCAGATACACAAGAAGGTCACTTGAGCTATATGTGGTCACCAACGTCCTAACATGGTTACCATACAAGTCAGGTCTAGGTTCAAGTAGTGCACGTAAGTTTACACGTAGGCTAACAAGTTACGAACACACATAATGATCATGGCAAACATGTAGAATCACGTTAACAGCCAATCACACATAAGGCCCAACTTGTGCGACTCAGATGATTGGGCTCGCACAAGTTCAACGTCCCAATCATCTTGTGTGGTTCAATAATTGAAGCCCATTAAACCTCCGGCCCAACCTGTTGTGCGTCCAGCACAACCTTGTGCGACTCACAACGGGATGTGCGATTGAAAACAAGCCCAGCCCAATAATAAATGACATCCATACCCCATACAGCCCAACATATATACAGATAATCAACTTGTGCGGTCCATTTAATCTTGTGCGACCCGAATTAACTTGTACGATTAATAGTGGCTTATGCGACTGGAACCTACTTGTGCGACTGAGTTTTGGGCTTTAAGGCCCAACAACATAATAGGGTTCAAACAGCTGTGTGTGGCCCAAGACTTGTGTGATCGGCACTGCCTTGTGTGATCCACATGTCTTGTGCGATCATGCAAATTCTAAGTTGTACACTGTGCTTAAACGGTTGCACCAAATCTTGTGCGACTGCATTGTGCGACCGGGGCTTGTACGATTAGTATTAGATTTCCATAAAATATGGAAATCAGTTACACTTCCCATTTACCCAATCCATTCTAACAATTTCCAACTTTGCAACAGTTCAATCAAACCAACAGATTTACCAATTAATTTGTATGAACCCTAATCAATCATATAACAACTCATCATCATTACATCGAATCAAATAGCATGATTAACGTCAAGATCCTTAATAACTCAAGCCAAATCTTATAATCCATCCGATTCCAAACACATACAGCAGATTAA
Organism: Helianthus annuus; assembly: GCF_002127325.2. Lineage (NCBI taxonomy): Eukaryota > Viridiplantae > Streptophyta > Magnoliopsida > Asterales > Asteraceae > Helianthus > Helianthus annuus. Next base: position 33,482,590 of record NC_035447.2, on the reverse strand, counting down.
CATATGTTCGGTTCAATATATATGTGAGCCGATTAGCATATTAACACACCTTGTTTCATCAATAATCAAATTAACATTCTTGCTAGACGTTTGTACCAAATCTCGTGAACACATAACATCAATGATTCTATTAGCAAGAACCCTAACTATTATACGAGATCATTACAATCACAATATCAATTAACATGCAATCTTAGCAATCGAAACATATTGAACTATACAAACAATAGTGAAACACTAACCGGTTTGAGGGAAGAACAAGATTGATCCGAACAAGAAAGCTTCGAGGAAGAGGGGATGTGGCTGCCGTCGAGTTCGCGAGAGAGAGGGAGAGAGATTTAGGGTTTGCTAAACTTTGTGTGTTTTGGTAAAGTGTAGGATTTATACTAACACCCTTAGTGTTATACGAAATAGGAAGTGGGTCGAACCCATCATGGGCTGCCCTTGGGTTCGAATACAAGGAGTGTGGACCGAGTATGGTGTGGAACAAAAGCCCAAAGGCTTATGCGATTGGATTAGTGTTATGTGATCAAGATTATTATACACTTATACACATAACACAATTTCACATAACATATAACATTTAATCATTCATTAAAACCAACATATCAATTAAGCACATAGAGTTCATACAAGTTGCATCAAGCACAAAGATAGGTTCTGAAATACGAGTTGTCACATCATCCCCAAGTTGAAAGAAATTTTGTCCCGTAATTTAGCACGTAGCTACTGAGGAAGCTAGTTAGGTTGCGTGGTTTCCTGGTTTTCCTGGGGTTAGGTATGGCAAAAAAGCCCAAGCCCGACTGGTATACCCGAAACCCGAAATATACGGGCCGGGTATACCCGAAGCCCAATGGGTATAGGCCGGGTACGAGTTTAAAAATAGAAAAAATTCGGGTACATGTATGGGATTTAGTGATACCCGCCTGATACCCGGCCCATTTACCCGAATAATACCCGAAAGTGTCATATTATAGATTTCTATATATATATATATATATATATATATATAAACTTAGTACATGTACTTATTACCTTCTCTATAGTCATATGTGGATATGTATATGGCAAGTGTTTAGTGAACATATAACTTATTATTGAACATGTATATTGGATATGGAAGCTATCACCCTTTATTACGTGGATGTTTTATGCAATTAGGTGGTCCTGATACAATTACTTAATTAAGTAACCGTTTTAATTTAGTTTAGTATATGTGGTCTGAATATGAGATGTAAGTTATTAATCATATTTTCATTTCTTATAGTCATTAAATAGTAAATTATATAAACATCAAATTAAAAATTGCACATTTGTCCCAACGGGTATTTTTTAAGAAATTAACGGGTATACCCGATACCCATGGGTATGCCCAATACCCGACGGGTAATTACCCAAAATATACATGATGGGTAACGGGCCGGGTATGGGACAAAGAATTACAACTGGGTACGGGCCTGGGATTACTAATACCCGGCCCAAGCCCGGCCCATTGCCATTCCTACCTGGGGTGTCACATCCTTCCCCCGTTGGTTTGGAATTTCGTCCCGAAATTCCGCAGTAGCTTCAGCCTCAGTAGTGGTTTCAGTTTTCTCAAACAATTGGGGATACTTGTCTTTCATTTGGTCTTCTCGTTCCCAGGTAAACTCTGGGCCACAACGGGAGTTCCAACAAACTCTAACGATGGTATTCTGGTACGCTTGAGAACCTTAACATCTCGGTCTGTAATCTCTACTGGTTCCTCGACGAATCGCAACTGATCGTCGATAGTGAGTTCCTTGAGGGGAACTATGAGGGTCTCATCTGACAGACACTTCTTCAGATTTGACACGTGGAATACGTTATGAACTCCACTGAGTTCTTCAGGTAGATTCAGTCTATAGGCCACCATGCCAATTCTCTCAACGATTTCGAAAGGTCCAACATAACGTGGATTTAGCTTGCCTCGTTTGCCAAAATGAATCACACCTTTCTAAGGTGAGACTTTTAGTAACACTCGTTCCCCAACCTGGAACTCGAGTGGTTTCCTGCGCTTATCAGCGTAGCTCTTCTGACGGTCACGAGCTGCCGCCATTCGTTGTCATATTTGGGCAATCTTTTCCGTCGTGTCGATGACGAGTTCTGGGCCAGTGATTTGGCTGTCTCCAACTTCTGCCCAGCATAAGGGTGATCAACATTTCCGTCCATACAATGCCTCGAACGGAGCAGCCTGGATGCTAGTGTGGTAACTGTTGTTATATGAAAACTCTACAAAAGGTAGATGCCTTTCCCAGAGGTTACCAAAGTCCATGACACATGCTCGAAGCATGTCTTCGAGACTTTGAATGGTACGTTCAGTCTTCCTATCCGTCTGAGGATGGTATGCTGTGTTCATATCTAGACGCGAGCCAAAGGATTTGTTGGTGCATATGTCTGTCGACTTCGTCTTGTATCGAGTCTTGTATCTAGATTGGATAGAATAGAGCTCGGTAGGCTAGAAAATAGGGTTTTGGAGATGTTGAACCAGTTCGCACGAAATGGATTATGTTCATTCCATGCAAAATGGCGCCTCCTATAAATATCTGAGCTATCAATTCATTTGTAACAGTTGTTGATTCCAGAGCCGAAGTGCTGCTGAAGTGTCGTTTGATCTGTAACGCTTTCAAATCAATAATCCAGACAATTAAAGTGAATCTGTATGTGAATCAAGCTGTAATCAAGTTCGAACCACTAAATTCCGCCTTTGGTTTAGATTAGAACTCTTCTGATAGACTCGTATAGATCGAATCTCAATCCTACAAGTGGTATCAGAGCTCAGGAGGAAGAGTTCTTACCAAATCAGCTTGTTTTCACTGAAATTTCTGACTTCTACTCATTCTTCTTCAAATTTTTTTAAAATTAACGGAGTCTTTTTTTGTTAAAATGGACTGATTTTCACATATAACATGCGAAACATAGTTTTAATTAATCCTTGAAAGAATTAGACCTAAAATCGACCTAAAAGTTGATCAATTTGTCAAAAAACTCCCTGATCGTGTGACATCAGCATCATTTCGTACGAAATGGTCCAATTCGTGTGAATCAGACTTCCATTTCGCACGAATTGATCCTTAAAGTGTACCATTTCGCACGAAGTGAACCCTAAGTGTACCAATCCACACAAATTGAACTCAGGTCCATTTCGCACCAAAGATCCATTTCGCACCAAAGGTCCATTTCGCACCAAAGTCAATTCGCATCAAAGTAGTCCAGTTCGTTTGAGATACCAGTTCGTTTGAACCTCCAATTCTCTTGAACTTTGAGATATTGTGAAATTTTTACCGAAACATGGAAGAAGAGTTTTACAATGCGTTTGCTACCGCTCCAGTTGCTCCAATTACAGTTGCCGAAACTGTTGAAATCGAAAATGAAACAGGAACGTCTCAAAAGCCTCCAAAGCTTATGTACATCGAGGATTTTAAAGGATGGCAAAACCGTTTTGAAACTTGGGTGCAAGCTTATAAGTTTGATGCATGGGTGTCGTTGGACAAAGATTATGTTAAACCGAAAGATGAACGTGGAAATGAAAAATCTTTAAGTGATTATTCAGCAGATGAGAAATTAAAATACACCAGTGAAAAAATGATGATTAGTATTAATCAACAAGCGGTAAAAGAAGATATTTTTGTCTTGCTTTAACATGAGGAAACTGCTAGATCAATTTGGTTAGCGTTGATTAACAAGTTTAAGGGAAGTGATGATATGATAAAAAATAAATGTGCATTACTAAAGAAATCATTTGATATGTTTACAGCTTTTGAAGATGAGACGACTAAGAAGACTATTGACAGATATTGTCATCTTGTTCAGGAAATGAGAAGATTGGAGATCAAGAAAGAAGACGATGAATGGGTTGATAAGCTAGCTGATGCACTACCACAGAATAAATAGGGAACATATTTGTTGATTTTGAAACATATGAGAAAATCTGAAAGTATCAATTTGAGTAAGTTCATTCAGAAGCTTGAAGAACATGAATTGGATGTTCAGAAAACTGCTATCATGAATAATCCAAATGCTCAACAAGATGTTAGTCTATACTATAGAGGAAGCAAATTTGAGACCACTCCGAGTCCGAAGATTAAGACTGCTTTCAGTGCTGATGGTACTTCTGGAACAAATGTTAGCACTACAACTCAGAGTGGTGGATATTCGTCATTTTATTCAACTTTTGATCCAAATTTCTCAACACCAAGTTCTCAACGACAGAGTTTAACAAATCTGCAATGCAATGTGACATTAAACATACAAAATAGTCAAAATATTTCTCTAGACATGGCTAAGCAACACATGGCATCGCTTGTCACTATGTTAGAATCATATGAAAGTTTAGTTGCTGGAAGAATCGGAAATCCGATGCTCACCAAAGAGGATTATGACCAGATTGATTCCGAGGAACTTGAATTGATGGACATCAAGTGGTGTTTAGCCAGTGTTGTAAGAAGAGCAGAAAAATTCAAACAAATCACCGGTAGAGATGATCTTCGTGATGTTGCTACATCTCCATTAGGGTTTGACAAATCAAAGGTTACTTGTTTTCGTTGTCGAGAAAAAGGGCATTTTAAACGAGAATGCACAAACAGAGAAGCAACCGGAAGACAAGATCCGTTTGGAAACAATGATTATCAATGAAAAGCAATTTATCATCAGGTTGCTCAACAACCGTCATCATCTCGTGCTATTGAAGATGGAAAGAAGAAAGCTTATCTAGTAACTCAAGATGATGAAAGATTTCTAGAAGGATTTAGCTGGGACAAATACATTCCAGCTAATTCAGCCTTTGTTGCTCAAATCTTGAAAGAAGAAGCAGTCAAAACTAAGCCAAAAAGAACGAATATTTTCAAATCATCAGAAAGTGATGAAGACACTGATGATGAGGAAGAGTATATTAATAATGCTAGAAAAAATTTAGACTCATTCAGTTTTAATTTGTTTTTTGTAGATAAAATGGAGATGTTGAAAGAGAAAAGGGTTGCTCGACTGAAGAGAGAATTGGAAGAATTGGAAGCAAGAAAGATTGCTGAAGAAATGGCAAAAATGGAAGCTGAAAAAGCAAAAGTTGAAGAAAATTCGACAGAGAAGATCGAAGATGAAGAGTGTGAGGTAAAAGTAGAATTTGATGAAGAATCGATGACTGAAAAGGTGATAGAGAAAATAGTTCAAAAAAATGTTGAAGTCAAAAAAATAGTCGAATTTGAAAAGATTGTCGAAATTGAAAAGATTGTTGAGGTCACAAAACCTTGTCTAAAATGTTTGGAACTATGCAAACATTGTGAAGAAAAAGACAAGAAGTATAGTGAACTAGACGAGTTGAAAGAAAAACTGTTGTTTGATGTTAAGTATGTAAAAGAATCGTATGATGTGCTGAACAGAACGGTTGATAGTTTGAACAAGACAAACTTAGAAATGGGAGCTGCTTCAACGATGATGAGTTCAACATTAATGACTAAGCAGAAGGTCATCAATAGCTATATTGAAGAGTGTGCAAAGCTGAAGCAGGATTTGGAGACCGAAAAGATTGAAAATGAGAGAATCAAAAGATTGCTGCTGAGTTATACAACTTGTGATTATTTGATTGATAGTTTATCCGACTGTTGTAGGTCTTGAAGCTTTTCAAGATAAAAAAAACGGAAGATACGGATACTGGTAAGAAACAAAGTGTCAAGCATAACAAGTGTCCGCCTCCGATCTGGGAAAGTTATTCTCCCAGAAAACCAAATGAGGAACAATTAAAAAAGGCAGTCAATATAAAGTTAAAGTCTGAAACCACTGATGAGTTACCAGACAACATTGACGTCACATTCACAGCGTTTGACACTGATCATGAGTCTGAGTTATTAAAAAAAGTGGTCGATCAAGTGTTGGATATGGATGAAGAGTTAAAGTCGGAGTCAAAATCTGAAAGTTCAAGTTCATCAGACAAAAGTCCGAGTTCACCGGTCAAACGGGTTTACAATAAAGATTTTCTGATGTCGAAAAATAATTTGAAAGACGAAACGTTCAAAGTAGCATATACTTTGAATGATTCTGACAAATTATTTTCTGATGAAGAATTTCCAATAAGAAGTGTTAAAATTGAAATGATCAACAAGGTTTTCAAATTAACAGAAATTATTATTTCTGAAATAAAAGATGTAAATCTTGCTGAAAAACCTAAAAAATACACTTCAAGAGTTCAACAGAGATTGAACACGAAAAAGAGTTACAGTTCTGGTTCTGGTTTTCAAAAGAAACCAAACCATAACAGTAATTTCAAAAAGAAAGGTTTAGGTTTTATTCATCCAGAAAATTATAAAAATGAGAAAATTTATAAACCAAAAACCAAATTTGTTTCAGGTACAAGTTTAGAGGAAGAGAAGGAGAAACTATTTAGGAAACAGTCAAATCAAGAGTTTCTCGCAAAAAAGAAAAAGAATGTTTTGAAAAAATTTGCACCAAGAGTTGACAGAAGAACTTGTTTCAAATGTCAAGAAGTTGGACACATTGCTTGGTATTGCCCCAAGTCCACTTATACAAAACAGGGAGTTACTTCTAATTCAGAATTGAAAAAGAAATGTGTTGATAAAACAAGACAATCAACTGAAAAATTTAAAGAGTTCAAAAACTCGACTTTCGAAGTTGGTGAATGCTTGAAACGTTTTTACAAAAGAAGAGTCGATTTGAACAAACAAAAATGGGTTGTTAAATCAGAAAGTAGTTCTGACAATGAATCTGACTCGTCAAAGTCAGAGGAGTCATCTGTTGTGTCAAGTGATAAGAATTCCGTTCCAGAAATGAACGATGAAAACTTTCCGCCATTGTCAAAAGATAATTTGAAATCAAAAGTTGGTAAGATTGAGATTTCAGATCAATTCTTCTCTGATAAGGAAGAATTTGATGCTGAAAAGGCGTTTAATGGTAAAGTGAAACATATTTTTGGAAAAATTGTTAGTGGGAAGGCAAAGGGTGTGAAAGAGTTTTATAAATCAAAAAGATGGTGGAGTGAAGATGAGTCACAATCACCCAAGACTGGTCAGGCTTGGGTGACAGCATTCTCTACTTAAAATCCTGACTTGCCGGAGCTCTCAAGTTAGTAATCGTGGAGCATGAATCGGCATATTTCCTGAGAAATTCACGAAAGTGATATTTCAACCTACAAGTGGTAGTATTCTTGAAAAATGTCAAATGATAGTTTGTACATGTGGTGAAAGATAAGAAAAGTGATCTTTCAAGAGGTTAATCAAGGTCATTAAGTTGAACTTGATTTAACTTTCATATAAATGGTTGAGAAAACAAAGTGATGAATTTTATTCCCGATCTTACAAGTGATTTCAACAAAACTAATTTTCCGAAAAAATCATTTTGATTAAAACAAACTTAAGTGTTTTGAAATCATAATGGGAAAATAGTTTGTTGTCAGGGGGAGTTCTGATTGTTTAAACCAAGTGGATGGCGAATTGAAGCTTGAAAATCAGTTTGTCAGTTTGTTTGTACAGTTTGTTTTCAAATTTTCCTTGAAAATCAAAAATATGTTTTGTTGTGAAAATCGTTAGGGGGAGTAAAAATTTTTAGAAATTTCAAAATTTGAAAAAACCAAAAACATGATAAAATCTAAAAAGCCAAAAAAATTGAAAAACAAAAACGAGTTTTGTTATGAAAAAAGAGGAAATGATAGTACATCAGTGGACTATCACAACACGATAAAGAATTGGAAAGTTAAAATGTGATAAACGATCTCACTAAGGATATGCCAGTAGGTTTTTATACATTCAGTAGATTGTTTTCGAGATATAAACCTAAATATCAAATACTTACTTATTTCGTGGGGAACATCTCTCGGATATAGGTAACCCCTGAAATCTTGTTTGAAAGGCTTTCTATTTCTGACATACTAGGTCTTTGTGCTTGATGATATCTGGGGTATTATACCTGGACTTCTGATTTTGCGGGAGCAATAGCCTAGTCCTCGTATAATGCTCTGCACTGCTTTAATCATAAAGCTCACCCTCAGCATAAAAATGATGAAACATTGAAAAATGCTAATCATGTGTTGTTGAAGAAAAGATCCCCAAACGGGACATACCGAAAGACGAGCCATCATCTCTTTGTCTGAACGGAAGTTCTAACCTGAGCTCTCATGGTCTCGCATTAACCCGTTTACAGATATCATTAGTGTACATTCACCTGTAAGACTGAATATAGAAGTCTGGATACGGGAGTATATTCTGAGGTGGGACACGCGAATAAGTTTAAGTCATTAAAACACTAAATTCGTATCTAGAAACAGTTGAACTTTGTGTGAAAATCTAAGTGGATCAGTATACTGACAATCTAGGTGAATCGGTTAGACCTTAAAATGTTTAAAGCTTAACGGTGTTTGTGATTTGTGTCATAAACTGATATGATCCTCTTACACAAACTCACAAAAATATTGTTTGTAAATATTTCTTTACTGTTTTTAATTAAAAAAATCCAAAAATATTGTGTTTTTAGCATAAATATTTGAAAATACAAAAAGATTTTTGACAACTGATGATGAAAAGCTGATTTTCAAAATTCCGAGTGCTAAACATGATGAACAGGTTTGGAAGAGTCTGTATAAGAAAAATGATGTTCTTATAAATGGTCATCAGAGTTTTTAAATGTTAAATCAGTTTGAACAATACCTGCAAGTGATTTATAAATTTGTCAATTTGATAAATTTGTGAAATTTATTTTGAGGTAGAGGATTGTGCAGGTTAGCCAGGTTTCGACTCCTGAAGATACGCAGACTTGAACCAGGTTCCTGATCCTGTTGCTACGAAGAGCCAGGAGACGTTCTGAACCTGTGAAAATGCTATGTCAGATTGCGATCCCGGAACAATTTAAAGGGGAGTCTGCTAGCAAAGGGGAGTCCGAAATAGAAGCTGTTTAGAGCCAAATTCGAATCCTGATGATCATGCCAGCTACTAATGTTGATGAATAAGAGAAATAGAAGATTAAAATTTATCAGATCAACATCCAAGGGGGAGGTTAGCTGCTGAATAGAAGAAGAGAAAAGATTGAAGGATGCTTACAGTGTCAGATACTTTGGAGAGAGCATGAAGACTGATAAAGACTAAAGAGTTGACATACTGAAGACTCGACACTGAAGACTTCCTCAACATCCAAGGGGGGAGTCTGTTGGTGCATATGTCTGTCGAATTCGTCTTGTATCGAGTCTTGTGTCTAGATTGGATAGAATGGAGCTCGGTAGGCTAGAAAATAGGGTTTTGGAGATGTTGAACCAGTTTGCACGAAATGGATTATGTTCATTCCATGCGATATGGCACCTCCTATAAATATCTGAGCTGTCAATTCATTTGTAACAGTTGCTGATTCCAGAGCCGAAGTGCTGCTGAAGTGTCGTTTGATCAGTAACGCTTTCAAATCAATAATCAAGACAATTAAAGTGAATCGGTATGTGAATCAAGCTGTAATCAAGTTCAAACCACTGAATTCCGCATTTGGTTTAGATTAGAACTCTTCGGATAGACTCGTATAGATCGAATAATCAAGACAATTAAAGTGAAGGATTTGTGCATCGCTTGCCACAAATCAGAGGTAAAATGTGGATCACGATCAGAAATCATGGAGGTTGGCACCCCGTGCCTCAAAATTACTTCCTTTAGGTAGACGTCTGCTAGAGTAGAGAACTTATCCGTTTCTTTAATAGCCAGGAAGTGTGTAGACTTGGTTAGTCGATCTACTATCACCCAAATGGTATCGTTTCCTTGTTGAGATCTAGGTAAGCCAGTAACGAAGTCCATGGAAATTTGCTCCCATTTCCATGTGGGAATCTCTGGTTGTTGAAGTAGACCTGATGGCTTCTGGTATTCAACTTTGACTCTTGCACAAGTCAAACATTTACTAACATAGGTCGCTATGTTAGCTTTCATGTGGGGCCACCAGTACGTAGTTTTGAGATCATGGTACATCTTATCAGAACCAGGATGTACTGAGTAATGAGACTTGTGTGCTTCATCCATCACAAGCTAACGTAGATTACTATAAGATGGAACCCAGATGCGCCCCGCCAAGTAGTAAGCTTCGTCTTCCTTTTGTTCTAACCGTTTCTCCAATCCTCGCAGGGACTCAGCCTTGATGTTCTCTTCTTTTAATGCTTCGACCTGAGCATCACGAATTTTGGCAGGAAGACTAGAGTGAATGGTAAGTTGTAACGCACGTACACGCTTAGGTTTGGTTTCTTTACGACTGAGGGCGTCAGCCACCACATTGGCTTTGCCTGGATGATATTTGATTGAGCATTCGTGGTCGTTAAGGAGTTAGACCCATCGACGTTGTCGCATGTTCAACTCCTTCTGATCGAAGTTATGCTGGAGACTCTTGTGATCGGTGTAAATGGTGCACTTGGTACCGTACAAGTAATGTCTCCATATCTTAAGAGCAAATACCACAGCTCCCAACTCCAAGTCGTGAGTAGTATAGTTCTTTTCGTGAACCTTAAGCTGGCGTGATGCGTAAGCAATGACTTTCTCACGTTGCATCAGCACACAACCAAGTCCTTGGATTGACGCGTCACAATAAACCACAAAATCGTCTATGCCCTCAGGCAACGAGAGAATAGGTGCGCTACAAAGCTTCGTCTTCAGCTGCTGAAATGCGGATTCCTGAGCATCACCCCAACGGTAGGTGACACCCTTCTGAGTAAGAACAGTAAGAGGTTGCGTAATCTTTGAGAAGTCTTTGATAAATCTTCTGTAGTAACCTGCCAAACCTAAGAATTGGCGGATTTCAGTTGGAGTACGAGGTGCAGGCCAATTCCTGATTGAGTCAACCTTGGATGGATCAACATGAATCCCATCTTTATTAACCACGTGACCTAGGAAATGGACTTCACGTAGCCAAAAGACACATTTCGAAAACTTAGCATAAAGTTGTTCTGTTCGAAGGAGTTCCAAAATGAGTCGCAGATGACGCTCGTGTTCCTCCTGACTCTTGGAATAGATCAGGATGTCGTCGATGAATACAATAACGAACTTATCCAAGTAGGGTTTGCACACTCGGTTCATAAGATCCATGAAAACCGCAGGTGCGTTTGTCAACCCAAAAGGCATAACCAGAAACTCGTAGTGGCCATAATGAGTCCTGAATGTTGTCTTGGAGATGTCCTCATTGTGACAACCCTCACTAAACCAGGTATCCGTACGACTTAATTAATGACAAATTACTGCTTAATTACTGTGCTTACTTGAAATTACTGATGAACTGCTACTTGATTTGTGATACTTGTACATACCTGCATCATACTTTAATTACCGTCACTACATTATTTACATGCTGAACCTTAGTGACAAACATGATGCACAAAAGCACAATAGCACTATGAACGGATAACCTACTGAACATGCTGATAAGCCAGCACCAGGCAGATACTGCCTCTAAGGCCTGTATGAGCCAGAAATATTTCACTACACCCATAGTGAGTGTAGGGATACAAGGGTTGTAGAACTGCGTCTCTAGGGATAAGTTATCATGACTGGATGTGCCTAAAACATACACTAAGCACAAAACTCAGCACTTTAATCAACAATTCAGCTTTTAGCTCACTAATAAAGTGCCAAAACATGAGAAAAATATTACTAGACACTTTCCAAAGTGTCGGGAATAAGTTGTGTCACTAAAAAGGGTATAAACGACACTTAAAAGTTTTGCTAAGCACTTTAACGGATTACTATCCAACCGAACAACCGGACTTTACCCAGAACATGAAAATATTGCCATAAACATTATTCATCTTTTTCTGATCCAGTTAGGGTCCCTGGATATCCTAACACCCGCCATAAAGCACAACGCACAACTAACCGGGTTAACCCCTAACTTAACTAACTTATCTAACTATTAATCTAACTATTTTGGTTGGAAAGGAACTAGACCCCCCCCCTCACTAAACCGTCCCCAACTAGAGGGGACACACTTTGTACCATTTGATTATTTTAATCTTGGATGTTTAGTATCTAGAAGGCATAAAATCCATGGGATAATGAACTTTAATGTTGTCTATAAGTTCACACTTGTGCACATCATAATCTTTCACTTAACATCTCACACAAACACACACCTCTCTCCCTCTCAAAGGCTTCGACCGAACACCCCCTAGATCCATCCATCATATTTCAATTTCCTTCATCACATTCTAACATCACATAAGCATCAAGGATCCCGTATAAGAAGTATTGGTACACTCGGAGCTTGAAGGACCTCATTCTCTTGCTTTTATCCACCCTATTTGCGCTTAGATTCTTCCCTAGCCTCGAGCTAGTGGTATGTTACTTAAATCACCTACTCGAACTATTTTAAAGTGGTTAATACGATGTGTAACGATTAAAACTCGAAATCTTACAAGATGATGCATTAAAGTCTACTAAAAACACAAATAATGATGGTTAAAAGCTCATATGATGTGTAAATGTTGTAGTAATTGATTTGTGTGGTTATTTGGACCCGATCTATGTTGTGGTAGCTCGGATCATCATTTAACCCGGTTTAGTCATGAACATAGATCAAGACATAAGGTTGTTTTGAATGAAACAAGGGTTAAAGGGTGAAACTCTACCACACACGAATCATGAACTTGTGTAAAAGCATTTTTACTTGTAAAATAGTGTTTAAAACTAGTAGATCTACGGATCTACAAGTGGTATTTTCAAAGGACCGAGTGTCAAGGAAATTATGTTTTCTAAAGACGGATCTTACGTTAACTAGAATGATTTTTAGAACACACAAGTATGTAAACACTTGTGTAGCACAAAGTCTCGGCAAAATAACAATTTTTTGTAAAAGATGACGAGAAGTTGTGAAGACGGAATTTCTTTAAAAGCAAGGTTTTTACGAAACCGGACTAATTTATATAAAGATCCGCTAAAAGTAATGAGATTTACTTCGTATTTTTGAGTAAATCACAAGTTCATGAAATCTTTGCGATTTACATATTTATTAACTAGTTTGTTGTGTTGAGTATTGTTTTGATCGAATAAAGAAATGGTTGATTTGATTTATAAAAAGAAAATGATACGCTTGAAAGCGTGGCCACCTCCAGTTACAGAGGAAACTCTGGCGAAATTTTTCCAAAAACCTAACACTTAGAATTATTTTCACTATAAGTGTTAGAAATACTTTTCGACATGTTTTCAAAATATAAGTTTCGCCACGACTTTATTTACAAATTTCGGAGGTGGGATTTTCACAAAATTAAACGTGATAAATATATATTTAGTAAATATATTTTTCACAACGTCACTTGTCAATTATTTTGTGAAGTGTATAAATATTATTTTTAAGGTAAAAATAATATTATCGAACGTTAACGAATCCAAAATAATACGAACGCTTTCACGATAAATATATAAGTTACACCGGTAATTGTTATTACCACTCGATTGTTAAAACGTAACTTACGCAATTCAAAGAAATAATTATGAACGCGTATTATTGACAAAGTATTATTTTGGGAAAATTATGTGAAATAAAAATATAATATTTTTGAGAAAAATAATTATATTTTGGAGTTAGGAAAAATATATATTAAGTGAGACTTAATAATATATTTCAAAGATATACGAACGCACATGTATTAAATCCCCCATCCTTGGGAAGGAAAATAACTACCAAGTATATACAGAAAGTAAACACGAAATAGTTGTCTAACTATTTCCCAAAAACTTAATCCATAAAGTTAAGGCACGGCCGTCCGTCTAATAGAGTTAGCACATGTAGGTCGTTGCACAGCTGCTTGACTTGGAGTATTACTTGGTAGAGACGCACCGCTGTGAGTTCATGTCCCCCTTTTCTTTTAACTGTTTTCAGTTTTCTAAACTGCGGGGGGGAAATACATGTTACTATGATTACAAGTACTTTTTACATGGTATGGTTAGCGTAAGGAGGGTTATTACCTAGATCATGTGAATGGGTAGGCTATTTTCGTAAGACCATTAATCCTTGTATAAGGACCGAGAGGCATGAGTGATAGATCTATCGGGTGTTGCGAGCCCCACGCATGAGCCAGCGTGTGGTGACTATGTCGTTCCGCCGAAAGGACCGGTATGAAATTCGCGTTACAGGTTTGAGTGCTTCCTAGGCCATTTCACTTATTAATGTATTAGCTACACATTAATTGATCTCTTTTTCCTTACTGCTCCATACCAGGAATTTTCATACATACAGACATTTTACAAAGGTTTTACTTACTCACTACACATGAACTCGCTCAACATTATTGTTGATTTTTCAACTTACATGTATTTCAGGGAACTAAAGGATCTGGCACGGTATGGCACGTTCTCCCGCTGCACTAGTACGAGGTCATTCGGGTTTAGGGAATGTGACTCTTTCCTGGACAAGTCACATCCTTAAACTGTGTTTATGTTTATGTTTACTGAACAATGTTTATGTCGTTAGGGTGTGTTTCCGTTGATACAATGCTATTGTATTTGGTTTTAAAACTTAAATGAATGGATGATCTTGCATGGTTTTTATTCATATAGCTTTGTTATGGTTAAGCTATGGTATTAAGAAGTCACACCAAATTAACCATGCTTCCGCAAAGCCAGGGTGTGACAGCTTGGTATCAGAGCTCTGATCATAGTGAACTAGGATTCCTTCTCGAGTCTAGACTATGATCACTAGGGCTCTCACGAAAACATTTTTACTGCATACCACTTAAGTCCAGATCCAAAACCTTTTTATAAAAAATGTTGAACACATTTTATTTATTTTTAGGCTCAGTCTTAGAGGCTGAGGCTCGGTCTTGGAGGCCGAGGCTCGATCTAGGAGATCGAGGTAGATGGCTAGTGAGACTAGGAAGAGTAGGCTCAGTCTTGGAGGCTGAGGCTCGGTCTTGGAGACCGAGGCTCGATCTAAGAGATCGAGGTAGTTGGCTAGTAAGACTAGGGAGAGTAGGCTCAGTCTTGGAGGCTGAGGCTCGGTCTTGGAGGCCGAGGCTCGATCTAAGAGGTCGAGGTAGATGATAGAGCAGTCTTAGAGACTGGGAGAATTTGGCTAGTGGGACTAGGAGTATCAATCTAGGAGACTGGAAGGCTAGTGGGACTAGGAGAATTATTTGATTGCTTATTGACTAACATGTTTATATGATTATATGATTGATTATTATACGTATATGTGTTTGTGTTACAAACGCCATGCTTTCATCATGTACTAGAAAGATGGACACCACGAATCACATGGCCATAGTATCAGACGACATAGTTTTATTGAAGCACGAGGTGTACATTTCCGATACTACCGGCACAGACAATGACGACTTTCAGCCCTTTTGCGCTGCCTGAAGTCGTAGCAGAGCCTACTGATGGTCATCTTGATGGGAATTTGCCACTCGCGGTGATCCCTGCTCCTGTGACCCTTGCCGCTTATCCTGTTGTTGATATGCCCCCCCCCCCGACGTGGCCTCTGACGACGATAACGATCTACTAGAGGAGGACCCATTCAAGGGCGAGGCCTTATTGCTGCTGGTATTAGCCTACTGCTTGCGGACGCTCCTGCAGGGGAAACTCATGCCCATTCCCCTATCCCAGACTCATTTGAGTTTCTGACATCCGCATTTTCACATATACAGGGAGTGCAGCACCATTCACACGACGCCGACCCTGATACGGCATCATTAGCTGCACCGGTTCCCGCACACAACTTTGAGTTTGATCACAGTATTGAGGGTGATCTTGTTCTTCCACCCGGTTTTGATCCAGACCATGACCTTGAGTTCATACACTTAGACCAGCCCTTGGAGGATCCTGTAACCCTCTGTGATGGTTGATCCAGCTGATTTTGAGATGGAGTTTGTTGATCCGGAGCCAGTCGTGGCCCCTGAGCCAGGCGTTGCTCCTAACACCGCATTGGAGCATGACCCTGTTCATGCCGATGCACCTGCTGTTGCTCCTTGATTGATCATCTGCTTGGACGAGAGAAAATTTGGGGTAACTATGCAAGACAATTTATTATTACGGGGGCCCACGTAATAACGACTTGTAGTGCACAGAAATCCTGGTGGACTCTGCGGGTCAAGCTAATGAAAACTAATGTAGCAGGAAATAACTCGAACATGAATGACCAAGGCGATGAAGCCTCGAGTTCATTCTATTTCAAGCAACAAGCCAAATTGGCAAGCCTATGTGAAGGCTCAGAAACTTATTTCCCCACCCATACATTGAGTATATTTACATGTAAAATTGGGTGAGTACATGATGGCTTATGGTGCTATGTATCTCATAGACAATTGGGAAGTTGTCTAACCCACTTCATGCCATTTCGGCAGAAGAGAATGCCACCCAGGCGTGACACAAACACCAGTATGTTGCCAAGGATAAAAGCCGAGCTGCAAAAACGCATCTCACAGGCAAATGCATGAAGCTCTCCGCTCTAAGCACAGCGATGGCACTACTGGATATAACCCCCCCCCCCCTAACTGACCGCACCTATAAGCAGTTCCTGAACTGCAAGCCTTTGAACTTCGACAAAACAGGAAGCGCCATTGCATTTGTTCGTTGGTCCGAAAAGATTGACTCCATTCTGAGAATGACTAACTGTTCGCCCCAACAGAGTGTTACCCCTACCTCGGGGTCATTTCTAGATAGCACACTCTCATGGTGGGACCACCAGGTTCAGGCCCTTGACACAGATGTTGCTTATGCACTAAGCTAGGACGAGCTCAAGGAAATGATTGAGAAGAAATGTGGTTCTAGGACTGGAATAACAGAAGCTTGAGATGGAGTCCTGGAATTTGAAAATGGACGAACCAGAGATTCCTGAACATGTCCAGCGATCGCACGACTTGCCTAGGGTCGTCCCCTACTAAGTCATTGATGTTGTATGATACAGTTGGGTACCTGTAAACCTTACATTTT
This sequence comes from Helianthus annuus, assembly GCF_002127325.2. Taxonomy (NCBI): domain Eukaryota; kingdom Viridiplantae; phylum Streptophyta; class Magnoliopsida; order Asterales; family Asteraceae; genus Helianthus; species Helianthus annuus. Next base: position 33,465,698 of record NC_035447.2, on the reverse strand, counting down.
GGTCTCGATTGGTGGCAATGCAATCGCTGTGATCTATTGTTTATGTTCTATGACATGGGATGTTATGTGGCTGATTTATTTATAACATGAGATGTTATGTGCTGATATTGTTGAATACATGCGTACATGTCACCTGCTATGACCTAACCTACGTGAAACATCTTTTAGAAGATGCCACCAAGACGCGAAATGCACATGCCCACCTCAGAGGCGGAACTTCAAAAGATAATTGCTGCAGCTATAGCACAGCACGAGGCCCTACGCTCCGAACCTAGCAGAGGCACCTCAGGAAAATTACGGTTGTTCCTACTGGCACTTCCTCAGTTACAAGCCTCCGAAGTTCGATGGCACTGGGGGTGCCATAGCTTTTGTGAAATGGATTGAGAGTATGGAATCCATCCTTCAAATGAGTGGTTGTATGCCAGAACAACAAGTCCCATACGTTACTGAGTTGTTTCAAGATGGAGCTCGATTATGGTGGAATCTTCAGGTTCGAATAATGGGCCTAACTATAGCATACGCGTTAACTTGGGATGAGTTGAAGGGAATAATGCGTAAGAAGTATTGCACCCAAACAGAAACCCAGAGGTTGGAAGGTGAATTCCAGAGCCTGATAATGGAAGGTCCGAAAATGTTGGAGTTCATGCAAAGACTTCATGATTTGGCACGAGTCGTTCCGTACTTGTAGAACCAGAATTGAGGAAATTAGGACATTTCATTTGGGAACTGACACCTCAAGTCCTGAGCTTAATGACAGCATCCACGCCACCAACATCTATGGCTGCAAGTAAGATGGGCTTGGCACTCGTTACGGAAGTCGTTAGACTAGAAACACTTGCAAACCCTGGCAAGGAGACTCACGTCGAGTCATCCGGAGGTAACAAACGGAAGTTCTCGAACTTCAAGCAAGGCACTAGTGTGGTAGTTAAGAAAGGAGAAGCAAGCACGCCAGCTCAGGTTACAGCTGGTAGTGGGAAGAAAGGAAAAGGATACATGGGCACCCAGCCCAAGTGTAACACCTGCCAGCGCCACCATTCTGGCCGTTGTGGTTTGAAAGTTTGTGAAGTTCGTGGAAAGACTAGCCACTTGAAGGATTCTTGTTGGGCCATAGCTGGCCAGAGAGGCCAGGGAGGATTCGGAAACAGAAATACCAACCGGGGCGGAAATGGAAATCGCCCACAAGGGAATAATGGAGGTGATGGAAATCGAGTTATCAATGTTAATCAAGCGGGCGCTGTGAATCGTAACCAGAGCAATAATCAAGCTGGTGGAAATGGGCAGAGATCCGGATGCTTCAACTGTGGTGATCTTGGGCACTACAAGAGGAACTGCCCAGAATTGAACCAAGCCCGTGGAAGGGTTTTCAACATGGAAGCGAGGGAAGCGCGCCAGGATCCAAATGTCGTCACTGGTACGTTCCCTGTAAACCAATGCTATGCATCCGTTTTATTTGATACTGGCGCCGATTATAGCTTCGTATCATTAGAGTTTAAGAATATGCTTGGTTTAGCCGCTAGTAAATTAGATGTTCCGTACTCGATCGAATTGGCTAATGGAAAGTTGGTAGAAGCCAATGAAGTTATCAGAGGTTGTGTGATCGAATTGGGAGAGCGTGAGTTTGCTCTGGATCTACTACCAGTCCAGTTGGGAAGCTTCGATGTGGTGGTAGGAATGGATTGGTTATCAGGCATCAAGGCTGAGATAATTTGTCACGAAAAGGTTGTTCGTATCCCAACCGAAGATGGTGAGACCATTGTGGTTCACGGAGAGAAGCGTGATACGCCGTTAAGGATTATCAGCTGTTTGAAAGCGTGAAAATGTTTACAGAAGGGATGTGCTGCCTTTCTGGCACACATTGTGGATAAGAAAGCTGAATAACCGAAGATCGAAGACATCCCTGTCGTGAGGGAATATCCAGAAGTCTTCCCAGAAGACTTACCTGGATTGCCGCCGCAGAGGCAAGTAGAGTTTCACATCGACTTAGTTCCAGGCGCTGCACCTGTGGCTAAGGCACCCTATAGACTTGCTCCGTCTGAGATGCAAGAACTGTCGACACAACTTCAGGAGTTGTTAGACAAGGGATTTATCCGACCAAGCTTCTCGCCTTGGGGAGCTCCGATCTTGTTTGTCAAGAAGAAGGACGGTAGTTTTCGTATGTGTATTGACTACCGGGAGTTGAACAAGTTGACGATCAAGAATAGATACCCCCTGCCAAGGATTGATGATCTGTTTGACCAACTGCAAGGTTCAAGTTTTTACTCTAAGATCGATCTTCGATCTGGATACCATCAGTTAAGGATACAAGAGGAGAGTATCCCGAAGACAGCCTTCAGAACTCGATATGGACACTACGAGTTTCTAGTCATGCCGTTTGGATTGACAAACGCACCAGCAGTGTTCATGGATTTGATGAATAGAGTTTGCAAGCCGTACTTGGATAAGTTCGTGATTGTGTTTATCGATGATATTTTGATTTATTCAAAGACGAAGGCCGAGCATGAACAACATTTAAGAGCCATTTTGGAATTGCTAAAGAAGGAACAGCTGTATGCCAAGTTCTCTAAGTGCGAGTTTTGGCTACGAGAAGTCTAGTTTCTTGGACACGTGGTGAATGGAGATGGAATCCACGTGGATCCAACCAAGATCGAAGCGATTAAGAATTGGGAAACGCCAAAGACGCCAACCGAGATTCGACAATTCTTGGGTTTGGTTGGCTACTGTCGGAGATTCATTGAGGATTTTTTCAAAAATCGCTCAACCATTGACGCTCCTCACGCAGAAAGATAAGAAGTTTGATTGGGGAATCAAACAGGAAGAAGCGTTCCAGATATTGAAGGGTAAGCTTTGCAATGCGCCAATCTTAGCACTACCAGAAGGTACGGAAGATTTTGTGGTATACTGTGACGCTTCGCGTCAAGGATTGGGTTGTGTGTTGATGCAACGCCAAAAGGTTATTGCTTATGCGTCACGACAGCTGAAAGTGCATGAAAAGAACTATACCACACATGACCTGGAACTTGGCGCAGTGATTTTTGCTTTAAAGATCTGGGGACACTACCTTTATGGTACGAAGTGTACAATCTTCACAGATCACAAGAGTCTACAACATATATTCAACCAGAAGGAGTTGAATATGAGGCAAAGACGATGGGTAGAGTTGTTGAATGACTACGACTGCGAGATTAAGTATCATCCAGGGAAGGCGAATGTGGTCGCCGATGCCCTAAGTCGAAAGGAGATGATCAAGCCCATAAGGGTTAGGGCTTTGGAAATGATTATTCAGACCGATCTTTCCTTGCGCATTCGTGTCGCGCAGAAAGAAGCTCTCAAGGAAAGAAACCTTGAAGAAGAATATCTCCGTGGGATGGAGAAGCTGTTGGTACCAAACAGGGAAGGAACGTTATGTTTTGAGAAAAGGATTTGGGTTCCTTTGTTTGGAGGTTTAAGGAAGGTTATTTTCGATGAAGCTCACAAATCGCGGTACTCTATCCACCCTGGAGCGGATAAGATGTACTAGGACCTTAAGGATTATTATTGGTGGCCTAGGATGAAAGGCGACGTGGCTGTTTATGCGAGCAAGTGTTTAACATGCGCTAAGGTTAAAGCGGAATACCAGAAGCCTTCAGGACTTCTGCAACAACCGGAAATTCCCAAGTGGAAGTGGGAACAAATCTCCATGGATTTTGTTACGAAGTTGCCAAGAACGCCAAAAGGCCATGACACTATTTGGGTAATAGTGGATCGATTAACGAAGTCAGTGCACTTCTTACCTATCAGAGAGAAGGATAATACGAGCAAGCTAGCCGAAATTTACATGAGAGAAATTGTTACACGCCATGGAGTACCTCTCTCGATCATCTCTGATAGAGACGGAAGGTTCGTATCAAGGATTTGGCAATCCTTCCAAGAAGCTTTTGGCTCGCAATTGAATATGAGCACCGCGTTTCACCCGCAGACCGACGGGCAAAGCGAACGGACGATACAGACTTTGGAAGACATGCTGAGAGCGTGTGTTATGGATTTGGGCGATAGCGGGGATAAGCATTTGCCTTTGGTCGAATTTTCCTACAACAACAGCTACCACACCAGTATTGGTGCCGCGCCATTCAAAGCTTTATATGGCCGCAAGTGCAGGTCACCGCTTTGTTGGTCTGACGCAGGTGATAGACAGTTGGTTGGTCCTGATGTGGTCCAGGAAACCACTGATAAGATTGCACAGATCCGAGATCGCATCAGTGCGGCTCGTGAACGTCAGAAAGCTTACGCGGATCGAAAAAGGAAACCTCTGGAGTTTGAGATAGGAGATATGGTTTTGTTGAAGGTATCACCCTGGAAGGGTGTGGCACGCTTCGGGAAGCGTGGGAAGTTGAATCCGCGGTATATTGGCTCGTTCAGAATTCTGGAAAGAATTGGGTCCGTAGCATACAAGTTGGATCTACCTGCCGAACTGAATGGTGTTCACGATACGTTTCATGTATCCAATCTGAGGAAAAGTCCAACACAAGATACCGTTGTCATTCCTACCGATGAAATTCATGTTGACGACACGCTCCACTTTGTTGAAGAACCAGTTGAGGTTACGGATTGGAAAGTGAACAAGACCCGCCAGAGCAGTGTCAAGCTCGTCAAGGTTCGTTGGAATGCCAGACATGGTCCTGAATACACCTGGGAACGTGAGGACCGGATGAAAGAGAAATACCCCCACTTATTTCCTAAGAACCCTGCTTCTACAAGCAGAACTTAAAATTTCAGGACGAAATTTTTCTAACGGGGGGAGAATGTGACAACCCTCACTAAACCAGGTATCCGTACGACTTAATTAATGACTAATTACTGCTTAATTACTGTGCTTACTTGAAATTGCTGATGAACTGCTACTTGATTTCTGATACTTGTACATACCTGCATCATACTTTAATTACCGTCACTACATTATTTACATGCTGAACCTTAGTGACAAACATGATGCACAAAAGCACAATAGCACTATGAACGGATAACCTACTGAACATGCTGATAAGCCAGCACCAGGCAGATACTGCCTCTAAGGCCTGTATGAGCCAGAAATATTTCACTACACCCATAGTGAGTGTAGGGATACAAGGGTTGTAGAACTGCGTCTCTAGGGATAAGTTATAATGACTGGATGTGCCTAAAACATAAACTAAGCACAAAACTCAGCACTTTAATCAACAATTCAGCTTTTAGCTCACTAATAAAGTGCCAAAACATGAGAAAAATATTACTAGACACTTTCCAAAGTGTCGGGAATAAGTTGTGTCACTAAAAAGGGTATTAACGACACTTAAAAGTTTTGCTAAGCACTTTAACGGATTACTATCCAACCGAACAACCGGACTTTACCCGGAACATGAAAATATTGCCATAAACATTTTTCATCTTTTTCTGATCCAGTTAGGGTCCCTGAATATCCTAACACCCGCCATAAAGCACAACGCACAACTAACCGGGTTAACCCCTAACTTAACTAACTTATCTAACTATTAATCTAACTATTTTGGTTGGAAAGGAACTAGACCCCCCCCCCCTCACTAAACCGTCCCCAACTAGAGGGGACACACTTTGTACCATTTGATTATTTTAATCTTGGATGTTTAGTATCTAGAAGGCATAAAATCCATGGGATAATGAACTTTAATGTTGTCTATAAGTTCACACTTGAGCACATCATAATCTTTCACTTAACATCTCACACAAACACACACCTCTCTCCCTCTCAAAGGCTTCGGCCGAACACCCCCTAGATCCATCCATCATATTTCGATTTCCTTCATCACATTCTAACATCACATAAGCATCAAGGATCCCGTATAAGAAGTCTTGGTACACTCGGAGCTTGAAGGACCTCATTCTCTTGCTTTTATCCACCCTATTTGCGCTTAGATTCTTCCCTAGCCTCAAGCTAGTGGTATGTTACTTAAATCACCTACTCGAACTACTTTAAAGTGGTTAATACGATGTGTAATGATTAAAACTCGAAATCTTACAAGATGATGCATTAAAGTCTACTAAAAACACAAATAATGATGGTTAAAAGCTCATATGATGTGTAAATGTTGTAGTAATTGATTTGTGTGGTTATTTGGACCCGATCTATGTTGTGGTAGCTCAGATCATCATTTAACCCGGTTTAGTCATGAACATAGATCATGACATAAGGTTGTTTTGAATGAAACAAGGGTTAAAGGGTGAAACTCTACCACACACGAATCATGAACTTGTGTAAAAGCGTTTTTACTTGTAAAATAGTGTTTAAAACTAGTAGATCTACGGATCTACAAGTGGTATTTTCAAAGGACCAAGTGTCAAGGAAATTATGTTTTCTAAAGACGGATCTTACGTTAACTAGAATGATTTTTAGAACACACAAGTATGTAAACACTTGTGTAGCACAAAGTCTCGGCAAAATAACAATTTTTGTAAAAGATGACGAGAAGTTGTGAAGACAGAATTTCCTTAAAAGCAAGGTTTTTACGAAACCGGACTAATTTATATAAAGATCCGCTAAAAGTAATGAGATTTACTTCGTATTTTTGAGTAAATCACAAGTTCATGAAATCTTTGCAATTTACATATTTATTAACTAGTTTGTTGTGTTGAGTATTGTTTTAATCGAATAAAGAAATAGTTGATTTGATTTATAAAAAGAAAATGATACGCTTGAAAGCGTGGCCACCTCCAGTTACAGAGGAAACTCTGGCGAAATTTTTCCAAAAACCTAACACTTAGAATTATTTTCACTATAAGTGTTAGAAATACTTTTCGACATGTTTTCAAAATATAAGTTTCGCCACGACTTTATTTACAAATATCGGAGGTGGGATTTTCACAAAATTAAACGTGATAAATATATATTTAGTAAATATATTTTTCACAACGTCACTTGTCAATTATTTTGTGAAGTGTATAAATATTATTTTTAAGGTAAAAATAATATTATCGAACGTTAACGAATCCAAAATAATACGAACGCTTTCACGATAAATATATAAGTTACACCGGTAATTATTACCACTCGATTGTTAAAACGTAACTTACGCAATTTAAAGAAATAATTATGAACACGTATTTTTTGACAAAGTATTATTTTGGGAAAATTATGTGAAATAAAAATATAATATTTTTGAGAAAAATAATTATATTTTGGAGTTAGGAAAAATATATATTAAGTGAGACTTAATAATATATTTCAAAGATATACGAACGCACATGTATTAAATCCCCCATCCTTGGGAAGGAAAATAACTACCAAGTATATACAGAAAGTAAACACGAAATAGTTGTCTAACTATTTCCCAAAAACTTAATCCATAAAGTTAAGGCACGGCCGTCCGTCTAATAGAGTTAGCACATGTAGGTCGTTGCACAGCTGCTTGACTTGGAGTATTACTTGGTAGAGACGCACCGCTGTGAGTTCATGTCCCCATTTTCTCTTAACTGTTTTCAGTTTTCTAAACTTCGGGGGTGAAATACATGTTACTATGATTACAAGTACTTTTTACATGGTATGGTTAGCGTAAGGAGGGTTATTACCTAGATCATGTGAATGGGTAGGCTATTTTCGTAAGACCATTAATCCTTGTATAAGGACCGAGAGGCATGAGTGATAGATCTATCGGGTGTTGTGAGCCCCACGCATGAGCCAGCGTGTGGCTGCATGTGGTGACTATGTCGTTCCACCGGAAGGACCGGTATGAAATTCGCGTTACCGGTTTGAGTGCTTCCTAGGCCATTTCACTTATTAATGTATTAGCTACACATTAATTGATCTCTTTTTCCTTACTGCTATATACCAGGAATTTTCATACATACAGACATTTTACAAAGGTTTTACTTACTCACTACACATGAACTCGCTCAACATTATTGTTGATTTTTCAACTTACATGTATTTCAGGGAATTAAAGGATCTGGCACGGTATGGCACGTTTTCCCGCTGCACTAGTACGAGGTCATCCGGGTTTAGGGAATGTGACTCTTTCCTAGACAAGTCACAGTCCTTAAACTGTGTTTATGTTTATGTTTACTGAACAATGTTTATGTCGTTAGGGTGTGTTTCCGTTGATACAATGTTACTGTATTTGGTTTTAAAACTTAAATGAATGGATGATCTTGCATGGTTTTTATTCATATAGCTTTGTTATGGTTAAGCTATGGTATTAAGAAGTCACACCAAATTAACCACGCTTCCGCAAAGCCAGGGTGTGACACTCATCTCGGACTCTCAGCTGATGATAACCAGATCTCAGATCAATCTTAGAGTAGAAGCTCGACCCTTGCAACTGGTCGAACAGGTCGTCTATACGGGGAAGTGGATAACAATTCTTCACAGTCACCTTGTTGAGTTCACGATAGTCTATGCACATTCGGAAGGTACCGTCTTTCTTCTTCACAAACAAAACTGGTGCTCCCCAGGGCGAAGAGCTAGGACGAATGAAACCCTTGTCCAAAAGTTCTTGTAGTTGCGTGAACAGTTCTTCTAACTCTGATGGGGCTAAACGATATGGTGCACGAGCTATAAGCGCTGCTCCAGGAGCTAGCTTGATTTAAAACTCGATCTGACGATGAGGCGGAAGACCAAGTAATTCCTCAGGGAATACCTCAGGAAAGTCGCGTACAATCGGGATATCTTCTATCTTTTTTTCCTTCGTTGAGGTGTCAGTAACGAGAGCTAGAATAGCAGTGTGGCCCTTTCGCAAACACTTCTGGGCCTTAAGGAAAGAGATGATGCTCACAACAGCACCACTCTTGTCGCCATGAATAATAAGAGATTCTTCACCAGAACGAGGAATGCGGACGATTTTCTCCTTGCAAAGAATCTCTGCTTGATGATGGGATAACCAATCCATCCCAATGACGACGTCGAAGCTACCAAGAACGATGGGGATGAGGTCGATAGAGAAGGTCTGGCTAGCTAAAACGAGATTACAACCCTCAACTATGTGCATGGTGTTTAAGGGGATTGGGGTACGCTTAAGCATCTGACTAATGTTTAAGGACACATAACTAGTATCGGTACCCGAATCGAACAAAACAGAAACAAAGAAGTCATCCAGTAGGAACTTACCCATCACAACGTTGGGATCATTCCTTGCATCACCCTGACCAATCACGAAAGCACGTCCTCTGGCACCATTGTCATCGTTGTTACCCCCATTGTTGTTCCGATTTCCCTGGTTGTTGTTGTTGTTCTGATTCTGGTTCAGCTGGGAACAGTCTCTTTTGAAATGGCCTTCAACACCAGACTGAAAGCATCCCTTGTTGTTACCTTGTTGTGGCTGCTGCTGACGCTGATTCTGTGGAGGCTGCTGCTGCTGCTGTCGCCTCTGATTAGAAGGGTACAGACTCCTACAATCTTTTGCCGCATGGCCTGGTTTGTTACATCTTTGATAGTTGCCCTTGATACATGGCCCACTATGGTGCAAGTTACATCGATTGCACTTAGGGTGGCTTCCCCTGTACCCACCCTGACCTTGATTACTAGAGGATTGTTGACTAGGGCTCTTGTAGTCGTCAGTCCTTAGCTACTGAGACTGAGACTGAACAGAAGTTGAACCTTTACTTGAGTTTCCATCCCACTTGCGCTTGTTGTCACTAGGAGCATCAGAAGTAGTGGTAGCACTAATACGCTTTGGCAGCCTGTTCTGCTCAACTGCCTAATCAGTGAGACGGTGGGAAAGTCGTATGACCTGCCGAATCATGAGAAGGTTAGTAGAAGTCACCATACTCTGAATCTCTGGCACTAAACCCTTGATGTATAGTTCGATACGCTTGCAGGGAGGATCCACCATGGTAGGAAACAAAACAGCCAGTTCATTCGATCTCTTGGTATATGCCTCGATTTCAGACCCCGTTATTTTCAAATTGTAAAACTCCACTTCCAGTTTATGAATGTCATCACGATGACAATACTCCTCCTTGATCAGATCCTTAAAGTCATTCCATGGGGTGGCATTAGCAGCTGCCAACCCTAGCATTTGCACTTGTGCGTTCCACTAGGTGAGCGCGCCACCTTCAAGAGTTCCCGTAGCAAACTTCACCCTACTAGCAACAAGGCATTCACACATTTCGAAGACAGATTCGATCTTCTCGAACCAGTAGAGGAGACCTACAGCTCCTTCTGTACCACTGAAGGTACTAGGTCGACAGTCCATAAAGGTCTTGAACGTACACACGGGAGGCTGAGCATGCTGACCGGCCGCACGAGAGAGAAAAGATAAGGTTATGCACGAGAGTTGATTCGCGAGGGTAGGATCTAAACATCCTAGGATAGGTCGAAATGGCAGGTTATACCTCCTGCTGGAACTGCTGCGAGTGCCTCAGCAACTCGTTCGTTGATTAGAGCCGTCAGCTGGGCTTGAGTCAAGTTGAGTTGTCCACTCATGATCTTCACACTGAAGTAAACACAAGTGAGAAAAAGGTGTCGCGAAAGTGCGAAAGTATGGGATGACAGAAGAGAGCAAGCACACAAGGTTCAAGCAATAATTGTTACGCTAACTAAGCATACGATGATCAATGCACTACTTAAACTAACAGGCAGGTAATATAAACACAAACCATATTACCTATAGTGTTGGGTCTTGCACGTGGAGTGAAGTGTCATTGAGGATCGCTGAGCATTGTACAGGTTATAGTCTGGTTTTGTCAAAAAGCTTTTCCCTTTTTAAAACCAAGTTCACTATAACCAATGGCTCTGATACCAATCTGTCACAACCCCCAAAATCCACAAGCGGAGTATTACCGCAGGAGGCGTGACATGACCAGGATTAAGCCACCAATCATATTGAACAATGTATTAGAGTAAATATAAAACCAACCACAATATAATTGGTGTCCAAAACAAATTAACAAAGTTCAAGTTATCAGCAGAAGCATAAAGTTTAAAACCAAAACATAAATTTAAAAGTTCAAATGTTTAACATGGAACTCAACAGTCCATGTCCCACAACGACCTCTCCTTCCTGTGCAAGCTCCATCTAAGCACCTGACGACCTGCAAGGCATATAGTAACGAATCAACAACAAAGTTGAGCGAGTTCACAGTTGGGTGTTCGTTTTAAGTTGTTTCAAAAACATAAGTTTCCTTTAGTTGGCTTACTTGCCGTGGGGGTTACCCCATAGTTGAAAAACATGATTAACCATTCCTTTTACTCTGGCTCCCAGCCGTGGGGGCTACCCCATGAATATCCCACTAGACCCGTTACCATATCGACTACTGACTGAGAAAGTTGGGTGCCGTAAGTCAATGTCTATCATCATTGACGTGCCCAGATCCATTAGTCCACTCCCGTCCTCTGCGGCACGGTGTGAGGCTAGTCAAACATAATAGCGCTATTTAACTAATTACCCGTTCGCCATTGCCCCGGCGATTAAGTCGATATAAAAATGAGGGACTTCATGATAGAGTTTTTGGTCTAGTAACAATGTTGTCACCCTTCAATAAAGAGGGTGGAGGTACGTGTCCCATATAAGGAGATCACGCAGGTTCCAATGTTGTCACCCTTCAATTAAGAGGGTGGAGGTACGTATTCTAACCAAAGAGAATACGCAGGTTTCCTTTCAATCCTATACCCATTCCCAACCACCCGGAATCCCATGCCTTGTAGAAAGTGTGAACTCACCTTAGGTCAGCTCGGTAGATACACAAAAAGGTCACTTGAGCTATATGTGGTCAACCACGTCCTAACATGGTTACCATACAAGCCAGGTCTAGGTTCAAGTAGTAGACGTAAGTTTACACGTAGGCTAACAAGTTACGAACACACATAATAATCATGGCAAACACGTAGAATCAAGTTAACAGTCAATCACACATAAGGCCCAACTTGTGCGACAACTTGTGTGACTCAGATGATTGGGCTCGCACAAGTTCAACGACCCAATCATCTTGTGTGGTTCAATAATTGAAGCCCATTAAACCTTCGGCCCAACCTGTTGTGCGTCCAGCACAACCTTGTGCGACTCACAACGAGTTGTGCAATTGAAAACAAGCCCGGCCCAATAATAAATGACATCCATACCCCATACGGCCCAACATATATACAGATAATCAACTTGTGCGGTCCATTTAATCTTGCGCGACCCGAATTAACTTGTATGATTACTAATGGCTTGTGCCACTGGAACCTACTTGTGCGACTGAGTTTTGGGCTTTAAGGCCCAACAACATAATAGGGTTCAAACAGCTGTGTGTGGCCCAAGACTTGTGCGATCGGCACTGCCTTGTGCGATCCACATGTCTTGTGCGATCATGCAAATTCTAAGTTGTACACTGTGCTTAAACAGTTGCACCAAATCTTGTGCGACTGTATTGTGCGACCGGGGCTTGTGCGATTAGTATTAGATTTCCATAAAATATGGAAATCAGTTACACTTCCCATTTACCCAATCCATTCTAACAATTTCCAACTTTGCAACAGTTTAATCAAACCAACAGATTTACCAATTAATTTGTATGAACCCTGATCAATCATATCACAACTCATCATCATCACATCGAATCAAATAGCATGATTAACATCAAGATCCTTAATAACTCAAGCCAGATCTTATAATCCATCTGAATCCAAACACATACAGCCGATTAACATATGTTCGGTTCAATACATATGTGAGCCGATTAGCATATTAACACACCTTGTTTCATCAATAATCAAATTAACATTCTAGCTAGTCGTTTGTACCAAATCTCATGAACACATAACATCAATGATTCTATTAGAAAGAATCCTAACTATTATACGAGATCATAACAATCACAATCACAATCACAATGTCAATTAACATGCAATCTTAGCAATCGAAACATCTTGAACTATACAAACAATAGTGAAACACTAACCGGTTTGAGGGAAGAACAAGATCGATCCGAACAGGAAAGCTTCGAGGAAGAATGTGGCTGTCATCGAGTTCGAGAGAGAGAGGGAGAGAGATTTAGGGTTTGCTAAACTTTGTGTATTTTGGTAAAGTGTAGGATTTATACTAACACCCTTAGGGTTATACGAAGTAGAAAGTGGGTCGAACCCATCATGGGCTGCCCTTGGGTTCGAATACAAGGAGTGTGGACCGAGTATGGTGTGGAACAAAAGCCCAAAGGCTTGTGCGATTGGATTAGTGTTGTGTGATCAAGATTATTATACACATAACACAATTTCACATAACATATAACATTTAATCATTCATTAAAATCCAACATATCAATTAATCTCATAGAGTTCATACAAGTTGCATTAAGCACAAAGATAGGTTCTGAAATACGAGTTGTCACATCATCACGTGGATAGTTAAGCTGCTCCCATCGATCGTGATGCAATGTAATCACGTTAACGACAACATCGCGTGAGTAACTTAAGCGGTCCCCATCGATCGTCGTGATGCGTCGCAACGCTAACGCAAAATGCTTATGCTATGACCTATTATATATAATAATAATAATAATAATAATAATAATAATAATAATAATAATAATAATAATAGTGGAATTGTTGGAACTATCAAAATGCGCACTCGCATGCATGCGCAACCCAATCTATCGCACTTAATACGACGCTACTTATCGCTAAAACGCTTAATGTGTCCACAATGTTTAACGCAACAAAACACGTCTAACGAAACGAAAGTCGGAAAACCAACCCGCATAAGCCTTCCGATCGAATGACCCTTCGATCGAATGGCCATCCGTCTAGATGACCATCCGATCGGATGGCCATCTGACCGAACTGCCATCCAACCCAGTTAACTCTCGCCGCCTTCTCACCTCTCACACTATAAATACCCCTCCTATCACTTCATTGTTCGTTGATGTGACATCCCCCTCCGACCAGCTCGCTCCCAAGCACTTTCCTCTCGATTTCTCGCGATTCTCGTAAGTTCTCACCCTAAATCTCGTACTTTCAACATCATTACACACTTTCTCATCATCTTTTCCAACAAATCTCACTTTTTCACCGTGAAATCCTCTAATTCGGGCTGTTCTATGGTGACGTCATCATGGAGTTCCTACGAACATTGAAGTGTGACCTCCTCTCCTCAAGAACAGTTCAGATCTAATGGATTTCTACACGTTTAAATGCTGATTTCATCATAATCCAAACATTTTCAAACTGCTTCAAACTTTTCTTCAACCTTCATCACTTTTTCACTCGAACCCGATTGAATCTAGACTCGTTTGGACTCTCTACTCATTCTCTAGTGGAGAACCCACCTTAGAATGGATTTCTATCGGAGAGACGGCCGATTCACGAGTTGAACATGGAACTCCATCAAGAAAAGACAAGTCTAATCAAACGGGGTGATTCCCGTCCGACCGAACGAGTTGGACTTGATGTGATTCCCGTTGTTTGACACGTCGTCATACCGTCTCCGTTAAACCACAAACTTTTCAACTTAATGGTTTTTACAAAATTATCAAACAAACAGTTGCTCGGACGAATAGCCATCCGACCGGACGACCGTCCGATCGAATGACCATTCGACCAGGTGACTTGTGAACTCAACACTTAACCAATTTTGCAAAGTTTCAAGGAAATTCACACTCCACTCGAATAGTCATCCGAACAGATGACCATCCGATCGAATGACCATCCGATTGGGAGACTATTTCTTTGCAACTTCAACCTATCAATCGAATTGCCATCCGATCGAATGGCCATCTGTCCGGATGACCATCTGATCGAATGATTTTGCTTATACTGCAACGAAAACTTCAAAAGTTCAACATTTCACAAGCACACATTCCCAATCGAACGACCATCCGTCTGGATGAGTCATCCGATCGAACCACCATTCGATCCAACATCACACTCGATGCGCTGTTACTCGCTGTCCAATGCTATCCTTCTGTGATCAGGCTAACTCAGACGCGCTCTCAATCAATCCAGTCAAGTTGTGTTTACTTGTTAAACACCTACTGTGAGTACACTTGACCCTCTTTCTAAACGCTTTAAACACACTTTGGGGTGTAACATACGTTCATAATCAAAACACACTTACCAAAAGTATTATCACATGCGAATTACTAACGTACATATTTACACGTGATACTTGAGACATATGTGCTAGGACTTTTACTCGCGACGTCCCACCTTAGCTAGCATCGAGTGACTTAGCTGGTAGTATTTGTTTTGTAGTGTATATGTTGTGTGTCTCGTTTATGTATGTGAACATTCGCAACGCTTGTTTTTATCTACTATGCTATTATATCAAACCTGTATACTCGCCGGTAAATTTTTGTACTGACATTATTTTAACGTATGTTGCAGGTTAATCGCAATCTATCTCAAAATCAAGCTAGGAAGTCTAGAAACACACAATAAATCTAGGTTGTCGGATTTGTATTGTTTGAGAGAACATGAAATCTGTATGACTGTTTACTGATTATATTGTTTATTAGTATGGGATAATGAACGCATTAAATATTGTAGCTAAATAGTTGTTATGGATTCTCTTGAGCAATCTGATTCGCCTAGTGTCGCGCCCCGATGATTCCGCCATCGGTTGGGATGTGACAATGAGGTTTCTGTGCAGACGACACCGTCGCGTCGCGCGACTAGGCCCTAGAGGAGCTGTCGCGGCGCGCGACCCCTTCCGGGTTTAGCCAAAAGTTCCTAAACTTTGACATATTTAGCCCCTCTACCTTATAACTTGATATATCTATTATTTTTGGCATTTATGACCCTTCAAGTTAGATTTTAGGTATTCATGGAAATATAATAAACACCGTTAAGCTTCAGGTTCGTTAAAAGATCACCTGAATACACTAGTTTCTCTTGTTGACACTTTTAACCCTTCTAACGCACAAACTTGTGCGTATTATTGTTTAACGACATTAAAGCGCTGAACGACCAATAATAGATATTCCCAAGAGTGGAATTGAACATCATGAAGCTCTTGGTTCATTAGAAGGTCACTCAGAGGTAAAAATTAACATGTTGATGCTTTTAACCCTTCGATGCACAAACATTTGAATTATATTGCAAATGGTTTCGTTTATCCAACAAGTGGCTTATTTGAAAGAATACGAACACCGTATAAGGTCACTCAGAGGCTTAGTTTAAGCATGTTGACACTTTGGGTCCTTGCATATTCAAAGTTTTCATTGTTTGGCAATAATAGACCCTCCTAGTCAACGTTCGGCATAATTAGGATTAGGGACACGTGTCAACACATAATTGGACTCGATTTTACGAGGTGTTACAACTACTGTTAGGATTGAACCCTACCAGAGGAACAGATAATGAAAGCCAAAACCGGATCATAACAGTGGACTCATAATAAACAGCTGCTTACACTTGGTTTTCCCCTTGACAGTGGTATTCTAACAGTTGATGGATCTTAAGTACTGCTCACTATAACAACTGATGAACCAAACACTGATGAGACTCTAAAGACTGCTGAAGACAAACAATGTTGCTCTATCTATTGCTGTTTCCTAAGTACTGCTGAAGACACAAGTACTGCCCATTCAAAGACTGATCACCTTTGAAAAAAGCACTGAAGCTCAACATCAGTGCTCAGGCTACAATAGTGGAACAGTTGTTATCTCTTGTTTTGTATTGTACTTATAATCAGATGTTGCACATCAGTAGTTTGTTTAGAACAGTGTTTATAGGTTGTTAGTTTGTTAGATGTCACTATCATGGTGACGTCAGCTGAGATGCTTCAGTGGTTTGGTTTGCCTATAAATGGAGCAGTACCCTATACTGTTACATTTGATTGACTGAGTGGACTCTTCTTCTTCAGTCCAATCCTTTCATCTTGTGCAACCAACCTTGGGGTATCAGGCTGAGGGGGAGCTTAGTTCTGTAAACATGTTGTAATCATTTGCTTTGTATCTCAATCATTCAACTTAATGAAAAGCATTTGTTTACTAAACTAATTTCTCTTCTGATTGTGTCACAAAGTTTGTTTCTCATTTCCGCTGCACTTAATCTCATTTTATATTCATTGTTCTGTCAAAATTATACAAACGAACACAATCATGACAGCCTCCGATCCTAACAATTGGTATCAGAGCAATGACAGTCAAATTCGATCTAACAATCAATTTGACATAACAGTTTAGCTCAAAATTCATTGATACTAAGGATGTTTGTATTTAGTTGGAAAACAGAGCAATGAGAAATCATGTTCAAAATGATGAATCAGATACTCTGTAAAACAACCAAGATGTCATAAAATTCACAAATCTCAAACAACTAGTGATATCATGCACAAATCACTCATAGTCCCCAGATCTGGAAACTTATCTGGTAACTATGATATGTTTATCTTCATTCAAAATTGATTTCAACTGTTGTTATGAATTTGTGATGATTTCATCATGTTTTATGCTAAAGTATGAACCTCAGATTAACAAAACCTATGTTCATAATAAACATTAGTGTTTTGCTAACTTAGAAAGAGGGAAATAAAGCTTTAGTCATGAAATCTTATGTGTTAAAAAGCAGGTTGAAAATCCTCAGAAGGACCAAATCAACTCTGTCAAAACGCATGAAGAAAATCTGGGGTCAAAACAGTTCAAATCATATGTAATGTGAGAATTGGTAACAAAACATGTAAAAATGTGGCCAGATCTCTCAAAACATTGCTGAAAATGATTTTGGATTGAGGATTCTTTCATAAAAACCTCCCAGTAAGTAATTTATTACTTATGAATGGGAAGGGTAAAAAGGGAAGAAGAAAATGAACAAAACTCAAAAGTATGTTTATCTCAAAGCTCTTGAAGCCAAAAGAAAAAGAGTATAAGCATAAAACACTTATGAGGTCAAAGTTGGGTAAACAGTGGTCATCATGCAACTGTGTGCTTTCATCAAATACAAGAATCGTTCAGGTAACAATAGCATCTCCAGTGATTGACCTTAAAAGAAGTATTTACAATCAATTATCAAGAAAATGACCCTAAACAATGGTCAAAATAACTTGAGAATGATATGATCATATTCTTACTTGAAAAGCTGTCAGATCCTTTTGATGTTATTTTCAAAACATCCTTTAACTATTTCTTAAGGTGTTTTTCTCAAATAAAACCGAATATATTACTTCATTTTTTCTGAATAATATATTTTGGACTTTTACTCATTTTTTATAGTGAAAGTTTTCTCACTGGTCAGGATATAATTTCCTTATTTTTGTGTGAAATTACTATCCCTAAATCTGATCAAAAGGAAATGGGACACATGTCAAAGTCATGTTAAGCTCAAGTTTGTTTGTCACAGATCATAAATTGATTGAAAATTGATTTTGATCTACTGAGATACTCATGTTCTAAATCAAATAATTAGACAAAAATTGAGTAGCCTTAGTAGAAAAGTCTTCATCACCTGGGATGCTGAACCACTGTCAGGAATAATGAACATGTGGAAAAGCCTTGAACAAAGATTTCTGAGATAACCGCTGGCAATTTAAACTTGAGAATTTACATCCAAAACGTAAATTGTTGAGTATAGCATTTCTGAAGGTAAACAGATGTTGGACATGATATTGTGTTTACACAAGGAAAAATCAATAGCCACTTCTGATCAAGCAGATGCTAAAATTATTTAAAAGTCAAAACACTGCTGCACAAACAGTTGTTATACTAATGACCCTCATTATTGCTTTATACCACTGTTGTACCTTAAATGTTGTTGTGCCTCAACATCTGCTCTCTAATATATGTCCACTGCTAAAAGTCAACCCATGTTCTCATTTTCCTTTAATAAGCACTGATGTTCATAATCATTGTACTATCCACTGATATACTATCCACTGATAGTAAAAATCATCCACTGCCTCATTTTGTTACCGTTGTAACTACTGATGGTTGATCCATCAGTGGCTGTCAAAACAACTGTCCTCCATTATTTACTCTTTCATCAGGTGTTGACACGTGGTCAGCTTTTTAGTCGTCAGATCGTTATAATCGCTGCCACATCAGCATTCATTTTTTCCCTAAAATAAAACCCTGATTAAACCCAAACAGGGGCTCACACTGTCGAATTGAATTCCAAAAAATTCTCTTCTCAAAGCAGTTTCCCACTCTTCTTCACAAAAACTTTCTTCGATCTTCTTCATCAAAAAATGACGAAATCAAAATCGAAGTCAAAATCAAAATCATCTTCTTCCTCCACCCCAACAGATGCCACTCAAATGGCCGCCGAAACCACAGAAATCCGTTACAAAGCCCCTCACAATTGTGTGGGTATACTCACAAAACCCACAACTGACAACACCTTCGACTCCATCATTGATACCTTATCTGCATCAAAGTATAAAACTTTGTTAATAGCAGACGCTCCCATTTATCTTCAAAACCAGAGAGAGTTCTGGAAAAATGCCACCCTTGAAAAACAAGGAGACATCGTCACAGCCATCAACTCCTCGATACAGGGTAAGAAGATTCAAATCGCTCCACAATCTATTTCTGAAGTCTTCAAACTCGATGACTTGAAAGGTAAAACCTCATTTTCTAAAACTGAGTTGAAAAAGGATTTCATGAACAGGGGCTATGGAGAGCAACCAAAAAGGGATACCTTACAAAAGGGTTATTTCCCTTCTGCACCTAGATTTTTGTTTCACACTCTATTGATGTGTGTTTCTAATAAAACAACATCTTTTAATGAAATACCATCAAAAATTCAATGCCTGGGGTATGCCATTTTAAACAATGAAAATTTTAACTATTCCCAGGAAATATTTGATGATTTGGTGAAAAACGTTGATAATAAAGCATTTCTGCTCTTTCCAAGATTTTTAAGCTACTTTTTTGAACAAAAATTTGTAAAGGAAGATGCAGAATTGCCCAAACAAGGTGCTTCTTTTAAAATAAACTGTTTAACACCTAAAACATTCTTTTGAATGTTGGCACCAATAAAAACAAAAGCAGAGGTGCCTGAGCAGAATTTAGCAGATGAAACTGCTCCTCAGGTATCTGCTGCTGAGCCCACTGCTCCAGATGATCAAAGCAGCACACCCACTGTTTTGAAACCCACACCTGCCACCACTAAAAAGACCAAAAAGAAAATATCCAGAAAGCCCACCAAACCCAAACCAAAGGCACCTCTGGAAGATAAGATCCCAGAGTCAATGCCAGTGACAGCACAAAAGTCACCAATAACCACTGTTGCTACTTCCTCACAGCAGATGGAAGAAAGATCTCAACCCTTGCCTCAAACTCCTCCTGCATACTCCCAAAAGGATCAGGTTGTAAACACAGGGACCCCACAATATGAAGCTCTGGACCCACTCGGATCCATCTTCCACAGTCCTAATCCCAAGGACATGTCTCTTTCAACCCCTTCACCCTCACCATCCATATTACCACAATCCATGATACCCTTGTTGCATACAGTTGGTATTACTCAGACACAAACCAGTTCTTCTCAAACACCTATCACTGAGAATATACTCCCACAAGTGACTGGGTCTGATGTTGATATCTCTGTTATCCCAGCAACAACAGAGGAGGTTACACTGCAAGAATTACAAGTAATTCCTGTCAGTAGTTCAAGTGGAGCAGCCACTACAAATGTTGAACCCACTGGTTTGCATTTGGACAGTGGTTACATTCATAAGACTCCCTTGAAGGCAATTTCTTCGATAGCACCACTGAGAACCTGATGTGTGGTAAAATACACATATTTGCCCCGTGTAAAATGTATAATTATTGTATAGTTTTTATTTGTTTTATTTAGTTTTTAGTGTTATATTGTATTATTTTGTGTTGGACCAGGTTCTGGTGCCAATAGAGCAAAATAAAAGTAATAAGAAATAACCAGCCAGTTGGACAAAATAAGGCGCCAATGACTAGAGTAGAATTGCATCTATTTTCTGCGGATAACAAGACACATCAGAAGATATGCCATATTTTGAGCCATATATACGACAAAAGCAAGACAACAGCAAGTAGAGAAGGAGTGGGCCGCCAAAGTCATTATGTCCAGCAAGTTTATATTGAGTTTGACTTTGGGCCTTGTGAACAAATGTTTTATACATTGTGTTGATTATCTAAAAACCCAAAAGGCCATGAGATGGAAATTTAAGTCGACGTGAATTTTAGGGAGGTTGATTATTACATATATTCTATTCGAAACAAAGACATATATAGGGTTTGTTTGGTATGAGGTAATGGAATAGATGAGAGAATGGAATTGACGAGGTAATGGAATAGACAACGGAATGAAATGGATCATTCCATTCCATTGTGATGTTTGGTTACTCATATGTGAATAGAATGAATCATTACTTTGTACAATTTGATAAACAAAAAAAGATGATGTAACGAAACACAACTGTATTAAAAACGACTAAAATATAATTGCCTCAATAATAATAATAATAATAATAATAATAATAATAATAATATATTAATGATAAAAAAATTAATAATAGATTTTTGATATATATAAATATTAGTATGAATATTAATAAATATAAATATAAATACAAATAAAAGTATAATAATAATAATAATATGAATAATAATAATAATAATAATAATAATAATAATAATAATAATAATAATAATAATAACAACAACAACAACATTTTTCTTTCCATTACTTGAAGGAATGGAAAAAAAACACCTACATAGCAAGGAATGAAAATTATTATATTTGTAAGGAGTTACATTCCTTTGGAATGCTCCATTCCATTACCACATGATAACCAAACATGTTTCTTTTCATTCCATTAGAATGATCCATTCCATTCCACCTTCCATTCCTTCGTACCAAACGCTACCATAGAGTTTGACGGCAGCAAGGATTTTTATTGTTGGGAGGTCGACAGAAGGGGGCAACGAACAGAAAAAAAAAGAGAGAGGCGATCAAGAGAAGAGGAAAGAAAAAAAAAAGCTAATTGGTTTGAGGGTTCAAGCCACGATCAAGATTCCAGTTCGGGTTTGCAAATAGTTTATATTCAGTTCTAATAACTTTGTGTTTTTTGAACTTGATTGCTATGGATTATTTATTATTTGAGACTTGTTTCTTTTTAGTGGTTATGATTATTGCCTAAACTTTTTAACTACCTAGGTTTTGATAAACTAGAGGATTGTAATGCGTTTGTGACATGTTTTCGGTTATTTGATGTGATTTACATAACTTTTCTTTGATATTGATCTTGATATTGCATGTTGGTATGTTTTGGTTATTTTATTAGTCAATAAATTCAGCAGTTTAGGCACGAAGAAATTCCCCCTAGACTTAGAATTTAATTTAATTCGGTTATCTTAGGATTTTTGGGTTAGGTATTGTGTTGAGAAATTGACCAAGTTGACTAATAATTAAAATCACTATATTAAAACTTGCATCCTCATCTTGTGGCTCGAAAGACGATTAGGGTAAGCTAGGTTATTAGCTAATTATTGATGGGTAGATTGGGTGATCGATAGCTCGGGCTCGTTTATTGCATCGTAATTAAGGTTTCCTAGGATTTCAATTATCAAAGTTGGGTTTGCTTTGCGATTTGAGGGTTTTGGGGGTAAGTTGCTTTCATTGCTTGATCTTCGTAGGATTTGGTATCTATAGCTCAAGCCGGTTCGTTCTAGCACTTCACATTTAGTCTTGCTTCTTCATTTGGGACATCTCTAGCGGGGGGTCAATTGAGGGAAATAGATATTTGACCGTTATCATTGTCACATTAGCATTGCATGATTCTAGGGATTCGACACCTAGGTAGCCTTTATCTCATATATATTTGATCACAATTTGCTCGCGTGTTTGCTTCGTTTGTTGGCTTTGTTTCATACGTCCTCTTATTTAATTTAGTTATTATTTGATTATTAAAAATCACTTCCAAATCAAACTTAAAAATTGACTTTTTATTCGACAAAGGTTCATTATCTAGAGTTTGCATATAGTGTCCACGGATTGATATCCGGTCTTGCCATCTACACTACACTGCGACCGGTGCACTTGCCGATTGTGTGTGGTTTAGGTTGTGATTCCATTTTTAAAACTTGTTCGAATTTAATATACACATTTTCACACATCAAGTTTTTGGCGCTGTTGCTGGGGACACTGGCACTTTAGAGAACGACCCGAGTCGTCTATCTAGTTGTTTACTTGCTTTTTTAGATTTCCATTGCCTTTAGGTGCCTTTTGCTTGCAATTTGTGCCTTTAGGGTTAGATTTGCTTTAGTATTTAGATTAGTAATCTTGCCATTGTATGCGCCATACTCGCTCACAGGGGCCACCTTCGTTTGTTGCTTCGTCTGAGCCCGAGCGATATTTCCACGAGCGCCTTCGCACCTCGAGATAGTCAGGTACACATTCCATCTTCTGCTTCCACTATGGGTGACAATGAGGCCCCAGTTAGGAGAGTCGTCGCAGACTACGCCCGGCCGAACGCGGCCAATGCTCGATCCAGCATTACCCGACCCGCTATCGGAGTTAATAGATGGCAGATTTCGCCTGAGATCATCACGATGGTTACGAACACCATCCAGTTCCATGGATTACCTTCGGAGGACCCCGAATGTCCATCTTTCTCGCTTTTTAGCTATCTGTGATACGTTTCAGGAGCAGGGCGTCAGCGAGGACGGCTGCAAGCTGCGTCTATTCCCATTCTCACTTGCTGATCGAGCCCATGCTTGGTTGGAATCCCTCCCTGCGGGATCCATCACCACTTGGGCTGGGATGAAAGACAAGTTCTTAGACAAGTACTTTCCTCCTTCCAAAACTGCTCGTCTGAGGAGCATGATTCAAGAGTTTCGCCAAAAGGAGAGAGAGTCTTTCTATGAGACATCGGAGCGATTCAAGGAGTTGTTACTCAAGTGTCCTCATCACGGATTCGAGGATTGGGCATTAGTTGAGAAGTTCTGCTATGGAGTAACGCCCGCTACGAGGAATATGCTGAACACCACTGCTGGTGGCAATCTGATGACCGCCAAAACACCAGAGGAGTGCATGGTGATGTGTGTAAAATGCAACATATAAATGACATCAATTAAGGCATAAAACTAACCCTTTTTAAGTACTAATGTTGGAAAAAGAGTGTTTTTGTCTTCCTTTTGTATTTTCAGGGTGAAATGAGCTCAAATTCACAAAAGAAGCAAAAAGACAGCTAATTCTAACAAAAATACAAGAAAAGGAATAAAAGTAGACTGCCCGAACCCTCAACGGCATCTTCCCAAGCAAAGAAGAGAAAACAGAAGCCTGAACACGCCCCGTGCTCAGCCTATAGAAGCTTCTATTGCCCGCCACGGGGCCGTGTCCAGTGAGCACGGGGGCGTGGCGAAAGTACAGCAGGCGCATTAATTGTAATTGCGAATTACAATTAATGAAGAGAGAGAGTGTCAGACGGGCACGGGGGCGTGTCCAGCGGACACGGGGCCGTGCCCAGCCTTCTGTTCAGCCTATAAATAGGAGTGCTTGGTTTCATTCCAATCCATCCCTTGGCACACCACCTCTCTCACACTTCATCCACCACCCACCACCACCATAACACCATCATCCACCACCATCATCCATTGTCCATCGTAGAGTGTGTGAGTCGTCTCGGGATCCAAGATTGATAGTAAGAGTTCTTGACAATCAAGGCCATGTTTGCCTAAGTCTCTTACATCACTTGGTGAAGACAAGTGTTTAGTATAATACTTTTTATTTTTAATCTTTTGCACTTTTTATTTGGTTTTGTATTAATGACTTTAATAACTAGTTGCTTATGTTGAAGGTGATCTTTCCTTATCGTTTGTCCGTGGTGTCTTGGCATTATTTTACTGTCTATATAAAATAAAAGATTTTCATCATTGATATCTCCACGGTCTATATGGAGGTATGTTGGCTACCTGGTCGGGGGTTAAGGGAACAGTTTGGTAAGGGTCTTGCCCTTGTTCAGCGTTTAGAGGTCCTGCAAGGGACCTGGGTCAAATTTAGTAGGATCTCCTTCAATGCCCATAGGTATTGGATGGCGGGGATCCAAACTCTTTGACCCCCTCATAAGTTAACTACTATTAATACTATAACCCGGCTATTTAGGACTGTATCCCTGCTGACTCAGACTACTTAGCCGAGGGTAACGTCACCGCCAAAAGCGGGGCCTACCATAATTTGCATTAATAACTTAATTTATTATCTTCCAATAATCCAACCCTTTAGGATTGTATCCTTGCTGACTCAAACTACTGGGTTGAGGGTAACGTCGCCTTCAAAAGAGGGGCCTACTACAATAACTAAGATAATCTCTTAAACAAGTGCAAAAGTGCGAAAATAATCAAAGGTTATACTAATACACGAGTCGGAACCAAGTGATTCATCTTGTCTATCTGTTTTTATTTTATTTTTATTTTTCAGCATTTACTTAGTTTTTATTTTCTTAGTTTAAAAACATTTTTTCTAACTTTTTGATTTGATTAGACATTGAGGATAAACCGGTACTAAAAGCTCTTGTGTCCTTGGACGACCTCGGTATCTTACCAACACTATACTACGTCCACGATGGGTGCACTTGCCCATATGTGTGTTTAGTGTTAGTGAATATCGTGTTTTATAAATTTAAAACTTGGCTAAAGGTGTAAAAAGGGCTTAATTATATATCTAAATTATATTACACTACACACGCATCAAGTTTTTGGCGCCGTTGCCGGGGACACAAGGATTTAAAGAAAGATTAAAATCAACGGCCTAATCAGTTTTTCAAAACCTTTTCAAAACGCGCGCAAATTTTTCTGCATTTTAGCTTTGTTTGCATTTACAGTAGCCTGAACACGGGGCCGTGCTCGCTGAACACGCCCCCGTGCTGCATATTTTTAGTTAGATACCCAGATATAGAGTCTGAACACGGGGCCGTGCTCACTCAACACGCCCCCGTGTCCAACGTGACCAGTAACTTTAATTAAAACGCCCAGATACAGACCCTGACCACGGGGTCGTGTTCACCAAACACGGGGCCGTGTCCAGCTTTTGTTTCCGTCTTTATTTTATTTTCTGGTCCCGAGACTCAGTTGTGGTCTGCTGAGTGATTCTTATGAGTCAATACTCAGGAGGTTACAACTACACCTATGATGAGGATGATTATAGGAGTAATTATTGCGCTAATTGTCGTAACACACGCTCGGTTCAATATAATAACTCATATCAACCATCCAATTCATACAACCATTATGAGGAGCCCAGGTACGAGCCATCAACTTCATACACACCCTATGAAGACCAAAGGTATGAACCTCCTCCCTCATACTCATATTTTGATGAACCAAGGTATGAGCCTTCATACTCATACTTTGAAGATTCAAGATATGAGCCACCACCTTCATACTCTTATTATGAGGAACCATGGCGTGAACAACCCACCTCATATGAGTACTATAAAGAACAAAGTTTTGACCCTTATCCATCATATGCTTACAATGAAGAACAATGGTATGAACCATCTACTTCATATGAGTACTATGAGGAGCCAAGGATCGAACAACCGGATTCAAGCTTTGAGGATCCAAATTCGTTTTCTCTCACCGAAGTGACCAATAGGATATTAGAACACATTAAAACTATCGAACGTTACATGAAAGAATCTCGCGCAAGGGAAGAGGAATCCCGCGCAAGAGAAGAATTAAATTGTAATAATAACGTAGAGATAGTTCAAAATGTAAAAATGGAAGAACAAGAAAGTGAAAAACCGACACATGAGTTAAACAATGAAAAAGGTGAGTCCAATAACGTTAAATTACAAGAAGAGTCTAATTTTGAAGAAATTAATCTCTTGTCACCTACTTTCGAAAATCATTGTTTAGTAACCCCTCATGCCAAGTTTTTAAAAGAGTTAAACACTAGTGCTAAAATCAAAGAAATAGTGAGTGTTAAGTTAACTAATGATCAAACTTCGCTAATAAAAGAAGATCCTTTTGAAATTAACAAAATTACACCGGTTCCATGTTTCTTTCAAAATTCATTTATTAGTAATATCACCATTGATAAAGATCTTTGTGTTAACATAATGCCTAACTACATTTTTGAAAAATTAAGTATTAGTGACTTTACTCCACTTCAAATACCCATTTTTCTATCCGATCGAAAAGTGATAAAATCAATCGGTGTAGTTGAGGATGTTTTGGTTCAAACAAATCAAATGGTAATCCCAACCGACTTTGTCATCCTTGATGACGCTCCTCTAGTCTTGGGAAAACCTTTTGTACAAACTCATAAGGCTTTGAAAAACCGGAAATTCAACAATCTACCTCTTCAGTTACGGGCATTCAAAAGGAGCATAGATCTTGAGCGTTCAATGAAATATCCTTTTGGCAATAATGACCCCCTAATTGAAGATGAAGCTGAACCACCCGATACAACTAAAGAAGATGACCACTTTGTCGAAGAAGAGATCGCCATAGAACAAACCTTTAAGGTTCTTGATCTAGATGAGCCACAAAATAAGGTGTCTTCTAAAGACCCACCAATTGAGCTCAAAGAACTTCCTAAAGGTTTGGAATATGCTTTTCTAGACAAAGATGGTGGTTTACCTGTAATTATTTCTTCTAAATTAAGTAACATAGAAAAAGAGAAATTAGTTAATCTCCTTAAAAAACACAAAAACGCGATCGCTTGGAAGCTTGTAGATATTAAAGGAATAAGTCCTTCCATGTGCACGCACAAAATTTTAATGAATGATGACTACAAAACAGTAATTCAACCACAACGAAGAGTGAATCCTAATGTTCAAGAAGTGGTTAAAAATGAAGTCATCAAGCTGCTTGACGCCGGACTAATCTACCCTATCTCCGATAGTCCGTGGGTAAGTCCCGTCCAAGTAGCCCCAAAGAAAGGAGGTATGACGGTAATAACTAATGAGAAAAATGAATTAATACCAACAAGAACCGTCACAGGATGGAGAGTTTGTATAGATTATAGGCGATTAAATGAAGCGACAAGGAAAGACCACTTTCCTTTGCCTTTCATTGATCAAATGTTAGAACGACTATCCGGTCATAAATTTTATTGTTTCTTAGATGGTTTTTCAGGTTACTTTCAAATACCGATAGCACCAGAAGACCAAGAGAAAACAACTTTCACATGCCCCTACGGAACTTTCGCATATCGACGCATGCCATTCGGTCTATGTAATGCACCTGCAACATTCCAACGTTGTATGGTAGCCATTTTCCATGATATGATAGAAAAGACAATGGAAGTCTTCATGGACGACTTTTCCATCTTTGGAGACTCATATGACCAATGCCTCGATAATCTTCAACGAATGCTATCCCGATGTGAGGAAACTAACCTTGCCCTTAATTGGGAAAAATGCCATTTCATGGTAACAGAGGGAATAGTACTCGGTCACAAAATCTCAAGCGAAGGAATGGAAGTTGATCGAGCAAAAATAGAAACTATTTCTCGATTACCTCCACCATCCTCCGTAAGAGCAATCAGAAGTTTCTTAGGGCATGCCGGATTTTATAGAAGATTTATCAAGGACTTTTCAAAAATTTCAAGACCTCTAACAAAATTACTTGAAAAAGATGCACCTTTCATCTTTGACAAGGAATGCAATCAAGCATTTCTAACCCTAAAAGAAATGCTAGTCAATGCACCTATCATGATAGCGCCCGATTGGAAATTTCCTTTCGAAATCATGTGTGATGCAAGTGACTTTGCCGTTGGAGCAGTCTTGGGACAAAGAAAAGAAAAGCATTTCCACCCAATCTATTATGCTAATAAAACGCTCAATGATGCACAAGAAAATTATACAACTACAGAAAAAGAATTACTAGCAGTAGTGTTTGCCTTTGATAAATTCCGTTCTTACCTTGTTCTTTCTAAAACTGTAGTCTATACAGACCATGCAGCCATCAGGTACCTCTTCAAGAAACAAGATGCAAAACCCCGTTTGATCAGATGGATTCTACTCCTCCAAGAATTCGACATCGAAATCAAGGACAAAAGAGGAGCAGAAAACACTGCTGCAGATCATCTCTCACGCCTAGAAGACCCAGCTTTGGAAGCGACCAAGGACGAGCAAATCAATGAAAAATTTCCCACCGAGTCCTTGGAAATGATGGAGAGTAGACAAGAGCCATGGTATGCCGATTATGCTAATTATCTAGCTAGCGGTATAGTCACCAAAGGATGGCCGCATCATCAAAGAAAGAAATTCTTTGCTGATGTAAAGCATTACTTTTGGGAAGACCCTTATCTTTTCAAAATGTGTGCCGACCAGCTCATCCGAAGGTGTGTCCATGGTAATGAAGCACGAAGAATTCTCCGTCACTGTCATGAAGGTCCATACGGAGGACATCATGGTGCCGCGAGTACCGCACGAAAGGTATTTGATTCAGGGTTTTATTGGCCAACCATTTACAAGGATGCACAAAACCTTGTAAAGACATGTGATGCTTGCCAAAGATCAGGTAATATTTCTTCCAAAAACGAAATGCCTCAAAATGGCATTCTCGTTTGTGAAATCTTTGATGTGTGGGGACTCGATTTCATGGGACCTTTCCCACCGTCAAGAGGAAACAAATATATACTTGTGGCAGTCGATTATTTGTCTAAATGGGCGGAGGCTGAAGCTCTTCCAACAAATGATGGAAGAGTAGTGGTAAAATTTCTGAAAAAAATATTTTCTCGTTTCGGGACACCAAAAGCTTTGATAAGTGATAGAGGTACCCATTTTTGCAATCATCAACTCGAAAAAATATTAACAAGGTATGGGGTCTATCACCGGGTCTCAATAGCGTATCACCCTCAAACAAATGGGCAAGCCGAAGTGACTAATCGAGGTTTAAAACGAATACTTGAAAAAACCGTAGGACTAAATAAAAAGGAATGGGCCGACAAATTAGACGATGCTTTATGGGCCTTTCGAACTGCTTATAAAACCACTATAGGCACGACCCCATATAAGCTCGTCTATGGAAAAAGTTGTCACTTGCCAGTAGAAATAGCTCACAGAGCCTACTGGGCAATAAAAAATGTAAACTTAGACTTAGAAACTGCCGGTAAAAATCGATTTTGTCAAATGAATGAATTAGACGAACTAAGGAATTATGCATATTCTAACTCTGAAATTTATAAGGAAAGAATGAAAAATTTACATGATAAATATATTAAGTCTAATAAATTTCGGGTAGGAGATCAAGTTCTATTGTTTAATTCACGACTTCGATTATTTCCCGGTAAACTAAAATCTAGGTGGTCAGGACCTTTTTCCGTCACCCATGTTTTTCCTCACGGTGCTGTAGAAATTAAAGCTCGAAATGGGATACCATTTAAAGTCAATGGCCAACGGCTGAAACTCTACCGAGGATCCATTGAGGATGAGGAAGAGGAGATCTCGCTTCAAACGGTTAACGAATAAACTCAACATCATACCCGACATGTTACGAACAGGCAAGTGTACGTCAAAAACAACCGGTAAGTCTTCTAACCATTTTCGGAAAAAGGGGCATGCACACGAGCACAAAAAAAAACCCTTGCTCGGCACGGGGCCGTGTCGAGGCAACTGTCGGGATAAAACCCTCTTTTCATAACAGTTACCTCATTCCACACGCCCCGTATTGCCGAAAACGCTCTGGTTCCAGGCGATTTTCCGCAGATTTCCGACGTCACTACCACGTTTAACAACATCAAGGTATGATTCTATCATCTTTAGTAGTTAGATTAGTTACTTGCATGTAATTAAAACATCAAAAAATTGGGGAAAAATCTAGGGTTCTTCGTGTTCATCCGGATTGAACTTCAAATTTTTGATGCAATCTGTTAGTAGTAGTTTAGATTAGTGTAGTAGAAAGTAAATAAACATGTATTGTTGATAGATTCGTTCGATTTCCTACTAAAACCCCAAACCCTTGTTTTTGAACCGAAAAAGACGAAATCGGAAGGGTAAATGGTTTGTTTTGGGAAAAACGACACTTAGGGTTTCATTTTCGGGGGAAACCGCAACTATTGGGCTAAAAAATTTCAGGTTTTCGGAACCGGGACGAAAAATGAAGTTTTTGGGTTACAAACGCCTGGACACGGGGCCGTGTCCACTGAACACGGGGCCGTGTCCAGCCCACTGTTTGCAGTTTCTTTAAAAATCTCTTTGTTTCGTACTAACTTCTGGTGTATTCTTTCAGATGTCAAAGTTCACAAGGTTCAATGCAAGCGAACTCGATGCTAGGGCGCGATATGAAATACTCCAAACAAGACCCGAGGAGTACCCTAGGCGAGCATGTACGGACTTGTTAACCATGGTGAACCAACTAGATCGATTCAACAACATCGTGACAGGGCCACTAGCAGTTGCATTGAACACTCGGCTTCGGTCAGTGCATCAATGCACAATGGAGTTTTACAGTACTTTCGCTTTCAATTCAAGGTGTGACCCATTTGACAATGAAGGGGTCACATTTCGGTGTGGCGGGACAACATACTCAATCTCCATGGCACAGTTTGGATCTATAATAGGACTATACGGTGAAGAGGAATCGGGAAATGAGGAGAACACTGGGGGATTACGAGACTTGGATGAGACCGAACGTCAAGCCGCATGGGCTCAAATCGGTGAAGGAATCTACAACCCTAGCAGCACTAAGAGTACCAAACTGAGGGATCCGCTATACCGCTACATTCACAGGCTCCTCACCTACTCGCTGAACCAGCGTCACGACAGTAGTGGCATTGTGGGGTTAAAAGATTTGGTTGTCCTTCACTGCATCCACAACCAGAAGCCTCTCGATGTTCCATATCTCCTGTTGTGAAACATGCATCTCAATCGCCTTGCTCGAGCTCCAACACCTATCTTCTTTGGGGGATGGGTGTACCGTCTTTTCAAGCACTTCACGAACATTCCAAGGTCCTTTGAAAGAAGTCCGTGGTCGGGACGAGTTGACTACCACATTTGCCGAGCCATGAACTTGCTTTATGAGGCGGAAGACGGGACCGTGAGCTTCCAAAGAACGCAAGGCTATGCATGGAACCCACAGGAGGCCCTAGTTCTTCATGCACCACCTCCCCAATACCAGTACCAACCCCATGGCGATCCGGGTCAATCCTCCTCACAAGGAGGCGGTTTTCCTAACTTTCAAAGTTTACATGATCTTTTGCAGGAAAACCTCATGTGTACCAGGAACACCTACAATCTCGCCAACAACACATACCACCGGGTCGGAGCTATTGAGCGCAACATCAACGATATACAAGATGATATCGGTAGCATCCGGGAGTATATGGCGGGGCATGGGGGTGGAGGTGAGGATAGCGATGAAGACATGGAGTAGGAGGCTTGAAGGAACAAGGAGCGGGTTGGTGGTGAGCCCACAGGTTTAAGTACCCTTTTCTATCGAACAATTTATGGCATGCGTGCCACTTGTTGAACAATTTACTTTCCTGAACTACTTTTTATTTCCGTTTTATTTTTCTACTTTATGCTTGGAGACAAATAACTGTGGTAATGTAGGATGTTTTATGTTTGCTTGGTGTGGTATTGAGTGATGAAACAGGTACAATGCAAGGGTTAGAGTGCTAAACCTTAGCACTTACAGGCCCAAAATGGAGAAACCGGGAGACGAAACCTGTTTTTCAGGCTCACAGACTTTCCACACGGGGACGTGTCCAGCCGACACGCCCCCGTGTTCATCTCCCAGACCTGCTGTTTGGTTACTGACCTGTAATTATTTGCCAGACACGGGGCCGTGTCTAACCAACACGCCCCCGTGTTCATCTTCTGTAAGTTTTCGATACTGGCAGTTCACCACGGGGTCGTGTCCAACGGACACGGGGCCGTGTCCAGACTGCCAGTAACATAAATCTTTGCTTTTTAACACCACATTACACATCCAATCAACCTAAAAATTTATTTTTGGGACATATTGAGGACAATGTGTAATTTAAGTGTGGGGGGGAAGCTAACACTTTGAAACTTTGCAAGTCCTAACAATAAGCCTTACACAAAACTCTATTGGAACCGCTAAACACCCCAAATTTTTTACAAAAATTTTTATTTTTTTTTTACTTGTCTAAAGTTTAAGTTAGGAATCACAAGATTAATAAGGTTATATATTTTTTTTAAATTTACAACCGAGAGCGTCTGATAACAAGAACCAACATAAGAAAATTATGAAACGGCATAACAAGTCTAGTTAAAATTTGATTATATATACTTGATCACATTAAAAACCCATTCCCACAAAAGTGAGTTTTGAGCCTATATTGAGCATACAAATTTACATCTTTAGACTAAATGCTCATTTTTCGTTTCTTTTGTGAATAGCCGCTTGGTTCTTACAACTCTAGAACTTGCCACGACGATTCATTCCCGGTCCTTACCAACTTAAACCCAAGTAAGTAAATGATGGAGGCATTAGGACTAACCGTTTTTTCTTTCTACACCATTATTTTTCATTTTTTTTACCACCTACCCAAAATCCCCCTAGTTAACCCCTTTGAGCCTAAACCTTTCGTTTCTTTACCCTAAACCCTTTTTACCCACCAAAAACCCTTTTTATTTTTCACCCTTTATTTTAGTAACAAGCTCAGTTTTTCGCAAGCTTGTTCATTTATGTGACTGAAAAAAATATATATATATATATATATATGATGATGAAGTTAAAAACAAACAAGGTATGCAAACAAAAGCTTGTTTGAAGAAATACTTCAAAATAAAAAGTCACTAAAAACAAAGTGTGTTACGAAAACCGAAGCTTTTTACGCTTTTCACCCTTTTACTAACCACTAAGCCAACCACCTACCTTTAGCCCAAGCCTAACCCTTCACCCAAAAAGTCTCTTGATATTTTACAAAGGTATAAAAGTTAAAAAAGAGGAGGATTGATTGCTTGGCAAGCCTATGGAAGGCGTAAGTTCCATGCCGCTCTCGAGTGATTCACTAAAAAAATACACCTTCGGCCGAGTGTTGAGTGATTTCTCCCGTGAGGTATGTGAACTTGTATATAAATGGAATTTTAAAAAGGCATGTTATGCCCAAATAAGTAATTTATCCTATGAAGCGTTCTAAATAAATCATAACGAATAGGATTGTAAATAAATAAAAATAAAACCCAAAAAGATCTTGGATTCCCGACACTCTATGACAAGCCAAAAACCTTCTCTTCTACCCATTCCATTTGGGAGTGTAAGCCACATTTAAAGAGTTTTGCTTGAGGACAAGCAAAAGTTCAAGTGTGGGGGTATTTGATGTGTGTAAAATGCAACATATAAATGACATCAATTAAGGCATAAAACTAACCCTTTTTAAGTACTAATGTTGGAAAAAAAGTGTTTTTGTCTTCCTTTTGTATTTTCAGGATGAAATGAGCTCAAATTCATAAAAGAAGCAAAAAGACAGCTAATTCTAACAAAAATACAAGAAAAGGAATAAAAGTAGACTGCGCGAACCCTCAACGGCATCTTCCCAAGCAAAGAAGAGAAAACAGAAGTCTGAACACGCCCCGTGCTCAGCCAGCACGGGGCCGTGCCCAAGAAGCAGCAGAAAAGACAAACCTATAGAAGCTTCTATTGCCCGCCACGGGGCCGTGTCCAGTGAGCACGGGGGCGTGGCGAAAGTACAGCAGGCGCATTAATTGTAATTGCGAATTACAATTAATGAAGAGAGAGAGTGTCAGACGGGCACGGGGGCGTGTCCAGCGGACACGGGGCCGTGCCCAGCCTTCTGTTCAGCCTATAAATAGGAGTGCTTGGTTTCATTCCAATCCATCCCTTGGCACACCACCTCTCTCACACTTCATCCACCACCCACCACCACCATAACACCATCATCCACCACCATCATCCATTGTCCATCGTAGAGTGTGTGAGTCGTCTCGGGATCCAAGATTGATAGTAAGAGTTCTTGACAATCAAGGCCATGTTTGCCTAAGTCTCTTACATCACTTGGTGAAGACAAGTGTTTAGTATAATACTTTTTATTTTTAATCTTTTGCACTTTTTATTTGGTTTTGTATTAATGACTTTAATAACTAGTTGCTTATGTTGAAGGTGATCTTTCCTTATCGTTTGTCCGTGGTGTCTTGGCATTATTTTACTGTCTATATAAAATAAAAGATTTTCACCATTCATATCTCCACGGTCTATATGGAGGTATGTTGGCTACCTGGTCGGGGGTTAAGGGAACGGTTTGGTAAGGGTCTTGCCCTTGTTCAGCGTTTAGAGGTCCTGCAAGGGACCTGGGTCAAATTTAGTAGGATCTCCTTCAATGCCCATAGGTATTGGTTGGCGGGGATCCAAACTCTTTGACCCCCTCATAAGTTAACTACTATTAATACTATAACCTAGCTATTTAGGACTGTATCACTGCTGACTCAGACTACTTAGCCGAGGGTAACGTCACCGCCAAAGCGGGGCCTACCATAATTTGCATTAATAACTTAATTCATTATCTTCCAATAATCCAACCCTTTAGGATTGTATCCTTGCTGACTCAAACTACTGGGTTGAGGGTAACGTCGCCTTCAAAAGAGGGGCCTACTACAATAACTAAGATAATCTCTTAAACAAGTGCAAAAGTGCGAAAATAATCAAAGGTTATACTAATACACGAGTCGGAACCAAGTGATTCATCTTGTCTATCTGTTTTTATTTTATTTTTATTTTTCAGCATTTACTTAGTTTTTATTTTCTTAGTTTAAAAACATTTTTTCTAACTTTTTGATTTGATTAGACGTTGAGGATAAACCGGTACTAAAAGCTCTTGTGTCCTTGGACGACCTCGGTATCTTACCAACACTATACTACGTCCACGATGGGTGCACTTGCCCATATGTGTGTTTAGTGTTAGTGAATATCGTGTTTTATAAATTTAGAACTTGGCTCAAGGTGTAAAAAGGGCTTAATTATATATCTAAATTATATTACACTACACACGCATCAATGGATATGTTCGAGGACATAGCGATGAGCAGTTATGAGTTTCCTGATTCTAGACAAACGACTTTTACACAGAGAGTGGTGCATAGGGTTGATGAAGTCACCAGGATGCAAGCACAGATTGACGCTCTGCAAAAGCAGGTGGGTGATATGAAGATACAGAAGGAGCAGCTATGCGAGATATGTACTGGGAAGCATGACACGACCGCGTGTCCTATTGCTCCTACTGAGTCACCAGAGCAGGTAGAGTTTGTGAGTAGTCGAAATCAAGGAAATTTCGGGGAGCGTTACGATTCGAATTGGAAGAATCACCCGAATTTCAGCTGGAAGAACAATAACCCACCGGGGTTTCAGCCGCGTCAGAGTTTGTTTCAGGACGTAGGAGCAGGAGCGAGTTCAGGTGCGAACAACTCGACATTAGAGGAGATGCTAAGGAAGAACCAGGAGACGTTAGCTCAGCAGACTCAGCTGCTTACACAGTTCATCACGCAGGAGGATGCTCGACATCGGGAGACACAGGCAAGGTTCTTGGAGCACGAGACTTTCATGAAAATCAGAGCGCAGCATTCCAAAACCTGGAGAGGACTGTAGGTGCGATGTCAGAGAAGTTGAATCAGAGACCTCCTGGTGGTCTCCCCAGTAGCACTGTTAAGAACCCGAATGCCACTGCGAAAGCCGTTACTACGAGAAGTGGCCGAGGAGGTGTAGAGGTCGAGCCGGTAGTCGATGAGGACCCGGAGGTCGACCAGGAGATTGAGATGGAGACACCAGCTGGCAAAGTGCACCCTAGGCTGCGCCCAGCAAGTACAGCACAGTCCAGCGGGTCTCCAGGAGAGAAGAAGGATGCAGAGAAGGAGCCGATGAGGGTGTATAAGCCGACACCCCCTTACCCTGGTAGGTTAGTGAAGGGTAAGGACGCGGAGCAGT
The DNA here is from genome assembly GCF_002127325.2 of Helianthus annuus. Lineage (NCBI taxonomy): Eukaryota > Viridiplantae > Streptophyta > Magnoliopsida > Asterales > Asteraceae > Helianthus > Helianthus annuus. Next base: position 33,428,972 of record NC_035447.2, on the reverse strand, counting down.
ATGGTCGTTTCATGGAGATGCTGAAGAAGTTACACGTGAACATCCCGTTCGTCGAGGCTTTGCCGAAGTATGCGAAGTTTTTGAAGGATCTTCTCATGAATAAGAAGAAATTAGAGGACCTTTCGACTGTCACCCTGAGCGAGGAGTGTTCTGCCGTCTTGCAGAACAAGCTGCCGAAGAAAGTATCTAATCCTGGCAGCTTCACCATTCCATGCCTGATCGGAAATCTTATCGTCAGCAATGCGCTGGCAGACCTAGGGGCTAGCATAAATCTTATGCCATATTCCATCTTTGCTAAGCTCAATCTAGGCGAGCCATCTCCTACGCGCATGAGCCTTCAGTTGGCTGATCGATCAGTGAAGTTCCCAAGAGGGATTGTGGAGAATATGCTAGTAAAGGTCGACAAATTTGTATTTCCAGTTGACTTCGTCATCCTTGACATGGACGAGGACTCTGAGGTCCCGCTGATTTTAGGTCGTCCATTCCTTGCCACTGCACGCGCACTCATTGATGTGTACGATGGCAAGTTGACTCTTCGAGTTGATGAGGATGAGGTCAAATTCGACATTCAGCGTTCCATGAGGCATACCCAGCAGCATGATGACACTCTGTACTTTATCGATACTCTTATGTCACATGTGGGTAGCCTCCTCAGCGAGATTTGCGGTAGAGATGCATCTGATCCACAGGTTGCGAGTGTGGATGATCAGGGGAGTGGGGTCACTGAGTTAGATGTTAAGCAAGACCCTCTGCCACAAGCTACCGAGCCTTCCCCTAGATTTGAGGTGTTTGAGGTCATCAAAGAAGAAGAGAAAATGGCTGACGAGTTTGATAGTTGGCCCGTGAAGGAAGCAGATGTTGGATTCCCACTCACACCAACAAGAACACGGGAGAAAGCGCAAAGAAGCTTGGATCAACATGTTGTAAGGGTGCAGAGATGGTATAAAAAGAAGGAGGAACCACTTAAGTTTGCACAACACCATTCTCCTCATTACATGCCACGAATCAAGTTTGGTCCAGGTAAGTTTAAATATTGGTGGGTTGACCCGTTTGAGTTTTCTAGATTGTTTTTCAATTTCACAAATGATTTTTTATTGAAAACTGAAAAAAGGGTGGAATTGAACGGGTTAGACCGAGGTTGGATAAAGGAGAAACCTCCAGATTGAATTCAAGTGTGGGGAGGTTTTGTAAAGTTTTGTAAGTTTATTTATTTGGTATATTCTTGGTAGTTTGTGATACGTGTTTATTTGTATATTGAGTCTTTGTTAGTAGTTTTTGAGTCGTTTTTTTTAGAGTCAGTACTGCTTTGGTTTTGCTTGTTTTTGTTTATGCAGGTTTGAATCATACCACCCGTACTCAATCGCCATTCGGATGATTTTGGAGCTGCTTTTCAAATTTCAAGGCATTTACCAAGTGTACTAGTCAGAGTCAAAGCCGATCGCGAATGGAATGCTATACGATCGAGCTGGATTGGGCGAGTGCTTTGGAGCTTACCCGTTATTTTACCAGCTAAGTCCTTTCCGAGTTGCCCTTAGTCTTTTATTTCTTATTTATTTTTAGTTTTCATCCTACATTGAGGGCAATGTAGAGTTTGAGTGTGGGGATGGGAACTATCGTTTAGTGTCTAGTTAGTGAGTCGTTTGAGTCATAAAATTTGAAAAATACAAAAAAAAAAATTAAAAATCAAAAATCAAAAATCCAAAAATAAAAAAAATTAATTAAAAAAATCAAAAAAATGTCTTTTGAATAAAGAAGTTTGCAAAATTAATACGGAAAATGATAGAAAAGATGGGTTTTTGTTCGGGTTCAAATAATGATAATATGAGATTAATTAAGTCGAGCTTGTATCTAGTTTGGGATATGTGAATAGGCCCGGTTTGGTTTTAGGTCCCTATGAGTTAAAATTACCTTAATTGTCGGTCTACTAGTGGGTTTTCATCTAGGGAAAATGGGAAATTGAAACCGCCAATAAGAGTATAAAGAATGCCGTTATATGTTAAAACCGCTAGAATTTGTAATCATGAAAAAAATAGAAGAAAAATAGAAAAAAAGGAGCTAGAAACTGAATGAAAGTAGCGCAGGCCTATGTAATCTTGGTTGGGGATAGCGACTCTACAACCGGATCATCTCTAGGATGTGTGAAATCGAACTTGCAAAGAAAAAGTACTGAAGCCTAAGTAATCCGAGTTGGGGATAGCGACTCTACAGCCGGAATGCCTCTAGGTTAGGGAAAGCAACGTCTACGCTCAAGAGAAAAAAAATGAAAAGAAAGAAAAATGCTGGAAAAAAAGAAAAGTGAAAAAAAAATTTGATTTAAATTCTCCTGGTTTTGATATAAGACGGTTGGGAATTGGTCCAGTGATCGTTCCTTTTATTCTATAAGCTTGAGGCGGGATTAGGTGGACCGTAGCTTCTAGCGTGAGACCCTAGGTAGACTGACCGCACTTAAACTAAATTCGCATGAGAAGGGCTTAAGACCGGATTTGGGTTTACAGGGACAAATATATTCGCAATCGCGGCTAACGCAAGCTTTGATTTTAACAAAATATAAATAATTTTTGACCCGAGTAACTATTCATCTCTGATTCTGTCGCATAATTCTTTTTCAGGGACGAAAAAGGTTTAAGTGTGGGGATATTTGATGTGTGGTAAAATACCCATATTTGCCCCGTGTAAAATGTATAATTATTGTATAGTTTTTATTTTTTTTATTTAGTTTTTAGTGTTATATTGTATTATTTTGTGTTGGACCAGGTTCTGGTACAAATGGAGCAAAAAAAAAAGTAATAAGAAATAACCAGCCAGTTGGACAAAATAAGGCGCCAATGACTAGAGTAGAATTGCATCTATTTTCTGCGGATAACAAGACACATCAGAAGATATGCCATATTTTGAGCCATATATACGACAAAAGCAAGACAACAGCAAGTAGAGAAGGAGTGGGCCGCCAAAGTCATTATGTCCAGCAAGTTTATATTGAGTTTGACTTTGGGCCTTGTGAACAAATGTTTTATACATTGTGTTGATTATCTAAAAACCCAAAAGGCCATGAGATGGAAATTTAAGTCGACGTGAATTTTAGGGAGTTTGATTATTACATATATTCGATTCGAAACAAAGACATATATAGAGTTTGACGGCAGCAAGGATTTTTATTGTTGGGAGGTCGACAGAAGGGGGCAACGAACAGCAAAAAAAAAGAGAGAGAGGCGATCAAGAGAAGAGGAAAGCCAATTGGTTTGAGGGTTCAAGCCACGATCAAGATTCCAGTTCAGGTTTGCAAATAGTTTATATTCAGTTCTAATAACTTTGTGTTTTTTGAACTTGATTGCTATGGATTATTTATTATTTGAGACTTGTTTCTTTTTAGTGGTTATGATTATTGCCTAAACTTTTTAACTACCTAGGTTTTGATGAACTAGAGGATTGTAATGCGTTTGTGACATGTTTTCGGTTATTTGATGTGATTTACATAACTTTTCTTTGATATTGATCTTGATATTGCATGTTGGTATGTTTTGGTTATTTTATTAGTCAATAATTCAGCGGTTTAGGCACAAAGAAATTCCCCCTAGACTTAGAATTTAATTTAATTCGGTTATCTTAGGATTTTCGGGTTAGGTATTGTGTTGAGAATTTGACCAAGTTGACTAATAATTAAAATCACTATATTAAAACTTGCATCCTCATCTTGTGACTCGAAAGACGATTAGGGTGAGCTAGGTTATTAGCTAATTATTGATGGGTAGATTGGGTGACCGATAGCTCGCTCTCGTTTATTGCATCGTAATTAAGGTTTCCTAGGATTTCAATTATCAAAGTTGGGTTTGCTTTGCGATTTGAGGGTTTTGGGGGTAAGTTGCTTTCATTGCTTGATCTTCGTAGGATTTGGTATCGATAGCTCGAGCCGGTTCGTTCTAGCACTTCACATTTAGTCTTGCTTCTTCATTTGGGACATCTCTAGCGGGGGTCAATTGAGGGAAATAGATATTTAACCGTTATCATTGTCACATTAGCATTGCATGATTCTAGGGATTCGACACCTAGGTAGCCTTTATCTCATATATATTTGATCACAATTTGCTCGCGTGTTTGCTTCGTTTGTTGGCTTTGTTTCATACGTCCTCTTACTTAATTTAGTTATTATTTGATTATTAAAAATCACTTCCAAATCAAACTTAAAAATTGACTTTTTATTCGACAAAGGTTCATTATCTAGAGTTTGTATATAGTGTCCACGGATTGATATCCGATCTTGCCATCTACACTACACTGCGACCGGTGCACTTGCGGATTGTGTGTGGTTTAGGTTGTGATTCCATTTTTAAAACTTGTTCGAATTTAATATACACATTTTCACACATCAGAACCACCAGTGAGATTGTTTTAACTACTGGCAACATCAAAAGGTTATCAAGTGCTGAAGAAAGAAGTCCCCAGTACCAAGAACAAGGGGCATCAATGGCTGATTTTTGGGACTCTGTTCCTAAGTCATACATTGGTAAAACCACTGCTGGTGGGGATTCAGATGATCCTGTTAATTCAGGTGATGATTCAAAATACCAGGAATTGACGGGCAGGGTTGAAAACCTGGAAACCTCAGTTGCTGAAATAAAGGATATGGTGCAGCAGCTGTTAAAAGCTCAGAAAGCCCAATCCACTGCTCCTCCAGCTCAAGCACCTGCTCAACAGACACCCTTCTGCAAATGAGTTATGGAACATGTTCCAACCACTGCTGGAAAGACAAAAGCAGATGGCAGATCAGCAGCATGCTATACATGTTCAAAAGCTGACAAATATGGTGGAATCGAGGTTCAAAGATACCCAGGCAGATATCAAAGCTATCAAAGCTCACATTCAAATTGCCTCTGGAAAAGTTCCCTCCACTGTTCTCTTCATGAAGGAACCCTTCTCAGATAATGCCAAAAAGGGGGAGAAGAACAAGTGGAAGAAAAAGGGAATTGATGATGGTATATATGTTGAGCCAGAAAATAGGCAAACTAAAACTGCAGTATCAACACACACCACATCACCACACACCACCACAACTACTGCTCCACCACCATCTGTGTCTACAGCACCAAAACCATCATCACCATCAAAATCTGCCACCCCATCATCACCTCCTGCCAAAAAGCAGAAGACAACAGATGTTACAACATCTGTTGTAATGACAACAGTGGTTGAAACACCTGTTGTTCCAACTACTGTTAGTCAGTCACTCATCACCACTCAAACAACTGCTATCACAACCCCTGCTCAAAAGCAGAAGACATCTGCTGATACATCAGTAGTTGTAATGACAACAGCGGTTGAAACACCAGTTGTTTCAACAGCTGTTAGTCAACCATCCACCACTGCTCTCACCTTTCCTACATCACAACCAAAGCTCTTTACCAGAAAAAGAAAGCCAATCTCTGCCGATGAGGACATACAAAGAAAAGTTTGCACAAGAACTGAACAAAGAAAAGGCTGATCAACGAAATAAGTTAAGAAAAGAATATCTAGCCTACATCATGAAAGAGAAATTCTATCCTGCTAAAGAAAAACAGTTTGAAGAATGGCCAATAGTTGCTTTAAAGCATGAGGCAGAAAGGATTGAAAAAATAAAGAATGATCCTAAAAAGAAAAAGAATGCTCCAAATTGGAGCAAATACAAAAAGCTCATTGCTGACCTAACTGCTGAGTACAAAAGGAAGAAAAAGGAGCGGGTGGATGCAAAAATTGATACTGCTGAAGCCATATCAAAATGGTCAAAGCAGCAGACTGATGAAGCCTATGAAAGGCTGAAGAAAAGGAAGATAACTGTTTCAGGCACTTCAAAATAAACGTGAACAAATGATGAAGCTTGAACAGCAGATTGAAAACCTTAAAACACTGTTCAAATCAGCAGATAATCCTACTCTTGTGACAAACCAAGAAGAAGGAAAACAACTATCTGAAAAAGAGGTCAAAGAAAAGGAAGCTGAGTACTTCAATGATGCCATCATGAAAATGGGTCTAAAAGAAGAGAACTCAACAAAGCTTCAGAACCTTTTTAAGAAGGTATTAACCAAGCCTGCATCACCAAACACTTTGACAGGCATGACAGACTTTGAAAGGCAGGAGCTGATCGAAAAGGAGACTGCAGAAGACATAGTTGTAGCTAACAATGTCATTGAGATGGCCTTCAAAAGAATGTCTGAAAGTCTGCAAGTTTTCACAAGGCCAACATCTCCAAACTCATCTTCAAATAAATCTCTCCCAAGAAACCCATTAGGATTAAAAATACTAAAGTGGATGTCTAATCAAAAGACCCACGTATTGACCTTGGTCAGATCTAATGGCGAAATGAAGTATATATCAAGGAAAGAAGCACTAGGCCTTAGTGTTGAAGATTTGCAGGATCTCCTTGAACTTACATTGTGTAGGGATGAAGATGACCTGAGTTCCAAGAATTTTGAAGAAAAATTTAAAGAACAAGCTAAGGAACTTCTGATGAGGAATAAAGGTCCAGAATAATGAAGGGTTTTGGCATTATCTGTTCCAGGGGAGATTGTTGGGATTGAACCCTACCAGAGGAACAGATAATGAAAGACAAAACCGGATCATAACAGTGGACTCATAATAAACAGCTGCTTACACTTGGTGATGTGCGTGAAGTGTGTTATATTTTTAGATATATATTTAAGCCCTTTTTACACTTTTAGCCAAGTTTTAAATTTATAAAACACGATATTTACTAACACTAAACACACATATGGGCAAGTGCACCCATCGTGGACGTAGTATAGTGTTGGTAAGATACCGAGGTCGTCCAAGGACACAAGAGCTTTTAATACCGGTTTATCCTCAACGTCTAATCAAATCAAAAAGTTAGAAAAATGTTTTAAACTAAGAAAGATAAAGACTAACTAAATGCTGAAAAAGAAAATAAAATAAAAAAAAAAACAGATAGACAAGATGAATCACTTGGATCCGACACGTGTATTAGTATAACCTTTGATTATTTTCGCACTTTTGCACTTGTTTAAGAGATTATCTTAGTTATTGTAGTAGGCCCCTCTTTTGAAGGCGACGTTACCCTCAACCCAGTAGTTTGAGTCAGCAAGGATACAATCCTAAAGGGTCGGATTATTGAAAGATAATGAATTAAGTTATTAATGCAAATTATGGTAGGCCCCGCTTTTGGCGGTGACGTTACCCTCGGCTAAGTAGTCTGAGTCAGCAGGGATACAGTCCTAAATAGCCGGGTTATAGTATTAATAGTAGTTAGCTTATGAAGGGGTCAAAGAGTTTGGATCCCCGCCATCCAATACCTATGGGCATTGAAGGAGATCCTACTAAATTTGACCCAGGTCCCAAGCAGGACCTCTAAACGCTGAACAAGGGCAAGACCTTTACCAAACCGTTCCCTTAACCCCCGACCAGGTAGCCAACATACCTCCATATAGACCGTGGAGATATGAATGGTGAAAATCTTTTATTTTATATAGACAGTAAAATAATGCCAAGACACCACGGACAAACGATAAGGAAAGATCACCTTCAACATAAGTAACTAGTTATTAAAGTCATTAATACAAAACCAAATAAAAAGTGCAAAAGATTAAAAATAAAAAGTATTATACTAAACACTTGTCTTCACCAAGTGATGTAAGAGACTTAGGCAAACATGGCCTTGATTGTCAAGAACTCTTACGATCAATCTTGGATCCCGAGACGACTCACACACTCTATGATGGACAATGGATGATGGTGGTGGATGATGGTGTTATGGTGGTGGTGGGTGGTGGATGAAGTGTGAGAGAGGTGGTGTGCCAAGGGATGAGAGAGAATGAAGCCAAGCTCCTCTATTTATAGGCTGAACAGAACGCTGGACACGGCCCCGTGTTCGCTGAACACGGCCCCGTGCCCGTCTGACATTCTCTCTCTTCATTAATTGTAATTGCGAATTACAATTAATGCGCCTGCTGTACTTTCAACACGCCCCCGTGTCCGCTGGGCACGGCCCCGTGGTGAGCAATGGAAGCTTCTACTGGTTTGTCTTTTCTGCTGCTTCCTGGGCACGCCCCCGTGTTCACTGGACACGGGGCGTGTTCAGGCTCTGTTCTCTTCTCTTTGTCTTGGGAGGTGCCGTTGAGGGTCCGGGCAGTTTACTTTTGTCCCTTTTCTTGTATTTATGGTAGAATTAGTGGTCTTTTTGCTTCTTTTGTGATTTTGAGCTCATTTCATCCTGAAAATACAAAAGGAAGACAAAAACACTCTTTTTCCAGCATTAGTACTTAAAAAGGGTTAGTTTTATGCCTTAATTGATGTGTTTTATATGTTGCATTTTACACACATCACTTGGTTTTCCCCTTGACAGTGGTATTCTAACAGCTGATGGATCTTAAGTACTGCTCACTATAACAACTGATGAACCAAACACTGATGAGACTCTAAAGACTGCTGAAGACAAACACTGTTGCTCTATCTACTGATGTTTCCTAAGTACTGCTGAAGACACAAGCACTGCCCATTCAAAGCCTGATCACCTTTGAAGAAAGCACTGAAGCTCAACATCAGTGCTCAGGCTACAACAGTGGAACAGTTGTTATCTCTTGTTTTGTATTGTACTTATAATCAGATGTTGCACATCAATAGTTTGTTTAGAACAGTGTTTATAGGTTGTTAGTTTGTTAGATGTCACTATCATGGTGACGTCAGCTGAGATGCTTCAGTGGTTTGGTTTGCTTATAAATGGAGCAGTACCATGTACTGTTACATTTGATTGACTAAGTGGACTCTTCTTCTTCAGTCCAATCCTTTCATCTTGTGCAACCAACCTTGGGGTATCAGGCTGGGGGGCTTAGTGCTGTAAACATGTTGTAATCATTTGCTTTGTATCTCAATCATTCAACTTAATGAAAAGCATTTGTTTACCAAACTAATTTCTCTTTTGATTGTGTCACAAAGTTTGTTTCTCATTTCCGCTGCACTTAATCTCATTTTATATTCATTGTTCTGCCAAAATTATACAAATGAACACAATCATGACAGCCTCCGATCCTAACAACTACCCTCCTTAGGGTGGATGGCGTGGGGGTTGGAAATGGCCAACAAAGCCCAGTCCAGTCCGGGAACACCCCCGGGACCCGGTGTCTTTTTTACCCCGGTGAATGGGGACTTGGCACCGATTATCGGTGAAAAGTGTTTGTTGCTTTTTCTTTTTTTTCATTTTTTTCATTTTTCATTTATAAATTATATAAATATTATATTTTAAATTTTAAATATTTGATAATAAATATTTTTTAAATTATTTAATTTTATTTATTGTTCTCAAATGGTTACTGTTCCAATGACTGTTTTTTTCAAAGGGTTAGTGTTCCAACATCTATTTTTTTTTTCAAATAGTGATTATTCCAACGGCTCTTTTCCAATAGCTAGTTTCAAACGGTTATTTTTCTGGTCCCCGTAAATACAACATTTCGTTTTACACCCCACATTTGCACATCTCACTTTACAAATCACTACAACTACCAAAGTAATCCGAAAAAGATATTGGTGGTGGTTATAATCCAAGTGGCGCAGCCAGAACATCAAACCTCATGTGATCGTCTGGTCGACATTTGAACCCTCAACCCGCTCCGTCAAACCGTCTACTTACAATAGTTTACCCACCATTAGCAGCAATCTACCCACCACCAATAGAAGTCTACCCACCTCCTGTAACAAGGCCACAACGATCACCTCGTAAATCCTCATCCTTTTTAACCATTCACCTCCACAGGATGATGATTGGAATGGTATCACAGAGGAGGAAGTGAACTTGGTGTATGACTACACCATGGCACAACTCCAATTTTAACCGTCTACGACTAGGGGAATGTCAAACAATCTTCAATACAGACCCTCCACCCACAAACCATCCACCTACAAACCTCCGTCCAACACAAGTCGTACCTATAACAACCCTCCTAAATTTTTTTTAGACACCCTAAAAATAATTAAAGTATCCCTATATGTCCTAAAATACAACTCGTATGCGAAAACGGGCCCCGAATACCTTTACTATTATTAAAATTAAATAAAAACAAGAAAAATGGGTCGCTGGCGGGTCGCGTAATATCACCCCAGGGTCTACGCGGGGCGCGAGCTAAGGGACATGGGGCGCAGCCCGGTGCTGCCACGTGCCATGATCGTGTCAAAGCTAAACTCGACGAATCAACAATCCTAGGGCCTACAACCCTATGTCGCGGGCCGCGAAGGACTATCCTTTGGCTTACGCGGGCCGCGAGGAAGTCCGAAATCACAACTATAAATAGAGGCCATCAGCTTTCACTTCCGATCGTTCAATCTCTTTCTCTCTCACGAATTTCTATATAGTCAAAGTGTTTTTCGGGTATAATACCCCCCTAAATAACGAAGTTCTGCCCCGTTGTAAGTATTATAACCCCGGTTACGTATTAGATACGCTGCCCGATTGATCCAGGGTTCCGTAACGGCTGTCGAGGTTCTGCCCGACGTAGTCATTGGAATGCCGTCTCGGGGAGGGTATTGCTAATGTAAATATTAGGTTATTATACAAACACGTGTGCATTTGTGTATTTAATAGATAATCACCAGGAAACCCTAAAGGAAAACCTAAGACAGCAATGTGAGTAATATCCTTTTTACAAACTATTTTTACAAAACCTTAAATATTTTACAATGTGATTAAGCAGTGATTGAGTCTTTGTAATTCTTCAATTACTGCCGGTATGTAGGGGTTTTGTATACAAAATGTGGAACATGTTACCATTGGACAAAGAGTTAGCCAATGTGTAATATTACCCACCAGTCAGGATTGACAGTGCTGAATGAGTAATTGTGTAGATGTAAACATTGTAATCGCTCTCAATACTATTAAATGATAACACTCTTCTTGATTAAACTGGGATTCACTCACCAGTATTTCCCACTGACAAATGTTTTTAAACGCATTTCAGGTAACAAAATGTGAAAGCCAACTAGAAGTCAGTTTGACAGCACTGAAGGCTTGGAAAAGTGGCTATAAAAGTTACCTAAATAAAGAAGATGTTTCATTTCAATAAAATGGGGTGTACCCCTATAAAACAGTTTGTAATGAAAACTTGGGTTTTATCCCAATATATTTATTTATAAAAATATGGTATTTCACTCTGATAACATATTTCCTAACTATGGTCCTGATGTAATTTTTGCTGCCAAATTGATAAACACCGATACCACCAATACTGATTCTCGCGGCCGCCCATTCCCGGGACAGATAGGGGGCGGGGGTTGCGACAGAAGGTGGTATCAGAGCTAAGCCACTGATTCAGCCACAGAAGTGTTCTGCTGACACCAAAATTTATCTAAAGTGTTAGGAAATTTTCTACGGAAATACGTGCATATTTGTATTTTATTGTTGTGTGTTATTTGACTATTTGTTAGTTTACAGTATGAGCGACCAAGGACCTTCCGACGCGTATCGTCAGTTGTCCAGCTCGCCTAGAAGCGAAGGCACCTCTTCACAGCCTGCCCTCTCAGGGTATTTAGCTGATAATGAAGACGGGATATTCATGTTTAAGGCTTAGTCTGAAGAGCCATTCCCTCCTAAAAAGAGAGGATGGTTCAGTAGAGGAGTGCATGAACGTTGGAAAAGAATGAAAAAGTTGCAACAACAGAGAGCCCTAGCAGCCGCTAAAAGAGAGACAGATGCCCACACACAGGATATGCTTAATAGGAGTTTAGCTAATTTCCATATCCTAGCAACCACAGCTGCCGACCCTAACCTGGATCAACTGATAGCACCCCAACCATTACCACTGTTCCCTACCCATCCAATGGGAATAGAAAACAACCCAGAAAACCAAGTTCAAATGCATGATTTTAACCCAGAGGAGATACCTAGGATACCATCACCTAATCCCTTAGACCCAGACTACGACCCGTGGCTAGATGAGCATAGGGATTACCAACAGCGATACCCAATACCCGAAGATGAACCCATGCCGAATCTAGCAGCCTATCCAGGTTTGGACCCTCTAGATCGCTACTATGATAACGATGAATAGATTAGTGAAATTTTAGAGAATCCATACCCGTACCCGGAACCCATGCCCTAGTTCCCAAACCTAGTCCTAGCACCTGCACCCCCATTGAGTGCAGAAAATGTGCAAGAGCTACGAACTTTCGGAGAAGAGATTTTAGAAAGCAGCGAGAGGATGAGACAGGTTGGAGAACGACTCGTCTGGAAGTACAACGAGCGCAATATGGAGTTCTGGATGAACCCATATCTATGATGATGGTGATAGCAATAATAATAATAATATAATAATATATATATATAATATGTGTGTATGAAAAAAAAATAAACAATAGTATGGATGCATAATAGTATTGTAATTTTAATTTTCAGTATTGGTTTGTATTAGATGCATATTATATTATAAGAAAGAGTAAGTCGCAATGCTCGACGTTTTTGATCAACATGCGTGTCGTGTGATTGGTTGTATTAAATATTCTCTTGTGATATTAATACGTGGTAAATGTTTAAAATTCATATGGACAACGAAGTGAACCAGGAAAACCAGAATGATAATAACCAGAACGACAATAACCCGAATAATGATAATCGGAACAACAATAACAATGGAAATCAAGTGGATAATAGTGCCATCCAACATATAGTGGCACAAGGAATCATAGTGTAACACCCCGTGTTTTCGAATGTCAAAGTCAAAGTCAAAGTCCAAGTCAACTTTAACTTCTTTGACTGTAATTAGTCGATTCTGTGTTTTATTTGTATTATGTGGAGTAAGTGTTGTCTAAATAAAGTGATCGAATGTTTAATCAATGCGACCGATTTACGACTGTGAATAGTAGGAAGTAACAATGCGATAAAGTTAATCGAATCAATCAATCAAACTCGAGGCTCGAACTATGCGAAACTGGTGTGGTAATACTTACATGTGTGTGTGCCTTATGTGTTACTTGTACATGTTTACTTTATGTTTGTGTGGTATTCAATCGAATCGATCGAAACTCGAAGGCAACCAAACTCAATCGAAACCGACATCGAAACGTGACTTATAGAAGATTGTATGTTAGATATAGTAGTTGGGACTGAAAGTAATTTGACTAGGAACTCTAGCGTATTCGTATCATCGTCCATCGACATCGAAACATCGAAAACCGTCACGAAATACTCAAGAGGGGTTGCAGATCGAACCGGAGGCATCCTGATCGAACAGGCCAGCCAATCGGCTAGCATGTTCCTAGCCGATCGAGCAGACCATTCGATCAGAACTCCTGGCCGATCGGCTGACACTTTCCTCCTTTGGAGCCTATAAATAGCCCTGTCATTATCACCCTTACTATTTTTGGAAAGCTCTGACCGAACCAGCCTTGTTCTTCACCTTTTCTCAGATTTCTCTCAACTCCGGTAAGTTTTCACTCTAATTCTTGTACGTTTTTTATCATTACATGATTCTACACTCTTCTATCTTTCAAAACTCGATTTCTAACCGTGAAATCACCAAGATCTAAGTGTTCTTGGGTGATGTCATCATGGTGTTCTTGAAGAACATCAAACTTTGGCCTCATTCAACCATGAAAGGCTTAGATCTGACCGATTTCCACATAAACCAAATAAGGTTTGTAAGAATCTTAACATATTCATGGGAAGATTTCCAACTTTTCTTCAACATTTTACACTCAAAACCTTAAAACCGATAGAAACGGAGCTCGAACCAACTAACTAATCATTCTAACGGTTAAAAGGTTCAAGATTCGGTTACTATCTACAAGGTTCACCGATTTCGGTTAAACACCAAACTACCGTTCCGAACAGTTCACCAGCCGGACTCGGGTGATTCCTGTCCGAATCGGTGAAGCAAGTAAGGACCCACGTTATAATGGTTTAACTCACTGTCGAAACACCTTAAAATCATGACAGATAACCAAACAGCCAAGTGTTAGACGAAAGGCCGACCAGGTCAGAACTGCTGGCCGAACGGCTAGACTGTTCGAACGAACAGCCCAGTCGATCGAACATACCAGCCGATCGGCCGGGCCAGCCGATCGGCTAGCACATGGTTCACTTTTCAAAATTTCATGAAGTATGCTATTGACGAAGTGATGTTCACTCGATTGGTAAACATTAATCTTCGGATCATGAGATACTATGCTTCAACACTTAATCGATTTTGCAACTCGTTCGTAGTATGGAATGCCAGCCGATCGAACAGGCTGTTCGATCGAGTGACATCCTGCTAAGAACTACTGTTGAAGTTCCTAACCGATCGGTTAAGCTGGCCGATCGAACAGACCGTTCGATCGATCGACCTGAAAGGTAAGAACACTTCAGTGTTCTCAAATGCTACAACAAAAACTTCAAAAGTTCAAACCATCATACACAAACACATCTAAGGAAGAAACAATCCACTCGAATGGACCAGCCGATCGAGCCTACCGGCCGATCGTACAGGACTGTTCAAACGGACTTTCAAGCCGAACGAACAGCCCGTTCGATCGAACCTGCTGTTCGATCGACCAGGCTATTCGATCCATTTACACTTGTTTGCATTTCCGCGTTACTCATTGTTGTGCTATCGAACTACTCAGGCTAATCCTACTCTCAGCGCTCCCTTCAATCCATAACCAATCACTGTGAGTATACTCGAACCCTTTTTTGCTTTAGCACTTTTGGGTGTTACATACGTTACCTATCAAAATCACAATCGAACACACTATTCAAACTATTTGAACGCTAACCGATTGCATGTATTACGTGACTAAATGCATGCTTGTTATTATGTTTACACGTGGAATGTTGTCTACCTGCCTTGGCAACGTAGTACTATAGTTTGGACTCAGCACCCGTTCACATGGGGGTTGTTAAGGACAATTACTTGCATGGATTACGGTGGTAATCATGTATTGCGAACCGTCTCGGACGGTCAACCCGCAGTCAGTGGTATCGATAGGTCCATGTCGATAATTAACATGCATCATTTCCCTCTGTGTACATGCTGGTTATGCGTAAACTATTCGAACTCTATATGCTATTATCAAACTTGTATGCTCACCTTTACATTTTATGTATTGACTTTATTTTAACGTATGTGACAGGTGTTTAGGATATTTGCTTGCTAGGGAAGTGAAGCTAGAATAAGTTTCTAGAAGCCCCCAACAAATAGTTGTCTGCCAAGAACAAGTGTCTGGGGCATAGTTGTCTGTAGATCTTGTCCTCTGGCAATACAGCCAGAAAGTCAACAGAATAGGGGTCTAGAAGCAGATAAACAATTGTTGTATTTATATTTGAATCTGAGTTGTCGGAACAGGATTAATTGTTTGGATGTTATATGTAATAACTTGTTATTTATTCGGGATACGGCATGGGACGTATCACTTTAAACTGAATTTGTATTAATAGTTGTTGTGGAAACTTCTGGACAATCTGTTTCGCTCAGTGCCATGCCCCGATGATTCCGCCATCGGTTGGGGTGTGACACATAGATGCAATGCCATTTATTATCCAAACTGTTAAGGAAGCTGATAATAAAAGTAACCATGGCTGTAAGCAACCAACTGAACCAGAACACAGCATAAACAATGGACCCGTTCTTCAAGTGCCCATTCCTAAAAGAAGAAGAACCATGTCCGGCTGTTCTTACAAAGAATTCTGGTCCTGCAAACCAATAGAATTCTCGGGCAATGAAGGACCCATTGAAACTCTAAGCTGGATAGAAAAGACTGAGGTTGTCTTAAAAATAAGCAAGTATGCGGAAGAGGATAAGAAAATGTTTGCTTCTAATATGTTTAAGAACTTAGCCTTACAATGGTGGAACACTATCCTCCAGTCGAGGGTAAGTTGTTAGGGATGGATTTTCTAAACCTAAGGATCACGGATCCGCAAGTGCAGCCAGGATCACGGATCCTCAATTTTGTTTGAATTAAGGATCCTCAGAAGACGTTGCAGAATTAAGGATCCAGGATCCTCATTGTTATCCTAACACTAACGGTTGTTTCCATTGTATATGAGCTTGTTTTGCAGGAGTATTCGAATGGGACTTGGTCTTGCCGAGATTCCAGGGGAATATACCTTACAATTCCACACGTGCATAGCCTTCGTGAACGTTATGGAGATCGTGGGAAGCTAGCACCTTTTGCGGATTGTTAATTAGCTAGTTTATTTCTATTTTTATAAGGGGATAACAAGCTTGAATTACAACAGTTAGCAGAAACACACACTCGAAACAGCTCTCAACAGTTCATTGGCGATTACATACACATTACACACCAGTGATCCTTGTAACAAGCTTGTTATCATCCCGAGTTGTAACGATCATTTGATTAATTATAGTTGGTGATCGGTAGTTTCCATAACCCGAGGTTTTTTATGCCAGAGATCATCTCTTGATCAAGGGCTTTTTCCTCGTATAAATCATTGTGTCACTTGTTCATTTCATTTGAAGTTTGTTCATACATTCGCAATTCAATTCAAGCATCACACCTCACAAAATAAGATTTGGTTGCATTATCCTTGTGTGATTTTTGACCAAAACATAAGTGATAGGGTTTACAATATGGAATGGGAGGAATTTAAGAACATGGTGGAAAGAAAATTATGCCCACCCAATGAAAAAGAATAGATAGCAAATAAGTTTTTAAACCTTAGAATGACTGGAGTAGATAGAAAGGGGTACACTACATTATTCTTTGAATATGCTAGAATAGTGCCAACCCTTGCATCACCTGAACCTGTATTAATCTCCCGTTACATCTGGGGATTAATCGGAGAGATTAGGCATGTAGTCAAGGCAGCTAGACCCCAGACCATAGAAGAAGCTGTAAAGCTAGCAAACACCTTAACAGATGAATTAGTGCGTACACGTGAAGAGGATCAAAGGAAGAACCTAGCTCAAAGGCTTACCCAAGAATTCCGTTCTGGAAATTCCAACCGTGGGAAAAATGTAGGTTCTACTCCTGCACCTTACTGCAAGTATTGCAAAAGAAAGCATTCTGGAAGATGCTCCATATATTGTAACTTTTGCAAAATATCTGGGCACAAAGAAGAAGACCGCAGGAAGAAACCTAACAACAGGATATGCTACAACTGCGGAGAACAAGGTCACATCAAACCAAACTGTCCGGAAAATAGCTCCAGCTACGAACAATAAGACTACCAAAAATGCTAGAGCATTTGTTCTGATTACAGAAGAAGCCAAAATGATTCCGGACATGATAGCCGGTACGTTTTTAGTTAATGATGTTTTTGCTAAAGTATTATTTGACTCTGGTGCGAACCAAAGTTTTATTAATACTTCATTTTGCAAACTTCTTAATCAACCATTAACTAAACTTCCACAAGAATGTCTAGTAGCGACAGCAAATGGAGAAACCGTTAGAATTTCTGAAATCTTGCAGGGAGCAAGAATAGAATTTTTAAATCAAAAGTTTATTGCAAACCTTTACCCAATGAATCTGGCAGGATTTGATGTTGTATTAGGAATGGATTGGTTAATAACCAATAAAGCCAGTATTTTATGTGATCAAAATTCAATCCAAGTAAATTCACCAAAGGGTGAAAAGATCACAATTAAAGGAGATAAGCCATCTAGATCCACGAAATTCATCTCTGTGATAAAAACAGCAAGTTATATAAGAAAAGGATCTTTAGTGTATTTGATTTCCATAATCACTAACACTAAAGGAAACGAATTGAAAGATATTCTAGTAGTATCTCAGTTTCCAGACGTATTTCCAGAAGAATTAACTACCGCCGGATAGAGAAGTTGAATTCAGAATCCATCTACTACCAGGGACAACACCAATTGCCAAGCACCTTATCGTTTGGCACCCACAGAAATGCAGGAACTGAAGAAACAGTTAGACAAGCTGTTGGAAAAGGGATTCATACAGCCAAGTTCATCGCCATGGGGAGCACCAATTTTATGTGTTAAAAAGAAAGACGGATCTATGTGTATGTGCATTGATTACCGTGAATTGAACAAAGTCACGATTAAGAATCGGTATCCATTACCAAGAATCGATGATCTGTTCGATCAGTTGCAAGGAGCTCTATTTTTCTCTAAAATCGATTTAAGGTCAGGATATCATCAATTAAAGGTACAGGAGGAGGACATTCCTAAGACCGCTTTTAGAACAAGGTATGGCCATTATGAATTTACTGTCATGCCATTTGGTTTAACCAATGCCCCGGCTGCTTTTACGGACAGGATGAACCAAATATGTAAGCCATATTTGGATAAATTCATAATTGTCTTTATAGATGATATTCTTATTTACTCTAAGAGTAAAGAGGAACATGCAAAGCATTTGCACACACTTCTGAGTTTATTAAGGAAAGAAAAGCTTTATGCAAAGTTTTTAAAGTGCGAGTTTTGGTTAGAACAGGTACAGTTTCTTGGACATTTAGTCAATCATGAAGGAATTCATGTGGATCCCACCAAGATCGAGGCGATTACCAGATGGAAAATCCCTGAGTCACCAACCGAGGTTAGAAGTTTCTTAGGATTGGCCGGTTATTATAGAAGATTTATTCGAGATTTTTCTAGAATAGCCATTCCCTTAACTAAACTAACCTGTAAATCTGTTAAGTTTGAATGGGGACCAAAAGAGGAAGAAGCCTTTAGAATTTTTAAGCAAAGACTAACCAATGCACCCATACTAGCGTTACCAGAAGGAACTGAAGACTTTGTAGTCTATTGTGACGCTTCTAAGTTAGGTTATGGATGTGTATTGATGCAATGACAAAAGGTTATAGCTTACGCATCTAGACAACTTAAGAGTCAAGAAGAGAATTATTCAACCCATGACTTGGAATTAGGAGCTATAATTTTTGCCCTTAAGATTTGGAGACATTACCTGTACGGTAGTAAGTTTACCATTTTCACCGATCATAAGAGTTTAAGGTATGTTTTTGGGCAAAAGGAACTAAATATGAGACAAAGACGCTGGATGGAAATTCTTAGTGATTATGATTGCAACATCCAGTATCATGCAGGAAAGGCTAATGTTGTAGCTGATGCTTTAAGTCGAAAGTATCATGAAAAGCCAAAAAGAGTGCGTTCTCTTAAATTAAATCTACAGATAGATTTAAATGAACAGATTAGAAAAACACAAGAATCAGTAATCAAGGACGATACTGGAAAGTTAAAAGGAATGATTAAAGAATTGGAACAAGGAACTGATGGAATTTGGAGATTCCATAAGAAAAGAATGTGGATACCTAAATTAGGAAACTTACGTCACCGTATACTAGAAGAAGCCCATAAGTCTAAATATACAATGCATCATGGAAGTGATAAAAGGTATCAGGACTTAAGAAAGAATTTTTGTTGGATAGGAATGAAAAAGGATATAGCAGCTTATGTTTCTAAGTGTCTAACATGTTCACCAGTTAAAGCTGAACACCAGAAACCCTCAGGTTTATTGCAGCAGTTAGAGATGGCAGTTTGGAAATGGGAATTGATAACAATGGATTTTGTTACCAAATTACCCAAAACAAGAAAAGGTAATGATACAATCTGGGTGTTTGTAGACAGGCTAACTAAGTCAGCTCATTTCCTACCAATGAAGGAAACCTTCAGTGTGGAACAATTAGCTAAGTTATATGTAAATGAAATTGTTTCATTACATGGAATTCCTTTATCAGTTGTTTCTGACAGAGATAGCCGTTTTACCTCTCATTTTTGGGCAAGTTTCCAAAAAGCAATGGGGACCAAGTTGAATCTAAGCACAACTTATCATCCTCAAATAGACGGACAAAGCGAAAGGACAATTTAGACAATGGAGGACATGCTTAGAGCTTGTGTAATTGATTTCAGAGGTAATTGGGATGACCACTTACAATTAATAGAATTTTCTTATAATAACAGTTATCACACAAGTATCAATGTTGCACCATTCGAAGCACTTTATGGACGAAAGTGCCGAACCCCAGTCTGTTGGGCAGAAATTGGGGAAAAGCAACTATCAGGACCTGAGATAGTACAAGAGACAACCGCCAAAATCATTCAAGTCAAGGAACGACTGAAAGCAGCACGTGATCGTCAAAAGAGTTATGCTGATAACAGATGCAAGCCATTGGAATTTCAAGTAGGAGATAAAGTGTTATTGAAAGTCTCTCCTTAGAAAGGAGTGGTAAGATTCACCAAAAGGGGAAAGCTAAGCCCCAGGTATGTTGGACCTTTTGAGATTATTAGAAGAATATGACCTGTAGCCTATGAGCTACAACTGCCAGAGGAAATGGCAGGAATACATAATGTATTTCATGTATCTAATCTCAAGAAATGCTTAGCTGATGAATCACTGATGGTACCTCTTAAGGATATAGAGGTAAATGAACAACTTAAATTTGTAGAAAGACCTCTACAGATTGAAGACAGGAAAGTCAAGAACCTCAAGCACAAGAGATTAGTTTTGGTCAAAGTGAAATGAGACTCCAAAAGAGGACCAGAGTATACATGGGAGCTTGAATAAAAAATGCAAAGGAAATACCCGCACTTATTCTTGTAGATCTTGAGAACGAGCTCTAAAACAAGGTGGGGAGGATATAACAACCCTCCTACATTTTTTTTCGACACCCTAAAAATAATTAAAGTATCCCTATATGTCCTAAAATACACCCCGTATGAGAAAACGGGCCCCTGATACCTTTACTATTATTAAAATTAAATAAAAACAAGAAAAATGGGTCTCTGGCGGGCTGCGTAAGATCACCCCAGGGTCTACTCGGGGCGCGAGCTAAGGGGCATGGGGCATAGCCTGGTGCTGCCACGTGTCATGATCGTGTTAAAGCTAAACTCAATGAATCAGCAACCCTAGGGCCTGCAACCCTATGTCGCGGGCCGCGAAGGACTATCCTTCGGCTTACGCGGGCCGCGAGGAAGTCCGAAATCACAACTATAAATAGAGGCCATCAGCTTTCACTTCCGATCGTTCAATCTCTTTCTCTCTCATGAATTTCTATATAGTCAAAGTGTTTTTCAGGTATAATACCCCCCTAAATAACGAAGTTCTGCCCTGTTGTAAGTATTATAACCCCGGTTACGTATTAGATACGCTGCCCGATTGATCCAGGGTTCTGTAACGGTTGTCGAGGTTCTGCCCGACGTAGTCGTTAGAATGCCGTCTCGAGGAGGGTATTGCTAATGTAAATATTGGGTTATTATACTAACATGTGTGCATTTGTATATTTAATAGATAATCACCAGGAAACCCTAAAGGAAAACCTAAGACAGCAATGTGAGTAATCTCCTTTTTACAAACTGTTTTTACAAAACCTTAAATATTTTACAATGTGATTAAGCAGTGATTGAGTCTTTGTAATTCTTCAATTACTGCCGGTATGTTGGGGTTTTGTATACAAAATGTGGAACACGTTACCATTGGACAAAGAGTTAGCCAATGTGTAATATGACCCACCAGTCAGGATTGACAGTACTGAATGAGTAATTGTGTAGATGTAAACATTGTAATCGCTCTCAATACTGTTAAATGATAACACTCTTCTTGATTAAACTGGGATTCACTCACTAGTATTTCCCACTGACAAATATTTTTAAACGCGTTCCAGGTAACAAAATGTGAAAGCCAACTAGAAGCCAGCTGGACAACACTGAAAGCTTGGAAAAGTGGTTATAAAAGTTACCTAAATAAAGAACATGTTTTATTTCAATAAAATGGGGTTTACCTTACCCCTATAAAACAGTTTGTAATGAAAACTTGGGTTTTATCCCAATATATTTATTTATATAAAGTATGGTGTTTCACTCTGATAACATATTTCCTAACTACGGTCCAGATGTAATTTCCGCTGCCAAATTGATAAACACCGATACCACCAATACTGATTCTCGCGGCCGCCCATTCCCGGGACAGATATGGGCGGGGGTTGGGACACTACCAGTTGGACTGAAGGGTACGGAATCAACCCGGGTGAGGAATACTTATCACCGGTATACGATAAACCATACCATTCATCTCCTTACTATAGACATTGTCGTCAAGACGCGAGGTCGGACAGTCGTGGTAGCGATCGTAACGTGTCATCTCCAAAGTCCAACCTAGATGAATGGGATGAGATGTATTAAGGCTTTTATGTGTTTAATTAGGACTAATTTTTTTAATTTTAGGCTTTCATAATAATTTTAATCTGGGCTGTGTAATAATTTTCATTGGGTTTGTGTAATATTATAATGAGGTTTCTGTAATTTTTATGTTATTTGTTTTATGTATTTATGTGTAAATTTATGTGTTTAATTGGAATTTCTTTTAAACAAACATAATTTTTTTAAATTTTAAATTAAATTAAAATAATTTAGGTTTGGGGAAATCTGGGACAACACCGCACAATTTGGGGAAAACTGGAAAAAGCTGATGTGGGGCTGACGGTCCCATGGGGAAAATGGGGAAAATTGGGACAACACCCTCCACCCTTATGGGACCTGATGAATATGGACTCTACTCTTTCCATCTCCCACAACTCCATAACTTCAACAAGCTTGCTTTCTCTGCTATGCTTGTGTCTTCCCTCGTTTGGCATATGAAGGTTGGTTATCCACATCACCAAATTACAAGAAAAGTCCCTACACTATAATCTAATAACATTTAGTCTAACTTGTTCTTGCGTGAAATACTAGATTTTTTTAGAGATAGGTAGCAGCAAGGTTATCACACAAGAAAGTTGGAACAGAGGTTATGTCTGTCCCAAGTTCTTTTAGTAAAACTTTTAAGCATGTGAGTTCAACCATTGTGTTTTCTAGAGCTTTGTATTTTGATCTTGTGGATGACCGAGAAAAACTGACTTCTATTCTCATGAGATCTAGGATATGAGGTTGAAACCCATGTATATGGCGAATACCCCTGTGGATCGACGGTTATTCGGGAAATTAGGCTACTCAACATCCGAGAAGGCCCGCAGAGTGGAAGAAACATATCAGTAAGCATTAGTAAAGGCTTGTAGATAAGAGCTAGAGTCATGACAAATCAGCAACCCATAATTAATTATGCCTTTTAGATAGTGAAGGGTACGTTTTGCAGTGGACCAGTGTAGTGTTTTTATGAGGGAGCATGCATGTATTAGCACGCCATGTTAACAACAAAAGTGATGTCCAATCTGGACAATGTTACATATTGAAGTGCCGTAACTAATTGACGATATTTTATTGGGTCTGTTAACAACAAACCGCCCCCGAGAAATAATGTTTGTGATGTGCTCATCGGAGATAGGGTAGGCTTGTAGTCAGTGGAGGTAGTATTGTCACACCCCAACCGATGGCGGAAACATCAGAGTGAGACAAACAAGATTGCTCGAGACTTCATAACACTATTTGCGACAATAATTAATTCAAAACCGATTTCATTTCATGAAAAGAATTGTCAAGTACATCAAGGAAATCAAAGTACAACATTTGGAAATTCAAAGTAATACAGAAGTTTAATCAAAATATGATAACAATCTAGCATTTCGATATGTGTTTCTAAAGTCGTCCCTACTAGATTTCATCAAGATCATCATCATCAACCTGCAACATGTTTAAAATTATAGTTCAACACACAAGGCATTGGCGAGTACACAAGTTTAATACCTATAAAAGATTTAAACGAATCCACATGTCAAAACTAAGTTATCAAGATTAACGTACAAATGGCATGCGAATATCCAAGTCAACCCTCTGATTACCGCAATAATTAAATTTAACATGACCACCAGTCTACGGGCGGTGCGTTACTCCTATAATGCTATACATGTTAAATGGAGGCTCGTACGAAGTTAATGACATGTTTATCACATAAGAATCACCCAAATATACGAATCAAGTATAATGAATAAGTATGCATGTATTGGATTGTTTGTGCATTGCATAAAGTATAAGTGTGATTGTGATTTTTAATGGGCTAAACATATTGCACCCAAAATGTATAAAGCGTAAAGAGGGTGTTCAAGTGTACTCGCGGTTTTGCAAAGCTTTCCTTTGAAATCCCGTGAAAAGTTGGAGAGTTGGAGAATGGAACACCAAAGTCACCCTACATGGGGTAAACGAAGGTGTGTAAGTAACGAAATTAAGATGGAAAATTCGGATTGGAATTTAAAGTACAAAAAATATATATGTATAAAGTATTATCTAGTCTAAGTACTCGTTTTTGACACTAAGTTGTATGTGATTTCATGGGTCCTAATTTGACCATTAGAATCATTAACGAGAAACTTAGATTCATAGTAAGGTAGCTTAAGTTTATGACGAATAACCATCACCCGATTATCATCATAAATTTAGCCATGTTCATTTATATATATATATATATATGTATATAGTTATAATATTAACCTAAAACTAAGTCCATCATAGATTGTCATATAAGTCAAGCAAGGAGGATTAACCTCTTTGTATGATTCACCACTACACAAATCATCACAAGGATGATTCGGAGGGTCATGAATAACAAGAAATAAAACTAACTAATGCATGCTCAAGTAGCCAAGTAAATCCTAACCCGGGTGAACCACCACGACATGGAAAGAGTTAACTAAGTGTCGGAGGCTAGGCAGGGTTATGTTACTTTTATACTAGAAAGCCACTTGAGTGTTCATACACAAGGTTTACAAGTGAGGTAGTGGAACTAGATTGGAAAGCCAAAGCTCCCACGGTTCACACCTTTACAAGTCACAAGTTCATCATATGGAAGATGATGAATCGTGATTGTTTTCAACACTTGGATTATAATATGTATGAACTTTAAAATAAAGAGTTTTGAAATCATAACTTGATGGAAATCACCTCAACACAAACCCACAACTATAGGCTAAGTTGTGAGCTTGATGGGTACAAGATTCCACCAAGTTTTAGCAAAGAAATTGAAGTTACATAAACATGAACAAAAACAGAAAATAAATGTCACTTTTGGCCTCAAATATGGTGAGGTTTCACCGTAGTTTGCCATGAAAAACTTGTGAAAACCTTCCTAGAGATTATCCAAGTAAGTTAGAAGAAGAAACAAGCAAGAATGAATGATGATCTTTTTAAATTATTTTATAAAACATCATAATATAATATCTAAAAGACGGTTTTACACTCACATACTATGCATGTGAGGCCATTTAACATGGATTAGTAACTGGGTTAGTGATAAAGGATGAAACCTACAACAAAATTAATCTTAAAGGCTGGTTTTGGCAACTTTTAATGATTAAGGCTGAAACCAGCAAGATTAGTGAAACTTAAATGACGTTTTGTGCAATTTACTCTAATTTCAATTAAGAAATTAGTCAAATATATGGTGAACATCATACCATTCCAACATAGAGTACAACCTTCTAATGCACATTTTTACCAAATCATATAACCAACCAAAAATCATTCATGTATTCCATCAAAAATACATTTCTTATATTACCACTAAATACATGACATCCTCATATTATACATTTCATCCATTACTTGCATCCGATCTCATCTAATAATCTTACCTAGGCATTTCATCAAACACTTGGTGTGCGTACACTATTTAATGCACAATGTACAACAAATTCATACATAATCTTCCAAGTTCTTACTTTCAATCATCAACACAACTAAACATCAAACTAACTTCATACCATATTCAACCTAACTTGCAAGAGTTCATCATATTCAACATAATACGTCAAGAATTACACAAATATTGAACATGGATGATTCACTCACTTCATCTTCCTCACTACTACAAGTGGGTTTCACCCCCGAACATCAAATTAATCAAAATCATGCATAACACATGTTCTACATGGCGATTCTAGCACATGATCATGCTTAATTTCATACCAATTTACGGATTTGATCATAACCCATTTCTAAAAAGATCATCAAACGAGAATCTATAACTTACCAAGTGATTTATAGGGCTAGATGATCAAGAATTTAAGTACATGCATGAATTTTAGCTTGAATCCATCTTCAATTTAGACTTAAAGGGCTTATTGAGGGTTTTCTTCTTCTCCTCCTTGTGGGTGTCGACACACCTCCAACACACACACACATAATACTACTGACTTTTCCGTTTTTTAGTAAATTACGATTTTGGCCCCTGTGGTTGTTCCACTTTAACCTTATCAGCCCAAAAAAGAATCTTTTAACATTTGAGAACCCAATGTCATATTTTCTAACCCTTTTGGCCCCTATCACTAACCCCATCCATTTACTTGGTTAAAAAGTAATCATGTGCCCCTCACATGAGGGGTATTTATGTCAATTCACCTGTTACAACAATAAATACCCTATTTGAAATCCATTTAATCAAAACGATAAAATCTTGTTTTTTAAAAGGTGATATGGTACCCAAACACAACCAGATAACTAGCCATCTATACATTCACACCATCTCTTTCATGAAGTAACCATGATAATGCACAACACCCCTTCTCTTTTCTTTCTCCCCACCTGCAACTTCGAGGCAAAGGAAAGCACCTCCTTTACTCTCAAACAATTATGCAGACCTTTTAAATGAGTTTATCAAATTATAAACCATTGAAATGTCTATCATTGACCAAGAAAAAAACAGATGCAGTACATCAAATCATTTAGTAATTCATGAAGCATATAACAAGAAATTACTAACCACCACCACCACCACTGCCACTGCCACCCCCACCATACCCACCCCCACCACCATCAACGACGACTTATAGATCTAGGGTTTTCAGTACTTCGTGATTTATGGCTTCACCAAATCCAACAACAGCGACGACTGTGGGATGCGATTAAGGTTCTGGCAAAACTCTGGTAAGCCTCAACTCGTGTGTATACACGTTTTGGTGTAGATCAGCATACTCAGAAGGCTTGAAACGTGATCTGTGGTGTTGGGTTGCGAGTCAAAAGCACTTACTACGAACCGATGATTATGAAAGTGTGATGAAGGTAGGGGTGGTGGCGGCTGAGTGGTGGTGGTATGTTTTGGGGTTTAGAGGATCTTCAAATGAAAAGATAAAGATGAGATTATGCAAATGGTTTTTTTATTAAGGAATTATAAGTGGATGTTGAGTTGACATAAATGCCCCTCATGTGAGGGGCACATGATCACTTTTTAATCAAGTAAATGAATGAGGTTAGTGATGTGGATCAAAAGGGTTAGAAACATGACGTTGAAGTCTCAAATGTTAAAAAATTTCTTTTTAGACTGATAGGGTTAAAATGAAACAGGGCTAAAATCGTAATTTACTTTTCTTTCTTTGTACAAAAGATATTTCATATTTTCATCATGTGAAGATCTTTTATCCCGGTCTTCTAGCCGGTTCAAAATTTGATCTTTTAACTTTTAGACACCTTTCATAAAATATTCATTACGCCGTTGCTTCCTTTGCTTCAAAGGGTTTATACATATAATAATAATATATTTTATATACTCCTCCTCCGGCAAGACCTGTCTGCAAACTGCAAATCCTGCAATTTTTCTGATTCCCATCAACAAAATCCCAAAAAAATCATAACCCTTTTCACCAATCACACAACAATCTTCACCAATACCACCAATTGCATTAGATTTACACATAACATGTGTTAAACAAACCTGTTTGGTGACTTCATTTGCACGCTTTTATGCTTTCTTGGAGTTCAAATCTGCTGTGTGAAGCTCCAGGGTCACTCTGGTGTTCCCCCTTTTGATCAGTTCTTGCTGCACCAAAAGGGTACCCCCCTCATTGGTAATCTTGTTGTTTTGATGATAAAGTTTGTTGCTTTTTGTTTTGTAGGGTTTTAAGATTCAATAAAAGTGTTTGAAATGTTTGTTTTGATGTGGGTTTTGTTTCTTTCTTTCTTTTTTTTTTTTTATGTTTTGATTGAATCTTGGATCTTTTGGTGTGTGATTTATGTTTATTTTCATGTTTGGGATTTTTGATTTAAAGAATTTGTTTGTACTTTGTAGAGATGATATGGGCATTTTAATTTGCAGTTATTGTAGGGAAAGTTTACATATCTAGTTGTTATTTCTTTCTAAAAATAGAAAAAAAGAAATCAATTTTGAGATTTTAAACTTGTAAAGCAGTAACCATTTTGGTATATGATGTTAAAGCTATTGAATGATGAAAGAATGAGTCTATTTTGGTTTTTAAGTTTTGTGAAATTAATATTTTTGAATTTTGACTATTATTTGTATGATTTGACTGAAAAATGCCGTATAATTTCAGTTATGACTTTTTGATGGTATTTTGTTTAATGTGAATCAAACCTTATGTTTACATAATTATATGCTAGGTAGATATAACAAATTGATTGAAATTTTTTAGTAAGTTAGGTGGTTGACTGATCTAATTTATTGACCATAAATACTCGTATATTCGGGTAGATTCTATATCAATTTATCGGTGCTGTTCTTCGTGTTCAGGAAGCAAACGCAGACTTAATGACTCAAGAAATCACTATCGGCGATTTGGCGTCAAGAAAGCAAGGTTTGTTGAAAGATCAAGTGCGTTTAGTTAAGAGAAAGGATTGTGACCGTTATGAGATTGCGAGAATTCAAGATAATCTATCGTTTGAGAAGGGTTTCTTTGTCGTAATCCGTGCGTGTCAGTTATTAACTCAAAAAAATGAAGGGATCGTTTTGGTTGGATTAGCCGGTCCTTCTGGTGCCGGGAAGACCTCGTTTTCCGAGAAAATACTCAACTTTATGCCAAATGTTGCGGTCATTTCGATGGATAATTATAATGATGGTAGCCGAGTGATCGATGATAACTTTGATGGTAAGATTTTGTAATATCATCGTATAGTGAATTTGGTTATGTTAATGCATCTATTGTCTTTTTGTAACAGACCCTCGGTTGACCGACTATGACACGCTACTAAAAAACATAAATGATTTGAAAGAGGGGAAATCGGTTGAAGTTCCGATATATGATTTCAAGTCTAGTTATCGTACCGGTTACAGGTTTGTCTAACTATATTTTTACAGCCTACCATAGTTGTTAATAGCGCAAATAGCAAGCGCTATAGCGAATAGCGTAGCGAAGCGCTCATTCAACGCTATCTGATTTTGGCGCCTCTATAGAGAGTAGTAAATAGCGGGATTTCAGGTTTTTTGTTTACTTTTATTTTGTTTTAATATAAATAGCGATAAAATATACGTTTACAATAGCTGGATTTTAACGCCCTGCTTGCGGTATGCACATATAATGTATATATGTGCGGGCGCTCGGGGGGCAAAAGTGAAAGTGCACTAATTTTAACGTTATGTTACTAATTTCGTGAAAATGACGTTAAAAGAGGGGGATGGTTAATCATGTATCATGTGGTGACGTTGATAGCCGAAAGACAAGGGAGTACATGCACTAATCGGCCTTTGTCTTAATTGCTGAGTGTTATGTGCCTTATGTCCAAGGCTTGATGCAAAACTACTATCGAGCCGGGGGCCTCATTGGAAGCAGCCTCTCTATTTCTACGGGGTAGAGGTAAGGTTGTCTACATCTTACCCTCCTCAGACCCTACCTTAGCTTTGCTATTGGTGGGATTTACTGAGTATGATGATGATGATGATGAATAGCTGGATTTTAGGGTTTTTGTTAAATATACGATAGAAACACCATATTTGGATATAATATACATATAAAAAATTTCTTCGAGTGTATCGCTAAACATAAAATAGCCCTTGCTATTTCGTTGCTATCGCTACGTCGTGTATAGGTTGCTTGTCGCTATCGTCCGCTATTCGCTATTACTTGGTTTTAAAAAGCAATAGGCGTCACAACAGCGACGAGGTCTAAAATTGAGGCACGAAGCGCAAAGCGCAAAAGCGGTGGGCTTTTCGTACCCGAGGCGCAAGGTGTTTATATAATTTTTTTTTATATATTCCATACATATCCCATAGGTTTTTAGCTTTTTTTAACCAAAATATAGCTATAAATAAGGCTTTTATACCATTTTACTTACATGTACAAGTCAAAAACCCCAAGGTACAACTTTTTTCTGCAGAAAAACGCCTCAGATACATGAGGCGCGCGTCTCAGGCCAAAAAAACCCAAAAATCTGCGCCTTTTGGGCGCTTCTTGTAATTACACAAGGCGCTGAGCGAAAAAGCCCCAGAAGCTGCCTCAGGCGCGCTTTTTAAAACCAAGCGCTATTAACAACTATGCAGCCTCACTATGCAAATATTGTAAATAAAACAGTTACGGGACATCATTAGCTATTGATATATGTAACTATGAGCTGACGTGTGATGACAGGACACTTGAAGTACCGGGCTCCCGTATTGTGATAATCGAGGGAATCTATGCGTTAAGTGAGAAGTTGCGTCCGCTATTGGATCTTCGAGTATCTGTTACGGGTGGTGTTCATTTTGATCTGGTAAAACGGGTTTTGAGGGACATACAACGTGTTGGACAGGAGCCTGAAGAAATTATCTACCAGATATCTGAAACGGTTTGTTCTTGCTCATATATGTCTACATTCGATAGTTGATACTAGAGATTTTATCATTTTAGTTGCTATCTTTATGCAGGTTTATCCAATGTACAAAGCGTTTATAGAGCCTGACCTCAAGACAGCGCATATAAGAATCGTAAACAAGTTTAACCCCTTCACGGGATTCCAGAGTCCGACTTATATTCTAAAGGTTTCAACTTTTTTTCTACTAAAATCAAATACGAAACAGTTTTTTGATGTTCGGGTTCTCAAAGTTTTCTTGATACTTTTTCAGTCATCAAGAAACCTAACTGTGGATCAAGTGAGGTCCGTCATGTCAGATGAACATACACAAACTTTGGAGGAGACTTACGATATATATCTTCTGCCACCTGGCGAAGATCCGGAAACGTGCCAATCGTATTTGAGGATGCGCAATAGAGAAGGAAGATACAGTCTCATGTTTGAGGTTTTCTTTCGAATCTTTCCATCATTGGTGGCGTTTTTGACCCGTTCACCTGAAATGGGTTGATTTTTGTTGTATTTATCTTCTAATGGGTCAGGTGGGTAAATGAAAAAAAAGCTTAGCAATATATGAAGTAAGTCGAATGGGTTGAACGGGTCAAATGTGTTTAACGTTACCCAAATTGTATTCAAATTCTTGCATCCTCCTAAATCGTTTTATTTTTAGTAAAGTACACGGATGGTCCATGTGGTTTACAAAAATTTTGGATTTGATCCCTAGCTTTCCAAAAGTACCCAAATGGTCCTGTGGTTTGCACTTTGTAACACATTTAGTCCCCAACCTTTTCCAAAAGTACATGGATGGTCCCCGTGGTTTGCACTTTGTAACACATTTAGTCCCTAACTTTTTCCAAAAGTACATGGATGGTCCCTGTGGTTTGCACTTTGTAACACATTTAGTCCCTAACTTTTTCCAAAAGTACATGGATGGTCCCCGTGGTTTGCACTTTGTAACATATTTAGTCCCTAACTTGAACATGCTAAAACCTTTAAATTTGTTGTCTGGGGAGTAAATACGTTACAAAGTGCAAACCACACCATCGGTGTACTTTTGGAAAACTAGGGACCAAATCTAAAATTTTGGTAAACCACAAGGACCATCCATGTACTTTACTCTTTTATTTTCATTAATATAGGTTTTGTAATCATATTTACTAACTTTTATATATTGGTTATCCGAAAATGACAAAATAATGGTGGCAAACCAACCCGATCTAATCCGGTTTGACTCATTAGCCAACTTTTGACTTTTTATCTTTGACTTTTATCTGTACTTCTCATTGTACTTGCTAGGAATGGGTAACCGATTCCCCATTTGTAATATCTCCGAGGATAACTTTTGAAGTTAGCGTGCGGCTTCTCGGTGGTCTAATGGCCTTGGGTTACACTATAGCATCAATCTTGAAAAGAAGTAGCCATGTATTTTCTGATGACCGCGTGTGCGTGAAAATAGACTGGCTAGAACAAATTAGTCGACATTATGTTCAGGTACCCAAAAAACTTTTCTCCGTTAATTTAATATTTTAGCATAAAATTTATTCATGGTGTTTTTCATTTACATTTCGGATTAAAGGTGCAAGGAAGAGACCGCGTAAGCGTAAGATGCGTTGCTGAGCAGTTGGGTTTGGAAGGTTCGTATGTCCCGCGCACGTATGTTGAGTTAATGCAACTTGAAAAGCTAGTAAACGAGGTCACGGTATGATAACTAATACACTAATAAATTTAAAAACTTAGTTATTATTTTGATGCCGTGTAGTCATAAACATGAGTTTCTGTAGGTACTCCCGGATGAATTAAAAACAAAGCTAAGCATAGACGATGAAATGCTGTCGAGTCCTAAAGAAACGTTTTCTCTCGCTGCAACACGAAACAACTTCTTGAAGAGGTATTATATTTTTTTTGTACTAGGTTAGAATCTCGTGTATTATTACACGGGTAGAATAAATGTAGTGTCAAAAAAGTTATATTATCTTTAAACAAAAAAAAACCCTGTATTGCACGTTTTGAATAAACACGTATTACACGAGTTGAATAAAATATAAAGAAAGAATAATAATTTGTTATGTAGTGTGTGTATATATATATATATATATATAGAGAGAGAGAGAGAATATTTAAAAACAAACCCTTTTAATATCATTATTTAATATGAAAGAGGCGGGAAAACAAATTTTGGTGGCCTAGAATTGTGACAAGTCTTTCCTTAGACCACCTGTAGTGGGCGTGTTTTTTTTCAAAAATAGCCCAAAAAAACGCCCGATCATGCCCATACACCTCCTCCCTAGGCGTGTTTGGCCAATTTTTTTGGTTTGGCGTGTTTTAAATCACGCTGTAGGGGCAAGGTTTTGACCAATCAGATTCATTTCCATTTTTGTAAAACCAATCAAATTTATTTGATGTTTTTTTTTAATTTAATTTTATTACAAACTTAATGCCCCACAATGTCCACATCCCCACTACACCCATTTTAGAAAACGCCCAATAATGCCCCATTGTTGACTGGGCTGCCACATGGCGCAAAGGGTGGGGCATTATTCACCCCAACGACTACGCATGGTCTTAGGGTTTTCATTTATTATATAGTATTGGGTAAAGTACACAGTTGGTCCCCGTGGTTTACAAAAAAAATTGGATTGGTCCCTAGTTTTCCAAAAGTACACAGATGGTCCCTATGGTTTGCACTTTGTAACGCATTTAGTCCCCAACTTTTTCCAAAAGTACATGGATGGTCTCTGTGGTTTGCACTTCGTAACGTATTTAGTCCCTAACTTGGACATGCTAAAACCTTTAAATTTGTTGCCTGGGGACAAAATGCGTTACAAGGTGCAACCCACAGGGACCGTCGGTGTACTTTTGGAAAGCTAGGGTCCAAATCTAAAGTTTTGGTAAACGATAGGGACCGTCTATAGTATAGATATAGATGTGTGTGCGCGCGCATTTTAGTTGAAACTTACAATAGTTTGGTATCTAGATGTTTCTGATATGCTTGTTGTACAGTCGAATGTCGCATTCGTATTCAACCGCAAGGGATAGTAATCTGGCCTCCAATCCTAGATACGCAATCAACAGTCCGAGGTTTGATGACAAGACGACAGAGTCAACAGACGCGATCCAGGTAATCCAATGTTTTTCTCTCCGCTTTAATCAGTTAGTTACAAGGGGTCTTTCACTAGTAGTTGACTATGTAGCAAGACTTTTAAAAGTCAAAGTGTTTGACTATGGTGTTTTATTTTATCATCTTCTCAGGGAGCAATCAGCCACCTCTCCGAACAGATTTTTACGTTAAATGATCGAATGGATGAATTCACGTCTCGTATTGATGCTCAAAGTTCACAATTTCAAAGAACATTTTCGGGGAACCAACAAAACGTGTCATCCAATGATTTAACTTCACAATTCACCTCAAATTTGACTAATGGTTCATCAAACGGGTCGAAAGTGCACCATTCAACTTCATCCACTCAGTTAGCAAAGGATTCTCCCCTCATTGAAGAGGTATGTGATAATTTCACTTGCATTTTTGTTTTGTCTAATTATTTTACGTAGAGGTCAATTTCAACCCGTTTGCTCGAAAAAAGTTTTGAGTTATATAATAATTCCCAAAGGTTAAATGGCTCCCTATTAATAAACTTTGTTAAAATATGAAATAGATTTATTTAAATGTCAAAAAATATCAGACTTTTGTATGTGGTGTGTTTGGTTTTGGTGGTCACAACTTTTTTCTACCTATTTTGGTAATTAAAGCGTATGAATGCGTAAAAAATAATTACTAGATACAGTGGTTTTCGTGGTCTGGTTCAGCCAGTTTTGATGAAAATTATAGGCCGAATCAGCCAGGTTGGCGTTTTGAACTATTTTATTTCCCAAAGTCATTACTTTGTTTTAAAAATAAATAAAATAATAATGATGATTCATGATTATAATACGACAACAACAACCGTACCCAGTAAATCCCACCTATAGCAAAGCTATTGGTAGGGTCTGGGGATTATAATACATACACGTTACTACATATTCGAAAAAATAAAAATATACACACGAATAATAAAGGTTAAACGCGGTTCAGTTTACACAACCCCTTCCAAGTTCCGAGCTAAATTGTTAAAACCGCCAAACTGTCAAAACCGAACTGTTTGGATCTCAACCAGGCCGACTTGCTTCGGTTGAGGTGGTTCGGTCGGTTCAAATGGTCTATGAACACCCATAACTACCAGATAGGGACTAAAAAGTACTTTAATTGCCCAATGGAGCCTATCGAAAAACTTATAGTTACCAAAACGGGTCACCTCTTGCTATTTTATGATATTTACCCTTAAACCAAGTATATAGTTCTTGTTATCATTTCTAATACATTAGTTATTTGTATAGTCGAAACATTCGAACAAAAAAGTGTTGGCATGTCAACCCAACACAACCTGGCCTGTTTTGGCTTGTGTGAAAAAGGGTTTAGGCCCGCTAGTGTTGGCGGGTCAACCCACATTTACCCTTTTGACCTGAGCGCGTTTTGACCAGTGGCTGAACCTACCCGCATACGTTGCCATTTTAGTATAGTATCCAGTAATACTAGAATCCTGCTTAATCAATCATATTAATTTATTCCTTATTTTTTACAACAAAAAAAAAAAAAAAACAGATAAGTGGAATTGCCCAAAGCCAAAGGAAAATCATGCATCAGTTAGACAGCATTAGCAAGCATCTTTATGATGAAATCGGAGAAAGAACACGTCAAGAACGAAGAATGAAGAAAAACAATGGACCCAAAGTTGACCCGGTTGCGGTTTCCATAATATTAGCAGTGGCCATTGGTGGTCTTGGAGTCTTCTTGTTTAAGGGGGTTGCACCCAGAAATTGAATTTTGTTTTCTTATTTTATCTAACACCAAAACAAATTTTCTTTCTAGTTTCCGGCAGTTAACACCTTTCAATCGAGAAGATAAACAGTTTATGTGGTTCGTTTGAGTTTTATTAAAGAAGGGTGTGGTTGTTTTATGCTCATTTCATTGTTTTTCGATACGTTCTGCTGATTTGCTATCTTAAAGAGCCTAACCGGGCTCGATTCAGTCGTGGTTTTAATGGTTCTTTAGAGATTAAAATCGGTTGTGTTTGGAAACATAATGTTATATTCTAGCTACTATGGTTTTATTTTATTACTGTTTTTAGAGCTATGTACAAGTAAATTAAAACATTAGAGAAATAAAGTCTTAAATGACTTTATTTTCCTTACTTTAGTCATGTCTTCTTGTATAATTGACTTTCTTGTATAGGTGACCAAATATTTTTTATTCCTTAAAACATCCTAAATTTTATATAGCAACTAAACAAAAACATCATGATTATCATTTTTTGATTAGATTACAACTTTACCATTTCAAATATGACATTTGTTTGATCCCTTTTATTAGGTTTCAAATAGCCACTATTTTAGGTAATGTTTGGTATGCAGGAATGAGAGGCGGAATTGAAAGGATTACTATGAGAGAATGAAGAAAATGGTGTTTGGTTGGTCAATGGAATAGAATCACTCATTCCATAAGGCTGGAGAGTGTGGTTGGAGCCCTCTAGGGGCTTTATCAGGCCACGTAAGCGACACATAGGATCCACGTCCCCCTTTTAATTTGCATGGTGTGGATGGAGCCCCCTATTAAACAAAATTAAAAAAAAAAGAATACATTGGATTAAAACTAGTGGGCCCTACCTGAACCTTTCAACTTTGGCGTTACCATGGTGGCGAAGTAAGGATGGCGCCCCCCTCTTAAAATGGAGGGTGTTGGTGATGGAGCCCTGTGAGCGCTATACATGGATGAGGTGGAGGAATGGCGCCCTCCACACCCTCCAGCCTAAGGCATTTCATTCCCTCAAAATCATTCCATCTACTCCCATATTTTTTTTCATTTCATCCCCTCTTGCATCATTCATCACTAACACAACAACCACCACCTTTGCCACCACCCACCACCACCACCACCACCACCACCGACGCCATCATTGCCTCCACCCGCAACCCGTCACCGCCTCCGTCGCCAACGCCGCCACCCACCACCACCGTCGATCACACCACCACCGCCATAACCTGTCACACCCCAACCGATGGCGGAATCATCGGGGCATGGCACTGAGCGAAACAGATTGTCCAGAAGTTTCCATAACAACCTTCATTACCATTTAGTTTAAATGATACGTCCCATACCATATCCCAAACAATAAAACAAGTTATTACAGACAAGCATCTAGTCAAATATTTTGTTCCGACAACCCAGATTTTAAATAAAATAAATATTGTTCAAAGCTTCTAGAGACTCGATCTGCAAGATCTACAGACAACTATGCTCTAGACGCTTATTCCTAGCTCGCCTTCCTAGCAGATAAGCATCCTAATTGCCTGTCACCTACGTTAAAATAAAGTCAATACATATAATGTAAAGGTGAGCATACAAGTTTAATAATAGCATATAGAGTTCGAAATAGTTTACGCATAACCAGCATGTACACAGAGGAAAACGAAGCATGTTAATTATCGACATGGACCTATCGATACCAGTGACTGCGGGTTGACTGTCCGAGACAGTTCGCAATACATGATTACCACCGTAATCCATGCAAGTAATTGTCCTTAACAACCCCCGTAGGAACGGGTGCTGAGTCCAAACTATAGTACTACGTCGTTAAGGCAGGTAGACAGTATTCCACGTGTAAACACAATCAACAAGCATTCATTTAGTCACGTAATACATGCAATTCGGTTAGCGTTCAAACAATTGAGTAGTGTGATCGTTAGTGGTTTTGATAAGTAACGTATGTAACACCCAAAAGTGCTAAAAGCAAAAAGGGATCGAGTATACTCACAGCGATTGATTGATGGATTGAAGGGAGCGCTTGAGAGTGGGGTTAGCCTGAACAGTTCGATAGCACAACGATGAAGAACACATAGAATGGAAACAAGTGTAAGTGGGTTGAACAGCCTGGTCGATCGAACAGTTGGTTCGATCGAGTGGGTTGTTCGTTCGGCTGGACAATCCGTTCGGACAGTCCGTTCGATCGGCCGGTAAGTTCGATCGGCTGGACTGTTCGAGTGGATTGTTTCTTCCTTTGAGTAAGATGTGTTTGTGTGTGAGGATTTGAACTTTTGAAGTTTTCGTTGTAGCATTTGAGAACACTGAAGTGTTCTTACCTTTCAGGTCGGTCGATCGAACGATCCGTTCGATCGGTCGGCATAACCGATCGGTTAGGAACTTCAGTAGTAGTCCTCATCAGGATGTCACTCGAATTGAGCAGCGTATTCGATCGAACAGCCTGTTCGTTCTGATAGCATGTTCGATCGGGTGGCACTCCAATGCGTCGAACGAGTTGAAAATCGATTAAGTGTTGAAGCATAGTATCTCATGATCCGAAGAGTAATGTTGACGAACAACTGTTCGATCGAACAGTACCTCGTTCAATACCATACTTCATGAAATTGTTAAGTTGTGGGGCCATATGCTAGTCGATCGGCTGGCCCGGTCGATCGGCTGGCATGTCCAATTGGTTGGGCTGTTCGTTCGAACAGCCTAACCGTTCGGTCAGCATCCTGACCTGGTCGGCCTGTTCGTCTAACACTCGGCTGTTCTGGTTATTTGACGTTATATCGAGTTAGTTTGACAACGAGCTGAACCATGGAACTTCCATTCTTACTTGTTTCACCTGTTCGGACAGGAATCACCCAAATCCGGCCAGTGAACGGTTCGGAACGGTAGTTTAATGTTTAACCCGAAATCGGTGAACCTCGTAAATAGAATCCGAATCTTGAACCACTCATCCACTAGAATATTTGGTGAGTTGACTCAAGCTCCGTTTCTACCGGTTTGAAGGCATTGAGCGTAAAAGAGTTGGAAGAAAGTTGGAATTCCTTCTTTCAATCCTTCACATCATGTAAATGTTTAGATCTTTGACAGATCTTAGCTTGTTTATGTGGTAATCGGTTAGATCTGAGCTATTCTTGGTGGATTAAGGCCAAAACATGGTGTTCTTGAAGAACACCATGATGACATCATCCAAGAATGCTTAGATCTTGGTGATTTCATGGTTAAAAATCAAGATTCGAAAGGTAGAAAGGTGTAGGAGCATGTTTTGATCAAGAAAGTACAAGATTTAGGATGGAAACTTACCGGAATCGGAAGAAATCTGAGAAAAGAAGAGGAGCACGGGCTGGTCGGTCAGAGCTTTCCAAAAGTGGTAAAGAGTGACAATGACAGCCCTATTTATAGGCTCCAAAAGAGGAAAGGGCTGGCCGATCGGCTGGCATCCCGATCGGACAGCCTGCCCGATCGAACAGTCTGTTCGATCGGCTGACAGCCTGATCGAATAGCAGCCTGGTTCGAGTGTTCGGTGCGACGATTTTCGACATTTCGATTTCGATTGAAGACGTTACGAGTACGATAGAGTTTCCTATTCAAATTACTTTCAGTCCCAACTACTATATCTAACATACAATCATCTATAATTCACCTTATCCTAACGTTACCATTTGTCGTAGTTCGATTTCGATTGTATTCGATTTGAGTTTCGAGTTTCGATTGGTTACCACACAAAACGTAAAGTAAACACGCACAGGTAACACATAAGGCACACACACACATATAGCAACAACCAAAGTTCGTGTAATCCGAGATTCGAGTTCGATGATAGTTAGATCGGTTTGATTACTGATTAGTTAACTTTATCGCATTATTACTTCCTACTATTCACAGTCGTAAATCGGTTCGCGTCGATCAAACATTCGATTACTTCGATTCTTTCTGATTACAACACTTACTCCACATAATACAAATATAAAATAGACTATTTACAGTCAAAGAAAGTCAAAGTTGACTTGGACTTTGACTTTGACTTTGACATTCGAAAACACGGGGTGTTACATAACCAACCATCGCCGCCGTCGCCACCCATCGCCACCTCTGCCACCACCAACCACCACCGACGACCGCTACCTCCCACCCCCGGGTCACCGCCACCTATACCGTCGCCACCAACCACCACCAACGGCCGCTACCTCCCAACCCCCGGGTCACCGCCACCTATAACCACCCACAATCACTACCACTCACTGCTCATTTTATTCCTTCGTTTTTCTTGCCTGCCAAACAATACACAATAATAATTTATTACATTCCCACATTGTAACCAAACAAGACAAGAAATGGTAATGATCCATTGCATTCACTCGTCCATTCCATTACTCCATACCAAACAAACTTAAATTAGAAAAACTCTATCCATTTCTTATTTTAGTTTTTACTACTGGTGTATAAGTTGCGGTAATAAGTTGCTAGAGATCACTATAAAAGAAGTCATGATTCGCGGAAAACGAATTGCTAAAAGCACAGTAAAAACCACTAAAAATCTTATATCGCATTGAACATTGTTGGAAAATTGAATTTTAATAATCCCAACTTTGACCTATTTGTCGGGATTAATCCCAACTTAGGAAATGTTTACAGACAATTCCAACTTTGAACGTATTTTCCTTCAGTGCTCCTATACTAACCCTATTAGCTTTTGGCAGTGGCCTCTAGCAAACGCCCTCATTCTTCCTCAAACTTGCAGCTTAGAGAGAGCGAGAAGACAGTTTTTCGGTGGTCATCTCCTGCGGTGGGTGGTCAAGGGCGACAACACCCCCAATAGCGATAGTGGTTGTTGCCTCATGAACTCTAGAGGTTTCAGTTGCCGCAACTCCGTTTTCCGAAAACTATTTAGGTGACAGATTAGGTTTAGAGGAGGGCTATCTTTGGTGGCTATGGATAAATGAACGCTTGACCTGAAACATTCTTCCGACATCACAAGGAGGGATATCCCTGGTGGCTATGGATACGGTTTCATGGTGGTATGAACACCTGAAGATGATGACGGTTAGGGTTTCAACTGACAACTACACAAATCCAACAACCCATGATTTTTGGGAAATTTTTCGGAAATCGATCCCCTCTCTCTCTCTCTAAGTTGCGAGTTTGAGGAAGAATGTGGGTGTTTGGGTGAAAATGGGATTAGGGTTTTTTTCTAAAGAGTATTTTTTTGCCACATAAGTAGTCAACGCCATCAAAAAAAACTAACGGAGTTAACTTTCTGTTAACATTTAACGTTTCATTTATTAGTCGTGATTAATTCCAACTAAGAAAATGTTTAAAGCACTCCTTTGAATGTATTTTCCTCCAATGACCCCATGCTAGTTTTTTGATGGTGTGTCATGCCACATAAGCATGTCACGTCAACAAAAGGTTAAAGTTTTTGCCAAATAAGCATGTCATGCCATAAAAAATTAAAATTTTTGCCACATAAGAAGCATGCAACGTCCTCAAAAATAAGTTTTTTTTTTTTCACATAAGCATGTCATATCTTCAAAAAACTAACTGGCTGATTTTTGGAAGAAAATACGTTCAAAGTTAGGACTATCTTTAAATATTTTCTTAGTTGGGATTAATCCCGTCTAATAGGTGAAAGTTGAGATTATTAAAATCCAATAACCTTAATAAAAAAGGTGAGGTGGCTTGACAAAATATACGTTTGTGCTTCAGTTACTTTACATTACTACTCAAACTTCGTTTGGAAAAAAAAAACTTATATCGAAACGTAGATAAATATAGACACGTCGCAACAAAATATTTAGAATTTTATAAAACATCATAACATAATATCTAAAAACAGAATATCTAAAATTATTTATGGTAATAAAACTTACAATAACATTTGCTTCCAAAACTTGTACCTTAATGTATTAATAAGTTGTAAGTAGGGGCGAATCTAGGAGTATTTTGGGGGTTTTCGAAAACCCCATCGATTTAGAAAAATATAAAAAAATCAGCGGAAACCTTGTATGATTTGGAAAAAGTTAGTAAGAATTAATAAGAACCAAAAAAACCCTATGCAAAAAAAAAAAAAAGAAAAAAAATCATGGATCCATCGTTGAATAAAGCCACTCTTCATCAACTTTAGTTTTACTATTGAAAAATATCCATTGTATTAATTTATTGTTCAGAACATACCGCTAGAAATAGTGGTTGCAATAAAGCACGTAATGAATGCGTGAGTAGAGACCAAAATAACCTCTCTATATATTTAAATAACTTTTTACCTAAAACCAAAATAACCTCTGTTTCATAACAATTATTATTTAATCCATTAAATTCATCATTTCCTAATGTTTTAGATTGTCATGTCACATAATCTTTTAGCTCCTCAGTCATATATTAGGTCATCTAGGGTGGATGGGCACCCCTTGGTATCCCATTCCGGTATTGTGGGTATTGCGGTAAGAGAATTTGTGATGAGTCCCCATTGAAACATGAAGAGAGAGAGATAGAGTTGCATGTTAAGGTTGGAAAACGGCGTAGGGGGGCGGGTTCACGAGAACACTGACGTCTGTGGATGTGGGTTTTGACGAGTTCAAATAGGGTTGGTTTGTTGTCGACAGTTACACCCAACCTATCCTTGTACAGATGAACAAAAATTAAATTGTCGCATAAAAAGCAACCACATTCGGTTCCATCGAAAATAAACTGCTAATTTTGTAACCGCTCGTCTAAAAAACAAAGAAAAAGATAAAAGCTAAATATTGTTTGTGAAAACAAAAGGCATAAAGAAAATATATTATTTATTATATTGAACTAGGATTGTGATCCGCCGCAATGCGGCGAGAATTCTTTAGTTATAACTAAGTCAATCTAGGACCCGCACGTTATGTTAAACCTGTCAAACGGGGAAAAAATAGACGATGTAAAAACGTTCACCACACACGCACGTTGCGTCGTGTTAACTCGCAAAATTTAGAACGAAACGTAAAAACGTTAAACCAAAGACGCACGTTGCAATGTGTTAAGTCACAAAATTTAGAACCAAGCATAAAGCGAAAAATTTGCGGAAAATGAAAACTATAAAGGACCAAAGTTGAAAGTAAAAAAAGTTATGAGGATAGATTGCAAAAGATAAAAAGTTTTGGGTTAAAAGTAAAAAGAAAAACAAGGGTTTTGAGTTAAAGTAATTTATGAAATCCTTTTTGGTGAAAAGTAAAAAAAATCATTTTTTTTTTGAAAACCCCTAAGGCCAATGTTACGACAACCATATGCATAACCATTTTTTCTTTGAAAACCCCTCAAAGCACACTCCGCGTTGCGACGGGGCGTAAAACGGTGTTAAATAATACTAATGTCACACAAACGTCATCGACCACCAACACTGACTCGACCTAGGATATGCGTGTTGCGA
Source organism: Helianthus annuus (assembly GCF_002127325.2). Taxonomy (NCBI): domain Eukaryota; kingdom Viridiplantae; phylum Streptophyta; class Magnoliopsida; order Asterales; family Asteraceae; genus Helianthus; species Helianthus annuus. The sequence goes on along the minus strand of NC_035447.2, from coordinate 33,386,359 downwards.
CAAACCTGTCAAACATGGAAAAATAGAGGTAAAAACGTTGAAACACACATGCACGTTGCGTCGTATTAACTCGAAAAATCTAGAACTATACGCAAAACGAAAACTTGCAAAAGATGAAAAATACAAGTGACAAAAGTTGTGAAGTTAAATTGCAAATAATGAAAAGTTTTGGGTTAAAGTTAAAAAACAAATTATGTAGGGTTAAAACTGTAAAAAGTAAAAACTTTGGGTTAAAAATAAAAAATCAACTTTTTTTTTTTTTGAAAACACCGAAAACACAATGTACAAGTAATAATGCACAAAAAAGTTGCATACTTATACATGGAATAATTAGCGGTCGTAAAACAGTCATAAATGTCCTTTATCTTCTAAATTAGTACTTAAAAACAATGATTTAGAGGCTGTTTGGCAACATCTGAATGGTTAAGTACTGAACCAGTAAGAGGTTTGAACCATTAAGTGTTGAACCAGTAAGAGGTCTAAATCATTAAGAGACTGTGTAATGTTTAACCATTAAGAGGTAAACAAACAGCCCCTTAGCTACTTCTTATACCGGTGCTAACCGATGAAATCAATCCATCATCACTCCGGTTTCACAAGGCGGTTTTTTTAAAATCTCCTTTTGTTAGCCTGAGTTTTTAATAGCGAATCAACCGGTTAAAATAATGATTCAACTATCGATCAGTTTTTCAAAACATTTTAAACATATTTCTAACTACAAACTCAATATACCTATAGCTCTTGTGCACAAAAATCATTTAAGTTAAATAAAATTATATTTGAATTAACAAAAACTTAATGTGCACATGAGCAATCCAAAGCATGTTTTCTTCATTAACTGGTAAATATCCTCTGTAGTCTAACGGTATTAAGTTGTATAGAAAATATGTTCATCTCCTAATGATTCCATGATCTAGAAGAAAAATGATAAATGTTTCATGCCATTATATTTATCACAATTCCACACGAAACAAAAATGATTAAATATATAATTTATTGTATTCAACCACTTCCCAACATTTCTTGATTATATAAACTACAAACCTAGTACCAAAACAGACGATCTGATCGAACACACACATACTTCTCAATCATTTTAGAACATTCCAAATGACGAAGGTCCTAGTCGCGATATGCTTTCTACTACTTGTTTGTGTATCGGCATCAGGGTTTTCAAGGTATCCATCGAAGCCGAAGGATATCCCGATTCCCCCAAGCGGGCCTTCACCACGCGGCTACCCATGCGGAGCCACTGCTGATTGTCAAGAGAAGTGTCCATGTGTAGTCAATGAACAACATTGTATAAACAATCGTTGTTATTGTCGTGACGAGATTTGCTAGTTATGTGATCAAAGATCGCTAAAAAATGTATTAAACCGTTAATAAAGTCTATATACTATATTTTACTTGAAAATTTTTATTAACCTATCCGATCAATTAAAGAATGTCTTTGGTAAATTTTTAGCGCTTATGCCATGTTTAGTCATAAAGCTCCTTTGTGGGCTTTATGCGACAAGTGGCGAACTGCGTAAAAGAAAGGGGTTATGGCTTTATATCACAAGAGGGTGTAGTGGTAAGAGGGGTTAGACCGTCTGTAGTGGGCGTGTTTTTTTTTTAAAAAAAAAGCCCCCAAATACGCCCGAAAAAGTCGAGCAACCACCCCCATGGGCGTGTTTGGCCTGTTTTTTGGTTTTGGCGTGTTTTAAATCACGCTTTCAGGGCAAGTTGATGGCCAATCAAAGCGTTTGCAACGGTCAAACGCAACGGTCATATTTATTGTTTTTTCTTTTTCCATTTCTCACCTATATATATACACACTTCTACTCCATTTTTACAAACAAAAACCTCTACAATCTTAAATATTAAACCATTTATATAAAAAAAATGGGTTCCCTGATGTGCGTGACGTGTGCTATATTTTTGATGTATATTTTAAGCCCTTTTACACTTTTTAGCCAAGTTTTGAATTAATAAAACACGATATTTACTAACACTAAACACACATATGGGCAAATGCACCCATCGTGAACGTAGTATAGTGTTGGTAAGATACCGAGGTCGTCCAAGGACACAAGAGCTTTTAGTACCGGTTTATCCTCAACGTCTAATCAAATCAAAAGTTAGAAAAAGGTTTTTTTTTTAAAACTAGAAAAATAAAACTAACTAAAATGCTGAAAAATAAAATAAAAATAAAAACATATAGACAAGATAAATAACTTGGATCCGACTCGTGTGTAGTGTAACCTTTGATTATTTCCGCACTTTTGCACTTTTTAAGAGATTATCTTAGTTATTGTAGTAGGCCCCTCTTTTGAAGGTGACGTTACCCTCAACCTAGTAGTTTGAGTCAGCAAGGATACAATCCTAAAGGGTCGGATTATTGAAAGATAATTAAGTAAGTTATTAATGCATAATGTGGTAGACCCCTCTTTTGAAGGTGACGTTACCCTCGGCTAAGTAGTCTGAGTCAGCAGGGATACAGTCCTAAGTAGCCAGGTTAAAGTTTTAATAGTAGCTTACATATGAGGGGATCAAAGAGTTTGGACCCCTGCTATCCAATACCGGTGGGTATTGAAGGAGGTCTTACTAAATTTGACTCAGGTCCTTGCAGGATCTATACACTGAACAAGGCAAGACTCTTACCAAACCGTTCCCTTAACCCCCGACCAGGTAGCCCACATATCTCCATATAGACCGTGGAGATATGAATGGTGAAAATCTTTTATTTTATATAGACAGTAAAATAATGCCAAGACACCACGGACAAATGATAAGGAAGAATCACCTTCAACATAAGAAACTAGTTATTAAAGTCATCAATACATAACCAAATAAAAAGTGCGAAAAGATTAAAAATAAAAAGTATTACGCTAGACACTTGTCTTCACCAAGTGATGTAAGAGACTTGGGCAACCATGGCTTTTGATTGTCTAGAACTCTTACGAACAATCTTGGATCCCCAGACGACTCACAGACTCTATGATAGATGATGGATGATGGTGGTGGATGATGGTGTTGTGATGGTGGTGGTGGGTGGGTGAAGTGTGAGAGAGGTGGTGTGCCAAGGGATGGTTTGCAAATGAGCCAAGCACCCCTATTTATAGCCTGAACAGCAGCTCGGGCACGGCCCCGTGTCCATTGGGCACGGCCCCGTGTCCATCCTCCTTCTCTTTCTTCATTAATTGCAGTTTGTCTGCATTAGTTGACCACGCCCTCGTGTCCGCTGGGCACGACCCCGTGTGCAAAAGCGTATCTGTACTATCAAGATTTCCCTAGATTCTGCGAATCTTAGAGTTGACCACGGCCCCGTGTCCGCTGGGCACGCCCCCGTGTTGGGTGATAGAAGCTTCTACAACTTTGTCTTTTCTGCAGACACTTGGGCATGCCCCCGTGCTCACTGAGCACGGGGGGTGTTCAGCCTTCTGTTCTCTTGTTTTGCTTGGGAAGATGTTGTCGGGGGTCGGGCATGCCACGTATGTTCCTTTTCTTGCATTTATGTTAGATTTAGCTGCCTTTTTGCTTCTTTTGTTCATTTGAGCGCATTTAATCCTGAAAATACAAAAGGGAGACAAAAACACATTTTTTCCAACATTAGTACTAAAAAGGGTTAGTTTTATGCCACAATTGATGTAATTTATATGTTGCATTTTGTGCACATCATTCCCGTAGTTCCTCGTCCATCGCAAATTATTACTATAGAGAGTTTTTAGTGGATGATGGTGAATCCACCGATGAGGAGGTCGAGCAAGAGGCGGTTACGAGTGCTTGTCAACTAGCGGTGCGATATATGAAGCATTGTAGCCGGCCCGATCATGAAATTAAAACAAGAGATTATATTGAACATGAGCGACGTGCGGCAAACGATCGGTTGATGAAAGATTATTTCGATGAAGCGTCAACATATCCGAACCCAGAAGTTTTTAGGCGTCGTTTCCGAATGTAAGCGTTTGTTACTACGCATCGTCGACGACTTTGAAAACAACTTCGATTATTGAAAAAAATCAATAATTGTGTAATGATTGGTTGGGGCATTATTGGGCACTATCCCACTACGGCCCTTTTGTAAAAACGCCCAATAATGCCCCCTTGCTGACTGGACTGCTACGTGGCAGAAAACGCCCAAGGGTGGGGGCATTATTGATAAAACCACTACACATGGTCTTATATAACCCTTTCAATTATACATACATATGTATGTATATATATGTGTGTGTGAGTGGGGGGAAACATCCTGGAGAAGATGACACCGCAAAGATCATCACGGGAAAAGGATTTGCCCACCCCATAGCGTCTGCTGTAGTGGTGTTGGCGGCGCTATGGGGGCGCCATAGTTGGATTTGGCGTGAGATCGTGCCCCATTACAAATGATCTTATTTATCAAACAAAAACGTAAATATATCTCCCTTATCTAATAAAGGAGAGTAGACGACGACATCACAAAGCTGACGGGGCAACCATTTATGTTATCCAACAATGTATTTCTTATGTCATTTTTGCATCATCAATTTTATATTTTCATTTAACAAAATTATATATCCTTTTTCCAAATATCAAAATGTATATTCCTCACTTATCATAAATACCCGGTGTTTCAAATTTGAAAAGAGTATGGGGAAGTGTATTTAGCATTTAAGGCTTGTAGTGTTCATTTCATCTATCCATGCCTGTACGTTCTCACCTCCTTTTACAACCCTAAACACTTTTCATTTTCTCTCACACTAATCTTTGCAACTCTTCTCTTCTAAAATCCTAAAATGCTTTCAACTTTCAGAACCATGTCAATCCAACGTGAGACCAACAATCTGAGTTTTGTTGATGATTTACATGTGGAACATGAAGGTGCGAATCATCTGAAAATGGAATCCAAGTTTTAAGATGGACCTGATCTTGATCGATGAGAAGGTAATGTGTATGTGTGTTTTCGGTTAGCGTATAACATGATTTTGAGGATGTATATGTCTGATTTCATATTTCTAGGGTTTCTAGGTATGTACCCTAGGCTTTTGAGGATGTATATGTCTGATTTTTTGTTTTGATGAGAGTTGGTAGGTTTGTATCCTAAAGAATACTTTGTTCAAATGTTCTTCAGGGTGTTCAGATTCTGACTAGTATTAAGAGTCATTTATCCCTGTTTTTAACGGCCAACTTCAAGAGGATGATGTTGTTATTCTCTCCAAATTTGGTGTCGGTGAAAACAAGGACCAATACAGAGTTGTAGCACAGGATTACAAAATCAACTTCTATCGATGTACAACGGTTAGACGTGTTGATGGTTGGCAAGGTGTTGAATACGATTTCAACTTCATTCCTTATAAAGATATTCTTCAAGGAGAGGCAACAAATTTTTTTACTGTTGGTACTGTATGTTTTTTTTACTTGTCAACTTAACTATATCAAATTTTGAATTTTTTACTTTCTGTTTTGTATATGGTGTTATAGATGTTGCTGGTACTGTGATTTGTTGTGGAGCTCTTGACATTTTTGGACGACCTCCTAAAGAAACTAAAAGGTTGAATTTCGATATTCAAGACTTGGAGTAATGATTCATTTAGATATTTATACTTATAAGATACTTGAACTTGTATTATTACTTAGTCATTACAAAAGAATGTTTACATTTAATGTGGAATGATTATAATAAATGAGATCAAGAATTACTTCTCAAGAGAATATATTAGTTAATGTGTCCCTCATTTTGTGCTATAATAAATGGTCATAAATTACTTTTGAGTTGAACATATATTCATTCAATCTTCATCTGATTTCATAATTTGTTTTTGTATTTACATACTCACATCTATTGTTGTGATCTGATTGTTTAAGTTAAATATGTGTTAATTTGTTTTTTGTATGAGGGATACACACATTTATTGTTTTCATGTAGGGGTATGGTTTTGCGATGTACTATGTGGAATGATTATGCTCTACAGTTTAACGACTTCATTTCTAAAACACTTCTAATTAGCATGTGATGGTTGCTATCCAGTATGCAAAAAGGTTAAGGAATGGAAGGGTAATTTCTATTACTTTATGCAAATTATAACTATACACTATACAGTACATATTAAACACCTAAACCACTTCATTCCTGCCAATATAATACCAGTGAGTAAATATTTGTATATTTTTGCATTTAGACCAATTTACAGTTCAAAGTGATAAGTTTGCAACTCGACTGTTTCTAAGTCAAGAAATTGATGAAGTTAATCAGCTAAGGAGGAGGTACATTGTCAATATAATATGTACCGTATTTATATTTGAAATTATATAAATACGGAACAAGGACAAGCATGTAGTTCTACTTCTCAAACAATACTTTCGTCTCCAGACTTTTTACCCGTTGCATCAAGAACTCATAATAGATACCAAAAAGAAACATGTTGATGAGATTAGCGAGATAGTAAAGGTTTCACTACTTTTTATATAGTTTGGTTATTTGTTGACTTTATCACATCAACTTTGACAAAAGTAATAGATCATGGATATATTGTTTTTACACGAAATGTCTTGTGTTGTAGTTGCCACAATAAAGATTGTGCAAGAAGGCTATGGTTGGTTTTATGCTGCGTGTCGTAAATGTTTCAAGAAGGTGATAACTAAGACTGAATATTTACAGAATGTTGAAAATGTTTCTGAAGAAATTCTGAAAATGCTTGCCACTACTTTGCTTTGTCCCAAATGCGAGTGCGAATGTACATCCATCACCACAAAGTAAGCAAAGATGATTGTTGTTATTTATATAAAAATACAGTTTAAGATCGACATTTCATGATTATTTACATGTTATTTATATAAATACAGTTTAATATCGACATTTCAATATAATTTTTCAGATGGCTTGGAAATGATGTCGCGGTGGAGAGTTGTGAAACAATGGTTGCAGCCTTGCAGGCGAGAGGGAGAATAGTGTTGGGAATTACATTGTTTCTCATTAGAGCTCTAGAAAAATAAGAGAAGGCGTTCATATCAATCAAATCATCAAGCCTCGGATATAAGAGTAAGAAAATATTATCAGAATAAGTGATCATGTTAGGGTTAAACATGTGAATTGAATGTGTTGTAGTTGAGTTTGCAATAAATGTCCTCTCCCTCTCCAGAGAGAATATTTACACTTATGTCTATCGATGTTGTTCATTGTGTCCCCCTAGAGTAGCGCTAGGGGGCAGGTTGTCATATTCAATCCGAGTTTACTTAATAGATTGTTGTTTAATTACTTACTTAGTAGATTGTTGTTTAAAGCTTTTATCTCGTGTTGTTGGCCAACAACCGAGTTGGTGAACAAGGTCGTCAAATGCATGTTAGTAAAATTAATATTCATTATTTTATGTCAATCTTTGGCCTTTGGTCGACTTGATCGGTTCCAACTGTTGTCTAAGCTAGACGTGGTGGAACCATTGCATAAGCTTGGACGGACTTATACCCACATGGGGCAGGCGTCACCCCTTCATTATGTTTTACATTTTAAATCTGGCGGTGAACAATTTGTTGTGATTTCATTAAGTTTATAACTAATAGCTGTATATTAGTATTATGTCTATATTTATAATATTCTGATGTATATCTCCCTAAAATAGGGATTGTAACTGATATTTATATGAGGTAATAGAGGAGAGAGATCAAGGATCCAATTTACCAAACTATCATGGTATCACGCTAGGTTACCCTCTCTCCAAAGAAAAAAAAAAGAAAAACCTTGTTTCTGTCGACATTCTTCTCAGCGTCGACACCCACCTCTCAACCCTAAACTCACGTCTGTTATTTCTTCCTGTTATCTTCTCCTTTATCATCCCTCTCCATACCATCCATCATCATCTTTACTGATGGATTCTGTGACAACCCTCTCAAAACCAGGTATCCGTACGACTTAATTAATTATTAATTGTTGCCTAATTACTGTGCTTTACTGAGATTTCTGCTACTTGATTGTTGATACTTATACATGTCTGCATCATACTATGAGTTTCCTGTCACTACATTACTCATTTACTGAACCTTAGTGACAAACATGATGCACAAAAGCACAGTAGCACTAAACGGATACACAGTGAACATGCTGATATAGCCAGCATCAGGCAAACGCTGCCTCTAAAGGCCTGAATGAGCCAGAATTATTTTACTACACCCATAGTGTGTGTAGGGATACAAGGGTTGTATGATTACGCCTCTAGGAATAAGATATAGAGATTTGGACGTGCCTAAAACGAACTTTAAGCACAAAACACAGCACTTTTATCAACACACTAGCTTCTAGCTAAGTAATAAAGTGCCAAAATATGAGGAATTATTCCCGACACTTTGCAAAATAAATTGTGTCGCTAAAAATATTATTTATGACGCTTAACGGATATCTTAAGCACTTTAACGGATTACTATCCGACCGAACAACCGGACTATACCCGGAACATAAAAATATTGCCAAAATTAATATTGATACTTTTCTGAGCCAGTTAGGGTCCCTGATTACCCTAACACCCGCTTTTAATGCACTAAAGCAACTAACGGGGTTAGACCTCGCACTTAACGCACTTAACCAAACTGAACCGTAACTGAACGTTTGGAAACGAACCGAGTGCCTTTACATCTCAATGGAATCGGCCAACTAGTGGGCCCCGGGGGAGTACGTCCTTTATTATATTAAATTAGATTACGCGAAGAACGAGGCACTTTTGTCTATAAATACTCTCATCTCTCACACACTTGAACACACACTTCACCTCACCACCACTCCCTCTCCCTTGCCCCCTCCTCTCGGCCGAGATCACCACCACCCCCACATCCGTTTTTCGGTTCAAGTCTTGACATTCCAAGGGCATACAAGTGTCGGTGGTTACGTACAACGGAGCTCGGAACAAACGGAACGCGGAGGACCTCTACCGTTTGCTATTATCCACGCAGTTTTCGACTAGTTTCTTCCCTAGCCCCGAGCTAGAGGTATAACGTTTAAAACTCATTTTTGGTCATGTCTAAAGTGGTTAAAAAGATATTTGTCGGTTGAATGTCGGTAACCCGCTTGATGGAACTTTAAAGTTTGCTAAAACGTGAATATCGTTGGTTAAAAGCTCAAAACGCGTGTAAATGTCGTAGTACTTGAATATGTTGATTAATATGGCCCGATCTATGATGTGGTGGCTCTCATCATCGTTTAACCCGACTTTGTTCGGATCGCGTATCTTGACATACACTTGTTTCTTGTGTACAAGGGTTAAAAGGTGAAACTCCACCACACGGGAAACATGAACTTGTGTAAAAATGTTTTAACATGAAAAATAGTATTTAAAACAAGCCGATCTACGTATGTACAAGTGGTATATTCGTAGGACCGGGTGTCGAGAAAATCATGTTTTAATAAAAATGGATAAAGTGTTAACAAATACGATTTCTATAAACTACAAGTATAGAAACACTTGTAGAATAAAAGATCCGACAAAATAACAATGTTTACAAAAATTGTCGGGAAGTTGTAAGAAGTGATTTGTCCCAAAAACGAGGTTTTTGCAAGACTAAGTTATGTTATATATAGATCCACTAAAAATAACGAGATCTACACCGGAGATTTTGTAAAAACTACAAGTTCATGAAACAACGCGGTTTTACATACTAGTCTTCTATTTGATGTGTTGAAAATTGATTTGGTTGATTTGATAAATTGTTGAGATGATTTGTAAAAGAAAATGATACGCTTGAAAGCGTGGCCACCTCCAGTTACAGGGGAAACTCTGGCGAAATTTTCTAAAAATCTAACACTTAGAATTATTTACAAGTGTTAGACTACTTTGACATGTTTTCAAAAATATATTTTCGCCACAACTTTATTTATAAATAATCGGAGGTGGGATTTTCACAAAACTAAAAGTGATAAATATTTATTCGATAAATATATTTTGTCACCTCACTGTTTATGATTATTTTGTGAAAATGTATAAATATTATTTTTAGAGTAAAAATAATATTTACTAACCTTGTCAAGCCCGAAATAATACAAACGCCTTCACGGCAAACATATAAGTTACAAACGGTAATTTCTATTACCACCTAATCACCAAAACGTAACTTACGCTTTATTCGGAAGTGTTCATAAGCACGTATATTGTCAATATATTATTTTGGGAAAATATTATGAGAAAAAGGAAATATATTATTTTTGAGAAAAATAAATATATTTTGGAATAAGAAATAAAATATATTAAGTGGGACTTAATAAAATGATATAAATACACATGTATTTAAATCCCCCATCCTTGGGAAGGAGAATGCGTATCAAATATATACACGGAACGGTTGCCTAACTGTTTCCAATGATGTAAACTATGAAGCTAAAGCACGGCCATCCGTCTAATAGAATTAGCACATGTAGGTCGTTGCACAGCACTTGGATATTGGATTGCTTGATTTTGTGACGCGCTCACTGTGAGTTCATGTCCCCCTTTTCTCTTAACTGTTTTCAGTTTTATAAACTGCGGGGGTGAAATACATGTTACAATGATTATGGATATGTTATACATGGTATGATTAGCATAAGGAGGGTTATTACTTAGATCATGTGAGTGGGTAGGCAGAAACTTGAGGCCATTAATCCTCGTTGAGGACCGAGGGACAGGAGCGGTAGATCTATCTGGGTGTAGCGAGCCCAGCCTCAGGTCCAGCATAACGGACCTCGGGGTGACTTAGTGCCCGACGCATAAATCCGCTAGGTTTGAGTCATCCCTACTTGCACTTCACACATATCAGTGGACTTGCAACCCATTGGTGATCTCTTTTATTTCCTTATTTGCTACATACCAGGGTTTTTGATAAAGATAAAGGTTTATTTACTCATTCTCGCATGAACTCGCTCAACATTATTGTTGATTTTTCAACTTACATGTATTTCAGGGAATTAAGGATCTGGCACGGTTTAGCAGGATTTCCCGCTGCATTTAGATTCAGAGTCATCCGGGTTCACGGTTTATGGCTCTTTCCTGGACAAGCCATAGCCTCTGAACCATGTTTATTTATGTTGCATTATGGTAGTGGTTGTACTGTTAAGACAAGTAATGGTTGTTGGGTGTTTACCCGTTTAGACAATGTTTGACAATTTTATTTTCAATGGATGACTTTGCATGATTTTAAATTCATATAGCTTGTTATGGTTAAGCTATGGTATTAAGAAGTCACACCAAATTAACCACGCTTCCGCAAAGCCAGGGTGTGACAGCTTGGTATCAGAGCTCTGATCATAGCGAACTAGGGTTCATTTTGAGTCTAGACTATGATCACTAGGGCTCTCACGAAAATGTTTTTTTTTCTGCATACCACTTAAGTCCAGATCCAAAACTTTTTATAAACAAATGTTGAGCATATTTTTATATTAGGCTCAGTCTGGGAGGCTGAGGCTCGGTCTGGGAGGTCGAGGCTCGATCCAATCGATCGAGGTAGTTGTCTAGTGGGACTAGGGAGTCAGTCTGGGAGGCTGGGAAATGTTTGCTAGTGGGACTAGGGAGTCAGTCTGGGAGGCTGGGAAATGTTTGCTAGTGGGACTAGGGAGTCAGTCTGGGAGGCTGGGAAAAGTAGGCTAGTGGGACTAGGAAGAACAGACTGGGAGGCTGGGAGGCTAGTGGGACTAGGAGGAATATGTGATTATTATGTGGTAACTTGTGTGATTACCTGATTTGCTGATATTTGTACATACTTGTGATTGTAGTACAGACTCATGGATACCTCAGATACAGGAGATTCGGACACTACTGGACCCCGACCCATGGAGTCAGACGAGAGTATGTCATCAGAGCACGAGGTGCACACCTCGGATTATACCAGTACAGACGACGACGACTTCCAGCCGTTCGCACTACCTGACGGCGTCGATGAGCCCATCGTTGGTGGTCCTGCTGCGGATCTTCCTCTCGCTGTGATTCCCGCCCCGATTCCTCTTGCATCCTACCCAGCTTATGAGCTTGTGCTTGATGCCGAGGCTGGTGACGATATTGATCTTTTCGATGATGAGCTATACGAGGACGAGGATCCTGACCCAGCTCTTTTGCCCGCTGGCGGTCTTTTGATGATCGCCGGTGCTCCTGCCGGAGACTCGCCTGTTCATTCTCCAGCTCCAGACTCCTTTGAGTCTGTGGCATCTGCTCCATCACATGTGGCGAGCACGCAGCTTTTCGTTCATGACTCGGATCCTGACCAGGCGTCATCTGCCGCCCCTATGCCGAGCTTTGTTTTTGAGCATGACGATATCTAGGATTCTGACCCTGTATTTCCTCCTGGATTCGATCCAGACCGTGATATTGAGTTCGTTCATATGGACCAGCCTGTAGAGGACCCCGTTGACCCTGCCGACCCTTTTGATCCTATCGATCCGGACTTTGACTTCGATATGGCGTTTGACGATCCCGAGCCTGCAGTAGCTCCAGAGCAGGCCGCTGCTTTCGATCCCGCACATGAGCATGGTTTGGCGCATGCTGATGTTCCTGTTGATCCTATTTTAGCGGGTTAGCCGCTTGGCGATGTTCCTGTTGATGATATTCCTTTGTTAGATGCTGACCATGTTGTTGATCCTCTTGTTGACCCTCTGATCGCTGACATTCCAGTTGACCCTCATGTCGATCATATTGATCCTGTTGTTGCTCACGTTGATCCTGTTGTTGCTCACGTTGATCCTGTTTTAGCTCCTGTTGACCCCTTGCCTATTGAGCCCGAGTATGCTCTGTTTGCAGAGCACATGGATCCCCCTGACGAGGAGGCTCAGCACGGTTGGATACCGGCTGACGAGGATGTTCCGCCGCTTCCTCCTCACCGCACTGATGCTCACCATCCTGAGTTTTCGTTTCAGATTCCTTCTGTCATACCTCCAGCGGGGCCTGGAGAGGGCTCTTCCGCCCATCCATTTGGCCATGTACCGATGCCATTACCTGTCATGCCTCAGTTAGCATCCATCCCATCTTCTGTTGCACCTATCGATCTTACCAGCACGCCATTACTTTGGTCCTCTTCCTCACCCATGCCACCCACAGATCCATACCACCCATTTCATTTGGGCCATACTATTGAGGACCTTTTGATGTCATTTGTACACCAGCATGATTCCCATTCTCAGCGTTTGCAGGAGCTCGAGAGAGCTCAGTTGTCTTTTGGTCCATATCTTGGTCCGTCATCCTCATCTGCTCAGCCATTTCGATCATTTCCTCCTGACATTGTTGCTCGACTTTCGATCCTAGAGCAGCAGATTGCATCCGTGATCCGCACCCAGCAGGCCTTGGAGGAGGATTGGCTTCTCTTTCGCCGCCTACATTATCCTCCACCACCACCACCATTCTAGAGATCATCGACGTTACCAGGGTAGACACCGGTGAGACAGCCGCGATTGTTATGCACAGCTTTTGAAGACCATTTGACCACACAGATTTTTGTTGATACATGTGATGTATTGTTTGTATGTAACACTGATATGATGTATTTTGTACAGGGGTGATGTAACCCCTATGTGATTGATGGATGTACTAACACACTTACTATGCTTATGGTCTTGATATATATGCAATCGCCGCATTCTCATCATCTCTGATTTACTTGATCGATTATTTTTATATTTGGACATGGGATGTTGGACATGGGATGTTGTGTGTGATATATTGATAACATGAGATGTTATATGCTATTACTATTACTATATACGTATGATTTCTATGGCCTAATCGACATACGCACCTTTAGAAAATGGCACCAAGACGTCAACCGCAGCCGATGCCCACGACTCAAGAAGAACTGCAAGGAATCATTGCTGCCGCGATTGCTCAGTATGCTGCATCGCAGGGAGGACCCAGCTGGAGTAGCTCCAACGGCAATGGCAACCAGAATCCCACTCATGGTAACCCTAAGTCTTTACGACGTACCATGGTCTAATCGGATTCCTGTAACAATTGCTAATACAGTTCCTATGTTGAAACAAATGTGCAGGGTGCACCTTCAAGCAGTTTCTGGACTGTAAGCCCACAAACTTCGACGGCACGGGCGGTGCTGTTGCCTTCGTTCGTTGGGCAGAGAAGACTGATTCCACCATCCGTATGAGCAAATGTGCGATCGACCAGCAGGTCACTTACGTTTCAGGGCTGTTTCTAGATGGAGCCCTATCTTGGTGGAACCTTCAAGTGCAAACTCTAGGCGAAGCCGCCGCCTACGCCCTGTCTTGGGCCGAATTGAAGGAGCTTATGCGGAGGAAGTACTGCTCTCGCGCGGAGATTCAAAAGCTTGAAACTGAGTTTTGGCACTTAAAGATGGAAGGGTCGAAGATAGCGGAATACGTTCAGAGATTCCATGATCTGTCTCACGTGGTTCCTTATATGGTAACACCCGAGTTTAAGAGGGTTGAGCGCTTCATCTGGGGACTGGCTCCTCAGATAATCAGTATGGTGACTTCTTCCAAACCCGCAACCATCACAGAAGCCATCGATCTGAGTGTGGCTTTAACTGAAGAAGCGATTCGGTTAAACAAGTTCGATGAGATTGAACCCAAGAAAAAGGAGACTCATGTGGAGTCATCTAGTGGTAATAAGCGGAAGTTTTCAAGTTTCAAGCAAAGCACCGGGACGGTGGTCAAGAAGGGAGAATCGAATGCACCAACTCAAGATTCAGTTGGTGGTGGAAAGAAGAGCAGGGGATATATGGGTGCACAGCCCAAGTGCAACTCATGTCAAAAACATCATTCTGGTCGCTGCAGTCTAAGGGTTTGTGAGTCTTGTGGGAAGACTGGACATACGAGAGATTTATGTTGGGCTAATGCTGGCCGGGGAGGCCAAGGAGGAAATGGGAATAGAAACAACCATGGTGGTAATGGGAACCGCCCACAAGGAAATCAGGGAAGAGATGGAAACCGTGCTAACCAAGCAGGAACCGTGAACCGAAACCAGGGAAACCACCAGGCTGGGAACAATGGTGGAAACGGGCAGAGGCCCGGATGTTTTAACTGTGGAGATCAAGGGCACTTCAAAAGGAACTGCCCGGAATTGACCCAAGCTCGTGGAAGAGTTTTCAACATGGAGGCCAGGGAAGCGCGCCAGGACCCCAATGTCGTTACTGGTACGTTCCCTGTAAACCAACGCTATGCGTCTGTTTTGTTTGATACTGGTGCCGATTATAGCTTCGTATCGCTAGAATTTAAGAACACGCTTGGTTTAGCCGCTAGTAAGTTAGATATTCCTTATTCAATCGAGTTAGCTAATGGGAAGTTAGTAGAAGCCAATGAAGTGATTAGAGGTTGCGTAATCGAGTTAGGAGAGCGTGAGTTTGCTCTCGATCTACTACCAGTCCAGTTAGGAAGCTTCGACGTGGTAGTAGGGATGGATTGGTTAGCAAGTAACAAGGCGGAGATTGTTTGTCACGAGAAGATTGTCCGTATTTCGACCGACGATGGTGAGACCATTGTTGTTCATGGAGAGAAGCGTGAGACGCCGTTGCGGATTATCAGCTGTCTGAAAGCAAGGAAGTGTCTGAAGAAAGGATGTGTTGCTTTCCTAGCACACATCGTGGATAAAAAGGCTGCTGAGCCGAAGATCGAAGACATCCCTGTCGTAAGGGAATATCCGGAAGTCTTTCCTGAAGACTTGCCAGGCTTGCCGCCTCAGAGGCAAGTGGAATTTCACATCGACTTAGTTCCAGGCGCCGCGCCTGTGGCTAAGGCACCTTATAGACTTGCCCCGTCTGAGATGCAAGAGCTATCAACGCAACTTCAAGAGTTGTTGGATAAGGGTTTTATTCGACCAAGCTTCTCGCCTTGGGGAGCTCCAGTTTTGTTTGTCAAGAAGAAGGATGGTAGTTTCCGTATGTGCATTGACTACAGAGAATTGAACAAGCTGACGATCAAGAATAGGTATCCTTTGCCAAGGATTGATGATCTGTTCGACCAACTTCAAGGTTCAAGTTTCTACTCAAAGATCGATCTTCGATCTGGATACCATCAGCTCCGGATACAGGAAGAAAGTATTCCGAAGACAGCCTTCAGAACTCGATATGGGCACTACGAGTTCCTTGTCATGCCGTTTGGTTTAACAAACGCACCTGCAGTGTTCATGGATTTGATGAACCGAGTTTGTAAGCCGTACCTGGATAAGTTTGTGATTGTGTTCATCGACGACATCTTGATCTACTCAAAGACGAAGGCAGAACACGAGCAACACCTCAGAGCTATCTTAGAGCTACTGAAGAAGGAGCAGTTGTATGCCAAATTCTCTAAGTGTGAGTTTTGGCTGAGAGACGTGCAATTCCTTGGGCACGTGGTAAATAAAAGTGGAATTCATGTGGATCCAACCAAGGTCGAGGCGATCAAGAATTGGGAAGCGCCAAAGACGCCAACCGAGATCCGGCAATTCTTGGGTTTGGCTGGTTATTATCGAAGATTTATTGAGGATTTTTCAAAGATCGCTCAGCCATTGACGCTCCTCACGCAAAAGGATAAAAAGTTTGATTGGGGAATCAAACAGGATGAAGCATTTCAGTTGTTGAAGGATAAGCTTTGCAACGCGCCAATCTTAGCTCTACCGGAAGGTACCGACGATTTTGTGGTATACTGCGACGCTTCGCGTCAAGGATTGGGTTGTGTGTTGATGCAACGTCAAAAGGTTATCGCCTACGCATCACGCCAGCTGAAAGTGCACGAAAAGAACTATACCACGCACGATTTGGAGCTAGGCGCAGTGATTTTTGCTTTGAAGATTTGGAGACACTACCTTTACGGTACGAAGTGTACGATCTTTACAGATCACAAAAGCCTCCAGCATATATTCAACCAGAAGGAGTTGAATATGAGGCAAAGGCGATGGGTTGAGTTGCTGAACGATTACGACTGCGAGATCAAGTATCATCCAGGAAGGCGAATGTGGTCGCCGATGCCCTAAGTCGCAAGGAGAGAATCAAGCCCATAAGGGTTAGGGCTATGGAAATGATTATCCAAACCGATCTTTCCTCACGCATTCGAGCAGCGCAAAAAGAAGCTCTCAAGGAGGAGAACCTTGAGAAAGAATATCTCCGTGGGATGGAGAAGATATTGGTTCCAAACAGGGAAGGAACGTTATGTTTTGAGAAAAGGATTTGGGTTCCTTTGTTTGGTGATTTAAGAGAAGTTATTTTTGATGAAGCTCACAAGTCACGGTACTCTATCCACCCGGGAGCGGATAAGATGTACCAAGATCTTAAGGATTATTATTGGTGGCCTAGGATGAAAGGCGATGTTGCTATTTATGTGAGCCAATGTTTGACTTGCGCTAAGGTTAAGGCAGAATACCAGAAGCCTTCGGGACTTCTGCAGCAACCGAAAATTCCCCAGTGGAAGTGGGAAGATATATCCATGGATTTTGTTACAAAGTTGCCAAGAACGCCTAAGGGCCATGACACTATCTGGGTGATAGTGGATCGCTTGACGAAATCAGCACATTTCTTGCCTATCCGTGAAAAGGATCATACAAGCAAATTGGCTGAAATTTACATGAGAGAAATTGTCACTCGCCATGGAGTACCTCTCTCGATTATTTCTGATAGAGATGGAAGGTTCGTATCAAGGATATGGCAATCCTTCCAGGAAGCTTTTGGCTCGAAGCTGAATATGAGCACCGCTTTTCACCCGCAGACCGACGGCCAAAGTGAACGGACGATTCAGACATTGGAAGACATGCTGAGAGCATGTGTGATGGATTTAGGCGGTAGCTGGGATAAGCATTTACCCCTGGTTGAGTTTTCATACAACAACAGCTACCACACCAGTATTGGTGCCGCGCCATTCGAAGCTTTATATGGGCGCAAGTGCAGGTCGCCGCTCTGTTGGTCTGACGCAGGTGATAGACAATTGGTAGGTCCCGATGTAGTTCAGGAAACTACAGATAAGATCGCGCAAATCCGAGATCGCATTAGCGCGGCTCGTGATCGCCAGAAGACCTATGCAGATCTGAAAAGGAAACCTCAAGAGTTTGAGGTTGGGGATATGGTTTTGTTGAAGGTATCACCCTGGAAGGGTGTAGCACGCTTTGGGAAGCGTGGGAAGTTGAATCCACGCTACATTGGTCCTTTTAAGGTTTTGAAGAAAATTGGAACAGTAGCATACAAGTTGGATCTACCTGCCGAGCTGAATAACGTTCACGATACATTTCATGTATCCAATCTAAAGAGGAGTCCAACTCAAGTTAACGTTGCCATTCCTACCGACGAGATTCACATTGATGACACGCTCCACTTCGTTGAAGAACCTGTTGAGGTCACGGATTGGAAAGTTAACAAGACCCGCCGGAGCAGTGTCAAGCTCGTCAAAGTTCGCTGGAACGCTAGACATGGTCCTGAATTCACCTGGGAGCGTGAAGACCGAATGAAAGAGAAATACCCCCACCTGTTTCCTAAGAACCCTGCTTCTTCAAGCAGAACCTAAATTTCGGGACGAAATTTATTTAACGGGGGGAGAATGTGACAACCCTCTCAAAACCAGGTATCCGTACGACTTAATTAATTATTAATTGTTGCCTAATTACTGTGCTTTACTGAGATTTCTGCTACTTGATTGTTGATACTTATACATGTCTGCATCATACTATGAGTTTCCTGTCACTACATTACTCATTTACTGAACCTTAGTGACAAACATGATGCACAAAAGCACAGTAGCACTAAACGGATACACAGTGAACATGCTGATATAGCCAGCATCAGGCAAACGCTGCCTCTAAAGGCCTGAATGAGCCAGAATTATTTTACTACACCCATAGTGTGTGTAGGGATACAAGGGTTGTATGATTACGCCTCTAGGAATAAGATATAGAGATTTGGACGTGCCTAAAACGAACTTTAAGCACAAAACACAGCACTTTTATCAACACACTAGCTTCTAGCTAAGTAATAAAGTGCCAAAATATGAGGAATTATTCCCGACACTTTGCAAAATAAATTGTGTCGCTAAAAATATTATTTATGACGCTTAACGGATATCTTAAGCACTTTAACGGATTACTATCCGACCGAACAACCGGACTATACCCGGAACATAAAAATATTGCCAAAATTAATATTGATACTTTTCTGAGCCAGTTAGGGTCCCTGATTACCCTAACACCCGCTTTTAATGCACTAAAGCAACTAACGGGGTTAGACCTCGCACTTAACGCACTTAACCAAACTGAACCGTAACTGAACGTTTGGAAACGAACCGAGTGCCTTTACATCTCAATGGAATCGGCCAACTAGTGGGCCCCGGGGGAGTACGTCCTTTATTATATTAAATTAGATTACGCGAAGAACGAGGCACTTTTGTCTATAAATACTCTCATCTCTCACACACTTGAACACACACTTCACCTCACCACCACTCCCTCTCCCTTGCCCCCTCCTCTCGGCCGAGATCACCACCACCCCCACATCCGTTTTTCGGTTCAAGTCTTGACATTCCAAGGGCATACAAGTGTCGGTGGTTACGTACAACGGAGCTCGGAACAAACGGAACGCGGAGGACCTCTACCGTTTGCTATTATCCACGCAGTTTTCGACTAGTTTCTTCCCTAGCCCCGAGCTAGAGGTATAACGTTTAAAACTCATTTTTGGTCATGTCTAAAGTGGTTAAAAAGATATTTGTCGGTTGAATGTCGGTAACCCGCTTGATGGAACTTTAAAGTTTGCTAAAACGTGAATATCGTTGGTTAAAAGCTCAAAACGCGTGTAAATGTCGTAGTACTTGAATATGTTGATTAATATGGCCCGATCTATGATGTGGTGGCTCTCATCATCGTTTAACCCGACTTTGTTCGGATCGCGTATCTTGACATACACTTGTTTCTTGTGTACAAGGGTTAAAAGGTGAAACTCCACCACACGGGAAACATGAACTTGTGTAAAAATGTTTTAACATGAAAAATAGTATTTAAAACAAGCCGATCTACGTATGTACAAGTGGTATATTCGTAGGACCGGGTGTCGAGAAAATCATGTTTTAATAAAAATGGATAAAGTGTTAACAAATACGATTTCTATAAACTACAAGTATAGAAACACTTGTAGAATAAAAGATCCGACAAAATAACAATGTTTACAAAAATTGTCGGGAAGTTGTAAGAAGTGATTTGTCCCAAAAACGAGGTTTTTGCAAGACTAAGTTATGTTATATATAGATCCACTAAAAATAACGAGATCTACACCGGAGATTTTGTAAAAACTACAAGTTCATGAAACAACGCGGTTTTACATACTAGTCTTCTATTTGATGTGTTGAAAATTGATTTGGTTGATTTGATAAATTGTTGAGATGATTTGTAAAAGAAAATGATACGCTTGAAAGCGTGGCCACCTCCAGTTACAGGGGAAACTCTGGCGAAATTTTCTAAAAATCTAACACTTAGAATTATTTACAAGTGTTAGACTACTTTGACATGTTTTCAAAAATATATTTTCGCCACAACTTTATTTATAAATAATCGGAGGTGGGATTTTCACAAAACTAAAAGTGATAAATATTTATTCGATAAATATATTTTGTCACCTCACTGTTTATGATTATTTTGTGAAAATGTATAAATATTATTTTTAGAGTAAAAATAATATTTACTAACCTTGTCAAGCCCGAAATAATACAAACGCCTTCACGGCAAACATATAAGTTACAAACGGTAATTTCTATTACCACCTAATCACCAAAACGTAACTTACGCTTTATTCGGAAGTGTTCATAAGCACGTATATTGTCAATATATTATTTTGGGAAAATATTATGAGAAAAAGGAAATATATTATTTTTGAGAAAAATAAATATATTTTGGAATAAGAAATAAAATATATTAAGTGGGACTTAATAAAATGATATAAATACACATGTATTTAAATCCCCCATCCTTGGGAAGGAGAATGCGTATCAAATATATACACGGAACGGTTGCCTAACTGTTTCCAATGATGTAAACTATGAAGCTAAAGCACGGCCATCCGTCTAATAGAATTAGCACATGTAGGTCGTTGCACAGCACTTGGATATTGGATTGCTTGATTTTGTGACGCGCTCACTGTGAGTTCATGTCCCCCTTTTCTCTTAACTGTTTTCAGTTTTATAAACTGCGGGGGTGAAATACATGTTACAATGATTATGGATATGTTATACATGGTATGATTAGCATAAGGAGGGTTATTACTTAGATCATGTGAGTGGGTAGGCAGAAACTTGAGGCCATTAATCCTCGTTGAGGACCGAGGGACAGGAGCGGTAGATCTATCTGGGTGTAGCGAGCCCAGCCTCAGGTCCAGCATAACGGACCTCGGGGTGACTTAGTGCCCGACGCATAAATCCGCTAGGTTTGAGTCATCCCTACTTGCACTTCACACATATCAGTGGACTTGCAACCCATTGGTGATCTCTTTTATTTCCTTATTTGCTACATACCAGGGTTTTTGATAAAGATAAAGGTTTATTTACTCATTCTCGCATGAACTCGCTCAACATTATTGTTGATTTTTCAACTTACATGTATTTCAGGGAATTAAGGATCTGGCACGGTTTAGCAGGATTTCCCGCTGCATTTAGATTCAGAGTCATCCGGGTTCAAGGTTTATGGCTCTTTCCTGGACAAGCCATAGCCTCTGAACCATGTTTATTTATGTTGCATTATGGTAGTGGTTGTACTGTTAAGACAAGTAATGGTTGTTGGGTGTTTACCCGTTTAGACAATGTTTGACAATTTTATTTTCAATGGATGACTTTGCATGATTTTAAATTCATATAGCTTGTTATGGTTAAGCTATGGTATTAAGAAGTCACACCAAATTAACCACGCTTCCGCAAAGCCAGGGTGTGACAGATTCCTCCAAACTTCACCCTGCTTCCATTGTTTCTAACATCAAAAGTCTAATTCCGGTAACCCTCGAGATGGAAACCGGTCAATACGCGTCTTGGTCTGAACTCTTCAAGATCCAGTGCCGGGCGTTTCTCGTTATTGACCATCTCTCCCAAGAGTACCTCCTGCAACAGGCTCCTCCTCGAAAGAAGCCGACAAGGACGCTCCCAAACCTCCTGCTGACGACATGTGGGATCGTCTAGACGCTATTGTCCTTCAGTGGATATATAGCACGATCTCAAACGATCTTTTACACACTATTATGAAACCTAACAACACCGCATACGACGCATGGAAGACCCTTGAAGGTATTTTTCAAGATAACAAAAGTTCACGTGCCATCCACCTTCTTCATAAATTCTCCAATACACGTCTGGATGGGTTTCCTAATGTCTCTGCCTATTGTTAGCAGTTGAAGGTGTTGGCCGATCAATTGGCCAATGTGGGCTCCCCAGTCGACAATGATCGTTTAGTTCTTCAACTGATCTCGGGGTTGAATGAACAATATGAAGGGATTGCTACCATTCTCCAACAGCAGCACTCCCCACCTTTTACGAAGCCCGATCGAAAATTGTTTTAGTTGAAAGTCGTAAACAGGAACAGGCACTCCACTACGCACAGACTACAGGCACGAGTCTTACAACTCACACCACACGCTCTCCAACCTCTTCGCAGCCTAACACGGATTATTGGACTGATGGTGACCGTAATCGAGGATGCGGTCGGTCTCGTGGACGTGGTCGCGGTAGGCAAGGAGCTCGAGGCAGGGGATCTGGCACCAATTACGGCCAACAGGCCCATTACGGCTGGCCCATGTGGCCCGACAACAACTTTGTGCCTTGGCCCACACCGCAATGGCCCACTGGTTCTCATTCGTTTAATAATTGGGCTGCTCCACCTCCTTGTCCCTATCCTACATCCTCCCCAAGGCCAATAACTTTAATGGGAGTAATGGACTTCTTGGCCCGCGACCCAGTCAAGCCCACAACGCATCATACACCCCATATCTTTGAACCAACCTGATCCGACTTCTTATATGGACATTGGAGCCACCGGGAACATGACGAACAATTCAGGTGATTTCCATTCTTTTTTAAATAATAGCATGCCTCAAAATATAATTGGTAATGGCTCCACCATCCCGGTTATCAGACATGGCATTAAAATTCTACCACCACCTTTCCCACCCTTTGCACTCAAAAATGTACTATATGCCCCTAAACTAATTAAAAACCTAATCTCGATATGTCTATTCACAACCGATAATTCTGTTTCTGTTGAATTTGACCCGTTTGGTTTTCTTGTGAAGGACCCCAAGACTCGGATCCCTATCCTCTGGTGCAACAGCAGCGGTGATCTATATCCTCTGCTACTAGGATCAGGGACTACCACCACAACACCTTCCGCCAGTGGCGGACCTAGCATTCAACCAGCCCGGTCACGGGACAGGGCTCAACTTTGAACCGATAGTGTAAATTTATTTATTTATTTTTTTTTTATTTTTATACAAATGATACCCATAAACAACTACAAGGACACCCCTAAGACCACCCGTAGTGGGGAAGAAGAAGATGATTTTGGTTTTTGATAAATTACACATTCACCATTTTTACAGGTTGTTGCAGAAAGGAAGGTTGAGGAAGATGAACTCTTTTTCTTAAACCAAAAAAAATAATTATTTATTACTTAGATTTGTTTTTTCTTTCTTGAAAGTTGGAAACCAACCCACGTGGCTCACTATTATTCATTCTTTTATATATATATATATATATATATATATATATATATATATATATATATTTTAAAGAAAGCTCTCTTGATGTATGGAGACAACTATTCTTTAGGAGATTTTTATTTTATTTATTACTTTCAGTTACAATAATATTTATTAATTTATTTATTATCTACGCCAATTTTAGAAAAATGTCCATTTTAGAAAAATGATTTCAAGCTATAAAAAAGAAAATGACAAATCTATTAGTTATTTGTTTTACTTTATTTATTTATTGTCGTTTTTTTTAATATTGTATAATTGCACGGTGAAAAAAAAATTTTGGGACACCCCTGAGCTAACGTTCTGGTTCCGCCACTGCCTTCCGCATTTGCTGCTATTTCATCGACTTTATGGCACAAACGTCTCCGGCATCCGGGACAACCGTCTTTACGTTCTCTTAAAAATTCTTGTTCTATTGACTTTACAAATTTTAATAAACATGTTTGTGGTTCTCGTGTTATTGGCAAAAGTGTTCGCTTACCATTTGCAACTTCCTATACGCAAACTCACTTACCTTTTGATATCATACACAGTGACCTATGGACCTCCCCTATTTTAAGTTCGGCTGGTCACCAATATTATATATTATTTTTAGATGACTTGGCAAATTTCCTATGGACTTACCCAATTGCTAAAAAGTCGTAAGTCTATTCAACATGTTGTCACTTCCATAAACTTATTGAAACACAATTTGCTAAACCAATCAAAACATTTCAATGTGACAATGGTAAAGAGTACGTAAATTCGTCCTTCCAACAATTCTTTAATCAACATGGGATACTTTTTTTGCTCTCATGTCCTCACACCTCCTCTCAAAATGGTAAAGCTGAAAGACAAAATCATACCGTTAATAACATGATCCGCACTCTCTTATCTCATGCCTCCCTTCTGAACACGTTTTGGCATCATGCTCTTGAACCACCACATACCTTTTAACCATCCTTCCAAGCAAACTTCTGAACAACAAAACTCCTACCGAGGTCCTTTACCAACGAACACCGTCCTACGAACACCTTCGTGTCTTCGGTTGCCTATGCTATCCACTAATCCCATCCACAACCATACACAAACTTGACCAACGCTCCTCTCCGTGTGTATTTTTGGGATATCCACCGACTCATCGAGGCTATAAATGTTTTAACCTAAGCACCAAACAAATCATAATCTCTCGACATGTGGTCTTTGATGATACTACATTCCCCTTCGCCGATACCTTATCACCCACACCATCCTAAACCTTTCTAGACACCTATCTTTCACCTCTATACTGGCCCCATATAAAAACCTCTACCCCTGCCCCTCTCTACGAGGCTCAACCTCATTCACCTGTTACACCTCAGCCGGCCCACCACAATATCACCTCGCCACTAACATCCACTACTCATGGCCCACAACTTTCTTCCCCAATACCACAGGCGACCCCCCAACCCACACCACACCACCTCAATCTACGACCCATACTCAGTCCCCAACCCACCATCACTCCACACCACCTCCAACCCTCACTCAAGCCCACCCCACTTCGCCTCCATCCTCGGCCCATATCCCACCCTCACACCATTCTTCACCAGCCCACTATACAACCGACACCACACCCATTAGCCCCGCACCCGACTCACATCCACTTGTCACCGCACCCACTCGCACAATGCGAACCCGGGCTATGGATGACATTCACAAGCCGAAACGTCATCTTAATCTTCATACCTCCACAATCATAGCCATTCCCAAAAACCCATCCGATGCCTTGTCCATACCCGAATGGTACGATGCCATGACCAATGAGTATCATGCTCTTGTTAAAAATGAGACATGGGAATTAGTGCCTCGTGAACCCCATGTGAACGTGATTCGCAGTATGTGGCTATTTAAGCATAAATTCAAATCCGATGGTAGTCTGGAGAGATATAAAGCCCGGTTAGTGTGCGATGGTCGATCTCAACAGGTGGGTATCAACTGTGGCAAAACATTTAGTCCCGTGGTAAAACCCGCCATTATTCGCACTGTGTTATCTATTGCTCTTTGCAGGTCATGGTCGGTACATCAACTTGACGTCACTAATGCGTTTCTACATGGAAACCTGAATGAAACAGTCTACATGTATCAGCCTATGGGGTTTCGACATAAGACCTTCCCGGATCATGTTTGTCGACTAAAGTCTTTATATGGTTTGAAACAAGCACCTCGGGCCTGGTACCAACGATTCACTGACTACGTCTTGACTCTTGATTTTTGTCAGAGTAAGTGTGATGCTTCTTTATTCACTCTTCATCGGGGCGAGGATGTTGCTTTTCTTTTACTATATGTGGATGATATTCTGTTGATCACCTCGTCTGATCGCCTCCGGCACCACCTCATGAATCGCCTTGCTGCTGAATTTGCCATGAAAGACCTAGGCCCTCTTAGTTATTTCCTTGGTATCTCTGTTTCTAGAACCAAGGAGACTGTTTTTATCTCAGCGGGCGTATGCTCAAGAAATTATTGAACGGGCGAATGCAATCCTGTTGCTACACCCGTTGACACTAACTCCAAACTTGGTGCTACGTCAGGTGATGATTTTCATGACCCTACCCTTTACAGGAGTCTTGCAGGGGCATTGCAGTATTTGACTTTTACTCGGCCAGATATTAGCTACGCAGTTCAGCAGGTGTGCATTCACATGCATGCCCCCAAAACAGACCATTGGAAATAAACATGGATACATAGGTATATATAAATAAAATAATTAAATAATTAACCTGCAGTCAAGTAACAAAAGTTGTATTTCACTGTAGCATCAAATAACCTTTGCCTTGAACCAAAACTGAAAGTTAAAAAACATACATACATTATTAATCCTGCAAAAGGTTTATTCATAATCAGATAAACTGACTATGTCCTTTCCATATATCCATCTATATCTATCGGTCCATGTCGTTCCATATTTCCAACTTTTAATCCTAAAAACTACATCATCACCCTAAACTTCTATCATTCCATAACCTTGCAAATGGCTGTTTCCCCCCACTCTCCTGCAATCCAATCCATCCCAACTGACCTTCATTGCCACTCATGTAGTTAAAACCCGACCCTCTACCGACACGTGACGGAACCGATTCACGTCCGGCCTCCGCATAGTTTTCAGACTGAATATAATGACCTGAACGCAACCCGTTACACTCGGATAACACACTATATAAGCTCTCATCAACCACCTGACCGCCACCACTTCCAATGTCATGGTTTGGAACTACACCACCTGACCACCCGTCTCGTGCCACCTCATCATCGGAAAACCAGTTTTGGCTTAACCGGTGATGAGACGCTGCTGACATTGGCAGGTTGACAATACCAGTCCCGGGCCAACCCTGAACGTGGTCCAGTGGCGACAGGTGTTCGTGTTCTTCCCTTGGAATCGGAAACCGACCTGCTCCATCTGCGTATACGTTTTGTTGAATGTTTAATCTTGGATCTAACGGTAATGGCAAACTTAAGTTTCTGGAAAACTGACTGGTTCCCGAATAATGGGAATGCAATAGTAATTCGTTACGGTCTTGACTAGCGCAAGGATTAAAGAAAGAATCTCCACTGTCGGATCGTCTGTTGAGAAAACTTGATTGACTAACGGAAGGGTAATCTTGGCTTACGGATGTAGGTTGATGGTAGTACACGCTTGGTAAGGGAGCTAGCGGCCATATTTCAGTGGCGGCAGAGGGCGGAGGAAACTGTTCACCAACGGAAGTATCTGCGTGACTTATGCTTTCAGGATAATCAACTAGACTACAAGGGAAAGCATCTGATTCTGTTATAACGTCATCGTTGGTATTGATGGGTATGGGAGAGAAGTTTTGGTGTTGACCAGAATCTTGACTAGACTTGTTTGTGGTGTCGTGATTTTCTGCATTACGATCGGCGTCTGACCGAAATACTGAAATATCATTTTGTTCCATGTTCTCCTGGATATCACAATATAAACTCAGCATTCAACAGACAGTAACATTTAACACGTAGAAACTACAGCCGCTTAAAGTTTTTCATTTATATAAATAGAGGGTGACAATATTGGCCCGCTTACGTATTAATGAATGATTAAAGTGTGAACTTTTACGACTTGATGAAAAGGTCATTTCTATAAAATTTACAGAAGTTACGAAATCAGGGAACTTTAAGTTATAAAAGTTAAAGGGGTTTACCCGTACGGACATACTTATAAGTTGTCACAACTCATTTGAGTCGCCCAACTTTCAATTCAACCAACCCTGTTTTGATCCGTTACCCAACTCATTTGAGTCGCCCAGCTTCCCACCTCTTATAATAAAGAAAGAGTTAAATGCCATTTTAGTCCCTGTGGTTTGGGTCATTTTGCCAGTTTAGTTCAAAGGTTTCATTTTTCGCCTGTGGATTCAAAAAGGTTTCACCGTTGCCATTTTAGTCCACTGGGTTAACTTCATCCATTTTTTTTGTTAACGAGAAGGGCAATTCAGTCGTTTTATATGTAATTCTGTTAACTAGAAGGGCAATTCAGCCATATAAAATGACCGAATTGCCCTTCTCGTTAACAGAAAAAATGGATGAAGTTAACCCAGTGGACTAAAATGGCAACGGTGAAACCTTTTTGGACCCACATGCCAAAAATGAAACCTTTGGACTAAACTGGCAAAATGGCTCAAACCACAGGAACTAAAATGGCATTTAACTCATAAAGAAATTTGGATGGTGATTAGATATCAACAAACCTCTAATGTGATTAAAATTGCGTCATTTGTTTCTTCACCGTCGTGTTGCTCTTCGCTCGATTGCTCTATCTCTTCATCCTGACCATCAACTATAGACTCATCATCCTGATTATCATACAAATTCAAAACGGACTCGTCATTTGACTTTGACTTCCATTTATCTTCCATTTCTTTCCTCAAAGACACTGTCAACTGCCACTTGGCAGATCGCCAACTTTTCCAGTTCTCAAAGCCAGCAGGGAGGTCTTTCTTTGCCAAATCCAGCCTGTTTTCAAAACAGAAAAAATAAAAAATAAAAATAAAAGCTAACCTTAATAATTTTTAACAAGATTAAATATGATGCATGTAGTCTGTAAGGCAGAACACAATAACAAACCAGTGACCATGCAACTTCTGTCTCTCTTCTTCCTCAAACAGTTCATATGGTTGAACACAAAAACCGTCGAGATTTCCTAAAACAAGATTAAGAGACCGTGGTTGGATGCTGGTGTTAGACTGTTTCATACTGCTTTTAACTCGTTCATGCTGCCCCTTGCTAACCTAACAATTTCATGAGAAATTATAACTAAATTTAAGAGTTAAATGCCATTTTAGTCCCTGTGGTTTGAGCCATTTTGCCAGTTTAGTCCAAAGGTTTCATTTTTGGCATGTGGGTCCGAAAAGTTTCATCGTTGCCATTTTAGTCCACTGGGTTAACTTCATCCATTCTTTCTGTTAACGAGAAGGGCAATTCGGTCATTTTATATGGCGGAATTGCCCTTCTAGTTAACAGAATTACATATAAAATGATCGAATTGCCCTTCTCGTTAACAGAAAAATGGATGAAGTTAACCCGGTGGACTAAAATGGCAACGGTGAAACCTTTTTGGACCCACAGGTTAAAAATGAAACCTTTGGACTAAACTAGCAAAATGGCCCAAACCACAAGGACTAAAATGGCATTTAACTCCTAAATTTAATGTACTAAAAAAATAACAAGTCATTTGTTTACGTATGATTCAAATTTCAAAACAAAATAAACACCTTGATATATGACATATACTTGGCACCATCACCACACTCTATATTGAGCTTCCGTAATTTATCTCCTTTTTTAGGTCTTTTCTCCAAATCAGTTCTGGAAACACTGACAAGAAAAAATTAAATCGATTATATTTATGGGTATTTAGCAGAAGTTAATAAAAAAACTAAACTAAGCAAGTGTGGGATTACCTCGCTAATGCTTCTCCGTTGCTAGCTGATAGATCTGGGCTGTTATTATTGCATGATTTATCATCAGCGTCCCATGAACAAGAACCAGATGTTACACACAAATCATGTTGCGGACCGTTTTGTAAGCCGATCTCTTGTGACGGCCCGCTTTTATGAAAATCCCTTTTAGGCCTGTTCGAGAGATGATCATACACCCATGAAAAGATTCTAAAATAAAATTGAAAGAAGTAAAAAAAAAATAATTAACCTTGGAACTTTTTGCATAAAATTATCGGGATTCATGCATATTGTCCATCTTTCCTTCCACAATTGCAGACTCCCTATCATTCTACCAAACAACAAAGAAAATGACTAAACCTTAAACGGTAGGAATGTTAAAAAAAAATATATCTTACAGTATAAGAAGGCATACTTAGTATGGTATTCCTGCAATTCTGAATAATATGCTACTTTATTAGCCTTGTTACGCTGTTCTTGACGAAGAATGGCATCAGGATGATAATTACCCGAGCATATAGAAGCACCCCTACACAGAAATATTACAAACAATTCACCAACTGGAAACTTTAATCTAAGAAAACTAACCCGTTAGTTACAGTTTCCAAATCATGTCAATAAATCCCACTATTAAAGTCGGCATAGAAAACAATAAATATTAAACAAAAAAAAAAGTGAATAAATGTCGACCCATGAGGCCATGATTGTTGCTTGATGCATGATTAACCATAGTTGTCAATAGCGACCGTATCGATCGCTATAGCGCTATGTAGAGCATAGGTCTAGGCTCGCTATTAGGGTTGTAGCGATAATAGCGACAATTTTTTAAATATAAATAGCAATTAAATATAGCTATAAAATAGCTGGATTTTAGGTTTTTGTTAAATATACATGTATAATAGCATATATAGCAGGATATTTTGATATAATATACATATAATTTTTTTTCTAGTATCGCTATTCGCTATGTAGCATACAGGTACCTTATCGCTATTTGTCGCTATTCGCCATTAACAACTATGTGATTAACCAAATTGGTTGTCACTGTATCGTTTACGTTCTCTTAACTTAGTCATGTGCTTCACACATGACTAATAATGAAGGATATAATTGTCTTTTCCCAGTTATTACTAAGCTTCTATTAGTTCACTACTAAAATTAAGAGCTTGAATTTACCATTTTTTAAATGGATTTCCAAAATATAAATTATTCCCAGCTAATAATTCATGAACAACTGCATGTGGCTCGCTCCCTTCAGGAAGAAACTGCGTAAGAAACTCTCTTTCTTGGACCGACAATTGAGTTTGCCATACCTACAACATGCTCCAAAAAACAATACATTCAGGATGGGTCCATTCGACCCGTTTACTTATAAACCGGTCAATTCAGGTAGCACGTAAGAAAAAAGTAGCTTAAAAATAAGGAGTCAGAAGGGTCGAAAGGCGCCAAATGTGTAGTTTTACTGCAATAAACCTCGTAAAATTTGTACGTTTAAAAACTATATCATTATTGAAATCATATAACTTATTGTAAACCATACACTGACTATTTAAGAAGTTAAGATGTTGAGTAAAGTACACGGATAGTCCCTGTGGTTCTCCAAAATTTTGGATTTGGCCCCTAGCTTTCTAAAAGTACACGGATCGTCCATGTGGTTTGCACTTTGTAACACATTTTGTCTTCAGCCAACAATTTAAAGGTTCCAAGAGGTCCAAGCTATGGACTAAATGCGTTACAAAGTGCAAACCACAGGGACTATCTATGTACTTTTGGCAAAAGTTGAGGACTAAATGCGTTACAAGGTGCAAACCACTGGGACCATCCATGTACTTCTGAAAAGCTAGAGACCAAATCCAAGATTTTGGAAAACCATAGGGACTATCCATGTACTTTTCTCTAAAATGTTAAAAACAAAAATTGTTTCAGGTCAACCCAACCCGGGTCAAACCACTTTGACCCCTCATCCAATCGGCCCGTTTGGCAAACTTTACTTGTGTGGTCAACCTTACCTCATAAGATAGCAAACCGGTCAAGTTATTGAGTTCAAATAATTCAGGAGGAGCTGCAAAGACATCACCGAGAACATTTTGGTAATGCGCGACAAAAGGAAAAAACGGAGTCAACTCTCTTTGTGCAATGCTTATCTGCTCCTTCTTAGGAACAACACGTTCCTTCTTGTCATCCCACTCGAGACAAATACGTGATTTTGTATTTAAATCATAATGAGGATGTTTTTTCTTTTTCACTTTTTGTATCTCCCAAGATGTGTGACAAATGCCGTTGCTTACTTTAGAACTCTTATTCAGCTTATCTGCTGCCATTTAAATATACAGTTTCAAGGAAAGGAGTGCAAATGTATGGAAAGTCGGTTCCATGAACACACTGACAAAAAAAAAAAAAAAAAAAAAACAATTTTCAGAATCAAACAATTCGTACATACAAGTAGTCATTCTCACAGAACAGGATTAGCGCAAAAGAGATTTAATTGACCACATATATACACATATATAGCTCAATAGCTCATAGGAGCATGGAGTAAATGTAAACTACAAATAGCTTAACTTCCCTTTTATGTGAAACAAAAAATGCAACTTAAACCCCTCTAACAAGTCATCATCATACTCAACATATCCCACCAATAGCAAAGCTAAGGTAGGGTCTCAGGAAGGTAAGATGTAGACGGTCTTACCTCTACCCGTAGGAATAGAGAGGTTGCTTCCAGCGAGACCCCTGGCTGGATAGTAGTTTTGCATCAAGCCTTGGACATAAGGCACATATCACTCAACAATCGGGACAAAGGCCGATTAGTGCATGTACCCTTTTGTCTTTCGGCTATCAACGCCACCACATGATGCATGATTAACCGTCCACCACTTTTAACGTTATTTTCACGAAAGTAGTAAAATAACGTTAAAATTAGTGCAATTTCATTTTTGGCCCATAGGGCCCACACATATATACACCGCAAGCAAGCGGGGCGTAAAACCCCTCTAACAAGTAAAAGCCCCAAATCCCCAATCACCCCTTCACTTCTTATTGCTGTAAGAAAAAAAAATCATCATTGAAAACTATCACTAAAAGTATACAAAGCCTAAAACACCTTGTTCATTCTCTTACCAAATACCAAATAAATGTCTACAATAAACATTCATAAAATAAGTTCTAAACCAAGTATCCACCACTCTTTAGCGACAAACAAAATAAACACTGTAAACAAACAATTCACATAATCCAGTAACACAAATGTGATAAAACTAAATAAGAAGCAATTTACCTAAAAATCCAAATCATAAACCTTCAACCTCATTGCAGAACACAATCAAACACGAATTCAATTGCAGAAACGAAACCCTAGAAACAGAGATTGACGAAGAATAAGAGTAAAAAGGGAAGTGAATTAGTGGATTGTAAG
This sequence comes from Helianthus annuus, assembly GCF_002127325.2. Classification (NCBI taxonomy): domain Eukaryota; kingdom Viridiplantae; phylum Streptophyta; class Magnoliopsida; order Asterales; family Asteraceae; genus Helianthus; species Helianthus annuus. Next base: position 33,353,425 of record NC_035447.2, on the reverse strand, counting down.
AGGTGAGATGACGAATTAAGGCATAAATAGGATTGAAGAATGGGGGATAGATGATGAATGAATAGAAGTGATGAAGATGAAGAGAGTAGTTGGTTGGTGTTGTTATCCGGTTCGTGTATGGGGGGAGGCAGAGGAGCGACACATGTATGACTGATTGTAGAGAAGAGACACCAACAACCTCAAAACTATAAAATACTTTAATATTGTTATTATTATACAAACATCTTTTCATTCAAAGATTAACCTATTACAAATCAAATATTTTATGTTTTTTTTTAATATTTAGGTGTATATCAATATCTTTAATCAAATTTCATTCTTCTCCTTTGCTTAAATCATAGAATTAATTAAGTTACTTTATTTTGAATCTAACCTAATTAATCTTTTTCGTTAAATAACTCATAGAATTTGTATTGTATATGATAGTTTATTTGAATCTAACTTAATTTTTTTTCGTTAAATAAGATGATCTACATGCAGTGACGGATTCAGGAACTTTTTGCACAGGGTTCTTTTTAATTTATTTTCACTAATTCTTAGTAATTTTTTTCCAAATCATACAAACTTTCCACTAATTTTTTCTATTTTTTCTAAATCGAGAGAGTTCCTTTCCTGGGAACCCCCCCAAAACACCCCTTGATCCGCCCCTGTCTACATGTCACATGAGGTAGATTCGTCTTTTCCCTCTTCAATTTCAACCCAAACACTAGTTCATTTGCCACCTCTAAATTCTCCCTCTCTCTCACTCGTTGACACAACCACCCAGCATTACCACATGTCACCTGACCACACACCACTAAAAACCTACCACCACCATCAAATTGTTGCCACCACCATCAGACACAACAACCATCGTCTCCCACTTACCACCACCACAGCACCACCATCTCTCACACTAGGGCCGGCAATTTCAGACACGGACACGAAAACACAACACGAAACGACACGATCTTAACAGGTTCGTGTTTAACCCTTAACATGTTTCGTGTCTTAAACAGGTCGACATGATAAGACCTGTTAATTTTCATGTCGTGTTCAGGTTTACCTATTTCATGTTCGTGTCTTATCATGTTCTTGTCATAACAGGTCATGTTCGTGTCTTAACAGGTCGTGTTTGACACGATATGCCAGCCCCAAACTCCAGGGGCGGTTCTTAGAAGGCCTATGGCAGGGCTACGGCCCGGGCAAGTTTTTCGGCCGTAGTGCTAATTTTCCGCATTTCGATCGAAATTTTTTATAGTGCCCGTGTCTTTCGGCCCTGGCATGTTCAACGGGCAAGATCCGCCACTGCCAAACTCCACACACCACCCTTCCAAGGCACGTTTGTGTTTTAACAGGTCGTGTTCGTGTCTTAACAGGCCATGCTCGTGTCTTAATAAGTCGTATCATACGCTTATAAATTTCTTTGTGTCTTAACAGATCGTCTTCGTGTAAAATGATTATTATCAGGTTCGTGTTCGTGTTTAAAAAATTGACACGATAAGATTTCGTGTCGTGTTCGTATTTACCTGTTTTGTGTTCGTGTCTTAACAGGTCGTGTCTGACACGATATGTCAGCCCTACCCCACACCACCACCCACCCCACACCGTTTTCCATCGCACACCCTCCACCTTTACCGTTGCAACCACCCATCACCACAATTCCCGTCAACTTCTACCACCACCGTACCTTCGCCACTAAAAAACCTAGCCACACCACTACCATACCCCTCCCACATGACAGAACCACCATTCAATTCACCCTCCCATATGTCATCACCACCACACCCAACCACCATTTTTGTCGTACACCATAGCCCTGACCCGACCATCACTGTAACCTGATTCCACTGTCGTCACCGTCGTTCAACCCCTACACCTCCGACCACAGCCCCTACCCTAGATCCGTTCACCACCAAGTTAATTAAAAAAACAATAGTAACAAAATAGAAAAACATACGTAATTTCAATCATATTATATCTTAAAATATTATTTTGTAGTTTATAAATCTTTATTACTAAAAATACATGTTTCTAACATAGTATATAAATCTTTAGTAAAACACTAAAGCCCCACCCCAAGGAAGAATTTGTCTTCTTTGCTTTGTGTGTCCCGGATAATTTATGCATCACATAAATAAAAAAAAGGCATTCTTATGTTATGTGTTGCTATTATATTTCCAGCCTTATGAAATGTGTGGTGTCATAATCACCTCCTTTATATCTACCTAACCAGTTAGTTAGGGTTAGGGGTGTTCATCGAAAAATACATTTCTGAATTATTAGGTGATCCGTAGTGGGGCGCTATGCCCGGTCATGGCGCCATCAAAACGCCCGGCACACCAAAACGTGGGGCGCTATAAATGAAAAAAGGGGGTGTGGCGCGAGAAATTTAGCGGCGTGATTATTTGGATTATTTAATATTTGACCGTTAATCAACGGTCGTATTCTTAAAAAAAATCAATTTTTTTTATTTTCACACTATAAATAACTCCCAACTCTTTCATTTTTTTACAAATCATACTCAAATATTCTCTCCTTCTCTATATATTTTTTAAAAAGTTTTGAAGCTACTCCCACCCTATTAAAAAAAATGGGTTCCCCGTCGGAAGACTCCTTCACCGATATTTACCGAAGATATTTTTCACCCGAAGAAGACGCGGAGGAGGAATAAGCGGTTACGAGTGCATGTACTTTTGTGATACAAGCATTTGAGCACGGGAACTTTGAAGATGTAGGTTTGGATGCTGGAGAAAACGAAGAGGAAGAAGAAGAGAACGAAAATGAAGCCGAAGAATAAATATATTTTTTTAGGTATAACGTTTTTTTTCTTTAACGTTTTTTTTTTATTTTAATGTATTGTTTTTTATTTAATGCAATAATTTTTATTTTATAAAACTTAGAAATTAATTAAAAAAATGAAAATTAAATTAACTGAGTAATGATGACAAAGGGGCTTTATGACTACAGCCTCAATTTGCATAACGCCCCATAAAGCCTCTTGGTGACGTGGCATGCCACATGCCGCATAACGCCCCCAAAAGGGCCTTATGACTACGGATGGCCTTAGAATCAAATGTTTCGATTTTTTTTACCTTAACTTGTATTCGCTTTGATTCGATTGGTATTTGAAACTCGAATTCGAATAAACTCAATTTAATTCAAATTCACTCTAAACAATAATTTTTTTTTTACTTTCATTTTTTTAAAACTACTACAAACTAATTACATTCTTAACATAAAACATAATAATCTGCAAAATTAATTAACTATGAATATGTTAAAACACCAAAATTTAGAAGATAGGTTGGTTACTAGGAGTGATTTAAGTTAGGTAAAAATTTAGAAATAAGTAGTATGAGTTATTTGTCAATTGCTTTGGTAATATTATGAATAATAAACTTATCACTTATGGATGTAGTTCATACTTTTGCCATTAGAAGTTATGTGTGTGTATATGTTTGTGTGTGTATATACATATATTGAAAAATTATATTTAAATTAAATTCGAATTTGAATCGAATAGAAATCATAAATTTGTATTCGATTACTAGACTTGAGTACGTATCAACTTAAATTCGAACCTTATTAAACGATTTCAAACCTTATTAAACGAATTCGAGTCGAATTTTGAATTTTTAGAATTCGAATCACCCCTAGTTAGGGCTATAAACATTCTACTTCAGGTCATTTCAAAAAAAACCATTGCTAATGATAAGTAGGTTTAGTAGTAGTAGTATATTATTATTATTATTATTATTATTATTATTATTAGTAGTTTATTATTATTATTAGGTAGCAGCAATAGTAGTATATATGGTAGTAGATTATGTGCCAGGTGGAAAATTCATTTTTGATCCGAACCTTAAAGAAACTAAGGGTGAACGGGGCACCAAGCGGGGAGTGGTTCGGTGATCCCATTCCCTGATCGGGAACACCGCCGCCATCATCGCGGGGATCCAAATCGAGGAGGGGTTTCGATGGTTGTTCACCACGATGAAATGGCACATGGATCGAGGAAAGAGACGTTGGCAACGGTCACTTAAAAAAAAATCAATTTTTACAATATAAATAACCAACTTAACTCACTCTCAAATAATTTTTTTACCATACCCACCACTCTCAAACTCACTCTAAAAAAATCTATCAAATACAACACAAAATGGATTCCAAGTTCCCGTTTTTTTCTCCCCTACCCGACTTTCCCGACGATGAAGATTCATCGTCAAGCGATGTTAGCTTAATTTTTTTCCAAAATCTCATCCAACAAGCGGAGCTACTAGACACGGCATCGTCTAGTAAAAAAAAAAATAGTCCGTCGAGATCGTGAGGGAGGCCATGAGACACTCATGGCCGATTATTTTGTCGAAAATCCAAAATTTAATGCCGATACTTTTCGTCAGAGATTTCGTATGTCCAAGTCTTTGTTCCTAAAAATTGTTAGTGACGTGGAAGCGAATGACGAGTGGTTTCAAGAGGGCTTGGACAGGAGAATGAAGAAAAGTTTCACGCCGTTGCAAAAGGTTACTTCGGCGATTAAACAACTTGCAACCGGTAACCCACCAGACGAAAACGACGAGTATTTAAATATGTCTGAAAGGACCTCTCGTGAGTGCCTTGAATATTTCTGCGAGACGGTCTGTAAAATGTATGCCGGTGAATTCTTACGTAGACCAACGAGCCACGACGTTGCGCTATTGTATCAGGCTCATGAGGAGAGACATCACCTACCTGGTATGTTGGGTAGTCTGGATTGTACACACTTCGTCTGGAGAATGTGCCCCACAGAATTGGGTGGACAATATATGAGAGGCGATCATCAATACCCGACGGTTATGTTAGAAGCGATGGCGTCTCAAGATTTGTGGATTTGGCATACTTTTTGTGGCCCGGCGGGTTCACAAAACGACATCAACGTGCTGCAACAATCTCCATTATTTCTTACTCAACGAAACGGAACGGCGCCAAATTGTCCATTTCAGGTGAACGACCACTTATACAAACGCGGGTATTTTCTTACTGATGGGATCTACCCTAGCTGGTCCGTGTTTGTGAAGTCTTTTCCATATCCTCACATCCCGAATGAAAAAAAGTTCAAGAGGCAACACGAGGCCGCAAGAAAAGATGTGGAACGGGCGTTTGGTGTGTTTAAGGCGAAGTGGGGAATACTAAATCGTCCAATGCGTTCGAAAACGGTGAAAAAAATAAGGTCCATCGTGTACACGTGCCTTATTTTACATAACATGATTATAAAAAGACGACGGAAGGGCGATAGCACTGGTACATATTCAAGATCCTTCAGTCGAACCCGTCTTCGATGATACAGCTTATAGCGAGCTCATTGACGAAGAAACGCATTAGAGACTAAAACACGATCTCGTTGAGCATCTCGGAAGTTTAGATCTACCTCACCTTGAAGTGAGTTCCGACGACGAGTAGTTTGTTTTTATATTTTTCTAGTTTGAATGTAATTTTTATTTTTCTAGTTTGAATGTAACTTTTTTTTTAATTTAATGAAATGTCTTTTATTTAATTTTTATTTTTATTAATATTTTTTTTAATTTATAAACATGCATAATTTTACAACAAATAAAAAAAACACACAAGTCCCCTAAGAGGGGAGTGCCGCCATCAAATTGGGGTGTTAGGGGAGTTTAAGAGGGGAGTTGACGTGGCATATGCTGATTGGTGGTGCGTAAGAGATGGAACTCTCCTCTTAGGGTGAGAGGGGCACTCCCCTCTTAGGGGAGTCCCCTCTCTTACGCACACCCAATCAGGTTATGCCACGTCAACTCACCTCTTAAACTCCCCTCGCACCCCAATTTGATGGCGGCACTCCCTATTAGGTGACTTGTTTTTTTATTCAAAAGAAAAAAAATGTTGATTGGTTGAAAATGAGGGTGACCCCACCTTTTTCTCTCTCCTTCTTCGGTGAACAAGCCCCGAACAAACCCACCGATTTGGGTCCCCTCTTGGATGGCGGCACCCATCCCGCTCGGCTACTTCCCTCCCCGCATGGGGTCACCGAGGGTGCCCCCCTCACCCTTAGGGGAGTGCCCCTCTCACCCTAAGCATACGTTCTTAACTATTTGCACAACTTTCACACCTTTAGTTATTAGAGTGGACAAATATTAAAAGTTGTATTGGGCTTTTTTAAACAATATTTTTACCTAACTGAATTATAAAAAAAAAATTAAAAACACCCTGAAAAATCCTAAATCTCTCTTTATTATCCATCACTTGTGAACCATCACCACCGCAAATACTCCAACCACCATCCTTTACCCACTTATGTGAAAACTGAAGAGATATGATCATAAAAGGTTATACATAAGCAAATTCACCTAGTTTATGAAGATGTAGAAAACTCGTTCGCAAAATAATGTAACACACCTTAAATAAACTAACAATACAAACATGAAATTACAACACATAAGAGAAAATATTGCAGTTTTACAATTTGAAAGAAATGGAAAACCAAGAATGTAACAAAAAGAAAGTTGATGGTTAAAGATCTGTGTTCTGCACTAGTCCCTTAAAATATAGCGAGAGTTTCCACTTAGAGAACCATCTCTCTCAAAACTACAACTGGCGAAACACTGTATATTGTTAGGGTAAATATTAGTGCCTGAAAACGCACCTAAAACTAATGGTAAGAACAAACTTCGATTGCACAAAATAGATATGTGTGTATTGTGGTGTGAGGGTTTTCTTAATCATCTACAACTAATGTAGCACCCTAGTTTATATTGAAAGTATTCTTATTACATGTTGATAAATAACTTATAACAAGTTAAATAAAAAAGAAATGAAGAAAAATAGACGTGTTGCGATTGCCTGTCAAACGGGAAAGATACAAACGAAAAAAACGTTGAATCCTACACGCACGTTGTGGCGTATTGACTCGAAAAATTTATATCGAAACTTAAAACGAAAAACTTGTGAAAGATGAAAGTGTTGGGGGTTAAATTGGAAAAGATGAAAAACTTTTTATTAAAAGTAAAAAAGTTAAAAGGGTAAAAATGTAAAAGATTAAAATCTTTAGGTTAAAAGGGAAAAATACAATTTTTTTTTTTTTAAAACTCCCAATACCAATTTTACAACCACATCAAGCATATATTTGTTGCTAATTTATAGTTTTGAAATTTGAAATGGTTGGATATAGTTTTATTATAGTTATTAATTGGGTTGCTTTACTTTTTGTTAAGATATTTTAACTTTAGGGTATGGATACTTGGAGGACTATCGTTGCGTTCGTTTCATGGAATGGAATGGAATGGAATTAGGAAGTTTTTCTTTGTAAAATTGATCTTGGTTGGGGGAGGGAGGAATTTGAAATCCCATGAATTTCTTTAATCAATGAAATTTGTGACTATTTCAACATTCCTTAGAAATCCTTCACTCTAATGAAGAAATGGAATGGAATGTTGAAATAGTCACAAATTTCATTGATTAAAGAAATTTATGGGATTTCAAATTCCTCCCTCCCCCAACCAAGATCAATTTTACAAAGAAAAACTTCCTAATTCCATTCCATTCCATTCCATGAAACGAACGCTACCTATGATGTTAGAATGAAGATCTGCAAGGGCTAGAGTTAGTATGTGGGGTTTTGTATACATTACTTGATAAGCTTTGCTATTTTGACAACGGGTTAGCCAAATAGTGATATGACCACAGTCACAGATCTTGCCGAGTGACAAATACCATTAAAGTGGTCTCTTGCTATTGGACAATGAGATAGTCAATAATAATATTGTGAGATATAAACAAATGTAAAAACTTTTAATGTTGTAAATTATAACAATGTGTTTTTATACAAATGAATAAACTCACCAGTATTTCCAGTATTTCCTGCTGATAAAATGTTTTTAAACGCGTTTCAGGTGATTACAGTAGATCTGAATAAGAGTTGTGATACGGCACCGAAAGGCTTAAAGAAGTGACTTATTTTATCAGCTAAATTAAGAAACGTTGTTTTATGTATTTGGGTTTATTCCCTATTAAAGCTATCTTTGTAAAACATAGGTTTTATCCCCATCTGTTTAATAAATAAAATCCGGTGTTTCAAAACTCTGGTATTTTTCCTAACTCACGGTCCTGATGAAAATTTCCGCTACAATATTTTCAAAATAACTACCGGTACTACTTGACTGTTCACGACTTCTGTCCAGAGAGTATGGTCGGGGGTTGTGACAGTATGCATCAGAATCGTAAATGTGAAATTCAACCCCTAACAATAGTCAATTTAAAAGACAAATTTTTTATATCACTTAACCCTATTAAACAAAAACTAATTTTATTATTGGTTATTTAAAGTGTTTTTTTAAGGCTCCCCTTATTCCCACACCCCTATATCTTATTTTCACATCCCCTAGTGTATACGGGCCGTATACAAATATACGGTCCGTATAGAATGTTTTTGAATAGGAAAATGCGCAGAGAATGTTTTTTTGATTTTACTATATACGGCCCGTATAATATTATACGAGCCGTATACATGTTTATACGATTTGTAAAACGTATACGATTCAATGGATTTATTTTGGGAGGTTTTTGATGTTACCAAATGTATACGGGCCGTATAACTGTATACGGGCCGTATATAAGGATGTTTTTTCAAGTATCACGTTTTTTCCAGTAAAAACACCATCATTCTAGGGTTTCTAAACTCTTCATCACCTTTAACAACGTTGATCGGAACACGCCGCTTAAATCGGCGCACAAGTAGAGTAACGTTACCGATCAGTCCGTTGATCGAGTAACTAGTAGAAGAACCCGACACAAACAAGTTCTCCACAGTTTGTTATTCAGGTCTCTATTTGGTCATCTTTCCAAACTACAACACACGATAACTTAAAACTTTATAGTATGTGATTTGACCAGGAAATGATTGGAGGTGATTGCTACTTTTAATAAGCCGTCATAGTTGTCAAATTCGATTTCAACAAATCTTTTCCTTTTCCTTCAATTTCTAGAACATTCTCCCTAACATGAAGACGTGTCGGGTTCTTCTACTAGTGGAATTTAGTTGAAGTATTGAAGATTGAATGTGCAAACCGCAACCGTTTTTTACTACGGAAATGGTGGCTATGCGAAATACAAACCGCAACCGTTTTTTTACTACGAAAACGGTAGCTATGCGAAATACAAACCGCAATCTTTTGTGACTATGGGAAACACAAATTTTCTTTTTGAGCTTGATGGATGTCTGTTATCTCAGTTGAGGCGGGCATTTTTAAATCTGAAAATAATTAGATGTTACGTGTAACTTCATTAAACCAAGAACAAAGCCTATTTTCGAAACACATGTGTTCGTCTCAGCGTTGTTTATCACCCTGTGTGAACATTGGAAACCCTACAACAGTCTTGACAACTGTGAAAGCTTATCTATCTGTGTGTGTCACATCCATCCTGTTATAACAATCGATATGATTAATTTTACATATTTTTTTCTAATTAGCGTTGTTAACTACCAAAAGAATGCATACACAAATAGTTCTAGTGGACGAAGCAAAGAGACCGTTGTGTATCTGAATCAGGTTCTCAAACAAACACTACTAAAGATGAGTTGATGATAAATACCGGAGCTGTTATCTCGGTTGTTCACTACTTTCGTGATAATAAAACAAGCAGGCATTGATTTTGCCAAGATTGAAGGAAAGAATCTTGCCATAAGCGTTGTGGATTCTCAACGTTATTCGAATGTAAGTGGATCGAGTGATACACTTATCTATTATGGTCAAGGTGGGCATGGTTTGTTCGGGAGTAAATCACCACCCAAAGATCAACAACTTGTGAGTAGGAATATGGCTATGAAGAATAGTATGGATAAGAAATCACCGGTTCGGGTGATAAGGAAAGTTGCCTCGTTGAAATCGAAGAAAAGAGTAACTAGCAGAAGACGTGTCGGGTTCTGCTAGTTATTCGGAATGTTTCGAATCATCACAGAAGACGTGTCGGGTTCTGCTAGTTATTCGGAATGTTTCGAATCATAACAGAAGACGGATGGGGTTTGCATATTCAATCTTCATTGCTTCATTAAAATTACAACACACGATAAAATGCTTGGAAAATTGCATCAACTCTCCTATATCAACATACTCTTCTCCAGACGCTTAGTTGTTATGAATGACAACTTGAGGGGTCTAGTTAACTTTCAAATTCAGGAAGCAGATGATTTGTCAAAAAACATGGTCAACGTAGTAAAATGTGAGCTTTTACACCAGCCGTATCGAAATCCACAAATTCCAACAAATTGCATCAGGAAGCTCAACTTAAACGGACGATATGTATCTTCTATCATGCGACAGACCCAATTCTTGCAAGTTAAATCCACAAACAACGTATACAGGTGCAAGAGAATGGCGAGTTATTTCAGTTATTTCTGTTGATCTACAAATTCCATTGTTTAAATCAGTATCAGGTTCTCAAAGACAAGGATCGTTCTAATAGATTAAAGAGAATAAACCCTCGTTTCTTCATCTTCATCTTCATCTTCAAGAACCAACCGAAATCCACAAATTCCAACAGTTTCTTCGTATATTCCGTCCGGTTTCAAAGCCATTCAGTACTTCCGAGACGATTCAAGTGAATCCTATGAAAACAAACAAGTTCAAATGAAAGCTGCCAAAGGTATCTACTAAAAACTATTCACCCGAAATCCATAAATTCCAACAGTTTCTTCGTAGATTTTGTCCGGTTTCAAAGCCGGTTGAGGATTACGAGTGTTCTACACTCGTTCAAATTCGGTTGATGATTACATGGATCGTTCTAATAGATTAAAGAGAATAAACCATTTTTACCAATTTTTACCCATAGTATACGAGCCTTATAATATTATACGGCCCGTATACAATCATCGTATACATTGTATACGATCGGTTAAATTTTTTTCACATGTTGTATACGACCATATAATAGTATACGACCCATGTTTAAAGGGTAAAAAATGATCTGGTAAATTTTTTTCACATGGTGTATATGGGCCGTATAATAGTATATGGCCCGTATTCTCAGGGTAAAAAATGGTTTATTCTCTTTAATCTATTAGAACGATCCAAAAAACGAAGAACAAAGTCAAATGTGATCAAACTTGGACATCAGACGTAAATCTTCATTCAGATCTCTATTCGGCCATATTTCCAAACTACAACACACGATAAGTTTACACTTTATATAGTGTGTGATTTGACCGGTTATATTCAGTTATTTCTGCAGATCCACAAATTCCAACCAATCTTTCACTCCAGTACTCCGAAGCTGTTATTTCTGTTGTCCAGTACTTCCGAGATCTGAATCCACAAATTCCAACAAATTGCATCAGGAAGCTCAACTTGAACGGACGATATGTATCTTCTATCATGCGACAGACCCAATTCTTGCAAGTTAAATCCACAGTCAATGTATACAGGTGCAAGAGAATGGCGAGTTATTTCAATTATTTCTGTTGATCCACAATCAATCTATTAGAAGGATCCAAAAAATGAAAGGGATTTCGAGCAGTTGGTATTAAACCAATGATTTGTTGATGTATATAACAGAGTAACCCTCAATTGGACAACCGCAACCGTTTTAGTGCTTCTCAATCAGATATTATTTATTGAATCATAACTGAAACAGTCGGAAAATAACTCAATCGAACCAATATAGTTGTTATTTCAGTTATTTCTGTTGATCCAAAAATACTTCAAACATTCTAAACCCTACCTGGAAACAAACCAACAAAATCCTGATAGTGAAAAACATTAGCAACCATTTTTTCTTTTCCTTCAATTTCGAGAACATTCTCCCCGTGTATGTGCTTGTGTTGTAGAAACCGGTGATGAATTTGTATACACAACTGAACGTTCATTATTGTTCTGAAATTGGAGAACCGTTGTGTATTTGCTTACTCTGGAATTGGAGAACCATTGTTTATCTGAATCAGGTTCTCAAACAAGCACTACTAAAGATGAGTTGATATTGAACCAACATTTCCTTCAAACATTCTAAACCCTACTTGGAAACCGGTGTATGTGCTTGTGCTGTAGAAACCGGTGGTGAATTTGCGTACACAACTAACTGAAGGTTCAGTGCACGAAAAGTTTCTTACGAAATGTACGTGACAAAACAAGGATGTTGGGAATTAAACCCATGTACATGACAAAACAAGGATCGTTCTAATAGATTAAAGAGAATAAACCAAGTACAAAATCATCTGCTTTCTGAATCTGAATCTGAATGTTAACTTTGACTCATAAACCCTTGAATCCCAACACTTCTCTAAAAGAGCCTGTATTAGAAACCATCCTATGTCTTTTACCAACCGAAGAGGCAGCAAGGACAAGTATTCTCTCTAGGGAATGGACCAATATTCCAAGCCTTCGGTTTACTTTGTGTAATAGAACTTCCGAGCTAACATCTGACGTAGCAATTACAAGGAAAAACATGGACATGAATGATTTACACCAAGTTTTGTTGCTGGATGATTCCTGGGAAGATTACAATTGTTTTGAGTTTTGTCAGATAATACTTCATTTGTCGAGAAACCATACTGTCAAGAAACTAACATCTTTTAATACTTCATTTGTCAGATAATACTTCATTTGTCGAGAAACCATACTATCAAGAAAATAACATCTTTTAATACTTCATTTGTAACCTAAGGATGATGCAAATTTGTACGTAAAGATCTCTACACAAACTCTTCTACATCTTTTAACCAATTGTCCATCACTTAAGACCTTGAAAGATTTGTTGAAATCGAAGAAAAGAGTAGCTAGCAGAAGACGTGTCGGGTTCTTCCAACAAATTGTGTATGTGCTTGTGCTGTAGAAACCGGTGATGAATCTGTATATCTGAATCAGGTTTTCTGCCTTAGATCGGTCATTCCTTGTGATACATGAACGTTGTATTCTTGTCTTTCAGAAGAGTTGGTATTGAACCAAGAATACTTCAAACATTTTAAACACTACCTAGAAACAAACCAACAAAATCCTAATAGTCTTCTATGATGATTCGAAACATTCACGAACCACAATGGACTCAGACTCATACTACTCACCCTCCCCTGAGGAAAAGTTTTCCCGACGACTCAAGATAAATCAGTTGGTTTGTGTTCATATCAACGTTGTTTATCACCCTGTGTGAGCATTGGAAGCCCGACCACTAGCAAAAGAACCCGACACGTCTTATATGATGATTCGAAACATTCACGAACAACAATGGACTCAGACTCATTGTTGCGAATTTGGTTTCTTCGGTACAGGCTGATGAAACCGAAGACTCAGACTCCTAACAACTCTCATCAAATGTCTCACCCTTCCTTTTATTATGTAAATATTAAATAAAGAATAACAACATGCCCGTAATCCCGCGTTGATAGCTTCCGTTTTATTACAGTCATACGACACGTTTTTTTGTTCTTCAATCTTTGTTACAGTGTTTTATTTTTTTTCTACTTTTAGAAAGGTTTGAGCACCTCACGACTGTAAAATGTCTCGTGTGATTGACACCTTAAATCCCTTAAATACTTTGAGAAAAATCTAATTTTCGATCCATACGGGCCGTATAACAGTATACGGCCAGTATATAACGTTCGTATACATTGTATACGACCAGACAAAATATTTACACATGGTGCATACGGGCCGTATACTGTTATACGGCCCGTATGGAATTAAAAAAACTGACAAAGTCTGCTGGCACAGACTTTGTTAGTTTTTTAAATTCTATACGGGCCGTATAACAGTATACGGCCCGTATACACCATATGTAAATAAGTTTTTGCCATGTGTTACTATTACGACCCTTTTTAATGACATACTGCTTTTTTCAGATACATGCGAGTGCTTTTGACCCAACATCTAGATAAGAAACAGGAGCCTATGGTCCTAGCTTTTGAATGAATCACTTGTAAATTTGAGCCTATAAACCTTGCGAGTGGTCCTCAGCCAACCTCTTGATGGAAGCCTCTTAATCAATTGCCAATGTGGGGCTAGCTCACTTGATGGAAACTCTTGTCTCTTGTCACACAGGTTGGCACGCATAAGGACACTAAAAATCATCACCATGTCAATTGCCCTTGCCCTGCCGACATACGAAATACCTCATCTTCAAACGAAGAGGACAAATTTGTCATGGCTGCATACCCACCGACTATGATTTAAATGGAAAGTCAATCACAACCCCTTATATGACTATTAATCCCATCGTGATTAAATTACATGTGAATTAAAAACTTGAAAACATTATACAAGAATAAGTTGTACAACACGCTTTAATAATTATACTATTGGCCATAGTAATGTGAAACCTTATCAATGATAGCGATGAGCTCGGTACCAATCATTACCAGTTTTGAAAATCCATTTCGGTATGGAAAATACACGGTAGGGTTCGGTACTGGTATAAACAGGTATTTGAAGGTAAAAACCGGTACTGTGAACCACAAAAGTCAATACAGAATCGGTATCGAAAATATTTCGGTTCAGGAAATTTAATACTAGTATTCGGGACTATTTGCTCATCCCTAATCAACGGCCTCACAAACAATGAAAACCAAACCGACTTAAAGTATCAATGTAATGTTGGGTATTATTGACTTTTTTTCCAACATGAGTTGCCATTCTATAAATTGCAAAACAAACCACAACTTCACAATTATATCCATATTTAACCATATATTGTTCAGGCCATTATCAATCATTTTGACCTATCTCAATGCTCCTGTAAGCAATGATATCATTGCCTTCCCATACCATGATCAAACTTCTTTTACCGTATATAATACCTTGATGCAATAATAGCATATAATTTTTTTTAGAATTAGACAACTGACCATCAAACTAACTCTCGCACAATGTTGACTTTTTCCAATGAATTATCCACTTTTATTTAACAGCAATTATCGTTTTCTTAACCTAACAAAATAGCTCTTAAAAATACACAGATTCTTCGACCAAAAGTCAACTTTGTTATGTCAAGAAATGTCGTCCTTTCTTCACCCATGACATAACATAAGCAAAAAAAACATATGAATGTAATCAACAAAATACCATAAGCTAAACAAAACTATCAAGTGTTAATCATTACTACCGAAAGTGCTAGTCATCAACACCAAATAGAAACCAGATTCAAAAAGCTCAATAACAGACATTAATTCGAGCGTTGACCAAACTAAATACCAAATCAACAAAATTCATTTGCAAAACTAAGTGAGATTTAGCCAAGTTTACACATTCAACATCATCATCATCATCATCATACTCAGTAAATCTCATCAATAGCAAAGCTAAGGTAGGGTCTAAGGAGAGTAAGATATAGACAGCCTTGTAGGAATAGAGAGTCGACTTACAGTGAGACCCCCGGCTCGATGATAGTTTTGCATCAAGCCTTTGACATAAGACACATAACATTCGGCAATTAAGATAAAGGCCATTACACATTCAACAACAAAAATATGAAATTAGCTAACATTTTCATCTAAATTCTTTAAAAGTAATTATTACATCAAAACTCAAATCACAAATAACTTGCTAATCATCTAACATACTTAGATTGAATCTACAAATTTTATGCTAACTAATACTTACAATATGAAATCGGATCTCGCAAATTACAGAGATCGTACTTCAACACAACGGCGATAATAGGTCATCTTCACCTTCACAAAGCGCCCCTTTCTCTATTAATCATGTGCAATGAGTTAATAGAAATAGGATCTTAATTTGTGGAAAGGGAGTTCAAGCCATTTTTTTGCTTCCATTTTCAATTAAGCAATGGTTTAACGTGTAAAATTAAATAATTAAATAAATTTGTATACATGAAATTGACTTCTTCCAAGCTTGTTTCTAAAATTTTCATTTACACCACTAACTGGAGAAAAGAACAACCAATTTCATCTAATTCGATGTAAATAAAAGATGGAGTTGAAACGTGTAGGTCTGATTGAACAATTGTGAGACGAAATAGATGCAAATACCAGAAGGATGATTGAGAGTAGTGAAGATATTTACTTGTGATACAACCCTAACACCTAATGAAGTAGCAATATGAATTTTGGGGTAAGGATCAAATAGGAAGTTTATAGTTTACTTTGGCTAGTAAGAATAGGAAGCAATAGAATTATTACATGTGCCAAGATTTAAAATAAAGAGGAATAGTACATCCTTTCTTCTTCCTTCTTCTCCCTCACTAACTTCAAAACCCACCATTTTCAAAACTCACCATCTTCAACCATTTATTCACTTTCTATCTTAATAATCACTACATTATAATGCGAATTTCATCACCAATCAATGATTCAAACACCCGTGTCAACGTGTTCTTCAGCTTTTTTTTGAAGAAACTCAGTTGAATTTCATATAAAATCTCGTTTTTCCCCTGTGATTTCACTTGATTCGTTCGATTCGATCGCTGATAAATGTTTCTAACATTCAAAATTTGTCAATCGGTTAAGAAATCTGAAAAAAACAGCTTCGATCTATGTAAGGTTTTTATTAATTGCATTTTTACGATCTGGGTTTTTGAATAGAGTCATTGCGTTTTACGATCTAGGCGGGGGTCCGGGGGCAGCGCCCCTGGTAGCAGGGTCCAAGGGGCAGAGCCCCTGGTAACAATTTTTTTTTTTTTTTGATTAAATTGCTTTAATAAAAATGCATCAGAAAATTTAATTTTCCAGAAATTGCCTCATTTCGAAGACAGTAATTCGTAGACAGTTTTTTATTTGCTACTCTCTGGTTCAGACAATTCACAGACAGTTTTATGTGTCCATTGCGTTTTAGAAATAAGAGAGTTTTATGTTTTTCTGTCCATTGCTTTTAGAAATAATAGAGTTTTATGTGTTTTCTGGCCATTGCGTTTTAGAAAAACACATTTTTGAAGTGTTTTTAGTTCATTACGTTTTAGGTAAACACATTTTTATGTGTTTTCAATCCATTGCGTTTTAGAAAATACACTTTCTTTTGTGTTTTTAGGCCATTGCGTTTTAGAAATAAGACATTTTTATGTGTTTTTTGGCTATGCGTTTTAGATAAACACATTTTTGAAGTGTTTTTAGTCATTGCGTTTTAGGTAAAACATATTTTTAGGTGTTTTCAGTCCATTGCGTTTTAGAAAAAAAAGACATTTTAAGTGTTTTCTGGCCATTGCGTTTTAGAAATAAGACATTTGTTTGTGTTTTTTGTGCATTGTGTTTTAGGTAAAACACATTTTTATATGTTTTCAGTCCATTGCGTTTTAGAAAGTACACTTACTTTTGTGTTTCTAGGCTATTACGTTTTATAAATAAGACATTTCTTTGTGTTTTCTGGCCATTGCGTTTTACAAATAAGACATTTTTTTGTGTTTTTTGTGCATTGCGTTTTAGAAAAAGTCATTTTAAAAAAAATTCATTGCGTTTTACGCATCTGGGTCTTTTCCATTGCGTTTTACGCAACTGGGTTTTCAAAAAAAAATTTCGAAAATATAGCAATAGTATACTCGTTTTAAAGATAAAAAACGCTCCTTTTTTGGTGCAATTTTTATAAAAAATAATGTCGTATGAAAAAGTTATTAACGTTTAAAAAATAGGGGGGGAATTGGAGGAGAGAGAAATTATTGTCCTGGATTGACTACAATGCCCTTACACAAACCCAGGCGCCTCTTTTCTTCCCTTCATTTTCCCTTATTTAATCTTAATTTTGGCCCTTGATTTTGATGGTCAAGATTACTTCCTAGCCTTCCTAGCTAAATAAACTTCCTATTATATCCTAACCCATGAATTTTGATGATATCTTGTAAAAAAACATTAATTTAACAACCCGACCCGAACTAACCCGAACTCGAATAACCCAAAACCGACTAACCCGAACTTTAAATGGGTCGGTTATTGGGTCAATTTTTCCTAGACAAAAACCCGAACAACCCGACCCAAAAAACCTGAAACCCGAAGAAAAAAACCCGATGAACACCCCTACTTAGAATCACGTTGAGGAGATTTAGGGTTTCTGTAGGGTACTTGTGAGAAGGAGTGTTTGATTGAATATCAGGTGAGGAAGAAGAGCAAAATAGATTGTGTGGTTTTACTACTCAAATTGATTCAGTTAGGAATAATAGGTTGACAGTGGCATTGGGTGGTTTACAGGGCCGGTTTTGGGCCTGTGTAAGAGGTGCCATCGCACTAGGCCCAAAACATCTAAGGGCCCAAAATGATTTAAAAAATAATATATACTTTATATATAAATATGTTGAAAGAAGAAATATACCAATTAGCCCTTTGGCCCAATGGATGCCAATTAACTTGCGAGCCACACGTTCTGCGTTCGAATCCCCCTGTCCTCTTATTTTTAATTCATGTATTATGGGTTCGAATCCCCCTGTACTCTTATTTTTAATTCATCTTTTGTTTCAGTTTGTTTTATCAATAGGGGGAAAAGCCACATTTACTCACACCAATTTCAACTTATAAGCTTATTTTTAGTTTTACTTTTGATTACTTTACAAACTTATTTTTTAGTTTTACTTTTGATTTATGCTTACACCAGTTGCAACTTTGCAAGCTTATTTTTTAATTTTAATTTTGATTTTTCACATCTAAATTTGGGACTCTACAAATTTACAAGTTCATTCATTTTTTCTTCTCATTTAATCATTTACGTAGCAAACTTTATATGTTTTCTTATAGGTTATTTAATTTCTCATTTAACCATTTATAATATAAACTTAGAAGAACTCAATATCTAGTTCTATTTTTTTATTTATATGAAAAGCTTCGTGTTGCCCAACTAATTTGGGTATGTTTACATATATTCGGTTCTTTTTGCTACATTACTTTTGTTTTGTTTATTTTATAACAATTATAGTCGTATTGTAGTTTTTTTAAATATATGATTGATGAGTTTATATTATAGGGAAGGGCCCAATTTTTTTATTTCGCACGGGGCCCAAAAGTATTTTATCATTCTCGGGGACGGCCCTAGTGGTTTAAATGGATGTAAAGTAACCAAAGTTTGTTTTGATTTGTTATAATTTATAGAATATTATAGATACAAATAGATTGTGTAAATAGTTAAATATATATATTAAATAATATGTAAATTTTAGGTTATATATAATATGGATTATTAATCAAATGAGTTTG
This sequence comes from Helianthus annuus, assembly GCF_002127325.2. Lineage (NCBI taxonomy): Eukaryota > Viridiplantae > Streptophyta > Magnoliopsida > Asterales > Asteraceae > Helianthus > Helianthus annuus. Next base: position 33,334,344 of record NC_035447.2, on the reverse strand, counting down.
ATTAGTTAAATAAACCATTAAACCTAATTAATTAGTGTGTTAACTAACAAGACCTATTGGGCTAGGTTATTAAGCCTAATGGGCTAAAGCTTAATGGTTAGCATTGGCCTTAAGCTACTCAATTAGGGTTTAAAAAAAACATTATAAATGATTAAATACATGTTTAGGGTTGAATTTCAGGTTATCATTGAGAATGCATGTTTTATAGTTTTTGATTGAGATCACAAAACCTTAATCCCACACCAAAACCCTAGCCGAAGGCCTTACCACCGCCGCTGCCATTGATTTGGCCATCGTCGATCAGCTCGTCGCCACTACATCACCACAACTAGCCGAAGTCGGCTTCTTCATCGCTGTCTCCGCCTTTTGAGAAATAGAGTTGATTTTGGCGTGTTCTCTTGTGTGGTACGATTAGATAAAGGACGAGCAACAAACACGATTGAGATAGTGTGTTGTTGATTCGAGAAGGATTTGGACTAGCATTCAGATCGTGTTATCACGGTGTACCAACCTTTCATTAGTGATCATCTCTAACTAATCAAAGGTAATGTATTATGAACACCGTTCTTATGTTTTGCAAATGGATAATTGGAAAGGGCTTCTTGTTTTATGTTTATGATACCTTCGGTTCGGTTTGGTTTTGGTTTTACTATTTGGGGTCGAATTTTTTGAAAAAAAATACAGTATCCAACCTCCAACTCAACCAATCGAAGTTGGCATTTCGATTCCTAATTGAAATCAATAAAAAATCAAGAAATTACAAACTAAAATATATACATTGATCATATAATAGGGGAGTTGATAGGCGAAACAAGGGTTTTAATTAATATTCTTAAGGCGTGGTTTTGTTAAGGCTATGGGAATAACTTGATTCTTTCAAGTTTAGTGTCCAAAATGCTGATTGCCTAATAATATTGGGTCGATTATAATCCATTTCGGTTTAGTTTGGTCTTTTAGGTTATTATAAACATCATAACTGAACCGAAAAAATCGGCATTTAGAAATTGATAAACCCTAATTAAACTCGATCAAAAAGTTGAGTCCTAAACTTCCAATATCTAAAGTCTCAAAATTTGATTTTAATGACTAAGGAATTGTTTGTTTAGATCTTAATGGTTCAGACCTCTTACTAGACCTCTTACTGGTTCAACACTTAACAATTTAGACTATTTGTTTCGTGAGCAGATGTCTGAATGATTCAAACATTTGTTTCTGAATGGTTAAGCATTATACTGCGTCTGGATGGTTAAGACATCTTATTTGAATTGGTCATACATTTGTCTCTGAACAACTAAACATTATATTGACCCTTAATGGTTCAGACATAGACATCTTACTGGTTCAACACTTAACGGTTTAAATCTCTCACGGGTTTAGCACTTAGCCAATCAGAAGTTGTCAAACAACCCCAAACTAATTAGAAAACATACATTTTATAAAATTTATGTTTTAAATTTTACATGGTACAAAAAGGAAAGTGGGTGAAAGTGTGAGAACGAACCATGGATTCTGTTTTTTTTTTTTTTTCAATTTCACATTTTTATAATATACATGTTATAGTGGAGATTTAAATGAGAATAAATTATTTTGTAATAATATAAATAATAAATCTTAAACAATATAAATACTCCATTAAATAGGTGTATTTATTGTTATTGTAATGACATATAGGTAAATTTATAATTTAATTAATTTATAATGAGAATAAATTATTTTGTAGTAATATAAATAATAAATCTTAAACAATATAAATACTCCATTAAATAGGTGTATTTATTGTTATTGTAATGACATATAGGTAAATTTATACTAAATTAGCTAATTAATTAAACTTGTAACGCATGTTTTAAATGTATTTTTTCAATACAACCTAATTTTGCGATGAAGAACATTTTTCGATATTTGTAAGATAAATTTCGATATGTGTAAGATAAAATGTAGGATAAATTTTGATATGTATAGAATATATGTATGATAAATTTCGATATGTGTAAAATAAATTTTGAAATGTGTGGAATAATATGTTTTTGCCCAATTAATGTGATTTTAAAGTAATTAATGAAATGAGTTATAAACTATTTATTGTTTTACCATTATATCATTTTTTTTTATTTTTTTCTAACATTAAGTTTCTTCTCAAATGATCTTTCCCCACATAATATATAATTCTGACCCATTTAACTTTTGTTGATTTAGTTTTTCTTTAATAACTTATTTTTGTTAAATTAAAAAATAAACAATTGAATACGCAACTCTGACTAGTTTTATTTTCTCTAACATTTCGGTATAAATTTTGTTGAAAACATAGTTGTATTCACAATAGAGTATATTTTTGGTATCGTAAGCTATATCGAACACTGGTATCGTGACGAACCGAACCGAGACTTACCGAACAACATTGGTACCGGTATTATCGAAACCGGCGTCGTAATTCGTTGTTATGGTTCTCCAGTTGATGTATAACACGACTTTGTATTTTAAGTTACATTAGACAACATTTTATTATATCATTGTAGATAAACTTTTTAAAATCATAAACTATTAAAAGTACAAGTACTATAACAAAGCAAACTGATGCCGGCCAAACAATACCGGTACCAATATCGATATTATCAAAACGGTATCTGTGTTTTGATTTTTATGATGCGATTGTCATAAACACGCGTCACTATCATTTTAAGCGTGCCAAGACTTTACTTTTTTGGGTTATATGAGAGGACTTTTGTGTAGTTAAATCACTGCCATTTTATTTTATTTTGTTTTGCAATGTCATAATTTTTAACCAAGCCGAACCCATAATCCCCACACAACATTAGTATCGATATTCTTTTTTTATACGGATTTGTGCGTAATAATATACAAGTTATTAAAGCGCAATGTATAAACCGTCAAAGTATAACGTCTTTACAAAATTTTATAGGTTTTTTCTCTTGATATATATTTTATTCAAAATCACGTGACGTGTTTATTTTTTTCAACGTTTTAATGCTAACTTTATTCTAATTCAAATTTAAAGTTGTGAGATACTTATTTTTATCTATATCTTCACATATATTTTATTCAAAAGTCTTACATATTTCAAAGAACATCAACACCCTAAGGGTTCACATCCACTAGTTACTAATAATTCATTTATAAATGCTACAATTCTATTTAAGTGAACAATAAACTTGTTATTTTTTATTAGTTTTATTTTCACCCTAATATACATCTTCAACTTACTTAATTTTTTAATGACCTATGTTGTTAATGACCTATGTTTGTTAACTTAAAAAAAGAAACTAAATGCATGGTTGTGTTTAATTTTCTTTCAACATCCTGATATATATTTCTTGAAAATGAAATTCTATTCAAAATAAAATTTGTTGGTATCGTAAACTATATTGTGTATCGATACTTAACGGGCATTGGTACTGGTATCTGTATTATTAGAACTGGTATCGGTATATGTTTTTATGGTTATCGATTGAAGTCGTAACCGACCAAACATCATTGGCGGTGGTTCGACATTCGTTTTATGGTGTATAAAACTGGAAGGGCAGAATAGTTTTCATAAAATTTATTGTTTAACTAGATTTTTTTACGTCGCACGTTGCAGCGAAACCAATCAAATGATAATGTAAAACAAACATGATTTGAAAATAAAACATGTTGTTTAGAAAGGCAGACCATTAGAATGGTTTAGTTTATCATCGAACCGTTTTATGATACCAAATAAATACTTTATTTTGAGTACAACTTCGTCTTTTACAAAACTTATAACGAATGTCCAGAGAAAAAATCAAGCACAACTACGTATTTAAGTTTTTAGAAAAAAAGTTATAAACGTACTTTATTAAAAAAGTATCAAATTAATTGATAAATTAATATATGTTCTAAAAAAAGAAAAAAAATACTAAAAAAATGGTAAAGGAAATACATGGTTTTAAAAAAGGAAAAAAAATAAAAAATATGTAAAAAATGGTAAAGGAGATATATGGTTTTAAAAAAGGAAATAAATAAAAAATATGTTATTAGAAGTAAATATCATAATAAACTATTATAATATATTAAATAAAAAAATAATAAAAAACTATATATTATTGTAAAAATAAAGTTACTATTCATCATCCTTCGTCAACAGTATGTGTGTGTGTGTATATATATATATATATATATATAAAGAGAGTAGGAGTTGGGTGGAAAGTCTACTTTTCCTAGAAAGTCTAGGAAGGAATAAGAATTGGACATGTGTCATTGAGGGATTTTAAGTAGAAGGGCTATCATGTAATTTCTCATTTTAATTTTTTTTTTGGAATGTATCTTCATTAACTAAAATTCCATGATTTTCGGAATTTTTATTGTTTTCGAATTCAAATCTGGAAGTCCATGTGTTTATCTGAAAACTATCAGCATGTTCTTAGTGATGTGTTTTACCAGTCAGAGAGTTGAAGTCAGTGTGTTTTAACACTCTCAAGCCAATATATAATCAGATTGTGTTTTAATAGTTCTTTTGCATTTTAACAATCTGAATGTGTTTTATGTTATTGTCTATGTCACATTACATAGCATATTTCATTGTTCAGAAGATTATTGGAATTTATCAGCATGTTCTTGGTGCTGTGTTTAACAGTTTACAGGGCTAAAGTCAATTTTTTTTATAGATCCCACAATATAAAGATGGTAAACACACAGGGTATGAATCTGATTGCTGTTAAAACACAACTGTATGAATCTGAATGCTAAAACACAAGTGTATGAATCTGGTTGCTGTTAAAACACAACTGTATGAATATGAATGCTAAAACACAACTGTATGAATCTGTTTACTGTTAAAACACAACTGTATGAATCTGAATGCTAAAACACAACTGTATGAATCTGCTTGCTAAAACACAACTGTATGAATCTGCTTGCTGTTAAAACACATCTGTATGAATCTGCTTGCTGTTAAAACACAACTGTATGAATCTGTTTGCTGTTAAAACACATCTGTATTAATCTGGATGCTAAACCACAACTGTATGAATCTGTTTGCTGCTAAAGCACAACTGTATTAATTTGCTTGCTGTTAAAACACATCGTCAAGAAAACGGAGATGATAAGAACAATATTTGAATGGTGATGATGAACTCGGAGACGGTGGAGATGGAGAAGTGTTTTAATTTGATCTGGTACTCTCAATCGTTTTTAAAGTTATCTTCTTCCATGATTGTAGTTATTTTTGGTAGGGATTGGGGTTTCCAAGATGAGTTTGGAGAGAGAGAGAGGGAAAATCGCTTGAAATTAGGAACTGAGCGGTTATCTAATTGATTTAAAACACGGCCATTGACAAAATTGCCCCTACTCCTTTAAAACAATCAATTAATTAAACTCAAATATTACAAGATTGCCATTGATTTAATCTCAACCCTTAAACACACCAATCGGATGGATCAGATCGCTTCCTAGACTTTCTAGGAAAAACACACTTTCCGTGCGAACCCTACTCTATATAAAGATATATTGATATATATAATTTTAAGTTTACAGGCGAAACACAAAATAACACTTGTTGTATGCTTACAGATAAATAAATAAGTATTTATAGAGCTTCAAGTATATGTTAACAAATTCACTTTAGGCCCTCACAATAATATTCAATCGAGAGTTTGTTAGGGATCACCGATATACCACATCTGACTAGATAAATGTAGTGGTCACTTTGTACAAACGTCTCACTTTTCAAATAAAGTAACCACTTTCTTCGTTTCACTAATCTAAGCTCTAAGGTAAAGATTACCTTCTACATCTAACCAAAAAAAGGTAGTGATCATCATATTCGACTCACTATGTTAATATATAGATATAGTTACCCTTCTCACTCTATCATGACAACGATATCTCGTACACATTAACACTATATCAAGATAATGTGATATCTCTTCAACTTAACACGATATCGAGATAATGTTATCACTCACAAGCTAACACTATAACATTAACACCATATCAAGATAAGGGTTGAGATCCTGTACAAACAGCACATACTGTGAGAACCATAAGAACAGATCTGAACCATCCAAATTCTAGATCAACGGTTTGTGTTGATTACAATTAAAAACCTTAGAATTAAAAGATATAATTATACAACCAGGGGTAATAAAGTAAATGTGCTATTTGTGGACCCCACTAAATCTCCGAACTATCAGATTGTTCCCCTTTTTACGTCTGTATCCAACTACAACTCTTCCTTCCTAATTCATTCATCGTTATCTGTGCTAATAAAATATAAAAAGAAATAAACTTCTATGAATCACAATTTATTCAATCTTCCATCGTTGTTATCTGATCGACCGAGAAAGAACAAGGATACGAAGAGTGTGCTGATCGGCTAGAAGAGGTTCGATTAGATCGAGAAAAGCTTCAATCTGGTAAGCATTTATCTCCAACTGTTCATCTTCTTTTTTCTAATTTTTAGGGTTTTTTTGGGGGGCGAAGTTGAAGGGTGCTGGTTGTTGTTGAGGGAGTTGTTCACGGCCGGCGGGGATGGTGCTGACTGTTCATGTTGATGATATTTTTGCCGGAGATGTGTGATATTGTTCACGGGTGCTGGTTGTTCTTGTTCAAAAAGGTGGTGCTGACTGTTCTTGTTCACGGATATGGTGCTGATATTGGTCACAGCGATTGTGCTGACTGTTCTTGTTGATCTGTGTTGAAAGTGTGCTGATTATTGTTGCTTGTTCGTGCCATTGTGCTGACTGTTCTTGTTGATGTGTGTTGAAAGTGTGCTGATTATTGTTGCTTGTTCGTGCCATTGTGCTGACTGTTCTTGTTGATGTGTGTTGAAAGTGTGCTGATTATTGTTGCCTGCGAAGATGAAGATCTCTGAAAAATTTCAAATTTTGATTTGAAATATTGCATGAGTATAGGGGATAATTAAAATTTAGAATTAATTAAATACAAAAAGTCTTGTGGGTAAAGTCTAAAATACCCTTGTCTAATTTTTTTAATGAAGGACACATGTCTAATAGTGGTTGGTTTTTATAGTTCTTACCAATATTAAGGTTTGTATTTGATCCCATGATCTCTCTCAACTTAACACAATATTGAGATAATGTTATCACTCACAAACTAACACTATAACATTAAAACTACATCGAGATAATGCGATCTCTCTCAACTTAACACTATATCAATGTTATCACTCACAAACTAATACTATATCAAGATAGTATTATTACTCACAAGTTACATAGTATTCACTATAAACACTTTTAGCGAAGAATCTCACATATATAATATAAGAGTGATAAATGATAAATATTTGTAGCACACACTTTTCTTCTAATAGTTTTTTTTCTCTTGTTTTCTTGATCTTCAATCTTATAAATGATACGATAATTTGAAAGAAATAAGAGAAATATCTATGTGATAGGTATTTGAAAGCGTTTTGAGTAAAAGCGATGGTGAAAAAGGTTTGCGATAACTTTTATTTGTAGGCACGAGACCAAAACATAAAAGGCGACAACCTGCCCAATCCACAGTAAATACATTGAACACGTTAGATATATCAACCACAAAGGTTTCGTACTACATGTTACTTATTTCCTAACATTATCAAAATATTAAATTATATCTACAATAACGTTTTATGATGTTCAATCCCGAAATTCAATAAATATTTTAAAAAATTACAACAAACTCCCTCACAAATTCAAATTTCAAATTACCTGTCATATAATATAATAAATTAATTACCGTGTTAACATATAGCAAAATATAGAAAGTAACTAAATGACAAAAACACTGTAAAAAATTATATATACACCCATTTCATTTCGAAACAACATATAAAATCAAATACATATACATACAGAATCCGACAGTAGAGAGCACGAAGCGGCATTTCACAATTTTTCATATACCTTTTGCCGCTCTATTTCTCGAAACCCTAATTTCTCTCTCACCAACACCCAGTTTCCCCCAATTTCATCTTCATACGATCATTATTCTTCAAATTCTTCTTCATCGATTCATCTAATTTGCAGTTTAACTCGATCGATCCAACATTTTTCATCGTCTCTCCAGTAATTCGTTCTCAATTTCTCGTTAATTTGCTGTGAATTCGTGTTTTCGATCTGTAGATTCGCGATGGTTGTTGTTGAGGCGATTAAGGTGAACGAAACCGACGATTGTTCAGCTGCGAAGGCTCGAGGCTCAGCTACGAGGGCCAGTGCGCGAATTCAGAAGATTAAGAGCACACAAGATGCGATTAAGAGGCGACAACGGGAAGAAGAGGCGATTACGAAGGCGGAGAAGCCGGTGAAGAAGCAGCGAGTGAAGTATAACAAGCAGAAAAGTGTGGTGGCGAGTGTGTTGCCGGAAGTGGTTGAAAAGAAGTTGATTGCAGGTGTTGAGAATGTGGAGGAGGTGAAGGATGGTGAGAAGAAGGAGATTGTGGTTCTTTCGCCGTCGAAGAAACCGGTTGGGGAGAAGAGTGCGTATTCTACGGTGACGGATACAGTCAGAGCTTTTTACAAGCACTTTTTGTATTATGTGCAGGTATATATTATGTTTATAGTTTTGTGGTTATTTTATATGAGGCTGATATAGAGATTAGAATATTAAATTCTTTCTGGAAATGAGTGTTAATGATTGAATTTAGTTAAATTCTTTCTGGAAATGAAGTTTAGGGGTTGGGTTTTAGGACATGTGTTGCAGAATGTTGGGTTTTTAAGAAGTTATTTGTGCATGATTTTGGGGTTTTTTTGTTTAATATTATGTGAGTATTGTATCTGAGGCTAAATGGTAGTGATTAAATTTTTAAAATGGAGATGTTGCCGTTCAAAAAAAAAAAAAAATTGGAGATGTTGAGTATTAATGATTGAATTTAGGTAAATTCTGTGTGTAAATGAAGTTTAGGGGGTGCTTTTAGGACATGTATTGTAGAATGTTGGGTTTAAAAGAAGTTGTTTATGCATGATTTTGGGGATCTTTTGTTTGACATTTGTTGATTTGTTTCTTTATTTTTGTTTCTTTATTATACATATGGTTTAACAAGTTGTAGCTGACACTTGTTTTTTGCTATTTGTTCACAGGAGGAGGAAAAGAGGTGCAAAAAAGATGAGGATGATAAGAAAAAACCAAAATCTAAGGTTAGGATCTAGTTTGCTTTACCTTAAACTGGAGCTTTTTAGGTTATTTAAATGTTGTCTGGTTGGTTCAGTTTCATGATTTAGTTCATCTATTTTGTTTCTCAAGACATTTAGAGATTTACGACTGTTGTTATTGACGATAGAGATTCGATACTAAAACGGATATTAATAATCATTAATGATTAAATTTAGCTAAATTCTGTCTGCAAATGAAGTAAAGGTATCTTTGTGTTTTAGTTTCTTACCATGTTGGATTTTTAAGGCGTTTAAGCATATGGCTGAAAGTTTGAAACAACTTATTGTCAATTTGACTATCAACTTGCTACTGCAAGTATCGTGGGATCTACTCTACGTTAATATTTGAACACAAGGGGTTGAATTTTGTGACATGTGTTAAATAACATAGTGATACGGAAGCATGCATGATTCTATACGTATGATTTAACAAGTCGTAACCGACACTACTTTTATGCTACTTGTTCACAGGAGGAGGAAAAGAAGCGCAAAAAAGACCAGGCGGAGGAAAAAAAGCGCAAAAAAGACGAGGATGATAAGAAAAAACCAAAGTCTAAGGTTAGCATCTACTTTGCTTTACCTTTAACAGGATTTTTATAGTTTGTTTTAAATGTAATCTGTTTGGTTTAGGCCCATGATTTAATACATCTATCTTGTTTCTTAAATGTCATTTTTCAAACGATATTTAAGGAATCCCTCATATTTTGTTTAATATTAGACTATAAGCATCTTAAAAACTACCATACTTTATACATCACAAGATTTGGCATACTGTTTTTTAGGGCTGCAACAGTGCAACCTAACTCTTTCACATTTAACCTGTTCCTTTTATTTATTTGTCTAGCAATATTTTATAATTTGAAATGGTTATGCTATACAGCAAAGATTACCAGGCCAGCTTTGTATTTGATGTCAACGAGCGATATAAACCCACCCGACGGGTTATTCAATATAGTTTACTATGATCATCAGTAATAGGTAGTCTAATAGACCATATGTCAATATGAGTTGTGGTCTATGATCAAGGATCGACTGTTACTATCTTTTTGTTTCTTCATGTGCATTTGTAGTCACTTAGTTCCTACTTTATAATGTGAGATCTTATATTGCAAGATCTTTAGATTATGCATTTTGCACACTATTATCTTATCTGTGTGCATGCATGCATGATTGTTATTACAAACATTACAATATGATGTACATATTTGTGCAGACACAGGATGAAGTTGGAGGACGAAGACAGCACAAAAGACCTGATCTTAAAGCTTTATCAAGTGTAAGTCACTTTAAAAAAATCATATTTAGCAAAGTAAAGTTATGGATGTTTCAAAATAGTTTATTATTGAGCTTCATGTTTGTTTCAACATCTTGGTTTTAAAAGATATGTTTTAGGCGTGACTCGTGAGGTGTGTTACACCTTGCGTACGTGATACATGCGCCTCACGTCTTGGTTTTTGGGACGTAGATGCTTCGGAGTGTTTCACGCTTTTTAAACCAAGTTTGACACAATACGCTTTTACTTTTAACATGTTTTAAGGAAGAAAAGAAATGCATCAATGGCATTAATACTAGAAAAGAGTTTTGGGTGTATGCGATACTTTATTTTGTTATTATGCAAAGAGGTTGAAAAGTTGAATGCAAGCCTGTGATCATATTTTTTTTGTCAACATAAATCTACAGATGTTGACTTCGAACAACGTATATACTCCCCCATCAAGGATAGGGTCTATTCCAGGTTGGTATCAACACGCACATATGAATATATTCTGTTTATACGCACATACGTATGTGTGTATATATATACATAAGTTGACCGTATTAGGGGCTTAATGATTGCAGGGGTTGATGTTGGGCACCAGTTCTTTTCACGATGTGAGATGGTTACTGTAGGTTTTCATAACCACTGGCTCAGTGGAATTGATTACATCGGGGCAGGTTTTCAACAGGTAATGTATTCAACTAGAATAACTGACTTTACATCTCTGGTGTGCTTTTACCTAAATTGTTCTTTACATAATATGTTTTTACAGGAGTACCCTAATTACAAGCTACCGCTAACTGTGGCCATAGTGATGTCTGGTCAATACGAGGATGACCTTGATAACTCTGAAGATGTTGTGTACACTGGTCAAGGTGGCAATAATTTACTTGGTAATAAACGCCAAATCGGTGATCAAGAAATGAAACGTGGTAATCTAGGATTGAAGGTAAGTAATCTTGTTTTTGTGTTAATAACACTTGAGCATTACTAATTCAATTATGGAATCTGTTTTGTTTATGTATCTATCTATGCGGTCACACAAAAACATCATTTCGATTTATTATTTTTGACACGTTTATGTTCTTTTGTAGAATTCTTTGGATCAAAATGTGCCAGTTAGAGTTATTCGAGGACATCAATCTACAACCAGTTATGTTGGCAAAGTTTACACATATGATGGATTGTATAAGGTAGATTTAATCGTTAACACTATTATCATGCCACGGGCAAGATCACGAGGAAACCATATTTTCGTGAGAAAATTAAAAAAACTCCATACGTATGTCATACTACATATATGCAGCATTTACTGCACGTGTTTGATATGGAGTTTTTTTTTTTTTAGTTTTCTGTTTTATTATTTTCTTGCAAAGTTGCAATACTTTAGGGTTATGTTTATCTTTTCAGGTTGACAAGTATTGGGCAGAGAAAGGGGTTTCTGGTTACACTGTTTACAAGTTTCGTCTCAAGCGTATGGAAGGGCAGCCTTCACTGGTGACTGAACAGGTTATAACTCTTTCTCATACGAATTTGTGGGACCATGTGCTATAAGGTTATATATTGATTGTTATCAATTATCATTTCTCTATGTTTGAACTTTTTTATACGGGATTTTCAGGTTTACTTTGCTCGAGGGCGTATCCCAGACAAAGTTTCTGAATTACGCGGGTATAAAGAAAAATAAGCTTACTCTTGACTACAAGTGTTTTAAAGTGGCTGATTTGTTTTTTTTTTTTAAATGCAAGGTTGGTATGTGAGGACATCAGTGGAGGCCTTGAGAATATTCCCATTCCAGCAACCAATTTGGTCGATGATCCACCCGTTCCCCCTACTGGCAAGTTATCCTGCACTTAATTGTTTTTTTGTTAAATTTTGTTTAAATCTGTTTCTTTACTGACTTCCTATTTAGCAAGTGCGTTGGTTTTAGGCGTACTTTATATTTTATACATACATAATACATTTCTATGTGCTCCAAATTGATTACTTGATTTTGCTACCTTCTGTAATTTCAAACAGAAACATAAAGTTAATTAATTAATTAATAAAACAAAAATGTCAACCTTTTATAAACTAATTCGGTCATACCAACTCTTAAGGTATTTGTGAAACTGAAAGTTTTAAATACAAAAGGCTCTTAACGTGCGACGGTACACGGCCACCAATATAACGTGTGTAATTATGCAAATAACGTGCGTAATAACCCAAACCATGAGTAATCATGCAAATAATGTGCATGATTAGGGTTTAACCTAACCCATGCGTAATTATGTATTATAACGTCTGTAATTATGTATTATAACATGCATATTTTAAAAATGAAGTCGCGTACCGTCGCAGGTTAAAGGGCTATTGTACGTTAACCTTCCCCTAAGGTATTTTACATTTCTCTAATTTTTTATTTCAACATTTATGCCAGGTTGCACTTATATAAAGTCTCTTCAAGTCTCAAAAAATGTCGTACTCCCTTCTAGTGCCTCTGGATGCAATTGCAAAGGTAGTTGCACCGACCCGAGAAGTTGTGCTTGCGCTAGGCTTAATGGCTCTGATTTTCCTTACGTACATCGCGATGGTGGCAGGTAATATAGTTTGTTTAATGTCATTTGAAAATAATGCAAGCTACATATAGTTTTGTTCATTTTGTAATCTTTACCATCCAGGCTAATCGAACCCAAGGCTGTTGTGTTTGAATGTGGACCAAACTGTGGTTGCGGGTCCAGTTGTGTAAACCGAACATCTCAACGGGGGTTAAGATACCGACTTGAGGTTCAGATTTTTTTACCTTTTCAAGATCTGTCTACCGTCTAGTGATTTAGTTTATAAAATTGTTTTCTTATATCAACTTTTCACACAACTATCAGGTTTTCAAGACTCCAAAAAAGGGCTGGGCAGTTAGATCTTGGGACTTTATACCCTCGGGTGCACCTGTTTGTGAGTACATAGGAGTTCTCAAAAAGACCGATGATGTTGACTCCAACCCTGAAAACAACTACATATTTGACATTGACTGCATTCAAACAATGAAGGGACTTGGCGGAAGAGAGGTATAACCGTATAAGGGTATTTTGGGAACACAGGATTTATTATTATGTACTGTATTTAACTTATGTGTTCCATGTAAACCTGATAGAGGCGAGTTGGGGATGTAGCCATGCCATCATTACCAGTTCAAAGCGATGACAAGGATAGCGGTCCAGAATTTTGCATCGATGCAGGAACATCTGGAAACGTGGCCCGTTACATTAACCATAGCTGTCAGCCCAATTTGTTTGTGCAATGTGTATTAAGTGCTCACCATGATATCACCCAAGCCTGTGTTATTCTTTTTGCTGCTGACAATATATTGCCACTCAAGGTTCGGCTTGATAATTATACACGTATATAGATAGTTTATGTTATTGTTTAATATCCTCTTTTTTTTGCAGGAACTAACCTATGACTACGGGTATGAGCTAAACAGCGTGCATGGTCCAGATGGAAAGATCAAGGAACTTGCTTGCTATTGTGGTGCGCCTGATTGTCGGAAGCGCTTGTTTTAGGGTTGACTCGGTTTGGATGAGCCGAGTGTTGATAGTATTTTTGGTGAAGAATTTAAGACTTTTAAGTGATATACATTCATAGCTCTGCCAGGCCCAAGTAAAATTATGGGGCTGGTAACTACATTTAAAATATGATGTCATGGAGTCAAATATTCTTATTGAGATTTTTTGTTATAATCTCATTTAATGGCATTGGGTTATCGGTTTATTGCGTATATGATATAAATTTTAATCCAAGTTTAGCGATTTTAATACTTTCACAAACATTATGTTAACCAAACGCTGTTAAAAAAAAAGACCGTTCGAAAAATTCACAAACACTAACAAAACCGGTTGAATAGTTCAAGTTTAAAAGGGTACTTAAAGTTGGCTTAGATGCTTGGTATTAAACGTGTCAAACCTGGATTGTTAGTTGAAAGCCACAACAGTATATAATGCGGTTGTATGGCGCAAAGCAAGAGCTTCAAGTATGTGAGACGTTTGGTTCTTCCACAACCTCAGTTAGGCGTAATCTAAACGTCTCAAGTTTTGTTCAAAAAACAGTCTTCTTCTTCCACAACCTCTACCTTTGTCTCCCACACTACTCTCTCATCTTCATCTATCTCTTTAGTCGATTCCTTAAGTAGCACCTTCGGTCATGCACCTCCTCACCATTGCCTCAGTCAACAAGCGAGCCTTATGCATCTTTTTTTTTTAAACCAAGATCTAACATATCGGTGTAGTAGTAAAGGTATGTTTACATGTTTTACTCTGGAAAGTGTTTTGTGCCCCTCCTGTAAGTACTGTGAAGCTACGAATAGTCGGTTTGGGGCAAATTATAGATTCGGCCTCTAAATCAATTTGGTCCATAATGACAGTGTTTGCTTTCACTAGTGGTGGTCCCTTGTTTTGGTCCATAACTTTAGAGCCCATTGTGTTTGTAAACATAGCCTAGGGACCATTTGAGTAATCTACTAAAAGAATATTGAAAACTAAGATCTAATAGAGCCCTTCTCTCTCTAACCACTATTTTTCTCTTCATCAGCAGTGGATCAATGAGCAGCACTTGATCCTTAATCAATGGTTGTTGGTTATCTTTTGGTTGGCCATTAACCAATTTGAGCAAAGGACTTAATATCCAATCCAATCAAGACATAAGCACCATTTATATCCTTGTGGTTTACTAAAAATAACTACTTTGAGTACTAATGTTTTTGAGTAATGGGTTTAGGTTCTATAGTTTCCATTTTATAAGTATTAAAACTCTTGTTATTAAAGGACATTTTGGTTATTTACCTAAATTTAAAAAAAATAACTACAATTATTCTTAATACCCAAAGGCATTACAAAATCGAAACCATAAAAACCTAAACATGTTACTCAAAACCCTTATTACTCAAAGGTGTTACTTTTGGTAAAACAACCACAACGACCATTGGCGTAATTAACCCAATTAAAAACATAGTAAAAAAGTAAGAAAAAGAAAGAAGAGGGGCGAATTATGAAACTACAATAACCGGTAGTACGGATACACCACCATTATTCGCATCCAACTAGGGATGAGCTCGGTACCCAAAATCCTCAAAAACGGGTACGGATCGAAAATACCCGGTACATTACAGTTCAATACTGGTACGGTACCAGTATTTAAAAGTAAAATCTAGTAAATACCGGTACCGAAAACGTAAAAATCGGTACCAAATCAGTACCAAAAATATGTTGATTCAGGAAATTCGGTACCGATACTCGGTACCATTTGCTAACGCCTACACCATCAGAAAAATAACATCGAGTCTCAAAACCAACACATAATAAATTGGGCACTGAAATGCGATTTTGCCCTTCATTAAAAGGGAGAAAAAAGATAAAAAAAGCTGGATGTTAACTGAAAAATCTGACCAAATTTCGATTTTGGATGAAAATGGCAACAGAATTGAAACCATATGGACCCAAATTCAAAAGGTTTGAGTTTTGGACTAAAGTGACAAAAGTGACCAAACCTCATGGACCAATTTTGGCAGTTTACTCTATAATAAATAGGAAAAATTACAAATTTTTGTTCTTTATCTTTATATCACTTTTCAGGCGTTATCCTTTTTAACGAATGTTGACAGGCGGTGTCCTTTAGTAGGTATTTTGTTGCAAGTTTAGTCCTTTACACCCAACCCAGTTAAAAAACCCTGTTAATTGTTGGGTGTAAAGGATTAAACTTGCAACAAAATACCTAGGTAAAGGACTAAACTTGCAACAAAATACCTAGTAAAGGACGCCGTCTGTCAATAATTAACAGGGTTTTTTAACTGGGTTGGGTGTAAAGGACTAAATTTGCAACAAAATACCTAGTAAAGGACACCGCCTGTCAACATTCGTTAAAAAGGACACCGCCAGAAAAGTGGTATAAAGATAAAGGTCAAAACTTGTAATTTTTCCTAATAAGTATTTATTATATGATCATGTGGTTTGCTAACAGAATGATCATGTTTATACAATTTTTGTGTGAATCTTTACAAGTCGATTTCATGAGTGTACTTTTGGTGTAGCGGGTTAACAAACTGGATGTGAACTAGATTCAAAGATCGTGTATTTTGGTGTATGATAGTGTGTGGTCGTATAACCGGCTTAACCCTCTCATATGGGCCCATGTGACACAAAATTGCTTGTTTTGCAGTTAAAGTGCTAAACGAACACAAACAAGAAATTTCCGTACTTTAATTGTTCTTGTTTGATCGTTTGTTTGGTTAAAGTTTACCTAACATGAACATGCCCCGTTGGTGTTTGTTCAGTTTGTTTACAAGCGCATTCATTTTGTATCAGTTTGTCTAGATGTGATACAATAAATTGTGTTATTAACATCTAAAATTGTATTGCATCTAAAGAACTTGTTACAAGATCCATTAAAGTGATGATGGATTCAGGCTGTGAAAAGGTATTATGTTTTCTTTTTAGATTTTAATAATCTCAATACAATAATCTCAATAAAAAGTATAAGGATTAACTCTGTCTTCTTTTTAATTATCTAAATGTTGGGTGTTTAAGGATTAACAATGTAGTATATATCATCTAGGGTTAATTTATAAATAGCGCCTCATGCTTCAACTCTCGGCGCCTAATCGCCTCGGGCCGCCTTATGCTTTTTAAAACCAGGACTGTAAGTTACAACTTGGAAGCAGAAGTTACAAATATGGGAGCTCTTGCATTATGTCGACTAGGGTTTATTAGAGCGAAAAGGCTGTTTAGATACTATTTGATCGGTGTTCATGCATTTAGATCAAAGTTGCTATTATCGCATATCGAATTACCACCCCCTCATCCACACACCCACTTGGTAATGTTTTAATCCGTTATCCAACCCGCCCATTTTACAACTCTATTCTAAACCAATCAAAGGAGATCTACACTTGCTTAATGACAAAAGAAAACATAATTAAATTAAAATGACTGAAAAGTGGATTTTATTAAATGGTTAGAAGTAACAAGATCAACATGTGGATGTAACCACATAAAAAAAGCTGCTAAATGGCACCATGATATCCAGCTGTCTCTAGAAGCACTGCTTTTATCTGCTCTGGCAACATCTCCTGCCCTTCCCTACATTGCTGCCAAACATCATCACCATCTTTTAATCCCTCAACTATCAAATTTAATCATTATTTCGACACGTTTACTGATCTATTTGGGTTACGTTTATCTATTATGGGTTTTGATCGGAGCCTACTACGCAGCCTAATTTGTACATTTTGCAATCTATAATAATTATGGGTGGCAATCATGCTCTAATAATTGGTTGATTTGGGTAAAAATAGCATATGGGTTGTTCAAACGGGTCAACTCAAATTACAAAGTGAGTTGGACCCAAACTCATTCCGCTCAATTCCCATTTTGACCCGCATCTTAACCAACCCGACCCGTACCTTTTGTCACGCTTACTAGCTTAGTATAATAATACACGGGCATGAAAATTGATATACATCCAAAGTAAGCCCATTGAAAGGTTTGACCCATTAGCCAACCCGACCAGACCCGCTACGCTTAGTAATAATACACGTGCTTGAAAGAAATTTATCCAAAGGAAGCCCCTTGAACAGCTTAGGACAACTTCAAATTTTACAATGGGTTTGACCCGGACTCACTTTGCTCAAAACCCGTTTTGACTTGTTATCCAACCTGATCCGACCCACCCGTTTTGCCAGGCTTATTAACAATACCTGAGCTCGAAATACATCCAAAGCAAACCCATTGAAACAGCTGATGACAGCTTGTTGAATATCCAGCCCAAGATTCTCCAGGGCCCTCAATGTTGACAGCAACAGACCCGGTCTGCGCCCACACAACATGTGGATGTTCACACCCCTCCCTTCTCTTGCATGTACCTCCACCTGTACAAATCAAACACATCATGTCATGTTCATTATCTCTACAATAAGCCCAAATAGATAATGATTCATAATATCAAAATTGAAAAATATTACCTTTGCAAGATGGTTTTTTTGGCCTGGAGCGGTCGCGGTGTTGATGGGTGGACATAATTCTTCCTTAACATGTTGAAGAAGCGCGGGTGGGGTGGGTGTTAATGGATGGATGCTTGATGAAGCTTGCATCAATGACCCTTGTGGTGTCGCCTCTAGTTCGTTATGTAGATCATTGATTTTTTGTAGTAGTTCCTTTAAATAATCAATCGCGTCACCTAGAATTGAAGCTCTATCCATCTGTAACACAATTTGAATGTTATCATTATTGCTAGCATAATAACTTATACTAGTCATTTTTGTATTGTGCTTTTATTTGTTGTTTTAACTATATCAACCATTGCTTTCCTATCCCTTTGTAATTTTTGGAATTTTCTTAATAATAAACCCCTAGCCGTTATATCCGTACGCTATCAATCATCATTAATAACCAAAAAATTAACAACTTACATTGCTTTCCTGTCCCTTTCTTAGTAATTTTTAGGCTTTTCTTAATAATAAACTCCTAGCCGTTTTGTCGAGATGCTATCGATTATCACTAACAACCAAAAAATTAACAAAATACTTGAAACTAAGACCGTTTGTACCTTGCTGATTTTGGGGACAACAGATCTAAGCATGTAAAGTCTGTCGTTGAGCTTCTTCCTCCTTCGTCTTTCCGCCATTAAATTTTTCGCAGGTAACCCTTTCTTCTTACCTGTCATTCGAGTTTACTATCTATTATAGTTATTCTTATTTCATTAATCACTTATTTCAAAATCCTAATTGACTATAATTCTACAAAAAAAAAAAAATATCATTCATCAATACAGTTTGTCAGTTCAACGTAACTTAATACTGCTAGGCAACGAGCCCTTTCGTAACTAAATTATAGTTAACTAATATGCCATAAGACTATTATCCGCAAATCAAGTTTTTCAGTTCTTTTGAATTCTTTTGTACCTTTCTGAACTTCAGCTCCAGCGGCACCCGAAACGCTTCCTCCGTTCCCATTCGCATGCTCGCCATTCAGTTCAACATCATCCGAATCATAATTAAAACCCGAAACATCAATGGTAGCCGTCTCATCAATCTCATCTTCATCCATCACACTTCTCTTCCTCTTCTTCTCCATTTCCACCGGACCACAACTTTTCACATTCCCAAGCTCCCCCAATTTATCCGAGCTTTGACGTAACGCCGCCCGCTTCTGGAACAGCGTAGGCTGCGCTCCCACGGGCGGCGAAACCTCAAGCGGCCGTAGAACCTTAGCCCGACCAGGAAACAACGGACTCACGGGTACAGACCCGTGAAATCCGTCAAATCCTAAGTTGTACCCGGGCCCGGGTCCAGCACCAGGCCCGGGTACAACAATGTCACTAGTATCATTACTATTGTTGTTCCCCGGAAAGTCCGAGCTAGACGAAAGCTCTGGTAACTGTATATGGGAAGATAAACCAAAATTCATCAAATTGGTATGGTTAGGTACGAAAGCCGGTTCGCCACCGAACTCGAACCCGTACGGCATATCGTACGGGTTCATATTATGACTGAACTTGTTAGGAAAGAATGGAGGATATGCTTGGGTGAATGAAGGATGAGATTGCGATGGAGAACATGATGAAGAAGAATCCATCGGTAAAAACAAAGAGTTATTATTACCGTCTGGTACGGTGTTGTGCTGGTGGTGGTGGTGGTGGTACCACTCAGTTTCCAGCATGGATTTCAAGGTGGTGAGAGAAGCATATGAAGTGTTGTTGGTGTTGGTAATAGGGTGGTGGTGGTCATCTTCATTGTTGTTGCATGAAGTTGCATTGGATTCGAGACCGATGATTTGTTGGTTGTGATGATGGTGGTGGTGAGTGGGTGACCAGGATGAGGTTTCGTCTTGGTTAACTTCACCGTCCATCCAAATGGTACCGGTTTCCGGTAGCATTAGCTGGTGGTTGGAGGATTGAAGTTGTTTTGAGGTGGAGATTTTTTTTTTTTTTTTAAACAAAGGGTTCAGATTACCATTGAAGGTAGAGTTGCTATCTGCTAATAACGAACAATGTCTGTGTGTCTCAGTGTCTGTATGTATGTAAAGTTTTGCTGCTTTTTTTTTTTTTTTTTTTTTTTTTTTAATTCTAGTTATAGTTATATTGGGTTTGCCCTCATATTTTGTGCAAACTACAGTTTTACCACTACCCCACCCTCTGGACCTCTGGTTATATTGGGTTCCACCTTATAGGCCAATGAATTAATTTACCAGATTTAGGTATGTTAAATGAATTAGACATTATGGTTTGTTTATTAAAAAAAACTAATGGTTTGTGTTAATAAAAGAACAAACGTAAATGCATATTTTGTTTTTTTTTTAACTAAATAAACGAACATAAACACGCTTTGTTTGTAGATTTACACATGTGTAACCTTTCGTTTGTTTATGTTTGGTCATTTACGTTGACCCATCATGCATCAACCCAAACGAACAAGGCCTACTTTCTTCGTTTATGTTCGAATACATTCAATTAGATTATAAACAAACGTGAAGACGTTATTTTTTTAACGAACAAACATAGAACCTCAGCTCGTGTTTGTTCAGCTAATTTACATAAGTAACCAATTTTTTTTTGAAAGGCACCAAATACATCTCTATCTATGACAAAAATCATAATGGTTGAGAAAACTATCTCACTTCGAATCCTATGGATCATTAGGGTCCACTTTCCAATAAGTCCAGTTTTTACTTTTCTCCAAGAATAACTGTTTCCTAAACTTATTATATAATAAGAAAAAATCAGTAGCATGTAAGAATAACTGTTTTCTAAACTTATTATATAGTAAGAAAACATCACTAGCATGTAATACCTAGAGTTCTCCAACGATTTTCTTTTTATTTTCACTATACATTAGAAAAAAAATCAACTCTAACATAATACAATATTTAAAAGGCAAATTGAAAAATAATAATCTCATCTTTCTGAAATTGGCTGATAATAATCCCAAATCAGTTATTGGCCAATAATAATCTGACCTCGTCCAATTTTTTTGTAAAATAGACCGCCGTTAAAATAAGTTTAACGGAGTTAAGTTTTTTTCCGAATTACAAACCGATGTTTTAGGGCTTTTGATCAGAACAAGGATACGAGTCGATTGATGTAAAATTTACCTCGAAATTGTGTTCGAAATGGCTTGAATTTTGTTAATTGGAAGTTAAACACCCGAATTGAAACACCATTTTCGTGGGTTGGGGGCAGTATTTTGAGGTAAGTTTTACATCAATCGACTCGTATCCTCGTTCTGATCAAAAGCCCTAAAACATCGGTTTGTAATTCGGAAAAAAACTTAACTCCGTTAAGCTATTTTAACGGCGGACTATTTTACAAAAAAATTGGACGAGGTCGGATTATTATTGGCTAATAACTGACTTGGGATTATTATCGGCCAATTTCAGAAAGGTGATATTATTATTTTCCAATTTGCCTATTTAAAACTTGTAGAATAGTCTAGTTTCAAACTCTCAATCTGACAAGAATCAAATCAAATCAAATCGAACCGAACCGAAACCTACCAGATAAGATAAGATAAAACGCGAAACAATTAACGCGCTATAAAGAAGAGGAATGGTGATATTAGTAGCAACAACAGATATCCCGTGATCACACCTAAATTCACTCCTACCAATTTGAATGCAAGTCCCACTACGGCCGCCTTCTCATTCAGTCAGTCAAAAAGTAATGAAGGGTCACGTGACCTAATAAGTGTTTATAAAAACATTCGTTATATTAAATAAACGTTACATTTAAATTATTATGTATGTCTCAAATTCAAACCCACCACCACATGATTCAATATAACGTACTACTAGAACAAATTTAAATTCACATAGATAGAATCCAAAATTCACCCTGCAAATGTGCATGTGGGATGTGGACCCAATGCCAGGGCTCTGCTTTTCTCTCATTTTCTTGTCAGACCCATTAATGGAAGAATCCAAACCATATGTACAATCCAAACCATACCCATGACCCATTGTAACCCACCCTTGGTTAAACCAAAGTCAACCCGGTTCAGATTGCAAAAAGTAATATCGACCCAAATAGAATATATTAAAATTAAAAAAAAAACTTAAAAACATACATAAAATTAAAGGCATACATGATCCATTTGAGGCTTAGTGGTAGAAAGACTTAAGATTCCCTAATGGAAATTCAAGTATAATCCTCACTTATATCATTTTTATGGATTAGGCAATGATAGATAGGGCCTAGTCTCCTTGCAGAGGTGTTAGACTCTATCTTGTGCTCATCCGGATTTTTGTCTCACCGTGTGTTACACCAGTGGATTAAGCAATAATAGATAGGCCCTAGCCTCCATGCAGAGGTGTGAGGCTCTATCTTGAGCCCACCCGGGTTTTCGTCTTACTGTGTGTTATATCAGAGAATTCTGCTCTTGTGGTGGCACAATGACTGTTAAATGGTAGCCGGCGGTATGGTTTTCCGGGGGAACGTCCAAGCCAAACTCTAAAGCCAGCGTAGCTATTATTAAACCTAACTAATTAATGATAATAATAAAACATCAAAACTATCGTAATATACAAACTAAAGATACAATAGTGACTAACAAACAAAACTAAAGATAAATGATTAATTAAATAATAATGACTATGATAGATAGTAAACTCGTTTAACCATACCTCTAGGCTATAAGCATATAAGTTGCTTCCGAATGAACAAAGTGAAGAAGAAAAATCCACCTTCGATTGAGTGGGGAAGGGTAGTGGTGCACAAAAAACCCGAACCCGGAATCGGACTCGAAAAAAAACCCGGAACCGGGTGTTATATAACCTGGGTTTTTTATACCCGAACCCGACCCTACCCATAGGGTAGGGATTTGGTATTCATGTATATATAAAATCCGAACCCGGAACCGGGTTTTCTACCCGAAACCGATTTTTTGATAACCCTAAACCGGTTTTTTGAAATACCTGGAACCGGGTTTTATAAATACCCGGAATGGTTTAGTAATTACAAATAGCGACAAAACGGGCTTGCACATGCCTTGCAATCTGTGATGAGATAACATCTCCGTTGAGCAAACAAAAACTTATTTACTTTACTGATGCATCAATTTGGAGTTTGGGCGATAGCAAAGTGAGGCTAGGCCCACTGATGTTTTGTGTACCCGGTCGGGTTTTTCAATACCCGATGCGGGTTTTTCTCAACCTGATGCATACCCAAACCTTACCGAACCTGGAAATAGGGTATTATAATACCCGAGTTTTAGAAAACCCGACCCGAACCCGGGTATATAGGGTATACATTTTTGGTATAAAACCCGGACTCGACCCAGGTATTCTCAAAACCCGATTTTGTAGAACCCGATCGTAACCGAACCTGGCTCCATACCCGGAACCGGTTTTTCAAAAAGCCTGATCTGTGCACCACTAGGGAAGGGTATCCCAAACTTGACGTATAGGTCTGGGCTTTTGCTAGTTTGGAACATTGAGCCCGATCCAGCCGGGCCCATCACCCCTTTTCTACACTTCCTCCTCGTCAGCTTCTCTCTCCCATCATCTGAACATTCTTTTTAGCTTAATTGAATAGTTTTAGCTCTTTTTATTACTTAACCCACAAAATATAAAAACCAGTCAAAGTATGGTCACGGATGTTAGTGCCAAATGATACGATCGAACCTTTTCTAACGGGCTATCTACACGTTGCAACCCCATCCTAGGCTCAGGAAAGGCTAAAACCGGTCCACCAGACTCCAAGATCCATCCAAACAGATTCATTGTAACAATGTAAATATTATCTAGTTGTTTCTTGCGAAATGGTCAACAAATTGTGATTGCGCTTAGGGGATTGATAATTAGAGAAAGGTAATTAATGAACCAGGCATCTACCAGTGGTCACCTCTCGTTGAACATTAACAAATGTGTGCACCATCCATGATCACTAGCGACATTGAATTTTGCGTTTGTACATGCTCTTTTTTTTAAGCGTATGATTCGTATGAAGATGATTAGATGAACATACACCAGATTTACTTCTATATGTTTTTATTCTTTGTTGGATCGGATTTGCGTGAATAGTCATTGATTCAAGTTATTTCTTAACTTTAAAACTCATGATACATATCCGGGTCCGGATATGATCCCAGAGGACGAACCAAACCATACCTGGACGGACATCCTGAAGATGTCCGTTCCCATATCGCCGAGGATGGACACCCATTCAAGTGCGTCCGGACGAATGACGTCATGCCAGTTGACCATTATAAATACCCCATCAAGTACAAGGCCAAGTACGTTTTTCTGAACCTTCGTCCCTATTTTCTCTCTCTATTTTCTCTCTCTACCCAATACTTATCCTCACGTCGGAGGGTGGTCGCAGAGGGGCCCTCCCATCTCTGCAGGGAGCCTAACGGTTTACTGTTTTGCAGGTGAAGGTTTTAGCTCCACCATAAGATCCCATTCGCTCAGTTACAGGCTCCGGCCTATTTGATCTAATTTTTGGATCTTCAAAAACTACTATCAACCCTTCCGTAATTTATTATACTTTACCGATTAAAAACACTCGAAGTCGAAACTATAAAGTTTAAGATTTTCACTGAATCAAAAGTTGTGTAGGCTGTTCAAGAGAATTCAATCAGACCATTTGTGTAGCGGGTTGAAGAGTACTCAATTGGATTGATTGGGCAAACGGTTAAATTCCTTGAAAGTTAATCTTTAACAAGGAATTAATTTAAAACTATAAAACAATGACTGTAACATAATTAGGATCACCAAATATATTTTGTTCATTACTAATACGTATGTGCGCACATGTATACGTACATTTAAGTGTTTTTTTACAAGTTTGGGTTGGTTTATTCATGATTGAGTTAAATGTGATTTTAGTCCCTGTAGTCTGGGTCATTTTGCCAGTTTAGTCAAAAGGTTTCATTTTTTGCCTGTGAGTCTAAAAAGGTTTCACCGTTGCCATTTTAGTTCACTGAGTTAACTTCACCCATTATTTCTGTTAACGAGAAGGGCATTTCGGTCATTTTATATGGTCGAATTGCCCTTCTAGTTAACAGAATTACATATAAAATGACCGAATTGTCATTCTCGTAATAATAGATGAAGTTAACCCAGTGGTCTAAAATGTCAACGGTGAAATCTTTTTGGACCCACAGGTGAAAAATGAAACCTTTGAACTAAACTAGCAAAATGGCTCAAACCACAGGGACTAAAATGACATTTAACTCTTCATGATTTTGCATGACCAAAACTGACTTAAGTTACTTGGTTTGGGTTAAAGCCAAACCAAAAGCATTTTTGAATTTCAGCTCCATCAATGTAGACTCCAATATCATGAAGGGCTGCAATCTATCTATATATAAAAGGTTATTTCATTTGATTCGGAGGAAGGCAGGAAGCATAGCCATCATTGTGGTCTTCAGAGTCGTAAATGTCTTCATCAGATGAGTTACCATATGATTTATAAATATAAGGATAATCTTCAACATAATCAAAGGGAAGTTTAAAATATTTAAACTGTTTAGAACATTGTTTCCCTAGGTCTCCCTTAAGGTCAATGTAAAAGCATTCACGCAAGTACAATGTTTCAAGGTGATGAAAGTTATCCGCAGCCCAATATTTGTCATGTTATTTCCAATTAGTTCAAGGTGCCTTAACTCAAGTAAGGTCGGTGGTAGAAGGCGGTGGTAGAAGATGGTGGCAGAAGGTAATGAGGGAGAGGGTGGGTGGTGAAAAATGGAGTTTTTATATCTTCAGTTCTTCTTTTTATTTTTTCGTATTGTATAAAATAGTCCCTGAATAACAGATCTTTACAAAATAGCCCATTGAAATGTGAAATGATAAGAATATCCTCATGTGCAAGGCACATGGTCATACTTAACCAAAAAATCTAACTGGATTAGGGCTAAAGGACATAATGTGCAGGATTTTGAAACATTAACTACAGAACTCGTCAATTTTTGCGCTAAAGGACAACGTCTGCAATTTGGTGTAAACATAAAGGACAAAACTTGTAATTTACTTTTTTTTGATAATCGCCTTTCGTTTTACAGCCATTTCCAACACCTTTCCCGTTAGGTGGTCGGGTGAGAACCGGAGCAACGGGTTGATTAGGAGCGTTCATTTGGTTCGGGTCGCCGCTTGATCGAGGAGGAATGAAATCCTGGTTGTAGGGATACATGGTAGAGAGAGTAGAGAGTGGTATAAATATCTTGAGGTTTTTTTTTTTTTTTATATAAAATATGGAGTGAATAGAATGATGGTAGAGAGATTGGTATAAAATAAGGGGATGAAAGTTTTATATAAAGGTTAAAATATGTTACCGTTGAACAGCAACATTCACAATCCCCAACCAATTTTCATCGGTTATGTCTATCGTGAGTATTCACAATCCGAAGCCATAGCGCCCTGGGGGCGGTGTGCCCGGCTCTATGGGGCCTTTTTTGAGGGCTATGGCGCGACATAAGGCTCGAGTACACATACTCTAATAAATATGTAAGTATCCATGGTCATCGAATCATCGTGATCATAAATGTATCTACCCATTGTTACCTCTCATTGACCTTTTTGGATTACGAGTGTGACATGTATATTTTTCTAATGTTTAAAAAACTATTTTTTTCATAACTTCAATTTATTGGGTATTTTATGTTAAATTTAGAAAAATAAAAGATAAATAAGTATCAACTTTTATATTTTTAAACATAACTAGTTTATATATATTTGTATCTTCGTTGTTAATACGATTTTCGGATTTGTGGAGTGTTCAAATTCATGTGTTGATCCGTCAATCTGGGGGGAGGGGGGGATATTCCACGGTCCTCCCAACCGCCGAGGTGATCCCACCTCGCAGACCGCCACCCAGCAAGCCTGAGTCTGGGGGTAAATCCGCTACCGTAGGGGCATTGGGAACGAGCAAGACTCGAACCCGCCACCTCCGGGTTAGAATGCGGGCTGGTGGCCATTGGGCTGACACCCAATGGTTACGTCAATCTAGAAACTCGTCAATCTACGAAAACAATCCATAAAACTCCGCCAACCTAAATTCGTGGAGTGTTCAGGTTCATGTGTGGCGACTCACCAATCTATGATGGAGAATTCAAATTTTGATTTTGATTTTGATAATTAATTTAGGATACTCCTTGCTTCTTTGGTCAAATATTTTGACATGTTTTAACAGATCCGTTTTTGAACTCCAATACTCCATTAATGAAAATTTCTTGATTTGATTATTGGAAAGGTATTAATGAACTGACAAAGATTGGTTAAAGTTTTTTTTTTTTTTGAACGGCAGACCATCTATATATAGATATAGAGTTAGCAAGAAACTAGGAGAAGAACAAAGGCAAACGAAAACAGAACAGAAATAGTTACAACATAATTGAAACATCGAAATTGATCCAGTCATCCCAAGACGGGGCCGTGTTGTTGGCTCTATGGGCGATCCAGACGAACGCATCTTCCATATGAAAATCGATTAAACTAAACTAGAGTGAAAATAGTAAAGTATGACATTGCTTGTGTTGCCGTTAAAAAAATAAAAAATGACATTGCTTGTGTTTTACATTATTCACTCGTATAAATAGCACCTCATTTGGGTAAGTTGATAATCGTACATGAGGTCTCTAATAACTTGAGATGATTGGTTCATATATATACAGGCAAAAACATATTTATATATTGTATTCTTGAAATACAAGTATTCACTATATTATTTGTTAATATACTTTTTGTAGATCATACTATCTACAATAGGTCTATTTGTCACGGGTTATTTATATAGTAGTTAACTTGCATTTTACATGTTAATATACTTTGTTCCAAAAAGTATAATACATATAGTCGGTAGAGTTTTCCTTTCTTATAATATAACTTGTTCGTTGTGTTGCTTATATTCTATGGTTATTGAGTGATATTAAAGTACTCCTTAGATTTTAGTATGGAAGAACGTCATAGATGTAGAACCTAGCCATCCGTTCATCATGTTCCTTTGTTTTCTTTGATTTAGACCTTTTTTTGGACTTTGGCGTGTAATAGAACAATGTATGGGTTACATGTTGATTTGCTGATTATTTTTTGCTCGTATTAGTTAATGTCGCCGACAGAAAACAACCAAAATGTGGTGTAGATGCATCGTTGACCAAAATCATCGAAAATTCATTTTCCCGCAATCACTGTTGACTTTTTCTTCACAAAAGTTGATATATATCTCCACGCTGATGGATTATCCTTGTATTTTTAGCGACGACTAAAATCAAGCATGCATATAAAACCAAAA
Organism: Helianthus annuus; assembly: GCF_002127325.2. Lineage (NCBI taxonomy): Eukaryota > Viridiplantae > Streptophyta > Magnoliopsida > Asterales > Asteraceae > Helianthus > Helianthus annuus. The sequence continues at coordinate 33,305,709 of NC_035447.2, read as the reverse complement.
CCACAAACAAACACGGCAAGATTTGCCGATGATGATAGAAGACGATGTTCGATGAATTTTATTCTTCACATGAATTGAATTCTATCGGTAATGATTGAAAATAAACAAAAATGATAATATGAGAGGAAATCATGGGATTTGAAGAAAGAATAATTACTCGGTGATGGACTTTCCAACTTTGTAAAATCTGAAGGCATACTCGGGCACATACTTTGAATTTGTTTATATTTTTTAATCATTTTTATTCACATATAGAGCTCGTGTTTAGAGGTCCGCCCATTGAGTTTTGCCATACTTATGCACAATGTTTTCAGAAGCAGACCGGACGTAGAACCAGTCGCCTTACCGCTCCACTGGTGGGGCCGGATGTAAGAACCAGATAAATTCATAAATATTATAAAATTAATATGGTAAAATAGGGAAAAAATTAATCAAAAATCCGGTTCTACGTCCCAGTCCGGTCCGACCACCGGTTTTCCAATCTGACCGGTCAAATCTTTTCCCAACTCATGACTAAAATCATGTTTACTCTCGATATGTGATGTTATATGATTTTCAACAATATTTAAATTAGTATCATTTAAATTGGTATAAGTTGAAGGCACTTGAGCGTTACTATATGATGTTTCATCTTTATCTTTATCTGGTTGAGTTTCATCTTCTCCTAACAAGTCAACCATATCAAGTTTAGTTTCATTTTCATCTCTAATTCCATCTTTTAACACATCATTATTTTTTACAATAGGAAATTAAGACATTGTGTTAAAATCCTCGTTTTAAAATCATGTCCGGTATTACGTTCAGTGGCGGAGCTTGACCAAAAGTTTTGGGAGGGAGGAGCGATCCTATATAATTTTAGTATTTCGTACCAAAAATCGGAAATTTTACACTTCTAATCGAAACACTGGGTGGGGGAGGGGTGCATCCCCCGGGTCCCAGTAAGTTGTGCCACTGATTACGTTAACCTTGTTCATTCTAGATTATAATGCAAAAAAAACATAAGAGATGATGCAAATCCTAAAACATAATGCTAATGGAAAAACATGAATCAAAACCTGATCATAATCGATTGGCAAAGTCAATCAATATAAAACTGAACCCGTCAAGAAGAAAAACACTACCAAATGTGATTAAATCATCTAAGCTTTTTTATTTGACCCATTAGATACAAACTTTAGATAGACTAAATTATACGTAAATTGGTTGAAATTGTCATCTCCATTTAGGACTGCAAATCATGTATATATACGGGTATGTTGGTTTCTTTTAGATCTTAAATGGTTAATTTGCAGAGGCAATAATGTAGTTCGCTTTGCTTAAGACTATGGTGGAGATGTTTTACAAAAACTCCGTCCCTACACCCAAAAAAATGAATGCAATAAGTCCTTTCAACTTGGTGTTGGTTTGCTGGTGGATGTGTGGCTGTCGTTTTGTGAGCTATTGTATCTCATCATACTGATAATCTTGTCTTATTACTAAATAATGCTAAGGAAGCAAGTGTTGGAGATGCGACTAATGATGTGATTTTCTTTCCCGAATATGCATACCCATACCCGTACCGATTTTTGCCTATTCGGTACATGTATTTTACCAAGTTATTAGTATTCCGGTACTTACAGGTACTTTCTTAGTAATATATAGTATCGGTACCGAATTTAAGTATGAAATTTCAAGACTTATTTTTGGTATTATGTTTTATTGATTACGAATGAATTTGATATTTTATGCTTTATCCTCTCTATTCCTACGGGGTAGAGATAAGGTTGTCTACATTTACCCTCCTCAAACCCTACCTTAGCTTTGCTATTGGTGAGATTTACTAAGTATGATGATGATGATGATTTCGTATTATGGTATTATGGTATCCGTATTGATTTTACTTATTTGGTACCCGTATTGTATTAATACTTGTACCGATTATACCTATTTGGTACCGGTACTGTATTGGTATCCATAACCATTTTATATATTTGTTATCCGTGGTATCCGTATGAGTGCTAAAAAAACAAAGTGGTACCAAAACGGGACCATGCTGAAATACTGATACTCATACCCATGTTGGTACCGTACCACTATATTCGGTTGTTCAAATTCGTTATCGAGGCGGGTTGTACCGATCTCATCCCTAGATGTGAGTGCTTATTGTTATTTTTGTCTGAGAAACTCTATTATCCTCTTTTATAAAAATAAATAAATAAATAGATACTTTTATTCAAGGGTGTGAAGAAACTTAGCGATTGGGGTCTTTTCACCCAAGGGCTTCCTTTACGTATCGTAATGATCCGAACACTTATAGGAGCACAATGATGAATTTATGATGCTTATAAAGTGTTTGTTGGGTTGTAGGTTATCCTCACATTTATTAAAAGTTGCCATCTTTTTTCCCTTAAACTTTTGAAGCCAAGGTTATAACCAACTAATTGTTGTTTACAGGCCAAATCAATGGTGGTGCCGCACCACCTACCGCCATTGAAGCTACAAAATCCTAGAACTCATGAAGCTTGATTTGTGATCGTGGACACTTACGCATTGCTTCTTTCTTTATTTTTTGGACATCTAAAATAGGTAAGGGGCTTTATAATATTTCTGGTATTTGAATAGATTGTGCTAGCATCATTCATGTGAAAAGTTTTGCATATGATTAAGTATGAAATATTTATCATGAAAATAGAATCGCACCAATTTTGCATTAAAAGAAATAATGGGCATGTAGGATATGGTTACACCTAGCCAAAACTCTTTAAAATCATCTAAGTCTGTGAATGCAAATTGATGTTGGGTTTTATGCTCACTTTAACTATTGGAGGAAAATGACTATTTTTAAAGGTTTTGTCTAATGTGATTATGATGTGTTTCGTGTTCTTCGTGCGACTTCCAAAAGACAAGCATAGAGAAAAACCAAAAAACATACATAAAAACCACAAGTCTTGCCAATGAAGTAGAAGATAGTGATGATTAATTTTATTCTTTGAAACTGTCAATTGATTTGAATCAATAATAATTTGTAAATGAAGTAATGAATGTGGCTTGGTGACTATAATGCAAGTAGAACCAACGTTTCAAAACCAAACCAGACCGGAAACCGGGCATGAAACTGGTCTGGTTAAGCCTATACAAGTGTTCCTCATTTGAACTGGTTGGTTATCGGTTGGGCTGGAAACCGGTCCGGTTAAGCATGTTTAATTGTTCCCCGTTTATCTAAACCAATAAAAAGTATTTTCCATATATTGTATATATATATATATATATATTAATATAGTTTTATATTATTTTTTATGTCATCCATATCTTAAGTTGGTTAGACCAATCCACCGATAAGAAGACCAGTTTGTTGTGCCATCAGATTGTAAACTTTAAGTAAAACTCTTGTGATCTGGATTTGGAATGAACGATTGAGCATGGAATCATGTAACTTGAATAGTTGAACGTGGAATACTAAAAGTATAAATATAGAATGGAGGTGTGAAGTGAGACCCTAATCCAACTAATTTGGACTCCCGGTTGGCTTTATATGGTTGATCAATGTAACATATTATGAATATATGGTTGTATGTGAATTTTAGACCCAGGAGGAGCTGAGATGGCCAGCGGAAAATCTACTGGTCATACGACCTTTTGTTCTCACCCACCCTCTATATGCAAATGATTCGGTTTTATATAGGCCAGTTATGCATTCCAATCAGCTAATAATTTTATTTATTAGCTGATCATGTTCTTTGATATACAGTAAAAAGTAAAGCCTATCTCGTGAGCCAAAAGACATGTATACATTAATGCAAGCAATGCCATGGTTACATCATACAAATGCAAACTACGTGGAATCAACAATTTTAGTTTGTGAGACAAATAGTAAAGATAAACTTATGTCAAATACAATCTTGATAGTTGATACGCGTAGTAATGTCAAAAGTGTCTAAAACTTAATGTATAGTTACTCCCGCTAAGATGGTTAATGTTAGAAGGCCTAAATATTGCCCAACCAAGTGAGATAATAGTTTTGCAAGTACTCTAGGGACTATTTTCTTCCATAACCACGATGTTTTACTATTAATCTGTATGAGTTCATATTTTATAATCACATACCAAAAAAAAGGATATTATGTGTTACAAAGACCCATGTATCCCAAGTGATGTGTATAGGTTAATAACTTTGACATTTGTAGATTACAAGAATTTACACAATCAAGCAATGTGATCTACACATACTTGTCACTTTTATAGATTTATCTAATATAATTGATGGACTACTATAATAATATAAGGACTATAAAAACAAATATACTAAAAAGCATACAATTGCATGCTTATTATATTTTATGTTTCGGGATATCAAAATAAAAAAACTTTGACAGAAAAATTAGAGTTACAACTAAAGCTTGAAACAATTAAGCAAGTACAAACTAGGTTTTTTTCTTATCCTATATTGGTCCTAAAACAAGGGTCATCCAAGTATATAAAGAGAAGAAGCCCACTTGAAAGAAAAATTATGCTTTCAACATTTTTGACCCATGCGAAGTTGTGAAACGTATCGGTTTGGTTTAGTTTAATTCGGTTTTAAACTCATTGTTGATTCTAATAGATGAAAACACATATGTTTTTCACACACACCGATAAAGTGAGGCTTAAACTGTGTTTTTGTTTTATTTGTTTATTGTAGATTGGTAAATCAAGCCAACATCTAATTAGCGTTGTAGCCGAGCTCGAATCGTTCCAAGCTTTGTTCCAAAGCTCAAGTTCGACTCGTGGGTAGATTTTTCCTCTCGAGCTCAGCTCGCTTTACTATTTATATTCATTTTTTATTATTTTATATGTATTTATGGTTAAACTTTTTAATGACATTAACATGTTATTTAGTATTTTTTATCATAATTTTTTATATATATATATATATATATATATATATATATATTAAAAATTATTAAGTATATAAGTATGATGCGTTAAATAAAAAGTATATTTATAATATGCTCGTTTAGGATCGCGAATTACTCGAACTCGATAAGTGAAGCCCAGATTTGGGATCGCTTATTAAACAATCCTATTTAGGCTCGAGCTCGTTTAAGTTTGACTCGGTTTGACTTTTAGTGACCCGATCTCGAGTAGCTCACTAGTGGCTTGGCTCGTTTACACTTCTATTTAATATGCCTTTGTTGAAGATAAATTTTCATTATGGATTGTTTGGGACAAATTGGATATAGCTTATGAGTATGAATGTGGTGAACGTAATCAGTTTGACTTGACTGGGATCAATCTTCATATTTGTAGCAACGCAACTTGCATTGGATTGCCTTGTTTAATTTGCCCATTGTGTGTTTGAATATATAAGTCATTACAATTAGATGATTCTGATTAACTTTTAGTGTTTTGATTAATTAAATAGACCCTGTAAATAGGGATGGCAAAAAAGCCCAAACTCGACGGGTATACCCGAAACCCGAAACATACGGGCCGGGTATACCCGAAGCCCGACGGGTATGGGCCGGGTATGGGATTAAAAATATAAAAATATTCGAGGACGGGTACGGGTATGGAATTTAGCGATACCCGCCCGATACCCGGCCTGTTTACCCGAATAATACATAAATACCTGAAAAGCATATTATTTTAAATTTAATCTTCCATTTGTATAAACTTTAGTACATACACTTATTCATATTATTTTGCTTTGTTGTTTGTCTTCAAGACTTTAACATACAAACATAAGATTTTATGTTTAGTTATGTTGTTTCTATGCGGATTAAAAATGTGTGTTAGTTTTGGAATTTTCTAAACACATTTCAAGTTGTTAGGGAGATTACTTGGGTTCTGATTAATGCTACTATTTTTCATGTTTGGTGTTCAATTAAATGCAAATTATATAAACTGACATAATGTGCTCCAAAGTAGCAGTACATTAATTAGTTAATTATGTAGATATATGTTTCAAATATGCATTTGAATATGATATGTTTGTATGTTATTGGTCATATTTTTCTTTGTTGTAGTTATTAAAATAGTAAATTATATAAACATTAGAGTATAAAATGCACATGAGAGTTTTAATGATATTTTCAACAAATTAATGGGTATACCCGTTACCCGCGGGTATACCCGATACCCGATGGATAAATACTCGACGGGTAACGGGCCGGGTACGGGTCAAAGAATTACAACCGGGTACGGGCTTGGGATTACTAATACCCGACCCAAACCTGGCCCATTGCCATTCCTACCTGTAAAGTATAAGAGTATCTCGTCTGGTTTCAGATATAAGATATTGCTGAAGAAGTAGGGTGTGAGGGGCTAGGTACCTACCATGTTTGGTTGCAGTGTTCATGGTGTCTGCAAATTTAGATTCTATGAGTTCTTCAGAAAATATTGCGTTGACATTGCTACTAAACCTGTATATGCAAAACCAATGGTTTGCTAATGAAGTAATGAATGATGTCTAGGTGACTCTAGTTTAAGTAGAGACAATGTTTTCAAAACCAAACCAGACTGTGTCAGTCGGTCGGACCGGGAACCGGGTATGAAACCGGTCCGGTTAAGCTGAAGTCAAAAGTCGGTCAAATATTACGGTTGCGTCGCGCGGGCAAGGAGTAAATAACTGTCGCGTGACGCGATGGGGTTAAAAGTCGCGGATTCTTGTTAAGGTTTGGGATTTTAGCATGGAATGTTATAAATACGAATTTTATCCATAAAAATCATAACTTTCACAACCCTAGACGAATTGAGAACCAAGAAAAGGTGATTTTGGAGATCAAGACGCCAAGAGTTGAAGACTTTAAGCATTGGGAGTGAAGATTCATTGGGTTATATCATTCGCTTTCTTTGTTTCCTTATCTTAATTGATTCAATCATGTCTTGTGAACCTAGTTTAGACCTTATTTTTGTTTCCAAAGCCATGTTAGGCTAAATCTATTATCACAAGGTCATATGATGAATACTATCGTTTTACTATGTTTTTATTCGGTTTTGGACTTGTCATGTGGATTTAATAATAAGGTAATTAACTTTGGTTTCAATGTTCTAATGTATATGCGTGCTTGTACTTGTTCATTGATCAATTACAATTCCTTATGCGTACTTGTTGAATGTCTGTCATATGATAGTTGCATGCTAGGTTAACAGCTTGGTGCTTTTTACTATTAGATGGTTTGCTAACGTACGTAGTAGTCATAGGAATTTGATTGTGGTTTTGTTTAGGATTAAGTGTTCTACCAATCCCAATAGCCGTGAGTTGAGAGGTTGTTGGCTAGTCTCGAGTGATTGGGTTTCTAGGTTAGTTTCTTCGTGAGAAGATCCTCTAGTTCGTCTCTGTCTGCTAGCTGAGTTAGATTATAAACCTTAGTTTCCCTAGATTTTCGTGCCATGAGGTAGAGTGTCTAAGGGTGCTTTGTTATCACTGTAGGATAGCCTGTGAGGAGTCCTATTAACCGGTAGTTAAACAACTGCCATAGGTGTCTTCTCGAGAAGGGTCGAGGGTCCTGTTCGGTTATCCTTTAGGTTTAGTATATGAAGATCCTGGTTTCCACATTAATTCCAAAACCGTTAGAACATGTCTTTCAAGTGTAGGATTCAGGCCTAGGTAGTGAGTTTTCCATCATCTAATTACATCTCCCATTTAGTTCGTGTGTCTAGTCAGTTTTAGTTATTCTAGTTATTTTAGTAGCTTGTTAGAAAACCCCCAATCAACAAAACAATTAAGTCATATCAGTCTAGTAAGTAGTAGTCAAGTATAGTAAATGTAATTAGTGAGTCCCGTGGGTTTGATACTCGGACTTACTTAGGCTATACTGCATTGACCGTACACTTGCCGGTTGTGTGGTCTAGGTTTTAGAGAGTCTGTTTTTTATAAATTTAAAAGTTAGCATGTCTAGTTTAGGTTAATATTAGTTAGCTTTAATTGAACACTTCGAGCACATCATTCGGTTAAGCATATTTAATTTTTCCTTATTTATCCACACCAAAACATAAAGTATTTTCATATATTTTGTTTCTTAGGATATATTTATATGGTTTTAACTTTTATATTATTTACAACATCAACCGATTCCTAAATCTGGTCAGACCATCCATTGGTAAGATAATTGGTTTGTTGTCCGGACTGATTATGAAAACATTGAGTAAAACTCTAGTGATCTTGATGTAGAATGAACGATTGAGCGTGGAATTTTGGTAACTTATAATAGTTGAATGTCTAATAATGTAAAGTAGAAATATATAATGGTGGTTCGAAGTAAAACCATAATTAAACTAATTTGCACTATTGGCCGTTGAGCAATGTGATTAATTATGAATGCATGGTTGTATGCGAGTTTGGGACCAGGAAATTGGGATGGGCAATGAAGAATCTGCAGTCATGCGCCCTTTTGGCATCTACCGCCCTCTATATCTATATGATTCCGTTTTATACGAGCCAATTATGCATTTTGGTTCGATCATAATGATCGTACTCATAGATGGTTCAATTTAGTTTTTTTTTTAGTACAAGCATGATGAAAAATCATACCTTAAAAATTGGCTTTTAGATTAACACTAAAACAAACTGTGCGTTTTTTAAGGTTTAGTTAGTTCAGGTTAATTACGTTGGTTAATTCGATTCATGCTCACCCCTAATAACAACCATTGGTATTTACATATAACATCACACATACGCATATATATAACTTTAATATGAGAAGAGAGAACAAATATGGGCCGCTAATTTCATTTTAAATCTTAAAAAGTGAAAATTATATGAAAAAGACATAATTGTAAAACATTAAATAGTTTCTCTTCGGTTTATTGTTTTTTTTCTTATATCGAAAGTTATATACATATATTTATCCTACATGTAATGAAACAATCGTTAGTCATCTCTCTAGAAAATTTGTTGAATTAATCTTGCACGTTTTTAAATTTATCATACACATATCAAATTTATCATACACGTATCGAACTTATCCAACACATGTAAAAATTATCAAACAAGTATTGGATAGAATTTGTAGTAGCAAAAATAACATGAAGTTAATTAGTTCATTAAGTTACTTAACTAAAATTAGAGAAGATCAATAAATTACTTAACTTATTAAATTTACTTATATACCCTTACAATAACATTTAATACAATTATAAGATGAATACAATAACATTAAATACAAATATAAGATATAGTTAATTAATGTTATATCTATTTATTAGTATATATTTTACGTAAAAACATATAATAAGCTGTTGAAATCATCCTATTTGTATTTAGTTACGTTAGCCTTTTCATATCTATCTATACTATATAATAAAAAAATTTATTTGGAGGACACATGACGCTCTGTTGGTGATCTCAGTTGTATTTTCTCGCCTAAATAAATAGGTATAGATAATATTTGTTAACAAGATTCAAATAAAAAATTTAGAGATAACGAATGACCCCTATATATTATTTTAATCGTGACGTGAGCGCGACTACACATATTTTTACAATGAAATTACACACGATTTGGTTTTAAATTTATAAAAGTGATTATTACTTTTACATCAAAACACACACGAAAGAGGCAAGTGTACCCCATCATATATGTAGTAAAGTATCGGTAAGAACCAAGTATCGATCCAAGGAAATGGGCGGAGAAATAATACTAGACCTTTGTCACTAAACTACCGGTAAAAACATAAGTTGTTTGATTTTTAATAAACTAAAGTAAGCATAAACAAATACTTATAAAACATAGTAGATTTCAAATATTAAAATAGATAAATAGCCTTGCTTAATACACAACCGAAGCATGTCAACTAAGTTGGTTTTGGCACTAGAAGCATTCGGTCAATTTTCCATTTTTAAGACAATTAGTATCCCTTTCGGGAATCCTAACATGACAATCATTCGGAAAGCTAAAACGATAAACACACTTTAACCACCTAAAATTTTTCTTTAACGTGCAATTGATAAATGTCTATGAAAATCTCTAAAAAATAAGTTAGTCATCCGTTAGGAGTTTTCTAACCTCACTTAATCAAGGAAAGCAACACCGATAAACACAATGCAACCACCGAGACAAGCATAAACTAGATTAAATCACAACCGAGTTCATTTTACAAATCTTGCACATAAATTCACCAAGATAGCAATTTTGGCCTAAACTACTAACTAAGCTAACAAGTCATGGCAAGAATTCATAACAACACCATTTAACCCGTTAAGGTCCTTACGTGACGGCAAGCTTTCTTGATTAACAATAATTACATTTTATTAAACCACTAACCATTTCTAGTATCATGGTGCCCACATTTTAACCAAGCTAAACTAGTTAACCAAGTTTAAAGTTTACTAATACATGATTAATTAAGCTTCATTTTTCAACTATCCCAACTAACCAAGTACCTATCATCCAACACAATTACTTATAATCAAGAAATCAATATCAATAACAAAGTTGCAAACTAATCATCAAATATTAACATAGAAAATACTTCTAAATGTCATTACAAACAAAGACTAACATACTAATGGCAAGGGATTGTTGTGTTTTTGCCCAAAGGCTACAATAATACATAAATAATCAGTCTCAATGCTTGAAACATAACAAAATTATGGAAAGACTTAAGAATTCAAACCATAAACAAGCATAAGAATGAGAATCCGGATAGTAATCGAGCTAAACGAGACAATGTGGTTTGAATCCGGGTGAAAGCAGAAGCCTCCGGAGCCTGAAAATCGCCTGAATTGCTCTCCAAAATTCCAGAGTTACGAACAGAATGCTATTGTCTGTTTTTTATAACATTTTGCGATCGCACGGTAGTGCCAATAAAGTGCACGACCGTTCACTTTTAAATTACGTTGCACCATACTTTTGTGACATCAGCAGAGTTGACTGGTCTTCGAGGTCGCACAACCGTGCCATGGGCCGCACGGCCGTGCCTTTCCGGGATCTTGTTGCACGGACTGATGCACTGGTCGTTCATCACCGGGATTTGGCTGAACATCGGATCCGCACGGGGTGCAAGGTATGGCACGACCATGCGTCACCGGGATTTTCTTGAACGCCGAGTCGCACCCTCGTTCACTGCCGGGCTGTGCTGCACTTGTCGGAACCGCACGGTCGTTCATCATGTGGCACGACCGTTTGGTTTGCCCAGGTCAGAAACTTCACAGAATGTTTGCAGCTTTGTCGTTTCGTCCGGAAAGTCCTCGTTTTCACTATCATCTTGTCTGGTATGCTGTTTTAGGCCTGTAAACAAAAGTATACTTGATTAAGTATCCGAATGACGGTTTTACGGCCGAAAACGCATAAAATGGGGATAAAATGGGGGACTAAAATATGTGTAAATTAGCGAATATCAAATCTCCCCACACTTGAACCTTGCTTGTTCTCAAGCACGCTAAACTAAAATGCAATAAAAGATAGAATAAAACAAGAACGATAATTTACACATTATTTATTAAAATAACTACAAACGGTTAGCCAGTTTTTCGAGAGACAACATCAAAAGACTCAAACCCAACAAGCATATGCAAATATATAGCGACAACCAAAAAGCCGTGACTTCACATTTAATTGACTCAACATGTTAATCTTCACACAACTCACAATGTTCACACACACTCGGTTTTATTTATGAACCATACATAAAATGTGTACGTGCAAACACTCAATGCCTCGTCAATGAAATGTGTAATATCATAAGCTTGTCATAAGATCTCGTCTCCACCAACTAACATGCGAAAAAGTGTAAATCAAGAGGTCTTTACGGGGTGTAACGTTAGGCTTGGGCGAAGGGTATGGAAATGGATATTTAAAGTGGCGAAACGATAAAAACCCGGTTTTAGCGTTTAACTAGCGTAAAACAATACAACTATACATACTAACGCCTTAAAAAGGCGACTTTTGTGACACCGAGCTTATCAACAAGATCTAAACAATTTAGCGTTAAAAATCGCTCGATTTTTGTCAACTTCACCCTATTTTAGGGTGTTTTATTTTCTGTTTTCTTTTTTACATATAAACTAACGGATTTGTACAATGGATAGTAAACTATAACAAGCGCTAGTTAAACGATTATTTTAGCCGAGTTTCAATACTAAAAGGTTTAAAATATAAAAAGGCTAAATCTGGCTAAGTGGGCGATAATATTGGGTAGACAAAGGTAAACGGGAAGGCTCGACATGGTTAATCCTAAAGGGTAACGTAGGGTTAACAGGAAACACAACACAAAGAACAAGGCTAACGACAAAGTGGTAATCTAGGTGCCTCTATCACTTCTACACAATTTCGCAAGTTCATGGTCTTAACAAGCATTCTAGTGACAAGTTCTAAATTACACATGACATCTGGCTCACTCTTATATCCGAAATGAACAAGTATACAACAATATCAAGGCTCAAATATGCTCACGTAACGGAAGGAATGGGTAAAAGTGTGAAAACTATCATGCAAGTCTTTCTTTGTTTGTCACGCTTTCCGGTTTTCTTTTCCAAAATTTATTTTGCTTGTCGAGTTTTCTTTTCTAAAACACAACCAACCGGTTTATTTACTAAAATATATACAGAAAACAGATATTTTTGAATGATTTTTCTGTTTTTTTTTAAGAGGACATACAAAGTTAACAAAGTTAACCCCCTCCCCACACTTGAACTTCGCATTGTCCCCAATACGAAACCCGAAATATAGAGAAAAAGGATAATAGTACTCCCCTCAAGATGATTTCTGATGAAACAAGACTTCCAAAGCTGTGTCTGTCATACGCTCCGGTCCAAGATATGTCGGATCTGCAAGTATGTCACATGTACACCAAAACAAAGCAGTAACAGAATAAACATAAAAACCATAATGTACATAAATAGAAATACTAGAAATCCCAACAAAGACAAGACATAAAGTAAAGTGTCTGAAAATAAAATACAATCCGAGGGTGTTTGAAATACTACGCAAAATGAACACCCGAAATATAAAGTACTGAAATAATAAAAACCATCAATGAACAACACCACCATCTCCTACTCGTCATCACCATCACCATCTCTTTTGAAGGACATGCCCGCATCACCATAACCAGGTGGGTTCCACGGTGGGAACTGTGGGGGGTGCTGAAAGTAGTCGGGATATGCATGATGCATCTCCCCGAATAAGTATGAAAATCCAGCACTCACCCCCTGGTACAAACTCTCCTGGCTATGCCTAAGCTGATCCTGAGTGGCCCTGAGCTGATCCTGACTAGCCCTGATCTGATCCTGACTAGTCCTAATCTGGTCGATATAAGTCCCATGCTGCTCCTGCGTAACTCGCATCTGTTGGAACTGCTGGTAAAACTCTGGCCACTCCTGATGCTGGTGGTAACCATGATGCTGCGGTGAATGTGGCGGTGTCTGTGGCTGGTGTGGTGGTGTGTGCGGCTCATGCTGCTCCTCCATGTCTTCATCCTCATCCTCTGCTGGAAGGGGGGCAACGGGTCCCAGACCTCGTTGTTGAGCCCCCCCAACCTATCCCCATGATCCGTTTCTGCGATAACCCCCATCGCCTTTAATGAACGGATGTCAAAAATTACGCCCTCAGTCACCATCGTAAGACCCTCAACTACCTCGTCTGTCATCAACCCCGAGCCATATGCGATCTGAGTCAGATACTGACCCCCATGAATCTGACTGTTGGGGGTGCGACCGGAACTATTCATGAAATATTCAGCCATACGTGCAACGAAGTTTATATGTGCCCCCTCCGCTAGTGCATATAAAAAAATAAGATCCGGAGTTGGACAGTTGCCCAAACTGTCCATGCGGCCACAGGTGGTGTGGCTGAATATGTGGTGCATCACTCGATGCAATGGGTCGCGTAACCTTGAGGCTTTTGACATTCGAGGGTCATACGGGTCTCCAACCGCAATTTGCCCCCAAAAGTCGCCCCGATCAACCTCGCTGGGGAAGGTGAACTCGTCATTGAAGAGCTCGGAATGCATATCCTCGTCGGTGTAAATTCCAAGTCTTCGCCCCAACCTTCCCACCGACCATTTATGCCACCGACCGCCCAGTCTGAAATTTACCCTCTTTTTGTGGCGGAAGTCGGGGACCTTGTGTGCTTTAGGCTTCTCGTAGGAGTATGTGGCGAAAAACTCAATCGTAAGCTCTAGGTAGATTGGGCGGTTGATATTCACTAGACGCGCAAGTGGGACCGTCAACATGTTTTCTAGACGGTCACGCTGATTTAGTTCAGCCATGACACCCCAATCAAGCCTCCTAGGGACACCAAACTGCCCTCGCCTTCTCCATAGGGCATCACGTTTTGGGATACAAAGAGCTTCTCGTTCATCGTTAGGGTTAAACTGAAGGAAGGGATGGTCCATCTGCATGAGGAATACAGTTAGAAAACAAGGAACAGGAAAAACTTCACTCAAAAACAGCAGAACGCACAAATATGAAGATTCTGTCATCCTGATCTGGGCCTGTGGCACGGGCGTGCAACGAGACGCACGGTCGTGCGTCACCGAGAACAAGCAGACATGGCCGGTAGATGTCGTAAATGCACGGCGTGCGGTCAGTCGCACCACCGTGCATCACCGAGCCAACAGCAAAACATCGCGAACACCCGGAATCGCACGGACCGTGCCAAGGAGAAACGACCGTGCGACCCTGATTCTGCAGAATTCGAACCTCTGAACTATGAACAGCCTGATTTTTGCAAAATTTCAACAAGTTTTGGGCCAACAGTGGTCGGAATCTCAACCGGGTGTTCACGAGATGCAAGATTCTTGCAAGGGTTAGGGTTTCGATTTGTTTATGAAGAGAACCCTAGAGAATCCTTGAAGAATCGAACTAATCTACCCTAGAATACGAATGGAACAGAAAATCGGAGAGGAATAACATACCGTGCGAAAGATCTGTGAAACCGTGCGAGAAGATGGTGCGATTTTGGGTGAATATCGTTCTGGAACGGCTGCAGCAGTTAGGGTTCGCGAAAATGAAAGTGGGGCTGCAGATGAAGGTATTTATATTGGACAAATGACCAAACTGCCCTTAGCCTCACGCACGGGCGTGCGACACTGACATTTTGTTGACCCTGCACGCTGTTCTCGGAGATGCACCGGGGGTGCGAATCATCGTTCCGGCCAGCCCGCAACCGCACGGTCGTGCGATGCATGGCACGGCCGTGCAAGAGCTGCATATCAGTTTTTTCTGCAGAAGCTATTTCCAGCAACTGTTTTGGCCGTTTTTCGCCATTTTTTCAACACGCACACTGTTTTAACAATATTCCCACGTAGACCCTTCACTTGGCATGTATAAAAACTGTACAAACTAACAGAAACTACCAAACACTCCTAAATTACGCTAAAACTAGAAAAACACAAAAAGGACGATTTTACCCCTAAAGCGCTTTTGACGCTCTTGCTACATTTTTGATCCGCGAGTCAGTAGCGTAGACTCTCTCCTCCCTACACTTATGATGTGTGCGGGGTTTGGAGCTCGATGACCTCCACCGCCGACTCTATCGGCCCGGCAACGTACAACTTCAAGCGATGCCCATTTACCTTGAAAATAACGCCGTCCGCGTTCTCTATTGCAACAGTCCCATACGGAAATACCTCTTTAACTGTGTATGGGCCTGTCCAACGTGAATGAAACTTCCCGGGAAATAAGCGCAACCGCGAGTTGTAAAGAAGAACAAGATCGCCCGCTTGGAATTCTTTGTGGTCCTTCAAGCGTTTATCGTGCAATCTCTTCGTGCGCTCCTTGTACAACATGGAGCTTTCATAAGCGTGTTGTCGTAGCTCTTCTAATTCATGAATCTGGAGAAACCGGGCTTCACCTCCGGTTTTTAGGTCCAGATTTGCGGTTTTTAGAGCCCACATCGCTTTATGCTCCAACTCCACCGGTAAATGGCATGCCTTTCCGTAAACAAGCCTAAAGGGAGTAGTCCCAATAGGCGTCTTGTAAGCCGTACGGAAAGCCCAAAGCGCCTCATCAAGCTTATCCGACTAATCCTTGCGGTTTGCACCTACCGACCGCTCAAGGATTCTCTTCAGCCCCCGGTTCGTGACTTCCACCTGCCCGCTTGTCTGTGGATGATAGGGCGTGGATAAACGGTGATGCACACCGTAACGGGACAAAGCTCTCTCGAGCTGAGTATTGCAAAAATGTGTCCCTCTGTCACTGATAAGTGCTTTCGGAGCGCCAAACCGGGCAAACAAGCTTTTCAAGAATCTCACGACCACCCTGGCATCATTGGTGGGTAAGGCCTGTGCCTCCGCCCACTTAGATACATAGTCAACTGCGACCAGGATGTACTTATTACCTCGTGAGGGGGGGGGATGGTCCCATGAAGTCTATCCCCCAGATATCAAAAACTTCACAAACTTGAATCCAGTTCTGAGGCATTTCATCACGTGCGGATATGTTTGCTGCCCTCTAGCAGGCATCGCACGCTCTAACCCAACTCTGCGCATCACGAAATATAGTCGGCCAATAAAACCCGGAATCCAACACCTTCTTGGCGGTAAAGTTGGCTCCATGGTGGCCTCCGGTAGGTCCCTCGTGACAATAGCGCAGAATATCTGTCGCCTCTTTCCCAGAAACACATCTCCTGATCACCTGATCAGCACCATCCCGAAACAAGTAAGGGTCATCCAAAATGTAGTGCTTGACATCCGAAATGAATTTCCTCTTCTGCTGGTGAGTCAACCCTTTAATCAGAATCCTGAAAGCAAGGTAGTTCGCAAGGTTGGCGAACCATGGCGACTCATCGCATATCTCAACACTCATCAAAGACTCGTGTGGGAAGTTGTCATTTATGGAATCCCAACGCGCGTCCATGATGTCTCCATGCTCTAACCGAGATAGATGGTCAGCCGCTACATTCAACGCACCCTTTTTATCTTGAATTTCAATATCGAACTCCTGCAGCAACAAGATCCACCTGATCAGACGCGGTTTAGCGTCCTGTTTGCTGAAGAGATATCTGATGGCTGCGTGATCAGTATACGCAACGGTTTTCGAAAGCACCAAGTACGATCTAAATTTGTCAAATGAGAAAACGACCGCTAAGAGCTCTTTTTCTGTCGTGGTATAATGCTCCTGAGCGCCATGAAGAGTCTTGCTCGCATAATAGATCGGGTGAAAGTGCTTTTCTCTCTTTTGTCCAAGAACGGCCCCTATAGCGTAATCACTCGCGTCGCACATAATTTCAAACGGCAGACTAAAGTCTGGTGCAACTAAAATAGGGGCCTCAATCAACTTTTGCTTGAGAAGGTCAAAGGCTCTCAAGCAATCATCTACAATTATGAACGGAGCATCTTTCTCCAACAAACGGGTCATGGGCCTAGCGATCTTTGAAAAATCCTTGATAAATCGCCTATAGAACACCGCATGACCAAGAAAGCTCCGTATCGCTCTCACAGAGGTAGGCGGTGGAAGTCGTGAAATGATATCCACTTTGGCTGGATCGACCTCCATACCAGCACGCGAAATCTTGTGTCCCAGAACTATGCCCTCCTTCACCATGAAGTGGCACTTTTCCTAGTTTAGGACAAGATTCGTCTCCTCACACCTCTTCAACATCTTCTTCAAATTTTCAAGACAATGATTAAAGGAGTCCCCAAATACCGAAAAGTCATCCATGAAAACCTCCATAGAATCCTCGATCATATCATGAAAAATTGCAACCATGCACCTCTGGAAGGTCGCTGGTGCATTACACAGCCCAAAAGGCATCCGCCGGTAGGCGAATGTGCCGAAGGGGCAGGTAAAGGTAGTCTTCTCCTGATCCTCAGGAGCAATAGGAATTTGGAAGTATCCAGAGAACCCGTCCAAGAAACAGTAATACAACTTCCCCGACAGACGTTCCAACATCTGGTCGATGAATGGAAGCGGGAAGTGATCCTTGCGAGTAGCATCATTGAGCTTGCGGTAGTCAATGCAAACTCGCCACCCAGTGACGGTACGGGTAGGAATTAGCTCATTCCTATCATTTGAAACTACAGTCATACCACCTTTCTTAGGTACAACCTACACCGGACTCACCCACACAGAGTCAGAAATAGGATAAATCATTCCAGCATCCAACAACTTAATTACTTCCTTCTTCACCACGTCTTGCATATTCGGATTTAAACGCCTCTGATGCTGTGCACAGGGTTTGTACTCGCCTTCCATCAGAATCTTGTGAGTACAAAAAGAAGGATTGATGCCCTTGATATCCATGATTTTCCATGCAATGGCTCTCTTATGAAGTCTCAGAACCTCGAGAAGCTGATTTTTCTCATCCTTTTCCAATGATGCCGAAATTATGACCGGTAAGCGACGCTCCTCGTCCAGAAATGCATACTCGAGATGTGGTGGGAGTTCTTTCAACTCCAAAGGCGTCGGATCTTCAACCGAAGGTTTTGCTTCCTCTTCTTTTACATGGCCAATTTCTAGAAACCTCTCCGGACTCTGGGAACCATCGTCACCAATCTGATAGACTGGCTGCTCGAAATCGTGGACCTCCTGCGTAATGCCAATCAGGTCCCCACACGACAGACGTGTGTCCGAATCAATCTCGTCAACAGTGCCTCGAAAATGAGAGCACACACATGCGTCGACAATGTCGACATAGTAAAGCATGTCATCGTGACTTTACGGATGCTGCATTGATCTTTTAATATCAAATGTCACGTGCTCATCATTTACCCGGAGCGTGATTTGGCCAGCTGCCACATCAACAATCGTCCTCGCTGTATTGAGGAACGAGTGTCCAAGTATTAAAGGCACTCTTGAATCTTCGTCCATGTCAAGGATAACAAAGTCCACGGGGAAAACAAATTTATCGATTTTTACAAGCATGTTTTCCACAAATCCACGCGGATACTTTATTGAGCGGTCTGCTAATCGAATGCTCATTCTAGTGGGCGACACCTCACCCAGATCCAACTTAGTAATAACCTTATATGGCATAAGGTTGATACTCGCTCCCAAGTCAGCCAATGCATGGCTAACAGACATGTTTCCAATCAAACACGGGAGCGTAAAACTACCCGGATCTCCCATTTTTGTGGGCAGACGGTTTTGCAGAACGACGGAACAAGTTTCATTCATCACCACACATGATATATCCTCGAGCTTCTGTTTATTCGAGAGGATATCCTTTAGGAATTTTGCATACTTTGGCATCTGGGCCAAGGCTTCAACAAACGGTAGATTAATGTGTAGTTGCTTAAACAACTCAAGGAACTTACCGTATTGCTCTTCGTTCTTCTGTTTCTTCTGCCTGCCTGGATAAGGTACTGGTGGAGTGTAATCTTTGATCGGCTCCTGGACTTGTGCTGTACTTGCTGGGCGTAGCCTGGCTTGCACCTCGTCCGGTGTGTCAGTCGGGACCGCTCCAGTGATCGGTGATGAGTCCGATATGACGGGTCCGGTAGTCTTTCCACTCCTGGTCATGATCGCATTCACATGCCCGCCAGGGTTTGGTTCTGTATTACCCGGAAGACCGCCTGGGGGCCTTTTGGACATCATCTGCGCCAGCTGACCAACCTGATTCTCGATATTCTGAATCGAGGCTTTCTGACTCCTCATTTCTCCCTTGTTAGCTAGAAAACGATCTTCGCTTTGTTGGTATCGTTTTTCGGAGCTAAAGAGAAGCTGAGCCATCATATCCTCCAGCTTGGAACTAGACTGAGGGGCCTGCTACTGGGAGCTACTCCCAGTGCCCTGATTCTGGTACGAATATGGACGCTGCTGGTAAGGTTGGTTGTATTGCTGGTAGTGCTGACCCTGCTGGGGCGCTGGAGCACGCCGAGTGAACCCCAATGGGTTCTGATTACCTGTATTTGCTCGCCACCCAAAATTTGGGTGATTTCTCCAACCGGGATTATAGGTGTTGCTGTAGGGATTGTTCTGCGGCCTCACCTGATTACCCACAAAATCCACCTCTTCGTGGCTCTCATACACGACTCCCTGAAAGCATGCACCAGGCTCATGTGACACTCCACACTGGTCACATCCCGAACCAGCTTGTGCAATCATCTGGGACTTATCGAATTTCGCTGAAAGAGCCGAGATTTCTGCAGTAATGGCCGTGTAGTCATCCACCGCGTGTGCTCCTGCGCGAGATGATGATGATGCTGCCCGACCTCTATCTCCTTCCCGACGAGAGCTGGATTTCAACGCAGCTTTTTCTATAATATCATACGCTTCCGTCGGCGTCTTAGTTCCTAGATCGCCTCCTGCGTTCACGTCTAATCGCTCCTGTGTGTTGTAACTGAGCCCCTGATAGAACGTCAAAACCAGCTGTCTCTTGGAGAAGCCATGATGTGGAACATCAATCAACAGATCTTTAATCTCTCCCAGGCCGCGTGCAACGACTCTCCCTCATCCTAACGAAAGGAAACAATCCGGTTCCGTAGCTTGTTTGTTTTTTCAGGCGGAAAATACTTCTGCATAAACTGCTCCGCCAACTGATTCCAGGTCCTGATGGACCCGGCTGGAAGTGACATAAGCCATGCTCTAGCTTTGTCACGCAATGAGAAAGGAAACAACCTCAACTGAATTGCATCCTCCGAAACACCTGTAATCCTAAATGTCGAACAAATAACAAGAAAAGCAGCGATATGCCTCCCAGGATCTTCATGCTCATGCCCGTCAAACTGTACTGAATTCTGCACCATGTTAATAATACTAGATCTAATTTCAAAAGTAGGTGCATCTATACTAGGCTGAAGGATACTCGGCTCCAGGCCTGCTCTTCCGGGCTGATTCGTTTCATTCAAAGGTCGATCGTCGTCCGCCATGACTACTCTCTCCTCGTCCCCTGAGCTTTCGTCTTCAGAAATTATCACGGGCTCGTCAATTGCATTTGCAATGCGTTGTGCAATGACAAGTGACCTTTCACGCAGCCTCTTACTTCTTCTAAGATTATGCGCTGGTTCGTCAGTCGGCTCAGCAATAGCGGGCGCGGGAGTTGAGGACATCAACCTGCAAACAAAAATTTGACACAATGAATATTTTATTAATATAATAATGCTGTTTTTTTTTTTTGCTGAAAAGAAACAGAATATTATTGTAAATGGGCTGAAAAATTTATAAAAATCCGAAAATGGGCCCGAAATTTTATAAAAATTAAAGCAATGAAAATAATCGAATCGGCTAGTGTAAAAACGATTTTTAAGAGCCGAAAATTCAATGAATAAATGAATAAATAAATCCGTATTTGAACAAACAAATGGAACAAAAATTCATAAGTGTACAAAAAATTCACGAAAATGAATAAATTGAATTAAGAGCAAGAAATATTAACAAAAAAATCAACAAATAAATAATTACGAAAATATTCACAAATATAAACAAATATTCACAAGTATAAACACCGATAAAACAATGACTCGGGTCCTTCCTAAAACTCGCCATTTCCCCAGCAGCGGTGCCAAAATCTTGACGTGTGCGCGACTACACATATTTTTACAATGAAATTACACACGATTTGGTTTTAAATTTATAAAAGTGATTATTACTTTTACATCAAAACACACACGAAAGAGGCAAGTGTACCCCGTCATATAGGTAAGAACCAAGTATCGATCCAAGGAAATGGGCGGAGAAATAATACTAGACCTTTGTCACTAAACTACCGGTTAAAACATAAGTTGTTTGATTTTTAATAAACTAAAGTAAGCATAAACAAATACTTATAAAACATAGTAGATTTCAAATACTAAAATAGATAAATAGCTTTGCTTAATACACAACCGAAGCATGTCAACTAAGTTGGTTTTGGCACTAGAAGCATTCGGTCAATTTTCCACTTTTAAGACAATTAGTATCCCTTTCGGGAATCCTAACATGACAATCATTCGGAAAGCTAAAACGATAAACACACTTTAACCACCTAAAATTTTTCTTTAACGTGCAATTGATAAATGTCTATGAAAATCTCTAAAAAATAAGTTAGTCATCCGTTAGGAGTTTTCTAACCTCACTTAATCAAGGAAAGCAACACCGATAAACACAATGCAACCACCGAGACAAGCATAAACTAGATTAAATCACAACCGAGTTCATTTTACAAATCTTGCACATAAATTCACCAAGATAGCAATTTTGGCCTAAACTACTAACTAAGCTAACAAATCATGGCAAGAATTCATAACAACACCATTTAACCCGTTAAGGTCCTTACGTGATGGCAAGCTTTCTTGATTAACAATAATTACATTTTGTTAAACCACTAACCATTTCTAGTATCATGGTGCCCACATTTTAACCAAGCTAAACTAGTTAACCAAGTTTAAAGTTTACTAATACATGATTAATTAAGCTTCATTTTTCAACTATCACAACTAACCAAGTACCAATCATCCAACACAATTACTTATAATCAAGAAATCAATATCAATAACAAGGTTGCAAACTAATCATCAAAGATTAACATAGAAAATACTTCTAAATGTCATTACAAACAAAGATTAACATACTAATGGCTATAATCAAGCAAGGGATTGTTGTGTTTTTGCCCAAAGGATACAATAATACATAAATAATCAGTCCCAATGCTTGAAACATAACAAAATTATGGAAAGACTTAAGAATTCAAACCATAAACAAGCATAAGAATGAGAATCCGGATAGTAATCGAGCTAAACGAGACAATGTGGCTTGAATCTGGGTGAAAGCAGAAGCCTCCGGAGCCTGAAAATCGCCTGAGTTGCTCTCCAAAATTCCAGAGTTACGAACAGAATGCTACTGTCTGTTTTTTATAACATTTTTCGATCGCACGGTCGTGCCAATAAAGTGCACGACCGTTCACTTTTAAATTACGATGCACCATACTTTTGTGACATCAGCAGAGTTGACTGGTCTTCGTGGTCGCACGACCGTGCCTTTCCGGGATCTTGTTGCACGGACTGATGCACTGGTCGTTCATCACCGGCATTTGGCTGAACATCGGATCCGCACGGGGTGCAAGGTATGGCACGACCGTGCGTCACCGGGATTTTCTTGAACGCCGAGTCGCACCCTCGTTCACTGCTGGGCTGTGCTGCACTTGTCGGAACCGCACGGTCGTTCATCATGTGGCACGACCGTTCGGTTTGCCCAGGTCAGAAACTTCACAGAATGTTCGTAGCTTTGTCGTTTCGTCCGGAAAGTCCTCGTTTTCACTATCATCTTGTCTGGTATGCTGTTTTAGGCCTGTAAACAAAAGTATACTTGATTAAGTATCCGAACGACGGTTTTACGACCGAAAACACATAAAATGGGGATAAAATGGGGGACTAAAATATGTGTAAATTAGCGAATATCAAATCGCATGAATTTTAGCTTTACCCTTTTGATTTTGATTTTCATTTATATTTATCATGTCTTTACTTTATAATAGAGATTAATTAAATTAAATTATTATAAAATAAGCATAAATAACTCCTGACTTCTACTAACGTTTTAGATTTTAGAATTTTAATGTAAAAATATAAGTGAAAATACAAGTAATAACAAATACATAAATAATAACCTATAACAAGATAGTTTATGTTAATACTCTAACTATCTATAATATGTAATCTTTTATAATAAAGGGTTTAGTTCATTTCAGAACTTTAAATAATTGCAAAACTTTCAAAAATCTTAATAATAATCATTCTATTTAGAGATCAAACATTATTTATATTTTTTTGATTACATATATGTAACCACAAGTTTACATATTTGTAATAACCAAATTATATATATGTATAATAACTAAATTACATATGTGCAAAAAACTAATTTACATATACGTAATTATAAATTACATATAAAAAATGGAGTGAATTGCAAGTTTTATCCAATATTTTTTACCAAATTTCAGGCGGTGTCCTTTGTCTTTAAAATTGATGAGTCTTGTACTTAATGTTTCAAAATCCTACACATTATGTCCTTTGACCCTAACCCAATTAGATTTTCCTCTTGATAAACAAAAGTTTTATCCTTCCTATTTTAATTACAAATCGGCACAATCAGCCTACAACAAACATCACAACGACTTAGTGTTGTGTGGGTCTCTCTTGCCACACGATTTCAAATATGGAAAAGAGGGCAATTCAAATTCAGACGCATCACACAAAAACTCGGTAAATTCCATACAAAACCTCACCTCCGACTCTTAAACGACGTTCAGAATCACCATCTCCGCCACCGTATGACCACCGGTGTCGCATTCATGCCGTTAAATCACACTTTTAGGTTTGTAAATTTCTTTGTTTCGTCGGTGATGTTGAGAGTGGTGGGGGCGGTGATTGCTTATGGAGGTGGTAGTCGTGATGGATGATGGGTATGGTAGGTGCAAGTGGTGATGGTGGTGATGATGGTGATGCTGGCGGTGGCTGGAAGTGAGAGAGGGGAGAGAGAGAGAGAGAGAGTGTGTGTGTGTGTGTGTATGTGTGTTTAGAGAGAGAAAATATAGGTGGGTGGGTCTTTATTTGGTGTTTTTTAAATTCAATTTATATATACATTAGAATTTTAACAGACAATAAAGTAAGAGAGGAGAGAGAGAGAGAGAGAGAGAGAGAGAGTGTGTGTGTGTGTGTGTTTAGAGAGAGAAAAGATAGGTGGGTGGGTCTTTATTTGTTGTTTTTTTAATTCAACTTATATATACATTAGAATTTTAAAAGACAATAATACCCTCATATTGTAACGCTCCGCATTTATGTAATTTCCACATTTAGAAAGTTGTATTCGCATTTCTATTTTTAGAAACTTGTAATCGTGTCGTATTCGTGGTTTATTTCCAATCTTGTAATCCGAGGCTTTGATCATAATGAAAATTCATTTTATACATATAGGTGTTACCTTTGATATTTGTGTTATATATACAAACAATCTTTAAATATGTGTTTATACGCAAAACTAAGACTTAAAATACACTTTGGATACCTAAAAACAAGTTAAAATACAAGAAAACGACATAAAATAACATTGTTACAAAGTGCAGGGACTAAAAGTGAGCAACACCAAAAGCTTTTCCACCTCCTTTCTTGTCACACCCCAACCGATGGCGGAAACATTGGGGTGCGGCACTGAGCGAAACAGATTGTCCAAGAGAAATCCATAACAACTAAAATTACCCAATATTAATCATTATGTCCCATACCATAATATATCAAATAAAAGCAGTTATTACACACATCGTTTTCTCAAAGACAGATAAAATCTTCCGACAACTCTGATTTTATTAGGTTTGTTTCTAGACTCAATCCTAGCTTGATTCCAGCAAGTAGCAAAGCATCCTTTAACACCTGTCACATACGTTAAAATAGAGGTCAATACACATAGTGTAAAGGTGAGCATACAAGTTTAGTAGTATAATAGGTTGCGAAAGCGTTTACGCATAACCAGCATGTAACACGTAATAATGCGAAGCTAGTAGGTTATCGACAATAAACTATGCACAGACATGACTGCGAGTTGTAGAGTGTGCAACACATATGACCACCGTGACATGTGAGAAATACCCTTAGCAACCCCCGTCCACAACAGGTGATGAGTCCAAACAAATATTACTATCGTTGCTACGGTGTTAGGCAACAATTACTGTGTAAAAATAACATACAAGCATTCATCGAGTAACACGTATAACATGCAGAGTCGGTTAGCGTATAAAAGTGTTTGCGTTGTGTGATCGATGTGATTTAGTATAAGTAACGGATGTAACACCCAAAAGTGCGTAAAGCAAAAAGGGATCGAGTATACTCACAGATCGTGTTTAGTAAATAAACACTCTCTTGGATTGAAGGGAGCGCTGAGAGATTAGCCTGATTACAGAACGATAGCATAAGCGAAGAACGACGCGTTAAACGATGCAAGTGACTAAGTGATGAAGGGCCATCCGGTCGAATGACAATCCGTACGGATGGTCATTCGATCGGATGACAATCCGTACGGATGGTCATTCGATCGGATGACAATCCGTACGGATGGTCATTCGATCGGATGACAATCCGTACGGATGGTCATCCGGTCGGATGGCCATTCGGTCGGATTGTCCTTTGTTTGGGGATGGATGTGTTTGTGTGTGATGGCTTTGAAGTTTTCGTTGTAGCATTTTGAAAACAGAGAAGTATCTCTACCTTTCAGGTCGTCCAGTCGAATGGTCGTTCGATCAGATGGCGATCCGTCCGGCGAGGTATTTCTCAGAGAACAAGTTCACAGCAGGATGGTCATTCAATCGGATAGTCTTCCGATCGGATGGCAATCCGTTCGAAACTGATGATCTTTGAAAGTTGTGAAAATGTTTAAGCGTTGAAACCATAAGTTAATCTGATCGGATTATCGTTCGATCGGATGGCAATCTGATCGGACGACAATCCGTTCCAGGACTTGCTCGTTTTGGGAATTTGTTAAGTTTGAAAGTTTGCGATTTGATCGAGACGGCATGACAACGTGTTAAACAACAGGAATCCCACCAAGTCCAGATTATCTAATAGGATGGGAATCACCCCAATCCGATCAGTTAACTGTTCGTGACGGTTTGATCATGTTCAACCCGGAATCAGTTGTCTCTTTGATAGGAATTAGATCTCAGACCGATACTTCACTAGAAAACGAGTAGAAGGCCTGAATGAGTTCCGATTCTATTGGTTTTAAGTGCATTGAGTGTAAAAGAGTTGAAAGAAAGTTGTAAAAACATCTTTCAATCCTTTTAATCTTTGAATACGTTTAGATGTAGGTGAAATTAGTGTTAAAACATGTTGAAATCCTTTAGATCTGAGTTGTTCTTGGTGGAATGAAGCCAAATCTTGAAGTTCATAAGAACCCCATGATGACATCACCTAGGACACCTCAAATCGGACAGATTTCATGGTTAAAAGTGAAGATTCAAAGGTGAAAATGATGAAGAAGTGGGTGTAGATGATGGATGTACAAGATTTGAGGAAGAAACTAACAAAAATCGTGAGAAATCGAAGGAGAAAGGCCTGAGAAGTTGAAGAGTCGCACCAGAGCTGTCACATCACTGTTTGTGATGTGACAGGTGTTATTTATAGGATTCCAAAAAGGGAATGGCGGTGTAGTGTCGGATCGGATGGCAACCCGATCGGATGGCCATCCGATCGGAGGGTCATCCGTACGGATGACCATTCGATCGAAAGGCTACCACATGTTGGGTTTCGATGTTTCGGTTCGTGCGTTGAGTTTTGCGATGCGTTTCAAGTGAGCGATGCGATAGTATTACACATATATCCTAACTAACATACAACAACATAAGTAACCTTGCATCTCGAGTTTGCGATGAGATTGTGATGCGATAGAGTTGCGATTGCGTTTTGAATAATCACCACAAACATAATGTAAACATGCACATGTAACACATAAGTAGCACACACACGTAAAACAATATCCATAACACATAATTCGAGTTGCGATGCGATAGCGATAAATCGATTAACGATTAACTGCGATTATTAACTAAAGTACATAATTAAAGGGTTCGATTACAAGTCAAGAAGTATAATCAATAATTAAGCAAGGAGTGACATATTGCAATTAGCAGTCTTTTCTTCCTTTGACTTTGACTTTGACTTGTACTTTGACTTTCAAACACGGGGTGTTACATTTCTCCTCCAATCAACTTTCACCCTTCTTTAGCCAATTATATTTCACTATTTTCCATCTTCTTTCTCCTCCAATCACCTTACACATTCATGAACTTCCAAACCCTAATCCTCACTTATAAATACAAGCCTCCACCACCTCCTAAACACTTTCCACACACTAATCTACTCCCAAACTCTCTAATCTTCTCAAGAATTTCAAGCAATGAAGAATATTTTCAAGTGTTCTAAGTGAGTTTTCACTCACTTTTCTTCACCTTTCTTCTTCAATTCTTCTTTCAAACTAACTACTTGGGCAACCTCTAGGAAGGTTTCCACAAGTTTGCCTTGGCAAACTAAGGTGGAACCTCACCATATTTGAGGTCCAAAGTAGTATAAAGTTATGCTCTAATTTATCTTTTTGTTTCTTTTATATAATGCTTAAAACTTGGTGGAATCTTATACCCACCTTGCTCCCAACTAAGCTTATAGTTGTAGGTTTGTGTGTGGTTGATTTTCACCAAGAAATAAGGCTAAAAAATCTTTAAAATTCCGCCCACAATGTTCTAAGTGTTGAAACCATCAAGCTTTCTGTAACAACTCTCATTAAAATTACTACTTAGTATGTGAATTATCTAATAAGAAAACCCTAATTGAGAAACCCAAGTAATTCTGCATAAACCCTAAAATTTTCAGAAAAATCAGAATCAGGATCAGGGCCCCTAAAACTCAGGGGGGGGGGGGGGTAAACCCTAGTTGACGATTATCTAAATAACTCGCTGTAGAAATTGAATTTATCGAAACTGTCAACTCAGATAAGCTAGTTATAGACGTGGCTACCCTATGGAGTAGGGTGACCCCTCGCGTCACGCGACGCCCACAGGGGTACACGCGAGGGGAGTAAAATTTCGTGTATAAATAGAGGGGGTTGGCAATCGAATTTTGGCACTTGAACGACGTTAAAACTCAAAATAGACGCTGAGATATAGCAGAAACAGTCTTAAACACACACAATTCACGAAGTGCTGCCGCAAAACAGGGTAATAACTCGATCGCTATTACGATTCAACGTCCGATCGATTGAAACTATCCAACGATTGTTTGAGTGCTGCTCAAATTGGGTTTATACTTTGTTATTCATCGTGATTTTGACAGGATGTTTGAGTGCTGCCCGAACTCGGGCTATACTCTGTCATTCGTTGTAAATCCGCTGGATATTTAAGTATTGCACTTTGTCAGTCGTTGTGAGGGTTTAATCTCGTGAATTTTCATAACTGCTGTATTAGTTACTAACCTAGTTTGTGTGCATTGTTATTTAAATTAGGTTAAACAAGGCCAATCAGTAGGCTTATACACTGCTCGTTAAATCTGCAATGTGAGTCATTCTCTTTTTACAAAATTTACTTTCAAAATCATATTTGTTTCCAAAGTTATAATTACAGGGATTAAGTCTTTGTAATCACCAAGTTACAGCCGGTATGTGGGGTTTTGTATACATTACTTATTTCCCGTCACCATTGGACAACGAGTTAGCCAATGGGTGATCTGACCATAGTCACAGACACCATTTGGACAACGAGATAGCCAATGGGTAGTCGAGTGACAAATACCGTGGGTATATGGTTGATATAGAAACATTGTAATCGCTCTTAATACTGTAAATTATAACAAATGTGTCGTTTTCATTAAACTGAATGATTCACTCAGTATTTCCCCACTGACAAAACCTTTTTCAAACATGTTTCAGGTGATCTGTTGTGATCCAAGAAAAGTGTCGTGAAGCATACAAGCTTAGAGAAGTGGCTCAATGTAAATAAATAAAGAAACATGTTTTGTAAAATAAAGATTTCCCAGTGAAATCACCTTATTGTAAATTACAAGGTTTTATCCCTAAATTATGTAAACGGGCAGTTTTAATATTAAAAGATCCTGTATTAAAAGACTTCCGCTGTCGCTTAAATTTAATACCATGGGATTTCCTGTCCCGCGGCTCTAGACCGGGTCAAACCGGGGCCGAGGGCCGTGACAGGAAAATGTGGTATCAGAGCCACTGATTTAAGCTTACTACTGATTTATGCCTATTAAAGTATTTGAGGAATACTTAAGAAATTTCTGATTGCCGTTCTGTGAATATGTGTTTTATTAACTAGTTATTTGTTAGTTACAGTATGGGTAAACAAAGACTTTCTGCTATCTATCACAAATTAGATACCGCACCTAAAGAAAATGGAACCTCTTCCTCAAAATACCCAGCAGATCTGGAAGAGGGAATCTTTATCCGTAAAGCACAATATGAGAATCCTCTTACCCCAGAGAAAAGAAATTCGATTATTAGGAAAAGTCAGGAGAAAAGAAAGAAACCCCAATTCAAGAAAGTGAGGTTTAATCCAGAAATCCAGGAAATAGGCAATAATCCACCTTGGGAAGATAAACTAGATGAAAAATGGGCAGACCTTTATATGTTAGCTACTGTAGCAGAAAATGCAAACCTCTAAACTACCAATATCCTGATTCAGTATTAGCATCTTTATCCAGAAAACCACTACTCCGTAAATAAATAAATCTTAGTGTGTTTTAAATTTTCCGTTATCCTTGGTAAAATTAGTCTTTCGATAAGCAATAAAACTGAATATTTATTTAGATTTCATTATAAGATTTTAACTTAGCATTTTTGTGCATTTTGCATATATGCTAAACAGCATGAGTGAGCTATCTGAAGCATTTCAGAATCTCAATCTATATCCAGTACCAATCGAAGTCTCCAACGACTTTACTGGTTATTTTGCTGATGTTGAGGAACCCCTGGAATTTCAAGCTCCACCTCCGGAAAAGGCAAAGCTTAAGAAAAGAAGAAGATATGTAGGATGGAGGAAAGTACGCAGGAGGAAGCCAGCAACTAGGAAACTCCCCAAAGTAGAAAACCCTATGGATAAAGGAAAAGGGATCGAAACCGGAGAGAGTTCTAGGCCAGCAGGGATAGAAATCAGGGAAAATTCTAGGCCAACAGGAATAGAAATTGGAGAGAGTTCTAAACAAACTGAAGAAATAACATTTCAAGAAGAAATAGATCGCCAACTGGCAAACTGTGATACCATTAGCCCTATCAACAACAATTTCTACCCTTATCCTGCTGAAACCCAACTCCCTGTGAATTTAGAACCAGCTATTCCAGACCCTCTAATCCACACTCGACCTTTAGGCGAAATGGAAGAGTGGTGGACGAACGACTGGCAATTCCAAAACATAATCAATAGTCCTTATACCTTTCTCCCTCAGTTTGATCCAGAACCTATTCCCAACCCGCCAATGAGCAACGAAAACTTAGCCGAACTTCGTCAGTTTGGTGAAGAACTGATAGGTACAGGGAATAGGATCCGGGAAATAGGGGAACAAATCTCCTAGAAATACGACGAAAGGGAGCGTCATTACTGAAATGCCAGTTGACAAAGAAATAGTGGGTTACGAAGATATGGTTGTATAATAACAATTAGTAACAAACATATAACACTGTAAAATAGAAATAAAACGTTGTAAGATAAACAGTGTGTATGGATGCCTATATAATCTATAAAAAAAATGAAAGTTGAGAGATCGACAATTTTGGCTATATGTGTTATGTGCTTATATGTAATTGTTTTGTTACATTTAACTATCAATTATTGGGTACTAATAACTTACACTTATAATAATTACCAGATGGAAAACGCTAATGAACCAGTTAATGAAGTAAATCAATCTGAGCCAAATCAGGAAAATCAATATATGACTAGGCAAGATATCGAGAATATGTTGCTCAAGGGATAGCCAATGCTATTCCAGCAATCCTGGCTGCTGCTCAAAAACCTGCTGAACCACAACAAATCATTCCTAGTAAACGTACTCAAGAAGATAATTTTAGTAATAGTGTAAACGGAGGCGGCAATCATGATAATCATGATAATGATCCACGGCAAGCCCCATTTCTTAAGAAAATGAAAGCTGCAACGCCTGGTTGCACTTACAAGGAATTTCTTGCCTGTAAACCAGCAGAATTTGCAGGTAATGAAGGGGCAACAGCAACACTGTGTTGGTTAGAGAAAACCGAAGCAGTAATTGCAATAAGTAAATGTGCCGAAGAAGATAAGGTGATGTATGCGTCAAATTTATTCAAGGAAGGGGCGCTAGAATGGTGGAACACGGTATTACAAGCAAAAGGAAGAAGGATGGCCTATGCTATGAACTGGGAAGAATTTAAGAGTCTTGTAGAAAGAAAATTCTGTCCTGAATATGAAAAGGAACAAATGGCAAATAAGTTCCTAAGCCATCATATGGTAGGCGTAGATTGTCGAGGATATACTTCGACATTCTTTGAATATGCGAGAGTGGTACCAACCCTGGCTTCGCCAGAACTGGTGCTTATTTCCCGTTATATTTGGGGATTAATTGGCGAAATCCGTAACATCGTTAAAGCTGTGAGACCACGCACTATTGACGATGCTGTGGAGTTAGCTAACACCCTAACTGATGAACTGGTGCGCACAAGGGAAGAAAACAGGAAGAAGGAATTGGCTCAGAAAATTACCCAAGGATTTCGTATGGGTAATAACAACAAGTTCAAGAAAAGGGGAATCAGGCAATCTTCCACTCTGCCTTTCTGCAGGAATTGCAGAAAGAAACATTTTGGAAAATGCAATGAAACCTGTAACTTTTGCAAAGCCATAGGGCATCGTGAGGAAGATTGTAGGAGAAGGACCAGGATCTGCTATAACTGTGGAGAAGCCGGACATTTCAGACCTGAATGCCCCAAACTGGTCAAACCAGCAGACAATAGAGCTAAGACGACTGAGGAGCTATTAAAAAGAATGCCAGAGCATTCCAGTTGACCACTCAAGAAGAAGAACTCATTCCAGACGTGATAGCTGGTACGTTCTTAGTTCACAACGTTTATGCAAAAGTACTATTCGACTCTGGTGCCAACCAAAGTTTTATCAATACTTCATTCTGTCAAGCTCTTAAGTTACCCTTAACCACCCTTGAGCAGATTTTTACAGTCGAAACGGCAGATGGGAATTCCGTTAACATAGATAAGATTTTGCAAGAAGGAAAAATAGAACTTTTAGGCCATAAGTTTTCTACAAATCTGTTACCTATGAAATTAGCCGGATTCGATGTGGTGCTAGGAATGGATTGGGTTAGTAGCAAACCATGCTCGAATCCTTTGTGATAAGAATACTGTCGAAATCCGTACCCCCACAGGAGAGGTAATTTTAATTACAGGAGATAAACCTCGAAAGCCACTAAAATTCATTTCAATAATGAAGTTGACTAGTTATTCAAGAAAACAAGAAGTAGTGTATATGATTTCCGTAATCATTAACACTAAAAGTAAGGAACTTCAGGACATCCCTGTAGTCTCAGAATACCCAGATGTCTTTCCAGAAGAATTACCCGGGTTACCACCCGATAGAGAAGTAGAGTTTAGAATTCATCTAATTCCTGGAACTACACCAATAGCCAAAGCACCTTATCGATTAGCACCCACTGAAATGCTAGAACTGAAAAAGCAATTGTTAGGATCTGAGGCTCTCATGATTATGCTTGTTTGTGATGTTTGAACAAATCAAATAGATATGAGCAGTTTTAAGTGCAGCGGAAATGGATAACAAACTTTGTAAACACAATCAAAGGAGAATATAGTTTGATAAACAATTTCTTTTTCATAGAGTCGAAAGATTACATTAAAAGAAAAAGGTTACAATGCAAGCTTACAGACTAAACTCCCCCTCAGCCTGATACTCCAGGGTTGGTTTGTTAGTGCACTACATCTGTTGATTTCGTCAGGTGTCTAGGATCAAGTCTTATGTCGTATTGTATAGCATAGGGCACGTAATACGAGAAAACAGGAGTCTGTATGTGTTTCATGTACTAGGTCCGCTCATAGGGACATAGTATTCTAGGTTCGCTCGTATGGCATGATGGTCCGCTTATGTGGACTTGACTGGTCCGCTTTTATGGTCATATGACACATGAGCGGACCCAACTGCCTATATATAGGGGTCGTTTGAGCGGACCTCATAACGTTGTAGTTGGATTCCATGCCGAAGCTCTGCCGGTGTGAAGATTGAGCTGTAAAACGTTTCAAATCAATAAAACAAGCAGTTAGGAGGAAGAACAAGCTATATCTACTTGCATTTCTTATTATTCCGCATCTGAAACGCAAGAGACAACCTCTGAACGACTCGTTCGGGTCAGCAAACGATCCTACATGGTTGCACAAGATGAAAGGATTGAATTGAGGAGAAGAACTCGCTCAAAACGAATCAAATATAACAGTATAGAGTACTGTCATATTTATAGGCAAACCAAACTACTGATGTACCTCAGCTGACGTCACCATGATAGTGACATCTAACAGCCTAACAACCTATAAACACTGAACTATACAAAACTACTGATGTCTAACAACTGATTGAAAATACAATACAAAACAAGTCTAACATTGTTCACGTTCCACTGTTGTAGCCTAAGCACTGATTACTTGAACATCAGTGCTTTCTTCAAAAGGTGACCAGTCTTTGAATGAGCAGTGCTTGGATCTTCAGCAGTACTTAAGAGACAGCAGTAGATAGAGCTCAGCGTTTGCCTTTTAGCAGTCTTTAGTTGTTTCATCAGTGTTTGGTTCATCAGTTATTCTTCTGAGCAGTGTTTAGAGTGTATCAGCAGATAGGTAACCACTGTCAAGGGGAGAGCTTAGTGTAAACATCTGCTTATTGTGAATCCACTGTTGTGATCAGGTTTTGGCTTTACATTATTTGTTCCCCTGGAAGGGTTCAATCCCAACAATCTCCCCCTGGAACAGATAATGCCAAAACCTGTCATTATTCTGGATTTTTATTCTTCATCAGAAGTTCCTTTGCTTTTCTTTTAAATTCTTCTTCAAACTCTTTGGAACTTAAATTAGCCTCATCCCTACACAGTGTAAGCTCAAGGAGATCTTGTAGATCTTCAACACTTAGGCCTAGTGCTTGATTCCTTGATATATGCCTCACTTCTCCATTGGTTCTGATCAGAGTCAATACGTGGGTCTTTTGATCAGAGAGCCAGTTTAGTATTTTTAAACCAAATGGGTTTCTTGGGAGAGGTTTATTGACTGATGAACTTAAAGTGTTTGGCCTAGAGAAGAAGTGTAGAGCAGTATCATGAGCTTCAGACACTCGTGTGAATGCTTTTTCAATAATCTCATTAGCTGCAGCTATGTCTGCTTCAACTTCTTTGTCAGACAGCTCACTGTTTGTGACATCTGCTGATGACTTTTCGCTTACTACTTTGACCCTTTTGGCAAGGTCTTGTAGTTCTGCTAATCTTTCTTTATCTGAAGCTATTTTCTTGATAGCTTCTTCAATCTGATCAGCTTCTTTACTCTTTTCTTCTCCAGCAGACAACATTTCCTTCCTTTCTTTTCTCAATTTTGTGACAAAGGCTTCTGCTGTGCTGATCTGTGTTTCAAAGGTTTTGACTTGCTCCTGTAGCTTTTTGTAGTTAGACTTTTTAGGAATGTCAGAGACTTTCAACCTCTGATTCTCAAGCCTTTCATAAGCTTCATCAGTTTGCTGCTTTGACCATTTTGCTATGGCATCCGCAGTATCCACCTTTCCATCCACCAACTCCTGCTTCTTTCTTTTATGCTCGGAAATAAGATCAGCTATGAATTTGTTGTAATTGTTCCAATTTGGAGCTGTCTTTTTCTTCCGTGGATCAAGTTTAATCTTTTCAATTCTGTTAGCTTCATGCTTTAGTGCAACGATTGGCCAATCTTTGAATTCTGTTTCTTCAGCAGGATAGAACTTTTCTTTCATTATGAATGCAAGATATTCTTTTCTCAATTAATTTCGTTGTTCTGCTTCAGGGAATAAACTTGACATTTCTTTGTTCAGATCACTTGCATATTCTTCTATTTGTTTGACTTTGTTGAGCAAGAATTCCCTTCTTTCCAAAATGGCTTCATCACCTTGATCCTTGCATTCAACTTTGGCTCTTATCCTTGCTTGTCTTGCTTTTATTTCAAGATATTCATCCATGTTTTCAGGAATTATGAAACCTATGAGAGAAGGAAATTTCCTTTTTGTAGGATCATCTTCAGTGTAAAACTGTTTCATCTCATTTTTCACAGCTTCTAATTCCAATGGATATTTAGCAGCAACAGGATCATACTTTTCATCAGTAGCCTGTGTTGTTTCTCTTTTTCTTTTGTGAGGCTTTGGAGGTTGTGGTGTCGGAATGATGAGATCAGTGGTGGATGTTTGACTAACAGTGGTTGAAACAACTGGTGTTTCAACCGCTGTTGTCATTACAGCTGCTGATATGTCAGCAGATGTCTTCTGCTTTTGAGTAGGGGATGGAAAATGTGACTCATCATTAGGAATGACAACCCTTCTCCTTTTTGATGAAGGAGAGGCTGATGATGTTTTGGGTGGAACAGTGGTTTGAGATTGGATAGCAGTGGTTTGTGATTGTGATTGACTGACAGTGGTTGAAACAACTGGTGTTTCAACCGTTGTTGTCATTACAGCAGATGTTGTAACATTTGTTGTCTTCTGCTTTATGGCAGGAGGCAGTGATGGTGATATGATTGTAGATAATGATGGTGGTGGAACAGTGGTTATGATGGTGTGTGATAGAGTGGTGTGTGTTGGAGGTGTGTGTGTTGATGGCATGGCAGCTGTTTGGCTACTGACAGCAGGTTTTGTAACTACTGATGTATCAGCTGTTTGAATTAAAGTTTTGGATTTTGTGGTTTGAGGTGATTTAGATGACTGTTTTTCTTCTTCTGGTTCAATATATAGCCCATCTTCTATTCCTTTCTTTCTCAACTTGATTTTCTCCCCCTTTTTGGCATTATCTGCAAGGGGTGTATCCATGAAGAGGATGGAAGATAGAACTTTTCCACTATGGGCAGTCTTTTGTATGCTAGCCTTTATAGCCTTGATATCTGCTTGAGTGTCTTTAAACCTTGATTCCACCATGTTGGTCAGCATTTGTACTTGAATAGCATGCTTTTGATCAGCCATATGTTGCTGTTTTTCAAGCATGGGTTGAAAAATATTCCAAAGCTCATTTGCAGCAAATGCATGTTGTGCAGGTGCTTGAGCAGGAACAGCAGTAGCTTGTGGCTTTTGAGCTTTTAAAATCTCTTGCACCATATCTTTAATTTCAGCAACTGAATCTTCAAGTTTTTCAACTCTTTTCGTCAATTCCTGATATTTTGAATCATCACCTACATTAGTAGGATCATCTGAATCCCCACCAGTAGTGGTTGTATCAATGTGTGACTTAGGAACTGAGTCCCAAAAATCATCCATTGATGCCCCTTGTTCTTGGTACTGGGGACTTCTTTCTTCAGCACTCGATAAACCTTTGATGGTACCGGTGGTTAAAATCAACTCATTGGTGGTTACCGATGTTGCCATGGAAGAAATTGCCTTCAAGGGAGTCTTATTAATGAAACAACTGTCCAACTGAAGATCTGTTGATCCATCAGTTGTAGTTGCTGCTCCACTTGAACTACCACCGAGAGTTACTTGTAACTCGGGGGGTGTAACCTCCTTAGTTGTTGCTGGGATAGCAGAGGTATAAGCAACAGACCCAGTCACTTGTGGAGGTATACTCTCAGTAATGGGTGATAGAGAGGAACTGGTTTGTGTCTGTGCAATAACAACTGCATGCAACAGGGGTATTATTGATTAAGGCATTATGATTGGTGAGGGTATGGGTGTTGAAAGAGACATGTCCTTGGGATCAGGACTGTGGAAGATAGATCTGAATGGATCCAGAGCTTCATAATTTGGTGTCCCTGTGATTACAACCTGATCCTTTTGTGAGGATGCAGGATGAGTTTTAGGCATAGGTTGAGATCTTTCTTCCAACTGCTGTGAGGAAGTAGCAGCAGTGGTTTGTGGTGACATTTGTTTTGTCACTGGTAGTTGCTCTGGGATCTCATCTTCCAGAGTTGCCTTTGTTTTGGGTTTGGTGGGTTTTCTGGATGTTTTTCTTTTGGTTTTTTTGGTAATGTCAGGTGTGGGTTTCAGAGCAGTGGTTGTGCTGCTCTGATCACCTGGAGCAGTGGGCTCAGCAGAAGTTGCCTGAGGATCAGTGGCAGTTTCTAAAGTCTGCTCAGGCACCTTTGTTTTTAATTTTATTGGTGCCATCATTCTTGAAAATGTTTCAATTGTTAAACTTTTTATTTGAAAATGGACACCTTGTTTGGGCAAATTGTCATCCTCTTTTTCAAATTTTTGTTTAAAGTAATAGCTCAGAAATCTTGGAAAAAGAAGAAATGATTTGCTGTCAACATTCTTTACCATGTCATTGAAGATCTCCTGAGAATAGTTGTAATCTTTATTGTTTAGAATAGCATATCCCAGGCATTGAATCTTCAATGGTATTTCATTAAATGCTGTTGTTTTATTAGAAACACAACTTAAAAGTGTGTGGAATAAAAATCTGGGTGCATATGGAAAATAACCTTTTTGTATACCCTCTTTTCAAAAAATCAGCTTTTAACTCGGTTTTATCAAAAGAAGTTTTACCTTTCAGATCATCGAGTTTGAAGACCTCTGAGATTGATTGTGGGGTGATTTGAACTGCTTTACCCTGTATCGAGGAGTTAATGGCTACTACTTTTTCGTCTTGTTTTTCAAGATTTGCATTTTTCCAAAACTCTCTCTGGGTTTGCAAGTAAATGGGAGCATCTACTGTCAACAAAGTTTTATACTTTGATGCAGATAGTGTATCAACGATGGAGTCGAAGGTGTGGTTATCGGTAGGTTTTGTGAGGAGACCCACGTAGTTATGAGGTGATTTGTATGGGATTTCAATGGTTTCTAAGGTCGTTTGAGCGACCTCTTTTGAAGATGATGGTGATTTTGGTTTAGATTTTGATTTTGATTTTGACTTCGTCATTTTGATGAAGAAGAATCGGAGAATGTTTTGAGAAGAAGGGTTGGAAACTGCTTTGAGAAGAGAACTTTGGAATTCAATTCGACAGTGTAAAACCCCGTTTGGGGGTTTAGGGCAGGGTTTTATTTAGGGAAAAAGTGATCGTTGATGTGGCAGCGGTTATTTTGATCTGAAGGCTAAAAACTGACCACGTGTCAAACACTGATGAAATGGATGAAGGGTGGAGAACAATTGTTTTAAGAGCCACTGATGAATCAAGCATCAGTGGTTACAACAGTGGAAGATTTTTACTATCAGTGGATAGTATATCAGTGGATAAGACACTGATTTTGAGCATCAGTGCTTGTCTTAGCAAAATGAGGAATCAGTGGTTGACTTTCAGCAGTGGATAGTATTTAGTGATCAGATGTTTGAACAAAACAGTGATTAGGGTAAATGATACAGATTTGAAGAACAAATATTTCAGCAACTGTTTTGAGAATTTTCATTCAAGGTTTTTGCCACATGTCAATTTTGAAGAACAGTGGTTAAGTACCCCAGATAATGACAACGTTTTACTAAGGCATCTCATTATCGTTTAATATTCAAATTAAAACATGAATACCTCAGTAGTTTAAGCACTGTTTAGCAATCAACCTTTGATGTTTTAAACAACCCTGAAAATGACATGACCTTGACATATGTACCTTTTCCTCTTGACCCATTTATGAGGACAATAATACCAACAAAAATAAGGTATTATATCCTGACAGGTAACAGAAACTATTGCCAACAAAAACAAGCAAAAGTTCAAAATACATTATTCCAAAAAAATTGAACAATATATCCTGGTTATTTGAGAAAGTCCTTTGAAAAAAAAATGATTAAAGGATTTTCTGAAAACAGCATCAAAGAGGATCTGGTAAATTTTTCAATAAGATACGTAATCATATCATTCTTAAGTTTAACAAAATGATCAGTGGTTAGGCAGTAGTTGGTAGAACATTCTGAATACGTTCTGACCACTGTATGGTACCATTTTCTTTGTTAGTTGATTGCAAACATGAGGACACATGGATGAAAAATTTGTCTAGTCCTCTTTGGAGTTCATTCACCGAAATCAAAACCTTTTCCTGAGCAAATGGATGCACACAGTTGCTTTATTTATTATTATTACTCTA
Organism: Helianthus annuus; assembly: GCF_002127325.2. NCBI lineage: Eukaryota > Viridiplantae > Streptophyta > Magnoliopsida > Asterales > Asteraceae > Helianthus > Helianthus annuus. The sequence goes on along the minus strand of NC_035447.2, from coordinate 33,266,134 downwards.
AACTATGACTCATAAGTGTTTTATGTTTATACTCTTTTCTTTTGACTTGAAAAGTTTTGAGATAAACACACTTCTGAGTTTTTGTGAATTTTCTTCTTCCCTTTTTACCCTTCCCAATCATAAGTATTGAAATACTTACTGAGGGGTATTTATTGAAGGAATACTTGTTCCAGAATCATTTTACAGTAATGTTTTGAGAGATTTGGTCATTTCTGCACATGCTGATGCCAACCTTCTCATTACCTATGATCTGGACATTTTTGACTCCTGATTTTCTTAATGTATTTTAACATAGTTGATTTTGTCCTTTTGAGGAACTCAACCTATTTTCAACACATAAGATCTGAATGACTAAAGTTTTAATTTCCCTCTTTTATGTCATCAAAAACACTAATGTTTTAAGAACATAGGTTTTTGTTAATCTGAGGTTCATACTTTAGCATTTAGTGAAAACATCACAAATATCAAAACAACCATTGAAATCAATTTTGAAAATATCAAACGATCCCATAATTTATCAGATATTTTACAGATCTGAAAACTATGAGTGACTTGTGCATGATATCACTTGTTGCGTGAAATTTGTGTGTCATATGACATCTTGGTTGATTTACAGAGTTTCTGAATAACCATTTTGATCATGATTCACTCGTTACTCTGTTTTTCAACTGAATACAACCATCCTTAGTATCAATGAATTTTGAGCCGAACTGTTATGTCAAATTGATTGTTAGATCGAATTTGACTGTCCAGGCTCTGATACCAATTGTTAGGATCTGAGGCTCTCATGATTGTGCTTGTTTGTGATGTTTGAACAAATCAAATAGATATGAGCAGTTTTAAGTGCAGCGGAAATGGATAACAAACTTTGTAAACACAATCAAAGGAGAATATAGTTTGATAAACAATTGCTTTTTCATAGAGTCGAAAGATTACATTAAAAGCAAAAGGTTACAATGCAAGCTTACAGACTAAACTCCCCCTCAGCCTGATATTCCAGGGTTGGTTGCACAAGATGAAAGGATTGAATTGAGGAGAAGAACTCGCTCAAAACGAATCAAATATAACAGTATAGAGTACTGTCATATTTATAGGCAAACCAAACTACTGATGTACCTCAGCTGACGTCACCATGATAGTGACATCTAACAGCCTAACAACCTATAAACACTGAACTATACAAAACTACTGATGTCTAACAACTTATTGAAAATACAATACAAAACAAGTCTAACACTGTTCACGTTCCATTGTTGTAGCCTAAGCACTGATTACTTGAACATCAGTGCTTTCTTCAAAAGGTGATCAGTCTTTGAATGAGCAGTGCTTGGATCTTCAGCAGTACTTATGAGACAGCAGTAGATAGAGCTCAGCGTTTGCCTTTTAGCAGTCTTTAGTTGTTTCATCAGTGTTTGGTTCATCAGTTGTTCTTCTGAGCAGTGTTTAGAGTGTATCAGCAGATAGGTAACCACTGTCAAGGGGAGAGCTTAGTGTAAACATCTGCTTATTGTGAATCCACTGTTGTGATCAGATTTTGGCTTTACATTATCTGTTCCTCTGGAAGGGTTCAATCCCAACAGCAATTAGATGAATTACTAAGCAAAGGATTTATACAACCTAGTTCATCCCCTTGGGGAGCACCAGTGTTGTTTGTGAAAAAGAAAGATGGATCGATGAGGATGTGTATCGATTATAGGGAACTGAATAAGGTTACAATTAAGAATCGATATCCATTACCTAGGATCGACGATCTTTTTGATCAACTCCAGGGAGCTAGATACTTCTCTAAGATAGACTTACGCTCTGGATATCATCAATTGAAAGTTCAAGAAGAAGACATACCTAAAACTGCTTTTAGAACTAGGTATGGTCATTATGAGTTTACAGTCATGCCCTTTGGATTAACGAATGCACCCGCAGCATTCATGGACATGATGAATCGAGTCTGTAAACCATATCTGGATAAATTTGTAATTGTCTTCATCGACGATATACTTATTTATTCAAAAAGTCAGGAAGAACATTGTGAGCACTTGCATGCACTCTTAACTTTGTTAAGAAAAGAAAAGCTCTACGCCAAATTCTCAAAATGTGAATTTTGGTTACAAGAAGTACAATTTTTAGGTCATGTGGTGAATCATGAAGGCATTCACGTAGATCCTGCTAAAATTAAGGCAATTACCAAATGGAAGGTCCCACAAACGGCTATGGAGATTAGAAGTTTTCTAGGTTTAGCTGGATACTATAGACGATTTATTAAGGATTTTTCCAAGATAGATGTACCATTAACTAAGCTAACCTATAAAACAGTTAAGTTTGAATGGGGACCCAAACAAGAGGAGGCTTTTAAGATTTTAAAGCAAAGGTTGACAAATGCTCTAATTTTAGCCTTGCCAGAAGGAACTGAAGATTTTGAAGTATATTGTGATGCTTCAAAATTTGGATTCGGATGTGTGTTGATGCAACGCAAGAGGGTAATTGCGTATGCTTCCAGGCAATTGAAAAAGCACGAGGAGAATTATACGACTCATGACTTAGAATTAGGAGCCATAATTTTTGCCCTTAAGATCTGGAGACATTATCTGTATGGAAGTAAGTTTACTATTTATACAGATCATAAAAGTCTAAGGTATATATTTGGGCAAAAAGAATTGAACATGAGGCAAAGAAGATGGATGGAAATCCTAAGTGATTACGACTGTGATATTCAATATCACGAAGGAAAGACGAACGTAGTTGCAGATGCCTTAAGTCGTAAGTATCATGAGAAGCAACGACGAGTTTGTATGCTTAGATTAAATCTACAAGTAGATTTAATGGAACAATTGAAGAAAGTTTAGGAAACAGCAATCAAGGATGATGCTGAAGGAATGAAAGGTTATATAAAGGAACTAGAGCAAGGAAATGATGGAATTTGGAGATTCCACAAGAAACGAATTTGGGTGCCTAAGCAGGGAGAAATAAGAAATAAGATTTTAGAAGAAGCTCATAAATCTCGGTATACCGTACATCCATGTAATAATAAGATGTACCAAGATTTAAGGAATATTTTTTGGTGGATAGGAATGAAAAAGGATATAGCTGAATACGTATCTAAATGTCTTACTTGTTCACAAGTTAAGGCAGAACACCAGAAACCTTCAGGGTTACTCCAGCAATTAGAAATGCTTGTTTGGAAATGGGAACTAATAACTATGGATTTTGTTACCAAGTTGCCCAAAACCAGAAAAGGTAATGATGCAATTTGGGTAATTGTGGATCGATTAACCAAATCAGCTCATTTTCTACCAATGAAGGAAACCTTTAGCATGGAAAGATTAGCTAAATTGTACGTAGATGAAGTAGTATCCTTACATGGAGTCCCACTCTCCATTGTATCGGATAGAGATAGTCGTTTCACTTCCCATTTCTGGACTAGTTTCCAGGAAGCAATGGGAACCCGACTAAATTTAAGTACTGCATATCATCCTCAAACAGACGGACAAAGTGAAAGGACGATACAAACCTTGGAAGACATGCTCCGAGCATGTGTAATTGATTTTGGTGGTAATTTGGATAACCACTTACCCTTAATTGAATTCTCCTATAACAATAGTTATCATTCAAGCATCGAAGCTGCCCCATTTGAAGCACTGTATGGACGCAAGTGCAGAACTCCAGTTTGTTGGGCAGAAATAGGAGAAAGCCAATTATCAGGGCCTGATATTGTGCAAGAAACCACTGACAAGATAATTCAAATCAAAGAAAGACTGAAGACTGCTAGAGATCGCCAGAAAAGCTATGCAGACAATCGCCGCAAACCACTAGAGTTTCAAGTCGGAGACAAAGTACTGTTGAAAGTCTCTCCTTGGAAAGGAGTAGTACGATTCGGTAAGAAAGGAAAGCTGAGTCCCAGATACGTAGGACCATTTCCAGTAATGCAACGAATAGGACCAGCTGCTTATCGTTTACAACTACCAGAAGAACTAGCTGGAGTACATGATGTATTTCATGTATCCAATCTCAAGAAATGTCTATCTGACGAATCCCTGGTAGTACCTCTTCAAGATGTAGAGGTAAATGAAAAGTTGAAATTTATAGAGAAACCACTACAGATAGAAGATAGAAAAGTCAAGTTTCTCAAACACAAACGACTAGTGCTGGTCAAAGTCAAATGGGATTCAAAGAGAGGACCAGAATACACTTGGGAGCTGGAATCAGAAATGAAGCGGAAATATCCTCACCTATTCCAGTAAAATCTCGAGGACGAGATTTTTATTAAGGTGGGGAGGATGTAACAACTCTCATTAAAATTACTACTTAGTATGTGAATTATCTAATAAGAAAACCCTAATTGAGAAACCCATGTAATTCCGCATAAACCCTAAAATTTTCAGAACAATCAGAATCAGGATCAGGGCCCCTAAAACTCAGGGGGGTAAACCCTAGTTGATGATTATCTAAATAACTCGCTGTAGAAATTGAATTTATCGAAACTGTCAACTCAGATAAGCTAGTTATAGACGTGGCTACCCTATGGAGTAGGGTGACCCCTCGCGTCACGCGACGCTGTAACACCCGTTCTTATTATTCAAGGTTTAACGTATATTTCACAAAGAAACAATCATGTAATTAAGATTACATAAACATTTGGAAATACGGGTTTACAAAAACCTTTACAATTTATAATTTATTCTACGTAACGTGATCGAATTCGTTGCTTAAAAATTTCAACGTGGCAAAGCGCGGAAGCATGTAACTGTATCGTGTTCGGTTCTTCGTTGAGCTTGATCGTCTTCCGGCATCCGTGGTGTACCTACATTGCATAAACATGAAATGCTTTAGTCATACGAGGTTAAAAACGTGTCTAAACGAGTTCGAGAAACAATCGATCACCAAAACAAAATTTTCAATCCTGGCCTCCACCGTAACTTATGGTGGAACCGTAAGTTACGGTGGCCTCTGGGTTAATCTGTTTCTACCGTACAACAGTAGAAACCCACCGTATCATTTTCATCTCCACCGTAACTTACGGTGGCACCGTAAGTTACGGTGGACTCTGTAACAACCCAGTTTCCTTTTTGCCGTAACTGACACGAAATCTTCCGTATCTTTCAAACCGCTTGTCCGTTTAACCTACCGTTTCTTCCTACGTGATTGTAATTTGATTCTCCATCACATGGAGTTAAAATTCGACGTCCGGCTTAACAAAATTTAAGACTTTTAAGTCTTCGGCTTATTACCCTTTTTACCAAATTTTGACCCATTCGCGGTTTTACCAAACAAACGTATTTGTTTGATTCCTATGTCACATAAATCTTGTAATTTCAATGTTGTCTATCTTATTAGGTTCAATTCACGAGTTCATGTATATTCTTAAACCCGTTTGTACTCAAATGCTTATTTTGACCCGTTAAGGGTATTTAAGCACTTCTCCGCATAATTCATAATTATTTATTTCTAGCTTCTTAATTTCGCAATATTTGTCAAATCATCTTCCACCACAACTATATTTATGGTGTGTTTACTAAGGCAATCTATGCAAACCGAGTTTTACCCCTCAACTCATTATTTTACGGCAAGGACTCAAATAGAGCCGTTTGACTAACGTAATACATCTTTCAACTTCTATACTTGTCCTATGTATTTATTTAATCGTAATAATCATTTCCAAACAACTTTTAAAGGTTGTTTGTTCAATTTAGCCTCCAAGGGCGTTTTGGTCCATTTTAGTCTTTTATTAACAATGAAGGACTTTTGAAAGTATATTTGACCCATAATCCCTCTTTTAACCTATGATTTTGTTTGAAAAGTCATTAAGCTTTCCAAACGCTATGTTCATTACTTAAAATATTTGGTTTACTTATCAAGTAATCAAATGTCCAATTGACCTCTTTTAACACTCTTGAACCACATGTTATCAATGAGTGTTACCCTATTTCACATACCTGGCGCAGATCAATCTATTGACCCATTTTTAATACCTTGCTTTTATACCCGCTAATTCATAGCGTTGCTAATACCCATTTGACATTTACACCTGAAATAATATAGCTCGACAATAATCATTAGTCGTTATTGTCAAAGGGTGATATTTTTCACCTTTTGACCCATTTGGTCTAAGTGACCGATTATGTTGGCGAGATGATATTTATTACCATCTCATCTATATGACTCGCTTCGGTTTACACCGTGTGGTCATTTCACGTATTAATCGTTTTCTTAACGCTTTTTAGCCTATCATGGCTTACGCCTTACAGTGACTTTCAAAACAAATAGTTATGGTCAACGCAGGACCAATTTACCGTTTTAATTTCTTTTAAACCATCAACACGGTTTCTTGTCATGCTCGACTACCTTGTTCCGTACGTTTACACGTCGGAACATCATACTTAAATTATGTATTTATCTTATTCGTAACTAATACGATAAGAGAATATTCTAACATATAAGACTAGTGTAAGCTATACTTACCTTGCATCCGAATTATGCTTTTTCCTTCATTCTTGATTCGTTTGACACCCTTCCTTCCCCCAAGCCTTTCACTTAGCTCGTTGAGCGTCAAACTATTTTCAACATTTACAAGGTGGTTAGATTAGTCATTAACAATCACGACTATTCCACCTTACTTATTTTCTTTGTCGAAACTATTATTCGACTTCATCACTAGTTAGTTTGACTTTCTAAAGTCAACTACCTTTAATCATATAATATGCACGATCAAGGCAAATCAACATTATGATTGGAACCCGTTTTATCCCATGTCTCATGTAATTAGTCAAACTTGCCAATTACACGTTTTAATTGAATTTCAACACTTTACTTCTCATTTAAGCATTTTATCAAACACCTAATAGGCATACTTCTACACATTTGCTAACTAGTTCACAACTAGTTATTTTTACCAAGATTAACATCAAAATTCAAACTTTCATGTCTAGTGTTCATGAACTACACTTAGTACTAGTATCATAACATCAATATTCATCAATTTAACACTCTAATTCAAGTGTTCATCTTCTTGTCATAAAACCCACTTAGCACACATATGGGTAATCATCAAATTTCTATTTTTCAACACTAGTTTATCAAATTATTAACTAGGGTTGTTCCTAAACATGGATTTCATCACAATAACACTCATAGATTCAACATTCATTCCAGAATTTTGATTATGATTGTTCATCATAATTTCAAAATATCACTAAATCATAAGATTCAACATACCTTGTGATCCCCACGACTTGGTGATCATTAATATGTGTTCATGCATCCGATTTGGACCAGATTTGACCTTCAATTTGATGGATTTGTTGAAGTTAGGGTTTGAGCTCCCTAAAGCTCTTCCTGGTCGATCCTCACACACACACGCACACATACTCTTGTGTGTGTGTTTGTGTTTTGTTTTTAAGTTTATAATTCATTTTCAAGTTACCCGGCTTTGGTCCCTCGTGTTTGGTTAGTTATTAATTAGGTTACAACCTAAATTACTTTCAATAATATTCCCACTTATTAACTAGGTTTCACATTTCTAGTTAACTTAGCGGGTTCGGGAATATTTATGACTAAGTTTATTTTAGGTCCCGTTAACTCGGGCCTTTTATCCATTTTGTTTCCTTAAAAGCTTTTATTCACCTTTTAGTTAATATTAGGATTATTTATTTAAGTCCTAATATTCACCGGGTTAAATTTTACCACTAACGGTATTTTACCAAGTCATTAATATTAACGTGGTTTGATTACCAAACCCGTTTTTGGGGTGTTACAAGTCTACCCCTCTTAAAGAGGTTTCGTCCCCGAAACCTTTTCTTATATAATTTATCGAGTTTAACTCCATGCATTTGTTCTCGATAATCAATTAAGCATTTCTCATACTTTAACCGATTGTTAGTATTACCAGAAAGGTATGGTAATATTCTTTTGGTTATTAATCATCTACGTATCTTACATGACATAGTGCGACTTGAAACAACGTAATCTCGTTATTTCCACTAGTTTAGTTAAATTAGCGATTCCCATCGCTTTCATATATTCTCGAATTCTTTATGAATCCGTTACTTTGGCCCATTTAAAGGTCTTTAATGAAATCTGTCACTTTTCGCAATGATTTCCTTTGTTTTCAATTTTATTTATTCGGTTCATTTATACCGAATCCACCGCTTACAAGCAAACCAAATTTATTTAAATGACCTTGACGGGTCTCACTAATTAGACTTATTAGTCCAGTTACTTTTTACCGCTTGCTTGGTTATAATGTGATTCTACTTCACATTACATTTCTTGACCGTGATTGTGTTGCATCATGTTTAATTTATATCAAAATTTCATTTTTTTGAAAATATCACTTTTCGAATATATCGTCTTGCGCCTATCAGTGTCAAGACTTGTATCTTTCATGCTTACTATTTAAATTCCTTTCAGAATTTATGTTTGTAAAAACATTATTTCTTACTAAAACCGATGTTTTAGCATTAGGGTCTTCTCTTTAACTTTTGTCAATTATCCATACCAGGATATTGACAGTCCATAATTTATTCTTATTTGGTTATACCCCATTACCGGGCTCATTATTCTCTTGCATTTAACGCTACCTTTATCTGGCTAGCGTTCATTTGTGCCATTCGGCGTTATATTGTATTCAACATGTTTGACCTATTAATGTGAAATCCATCACTTATAAACAATCAACTTTATTCTTTATTCAACCCATTCGACTTCGAATAGTTGAACATATTTACTCACAATTTCTATATACGAGATTTTATAGTCATAACTCGTAATCCAAGTTACTTTGATTTTTCAACCCGCGTTCACGTCTCTTGGTTTACGCATGTGTTTAATTCTTACCCATCCACCGGGTGTTTTACCGAAGTCGTTATTATTGCAACCCTCCCGGTATGCATTAAGACCTCGCTTCATTTTTATATTCCGACTTTGTCTTTAAGTTTGACGTTTTACAAAAACGACCCGTTAAGGGACATATTTGCATTTTCCGGGTTCGAGTGTAAGTACACTCCCTCCCAATGCTTGTCTAAATCCTTTTACATGCTTGCGTTTTCTGGGTTCGAGTGTAAGTACACTCCCTCCCAATACTTGTCTAATTCACTTTTCATGCTTGTGTTTTCTGGGTTCGAGTGTAAGTACACTCCCTCCCAATACTTGTCTAAATCATTTTACATGCTTGTGTTTTCTGGGTTCGAGTGTAAGTACACTCCCTCCCAATACTTGTCTAAATCACTTTTCATGCTTCTTTGTCCCTTCATTCGGGCTCATTATCCTGATGTAATACGCTTCCGTCACTCGGTTGTGCGTTTACATTATTATCAAACATTTTGCTTATCTGATTCATTTGGGTACTTTTTAGTTAGTCCCATTCACTCCGCCCTTACTACATCGGATGTAAATGTGTACGCTATAAGAAACTCGTGGTATCATATGCCACTACTTACTTGGCCAGAGTAAGCGATTTAACACATGACATACACGACCTTTTTATAGTTTTCACATCACGCCCTATGTAAGTAACGCCTCTATTCAGTTTTCTTGGAAATTATATCCTGGATATGTATTTCTGTTCAGGTTTTTCCAAGTTTCTAATTTACCTATGCAACGATCATTCTCTACATGTTTGTTGCATATTGCTAATTGTGCGATTATATTTAAAAACACGCACCTGGTAATGCTTGCCCCGACGGGCGTTTCCTACCATTAAACTTGTTCGCGGTCGTTACGCGATTTAGTCCTTAGTGAGCATGCTCCTATCGTCATACTTCGGACCGTTCCTCTATCATATCCTTAATTTGTTCAACTCTTGTCATCTTTAAATGCAAGTGTACTTAAATCAAGATATTCACAAAAGTTAGTAATATCAACTTCAATAATCGCCTGTATTATAATACAAGGCTTTTTCTACTATACACGTCAACGCGCGTATTTATGTCAACTATATCAATCATTTAATTGGGGTAACGTGTATCACACGGTAACCCTATGTGTTGTCTATAACACTTTAATACGCTAGACCATTAGCATACATGCACTTACCGGATTTGCGATCAAGCCTCGAACCGAACACTATTCTTTGTCAAGAGCATAAGGTTTAAGTCCAAGCATGGTTCCTCCCCACCATACTCGAATCTCTTAAACCAAGGCTCTGATACCAACTTGTAACACCCGTTCTTATTATTCAAGGTTTAACGTATATTTTACAAAGAAACAATCATGTAATTAAGATTACATAAACATTTGGAAATACGGGTTTACAAAAACCTTTACAATTTATAATTTATTCTACGTAACGTGATCGAATTCGTTGCTTAAAAATTTCAACGTGGCAAAGCGCGGAAGCATGTAACTGTATCGTGTTCGGTTCTTCGTTGAGCTTGATCGTCTTCCGGCATCCGTGGTGTACCTACATTTCATAAACATGAAATGCTTTAGTCATACGAGGTTTAAAACGTGTCTAAACGAGTTCGAGAAACAATCGATCACCAAAACAAAATTTTCAATCCTGGCCTCCACCGTAACTTATGGTGGAACCGTAAGTTACGGTGGCCTCTGGGTTAATATGTTTCTACCGTACAACAGTAGAAACCCACCGTATCATTTTCATCTCCACCGTAACTTACGGTGGCACCATAAGTTACGGTGGACTCTGTAACAGCCCAGTTTCCTTTTTGCCGTAATTGACACGAAATCTTTCGTATCTTTCAAACCGCTTGTCCGTTTAACCTACCGTTTCTTCCTACGTGATTGTAATTTGATTCTCCATCACATGGAGTTAAAATTCGACGTCCGGCTTAACAAAATTTAAGACTTTTAAGTCTTCGGCTTATTACCCTTTTTACCAAATTTTGACCCATTCGCGGTTTTACCAAACAAACGTATTTGTTTGATTCCTATGTCACATAAATCTTGTAATTACAATGTTGTCTATCTTATTAGGTTCAATTCACGAGTTCATGTATATTCTTAAACCCGTTTGTACTCAAATGCTTATTTTGACCCGTTAAGGGTATTTAAGCACTTCTCCGCATAATTCATAATTATTTATTTCTAGCTTCTTAATTTCGCAATATTTGTCAAATCATCTTCCACCACAACTATATTTATGGTGTGTTTACTAAGGCAATCTATGCAAACCGAGTTTTACCCCTCAACTCATTATTTTACGGCAAGGACTCAAATAGAGCCGTTTGACTAACGTAATACATCTTTCAACTTCTATACTTGTCCTATGTATTTATTTAATCGTAATAATCATTTCCAAACAACTTTTAAAGGTTGTTTGTTCAATTTAGCCTCCAAGGGCGTTTTGGTCCATTTTAGTCTTTTATTAACAATGAAGGACTTTTGAGAGTATATTTGACCCATAATCCCTCTTTTAACCTATGATTTTGTTTGAAAAGTCATTAAGCTTTCCAAACGCTATGTTCATTACTTAAAACATTTGGTTTACTTATCAAGTAATCAAATGTCCAATTGACCTCTTTTAACACTCTTGAACCACATGTTCTCAATGAGTGTTACCCTATTTCACATACCTGGCGCAGATCAATCTATTGACCCGTTTTTAATACCTTGCTTTTATAACCGCTAATTCATAGCGTTGCTAATACCCATTTGACATTTACACCTGAAATAATATAGCTCGACAATAATCATTAGTCGTTATTGTCAAAGGGTGATATTTTTCACCTTTTGACCCATTTGGTCTAAGTGACCGATTATGTCGGCGAGATGATATTTATTACCATCTCATCTATATGACTCGCTTCGGTTTACACCGTGTGGTCATTTCACGTATTAATCGTTTTCTTAACGCTTTTTAGCCTATCATGGCTTACGCCTTACAGTGACTTTCAAAACAAATAGTTATGGTCAACGCAGGACCAATTTACCGTTTTAATTTCTTTTAAACCATCAACACGGTTTCTTGTCATGCTCGACTACCTTGTTCCGTACGTTTACACGTCGGAACATCATACTTAAATTATGTATTTATCTTATTCGTAACTAATACGATAAGAGAATATTCTAACATATAAGACTAGTGTAAGCTATACTTACCTTGCATCCGAATTATGCTTTTTCCTTCATTCTTGATTCGTTTGACCCGCTTCCTTCCCCCGAGCCTTTCACTTAGCTCGTTGAGCGTCAAACTATTTTCAACATTTACAAGGTGGTTAGATTAGTCATTAACAATCACGACTATTCCACCTTACTTATTTTCTTTGTCGAAACTATTATTCGACTTCATCACTAGTTAGTTTGACTTTCTAAAGTCAACTACCTTTAATCATATAATATGCACGATCAAGGCAAATCAACATTATGATTGGAACCCGTTTTATCCCATGTCTCATGTAATTAGTCAAACTTGCCAATTACACGTTTTAATTGAATTTCAACACTTTACTTCTCATTTAGGCATTTTATCAAACACCTAATTGGCATACTTCTACACATTTGCTAACTAGTTCACAACTAGTTATTTTTACCAAGATTAACATCAAAATTCAAACTTTCATGTCTAGTGTTCATGAACTACACTTAGTACTAGTATCATAACATCAATATTCATCAATTTAACACTCTAATTCAAGTGTTCATCTTCTTGTCATAAAACCCACTTAGCACACATATGGGTAATCATCAAATTTCTATTTTTCAACACTAGTTTATCAAATTATTAACTAGGGTTGTTCCTAAACATGGATTTCATCACAATAACACTCATAGATTCAACATTTATTCCAGAATTTTGATTATGATTGTTCATCATAATTTCAAAATATCACTAAATCATAAGATTCAACATACCTTGTGATCCCCACGACTTGGTGATCATTAATATGTGTTCATGCATCCGATTTGGACCAGATTTGACCTTCAATTTGATGGATTTGTTGAAGTTAGGGTTTGAGCTCCCTAAAGCTCTTCCTGGTCGATCCTCACACACGCACACATACTCTTGTGTGTGTGTTTGTGTTTTGTTTTTAAGTTTATAATTCATTTTCAAGTTACCCGGCTTTGGTCCCTCGTGTTTGGTTAGTTATTAATTAGGTTACAACCTAAATTACTTTCAATAATATTCCCACTTATTAACTAGGTTTCACATTTCTAGTTAACTTAGCGGGTTCGGGAATATTTATGACTAAGTTTATTTTAGGTCCCGTTAACTCGGGCCTTTTATCCATTTTGTTTCCTTAAAAGCTTTTATTCACCTTTTAGTTAATATTAGGATTATTTATTTAAGTCCTAATATTCACCGGGTTAAATTTTACTACTAACGGTATTTTACCAAGTCATTAATATTAACGTGGTTTGATTACCAAACCCGTTTTTGGGGTGTTACAAGTCTACCCCTCTTAAAGAGGTTTCGTCCCCGAAACCTTTTCTTATATAATTTATCGAGTTTAACTCCATGCATTTGTTCTCGATAATCAATTAAGCATTTCTCATACTTTAACCGATTGTTAGTATTACCAGAAAGGTATGGTAATATTCTTTTGGTTATTAATCATCTACGTATCTTACATGACATAGTGCGACTTGAAACAACGTAATCTCGTTATTTCCACTAGTTTAGTTAAATTAGCGATTCCCATCGCTTTCATATATTCTCGAATTCTTTATGAATCCGTTACTTTGGCCCATTTAAAGGTCTTTAATGAAATCTGTCACTTTTCGCAATGATTTCCTTTGTTTTCAATTTTATTTATTCGGTTCATTTATACCGAATCCACCGCTTACAAGCAAACCAAATTTATTTAAATGACCTTGACGGGTCTCATTAATTAGACTTATTAGTCCAGTTACTTTTTACCGCTTGCTTGGTTATAATGTGATTCTACTTCACATTACATTTCTTGACCGTGATTGTGTTGCATCATGTTTAATTTATATCAAAATTTCATTTTTTTGAAAATATCACTTTTCGAATATATCGTCTTGCGCCTATCAGTGTCAAGACTTGTATCTTTCATGCTTACTATTTAAATTCCTTTCAGAATTTATGTTTGTAAAAACATTATTTCTTACTAAAACCGAAGTTTTAGCATTAGGGTCTTCTCTTTAACTTTTGTCAATTATCCATACCAGGATATTGACAGTCCATAATTTATTCTTATTTGGTTATACCCCATTACCGGGCTCATTATTCTCTTGCATTTAACGCTACCTTTATCTGGCTAGCGTTCATTTGTGCCATTCGGCGTTATATTGTATTCAACATGTTTGACCTATTAATGTGAAATCCATCACTTATAAACAATCAACTTTATTCTTTATTCAACCCATTCGACTTCGAATAGTTGAACATATTTACTCACAATTTCTATATACGAGATTTTATAGTCATAACTCGTAATCCAAGTTACTTTGATTTTTCAACCCGCGTTCACGTCTCTTGGTTTACGCATGTGTTTAATTCTTACCCATCCACCGGGTGTTTTACCGAAGTCGTTATTATTGCAACCCTCCCGGTATGCATTAAGACCTCGCTTCATTTTTATATTCCGACTTTGTCTTTAAGTTTGACGTTTTACAAAAACGACCCGTTAAGGGACATATTTGCATTTTCCGGGTTCGAGTGTAAGTACACTCCCTCCCAATGCTTGTCTAAATCCTTTTACATGCTTGCGTTTTCTGGGTTCGAGTGTAAGTACACTCCCTCCCAATACTTGTCTAATTCACTTTTCATGCTTGTGTTTTCTGGGTTCGAGTGTAAGTACACTCCCTCCCAATACTTGTCTAAATCATTTTACATGCTTGTGTTTTCTGGGTTCGAGTGTAAGTACACTCCCTCCCAATACTTGTCTAAATCACTTTTCATGCTTCTTTGTCCCTTCATTCGGGCTCATTATCCTGATGTAATACGCTTCCGTCACTCGGTTGTGCGTTTACATTATTATCAAACATTTTGCTTATCTGATTCATTTGGGTACTTTTTAGTTAGTCCCATTCACTCCGCGCTTACTACATCGGATGTAAATGTGTACGCTATAAGAAACTCGTGGTATCATATGCCACTACTTACTTGGCCAGAGTAAGCGATTTAACACATGACATACACGACCTTTTTATAGTTTTCACATCACGCCCTATGTAAGTAACGCCTCTATTCAGTTTTCTTGGAAATTATATCCTGGATATGTATTTCTGTTCAGGTTTTTCCAAGTTTCTAATTTACCTATGCAACGATCATTCTCTACATGTTTGTTGCATATTGCTAATTGTGCGATTATATTTAAAAACACGCACCTGGTAATGCTTGCCCCGACGGGTGTTTCTTGCCATTAAACTTGTTCGCGGTCGTTACGCGATTTAGTCCTTAGTGAGCATGCTCCTATCGTCATACTTCGGACCGTTCCTCTATCATATCCTTAATTTGTTCAACTCTTGTCATCTTTAAATACAAGTGTCCTTCAATCAAGATATTCACAAAAGTTAGTAATATCAACTTCAATAATCGCCTGTATTATAATACAAGGCTTTTTCTACTATACACGTCAACGCGCGTATTTATGTCAACTATATCAATCATTTAATTGGGGTAACGTGTATTACACGGTAACCCTATGTGTTGTCTATAACACTTTAATACGCTAGACCATTAGCATACATGCACTTACCGGATTTGCGATCAAGCCTCGAACCGAACACTATTCTTTGTCAAGAGCATAAGGTTTAAGTCCAAGCATGGTTCCTCCCCACCATACTCGAATCTCTTAAACCAAGGCTCTGATACCAACTTGTAACACCCGTTCTTATTATTCAAGGTTTAACGTATATTTTACAAAGAAACAATCATGTAATTAAGATTACATAAACATTTGGAAATACGGGTTTACAAAAACCTTTACAATTTATAATTTATTCTACGTAACGTGATCGAATTCGTTGCTTAAAAATTTCAACGTGGCAAAGCGCGGAAGCATGTAACTGTATCGTGTTCGGTTCTTCGTTGAGCTTGATCGTCTTCCGGCATCCGTGGTGTACCTACATTTCATAAACATGAAATGCTTTAGTCATACGTGGTTTAAAACGTGTCTAAACGAGTTCGAGAAACAATCGATCACCAAAACAAAATTTTCAATCCTGGCCTCCACCGTAACTTATGGTGGAACCGCAAGTTACGGTGGCCTCTGGGTTAATCTGTTTCTACCGTACAACAGTAGAAACCCACCGTATCATTTTCATCTCCACCGTAACTTACGGTGGCACCATAAGTTACGGTGGACTCTGTAACAGCCCAGTTTCCTTTTTGCCGTAATTGACACGAAATCTTTCGTATCTTTCAAACCGCTTGTCCGTTTAACCTACCGTTTCTTCCTACGTGATTGTAATTTGATTCTCCGTCACATGGAGTTAAAATTCGACGTCCGGCTTAACAAAATTTAAGACTTTTAAGTCTTCGGCTTATTACCCTTTTTACCAAATTTTGACCCATTCGCGGTTTTACCAAACAAACGTATTTGTTTGATTCCTATGTCACATAAATCTTGTAATTTCAATGTTGTCTATCTTATTAGGTTCAATTCACGAGTTCATGTATATTCTTAAACCCGTTTGTACTCAAATGCTTATTTTGACCCGTTAAGGGTATTTAAGCACTTCTCCGCATAATTCATAATTATTTATTTCTAGCTTCTTAATTTCGCAATATTTGTCAAATCATCTTCCACCACAACTATATTTATGGTGTGTTTACTAAGGTGCTGTTTGTTTTTTCTCCAGAAGCTCTTCTGAGCACTTATGTCTGCGTCGCGCAGAGGCGCGCAGACATAAGGTTCCTGCAGCTTGTTTGTTTTCTTGAAGATCTGCAGACCAAAAACGTCTGCAGAAGCTCTTCCCCAAGCAGACTTGTCCACAAGTCTTCTAACCTCTGCAACCTCTTCTCCCTCTTCAGCCACCACCTCCGACACCACCTCCACCTCCACCTCCACCACCATCATCTCAGCCACCACCATCATCATCATCGGAGACCTCCACCTCCGCCGCTCCAGCCCTGCTCCGCCGCCCACCCTTGCTCCGCCACCACCTCCAAATCGAAAACAAAACCCTCATCATCATCAACATCGCAAACAAAACCCCCAAATTGAAAACCCTCATCATCATCAACATCGATCGCAAACAAAACATACCTGCAACTTCGATCTGAACTTCGATTCACAGCCGTCGAGCATCACCACCGCCTTCGAGTATCACCACCGCCGTCGAACTCCTCTCTCTAGCTGTTGTTTCTCTCTCTCTCTCTCTCTCTGTTTCTCTCTCTAGCCGCCTTCGATTCACAGATCTGAAGGAGAAAGGGGTGGGGGTGGGATGGATTAGCAGGTTTGATGGCGGTGGTGGTGCGGTGGTGGTGGCGGCGGTGGTGGTGCGGTGGTGGTGGTGCTTTGGGCGGTGGTGGTGACAGATTCTAGAGAGAGAGTGTGTTTGTAGAGAGAGAGAAAGGCAGAGTAGTGTGTGTGTTGTGTGTGAACTGTGAAGAGGTTTTGTAGAAAAAAAAACAAACCCTCTTCTCCTTGCAGACTGCAGACATTTGGTCCACCTCTTCTCCTGCAGATGCCTGCAGATATGGTCCGCAGACTGCAGACCTTTTGCCGCAGAAAAAACAAACAGCACCTAAGGCAATCTATGCAAACCGAGTTTTACCCCTCAACTCATTATTTTACGGCAAGGACTCAAATAGAGCCGTTTGACTAACGTAATACATCTTTCAACTTCTATACTTGTCCTATGTATTTATTTAATCGTAATAATCATTTCCAAACAACTTTTAAAGGTTGTTTGTTCAATTTAGCCTCCAAGGGCGTTTTGGTCCATTTTAGTCTTTTATTAACAATGAAGGACTTTTGAGAGTATATTTGACCCATAATCCCTCTTTTAACCTATGATTTTGTTTGAAAAGTCATTAAGCTTTCCAAACGCTATGTTCATTACTTAAAACATTTGGTTTACTTATCAAGTAA
Organism: Helianthus annuus; assembly: GCF_002127325.2. Taxonomy (NCBI): domain Eukaryota; kingdom Viridiplantae; phylum Streptophyta; class Magnoliopsida; order Asterales; family Asteraceae; genus Helianthus; species Helianthus annuus. The sequence continues at coordinate 33,248,180 of NC_035447.2, read as the reverse complement.
TCAAATGTCCAATTGACCTCTTTTAACACTCTTGAACCACATGTTCTCAATGAGTGTTACCCTATTTCACATACCTGGCGCAGATCAATCTATTGACCCGTTTTTAATACCTTGCTTTTATAACCGCTAATTTATAGTGTTGCTAATACCCATTTGACATTTACACCTGAAATAATATAGCTCGACAATAATCATTAGTCGTTATTGTCAAAGGGTGATATTTTTCACCTTTTGACCCATTTGGTCTAAGTGACCGATTATGTTGGCGAGATGATATTTATTACCATCTCATCTATATGACTCGCTTCGGTTTACACCGTGTGGTCATTTCACGTATTAATCGTTTTCTTAACGCTTTTTAGCCTATCATGGCTTACGCCTTACAGTGACTTTCAAAACAAATAGTTATGGTCAACGCAGGACCAATTTACCGTTTTAATTTCTTTTAAACCATCAACACGGTTTCTTGTCATGCTCGACTACCTTGTTCCGTACGTTTACACGTCGGAACATCATACTTAAATTATGTATTTATCTTATTCGTAACTAATACGATAAGAGAATATTCTAACATATAAGACTAGTGTAAGCTATACTTACCTTGCATCCGCATTATGCTTTTTCCTTCATTCTTGATTCGTTTGGCCCGTTTCCTTCCCCCAAGCCTTTCACTTAGCTCGTTGAGCGTCAAACTATTTTCAACATTTACAAGGTGGTTAGATTAGTCATTAACAATCACGACTATTCCACCTTACTTATTTTCTTTGTCGAAACTATTATTCGACTTCATCACTAGTTAGTTTGACTTTCTAAAGTCAACTACCTTTAATCATATAATATGCACGATCAAGGCAAATCAACATTATGATTGGAACCCGTTTTATCCCATGTCTCATGTAATTAGTCAAACTTGCCAATTACACGTTTTAATTGAATTTCAGCACTTTACTTCTCATTTAGGCATTTTATCAAACACCTAATAGGCATACTTCTACACATTTGCTAACTAGTTCACAACTAGTTATTTTTACCAAGATTAACATCAAAATTCAAACTTTCATGTCTAGTGTTCATGAACTACACTTAGTACTAGTATCATAACATCAATATTCATCAATTTAACACTCTAATTCAAGTGTTCATCTTCTTGTCATAAAACCCACTTAGCACACATATGGGTAATCATCAAATTTCTGTTTTTCAACACTAGTTTATCAAATTATTAACTAGGGTTGTTCCTAAACATGGATTTCATCATAATAACACTCATAGATTCAACATTCATTCCAGAATTTTGATTATGATTGTTCATCATAATTTCAAAATATCACTAAATCATAAGATTCAACATACCTTGTGATCCCCACGACTTGGTGATCATTAATATGTGTTCATGCATCCGATTTGGACCAGATTTGACCTTCAATTTGATGGATTTGTTGAAGTTAGGGTTTGAGCTCCCTAAAGCTCTTCCTGGTCGATCCTCACACACACACGCACACATACTCTTGTGTGTGTGTTTGTGTTTTGTTTTTAAGTTTATAATTCATTTTCAAGTTACCCGGCTTTGGTCCCTCGTGTTTGGTTAGTTATTAATTAGGTTACAACCTAAATTACTTTCAATAATATTCCCACTTATTAACTAGGTTTTACATTTCTAGTTAACTTAGCGGGTTCGGGAATATTTATGACTAAGTTTATTTTAGGTCCCGTTAACTCGGGCCTTTTATCCATTTTGTTTCCTTAAAAGCTTTTATTCACCTTTTAGTTAATATTAGGATTATTTATTTAAGTCCTAATATTCACCGGGTTAAATTTTACCACTAACGGTATTTTACCAAGTCATTAATATTAACGTGGTTTGATTACCAAACCCGTTTTTGGGGTGTTACAAGTCTACCCCCCTTAAAGAGGTTTCGTCCCCGAAACCTTTTCTTATATAATTTATCGAGTTTAACTCCATGCATTTGTTCTCGATAATCAATTAAGCATTTCTCATACTTTAACCGATTGTTAGTATTACCAGAAAGGTATGGTAATATTCTTTTGGTTATTAATCATCTACGTATCTTACATGACATAGTGCGACTTGAAACAACGTAATCTCGTTATTTCCACTAGTTTAGTTAAATTAGCGATTCCCATCGCTTTCATATATTCTCGAATTCTTTATGAATCCGTTACTTTGGCCCATTTAAAGGTCTTTAATGAAATCTGTCACTTTTCGCAATGATTTCCTTTGTTTTCAATTTTATTTATTCGGTTCATTTATACCGAATCCACCGCTTACAAGCAAACCAAATTTATTTAAATGACCTTGACGGGTCTCACTAATTAGACTTATTAGTCCAGTTACTTTTTACCGCTTGCTTGGTTATAATGTGATTCTACTTCACATTACATTTCTTGACCGTGATTGTGTTGCATCATGTTTAATTTATATCAAAATTTCATTTTTTTGAAAATATCACTTTTCGAATATATCGTCTTGCGCCTATCAGTGTCAAGACTTGTATCTTTCATGCTTACTATTTAAATTCCTTTCAGAATTTATGTTTGTAAAAACATTATTTCTTACTAAAACCGAAGTTTTAGCTTTAGGGTCTTCTCTTTAACTTTTGTCAATTATCCATACCAGGATATTGACAGTCCATAATTTATTCTTATTTGGTTATACCCCATTACCGGGCTCATTATTCTCTTGCATTTAACGCTACCTTTATCTGGCTAGCGTTCATTTGTGCCATTCGGCGTTATATTGTATTCAACATGTTTGACCTATTAATGTGAAATCCATCGCTTATAAACAATCAAATTTATTCTTTATTCAACCCATTCGACTTCGAATAGTTGAACATATTTACTCACAATTTCTATATACGAGATTTTATAGTCATAACTCGTAATCCAAGTTACTTTGATTTTTCAACCCGCGTTCACGTCTCTTGGTTTACGCATGTGTTTAATTCTTACCCATCCACCGGGTGTTTTACCGAAGTCGTTATTATTGCAACCCTCCCGGTATGCATTAAGACCTTGCTTCATTTTTATATTCCGACTTTGTCTTTAAGTTTGACGTTTTACGAAAACGACCCGTTAAGGGACATATTTGCATTTTCCGGGTTCGAGTGTAAGTACACTCCCTCCCAATGCTTGTCTAAATCCTTTTACATGCTTGCGTTTTCTGGGTTCGAGTGTAAGTACACTCCCTCCCAATACTTGTCTAATTCACTTTTCATGCTTGTGTTTTCTGGGTTCGAGTGTAAGTACACTCCCTCCCAATACTTGTCTAAATCATTTTACATGCTTGTGTTTTCTGGGTTCGAGTGTAAGTACACTCCATCCCAATACTTGTCTAAATCACTTTTCATGCTTCTTTGTCCCTTCATTCGGGCTCATTATCCTGATGTAATACGCTTCCGTCACTCGGTTGTGCGTTTACATTATTATCAAACATTTAGCTTATCTGATTCATTTGGGTACTTTTTAATTAGTCCCATTCACTCCGCCCTTACTACATCGGATGTAAATGTGTACGCTATAAGAAACTCGTGGTATCATATGCCACTACTTACTTGGCCAGAGTAAGCGATTTAACACATGACATACACGACCTTTTTATAGTTTTCACATCGCGCCCTATGTAAGTAACGCCACAGCTCAATAGCTACTCCTTTGGTCGATCCTTTCCTTCCGGTTTATTCCAAGGACTAATTTTAATGCCCAACCATCCAAAGGCACAACCCATCTATTCAGTTTTCTTGGAAATTATATCCTGGATATGTATTTCTGTTCAGGTTTTTCCAAGTTTCTAATTTACCTATGCAACGATCATTCTCTACATGTTTGTTGCATATTGCTAATTGTGCGATTATATTTAAAAACACGCACCTGGTAATGCTTGCCCCGACGGGCGTTTCCTACCATTAAACTTGTTCGCGGTCGTTACGCGATTTAGTCCTTAGTGAGCATGCTCCTATCGTCATACTTCGGACCGTTCCTCTATCATATCCTTAATTTGTTCAACTCTTGTCATCTTTAAATGCAAGTGTACTTAAATCAAGATATTCACAAAAGTTAGTAATATCAACTTCAATAATCGCCTGTATTATAATACAAGGCTTTTTCTACTATACACGTCAACGCGCGTATTTATGTCAACTATATCAATCATTTAATTGGGGTAACGTGTATCACACGGTAACCCTATGTGTTGTCTATAACACTTTAATACGCTAGACCATTAGCATACATGCACTTACCGGATTTGCGATCAAGCCTCGAACCGAACACTATTCTTTGTCAAGAGCATAAGGTTTAAGTCCAAGCATGGTTCCTCCCCACCATACTCGAATCTCTTAAACCAAGGCTCTGATACCAACTTGTAACACCCGTTCTTATTATTCAAGGTTTAACGTATATTTTACAAAGAAACAATCATGTAATTAAGATTACATAAACATTTGGAAATACGGGTTTACAAAAACCTTTACAATTTATAATTTATTCTACGTAACGTGATCGAATTCGTTGCTTAAAAATTTCAACGTGGCAAAGCGCGGAAGCATGTAACTGTATCGTGTTCGGTTCTTCGTTGAGCTTGATCGTCTTCCGGCATCCGTGGTGTACCTACATTTCATAAACATGAAATGCTTTAGTCATACGAGGTTTAAAACGTGTCTAAACGAGTTCGAGAAACAATCGATCACCAAAACAAAATTTTCAATCCTGGCCTCCACCGTAACTTATGGTGGAACCGTAAGTTACGGTGGCCTCTGGGTTAATATGTTTCTACCGTACAACAGTAGAAACCCACCGTATCATTTTCATCTCCACCGTAACTTACGGTGGCACCATAAGTTACGGTGGACTCTGTAACAGCCCAGTTTCCTTTTTGCCGTAATTGACACGAAATCTTTCGTATCTTTCAAACCGCTTGTCCGTTTAACCTACCGTTTCTTCCTACGTGATTGTAATTTGATTCTCCATCACATGGAGTTAAAATTCGACGTCCGGCTTAACAAAATTTAAGACTTTTAAGTCTTCGGCTTATTACCCTTTTTACCAAATTTTGACCCATTCGCGGTTTTACCAAACAAACGTATTTGTTTGATTCCTATGTCACATCAATCTTGTAATTTCAATGTTGTCTATCTTATTAGGTTCAATTCACGAGTTCATGTATATTCTTAAACCCGTTTGTACTCAAATGCTTATTTTGACCCGTTAAGGGTATTTAAGCACTTCTCCGCATAATTCATAATTATTTATTTCTAGCTTCTTAATTTCGCAATATTTGTCAAATCATCTTCCACCACAACTATATTTATGGTGTGTTTACTAAGGCAATCTATGCAAACCGAGTTTTACCCCTCAACTCATTATTTTACGGCAAGGACTCAAATAGAGCCGTTTGACTAACGTAATACATCTTTCAACTTCTATACTTGTCTTATGTATTTATTTAATCGTAATAATCATTTCCAAACAACTTTTAAAGGTTGTTTGTTCAATTTAGCCTCCAAGGGCGTTTTGGTCCATTTTAGTCTTTTATTAACAATGAAGGACTTTTGAGAGTATATTTGACCCATAATCCTTCTTTTAACCTATGATTTTGTTTGAAAAGTCATTAAGCTTTCCAAACGCTATGTTCATTACTTAAAACATTTGGTTTACTTATCAAGTAATCAAATGTCCAATCGACCTCTTTTAACACTCTTGAACCACATGTTCTCAATGAGTGTTACCCTATTTCACATACCTAGCGCAGATCAATCTATTGACTCGTTTTTAATACCTTGCTTTTATAACCGCTAATTCATAGCGTTGCTAATACCCATTTGACATTTACACCTGAAATAATATAGTCGACAATAATCATTAGTCGTTATTGTCAAAGGGTGATATTTTTCACCTTTTGACCCATTTGGTCTAAGTGACCGATTATGTTGGCGAGATGATATTTATTACCATCTCATCTATATGACTCGCTTCGGTTTACACCGTGTGGTCATTTCACGTATTAATCGTTTTCTTAACGCTTTTTAGCCTATCATGGCTTACGCCTTACAGTGACTTTCAAAACAAATAGTTATGGTCAACGCATGACCAATTTACCGTTTTAATTTCTTTTAAACCATCAACACGGTTTCTTGTCATGCTCGACTACCTTGTTCCGTACGTTTACACGTCGGAACATCATACTTAAATTATGTATTTATCTTATTCGTAACTAATACGATAAGAGAATATTCTAACATATAAGACTAGTGTAAGCTATACTTACCTTGCATCCGCATTATGCTTTTTCCTTCATTCTTGATTCGTTTGGCCCGTTTCCTTCCCCCAAGCCTTTCACTTAGCTCGTTGAGCGTCAAACTATTTTCAACATTTACAAGGTGGTTAGATTAGTCATTAACAATCACGACTATTCCACCTTACTTATTTTCTTTGTCGAAACTATTATTCGACTTCATCACTAGTTAGTTTGACTTTCTAAAGTCAACTACCTTTAATCATATAATATGCACGATCAAGGCAAATCAACATTATGATTGGAACCCGTTTTATCCCATGTCTCATGTAATTAGTCAAACTTGCCAATTACACGTTTTAATTGAATTTCAGCACTTTACTTCTCATTTAGGCATTTTATCAAACACCTAATAGGCATACTTCTACACATTTGCTAACTAGTTCACAACTAGTTATTTTTACCAAGATTAACATCAAAATTCAAACTTTCATGTCTAGTGTTCATGAACTACACTTAGTACTAGTATCATAACATCAATATTCATCAATTTAACACTCTAATTCAAGTGTTCATCTTCTTGTCATAAAACCCACTTAGCACACATATGGGTAATCATCAAATTTCTGTTTTTCAACACTAGTTTATCAAATTATTAACTAGGGTTGTTCCTAAACATGGATTTCATCATAATAACACTCATAGATTCAACATTCATTCCAGAATTTTGATTATGATTGTTCATCATAATTTCAAAATATCACTAAATCATAAGATTCAACATACCTTGTGATCCCCACGACTTGGTGATCATTAATATGTGTTCATGCATCCGATTTGGACCAGATTTGACCTTCAATTTGATGGATTTGTTGAAGTTAGGGTTTGAGCTCCCTAAAGCTCTTCCTGGTCGATCCTCACACACACACGCACACATACTCTTGTGTGTGTGTTTGTGTTTTGTTTTTAAGTTTATAATTCATTTTCAAGTTACCCGGCTTTGGTCCCTCGTGTTTGGTTAGTTATTAATTAGGTTACAACCTAAATTACTTTCAATAATATTCCCACTTATTAACTAGGTTTTACATTTCTAGTTAACTTAGCGGGTTCGGGAATATTTATGACTAAGTTTATTTTAGGTCCCGTTAACTCGGGCCTTTTATCCATTTTGTTTCCTTAAAAGCTTTTATTCACCTTTTAGTTAATATTAGGATTATTTATTTAAGTCCTAATATTCACCGGGTTAAATTTTACCACTAACGGTATTTTACCAAGTCATTAATATTAACGTGGTTTGATTACCAAACTCGTTTTTGGGGTGTTACAAGTCTACCCCCCTTAAAGAGGTTTCGTCCCCGAAACCTTTTCTTATATAATTTATCGAGTTTAACTCCATGCATTTGTTCTCGATAATCAATTAAGCATTTCTCATACTTTAACCGATTGTTAGTATTACCAGAAAGGTATGGTAATATTCTTTTGGTTATTAATCATCTACGTATCTTACATGACATAGTGCGACTTGAAACAACGTAATCTCGTTATTTCCACTAGTTTAGTTAAATTAGCGATTCCCATCGCTTTCATATATTCTCGAATTCTTTATGAATCCGTTACTTTGGCCCATTTAAAGGTCTTTAATGAAATCTGTCACTTTTCGCAATGATTTCCTTTGTTTTCAATTTTATTTATTCGGTTCATTTATACCGAATCCACCGCTTACAAGCAAACCAAATTTATTTAAATGACCTTGACGGGTCTCACTAATTAGACTTATTAGTCCAGTTACTTTTTACCGATTGCTTGGTTATAATGTGATTCTACTTCACATTACATTTCTTGACCGTGATTGTGTTGCATCATGTTTAATTTATATCAAAATTTCATTTTTTTGAAAATATCACTTTTCGAATATATCGTCTTGCGCCTATCAGTGTCAAGACTTGTATCTTTCATGCTTACTATTTAAATTCCTTTCAGAATTTATGTTTGTAAAAACATTATTTCTTACTAAAACCGAAGTTTTAGCTTTAGGGTCTTCTCTTTAACTTTTGTCAATTATCCATACTAGGATATTGACAGTCCATAATTTATTCTTATTTGGTTATACCCCATTACCGGGCTCATTATTCTCTTGCATTTAACGCTACCTTTATCTGGCTAGCGTTCATTTGTGCCATTCGGCGTTATATTGTATTCAACATGTTTGACCTATTAATGTGAAATCCATCGCTTATAAACAATCAACTTTATTCTTTATTCAACCCATTCGACTTCGAATAGTTGAACATATTTACTCACAATTTCTATATACGAGATTTTATAGTCATAACTCGTAATCCATGTTACTTTGATTTTTCAACCCGCGTTCACGTCTCTTGGTTTACGCATGTGTTTAATTCTTACCCATCCACCGGGTGTTTTACCGAAGTCGTTATTATTGCAACCCTCCCGGTATGCATTAAGACCTCGCTTCATTTTTATATTCCGACTTTGTCTTTAAGTTTGACGTTTTACAAAAACGACTCGTTAAGGGACATATTTGCATTTTCCGGGTTCGAGTGTAAGTACACTCCCTCCCAATGCTTGTCTAAATCCTTTTACATGCTTGCGTTTTCTGGGTTCGAGTGTAAGTACACTCCCTCCCAATACTTGTCTAATTCACTTTTCATGCTTGTGTTTTCTAGGTTCGAGTGTAAGTACACTCCCTCCCAATACTTGTCTAAATCATTTTACATGCTTGTGTTTTCTGGGTTCGAGTGTAAGTACACTCCCTCCCAATACTTGTCTAAATCACTTTTCATGCTTCTTTGTCCCTTCATTCGGGCTCATTATCCTGATGTAATACGCTTCCGTCACTCGGTTGTGCGTTTACATTATTATCAAACATTTTGCTTATCTGATTCATTTGGGTACTTTTTAATTAGTCCCATTCACTCCGCCCTTACTACATCGGATGTAAATGTGTACGCTATAAGAAACTCGTGGTATCATATGCCACTACTTACTTGGCCAGATTAAGCGATTTAACACATGACATACACGACCTTTTTATAGTTTTCACATCACGCCCTATGTAAGTAACGCCTCTATTCGGTTTTCTTGGAAATTATATCCTGGATATGTATTTCTGTTCAGGTTTTTCCAAGTTTCTAATTTACCTATGCAACGATCATTCTCTACATGTTTGTTGCATATTGCTAATTGTGCGATTATATTTAAAAACACGCACCTGGTAATGCTTGCCCCGACGGGCGTTTCTTGCCATTAAACTTGTTCGCGGTCGTTACGCGATTTAGTCCTTAGTGAGCATGCTCCTATTGTCATACTTCGGACCGTTCCTCTATCATATCCTTAATTTGTTCAACTCTTGTCATCTTTAAATGCAAGTGTCCTTCAATCAAGATATTCACAAAATTTAGTAATATCAACTTCAATAATCGCCTGTATTATAATACAAGGCTTTTTCTACTATACACGTCAACGCGCGTATTTATGTCAACTATATCAATCATTTAATTGGGGTAACGTGTATTACACGGTAACCCTATGTGTTGTCTATAACACTTTAATACGCTAGACCATTAGCAAACATGCACTTACCGGATTTGCGATTAAGCCTCGAACCGAACACTATTCTTTGTCAAGAGCATAAGGTTTAAGTCCAAGCATGGTTCCTCCCCACCATACTCGAATCTCTTAAACCAAGGCTCTGATACCAACTTGTAACACCCGTTCTTATTATTCAAGGTTTAACGTATATTTTACAAAGAAACAATCATGTAATTAAGATTACATAAACATTTGGAAATACGGGTTTACAAAAACCTTTACAATTTATAATTTATTCTACGTAACGTGATCGAATTCGTTGCTTAAAAATTTCAACGTGGCAAAGCGCGGAAGCATGTAACTGTATCGTGTTCGGTTCTTCGTTGAGCTTGATCGTCTTCCGGCATCCGTGGTGTACCTACATTTCATAAACATGAAATGCTTTAGTCATACGAGGTTTAAAACGTGTCTAAACGAGTTCGAGAAACAATCGATCACCAAAACAAAATTTTCAATCCTGGCCTCCACCGTAACTTATGGTGGAACCGTAAGTTACGGTGGCCTCTGGGTTAATCTGTTTCTACCGTACAACAGTAGAAACCCACCGTATCATTTTCATCTCCACCGTAACTTACGGTGGCACCATAAGTTACGGTGGACTCTGTAACAGCCCAGTTTCCTTTTTGCCGTAATTGACACGAAATCTTTCGTATCTTTCAAACCGCTTGTCCGTTTAACCTACCGTTTCTTCCTACGTGATTGTAATTTGATTCTCCATCACATGGAGTTAAAATTCGACGTCCGGCTTAACAAAATTTAAGACTTTTAAGTCTTCAGCTTATTACCCTTTTTACCAAATTTTGACCCATTCGCGGTTTTACCAAACAAACGTATTTGTTTGATTCCTATGTCACATAAATCTTGTAATTTCAATGTTGTCTATCTTATTAGGTTAAATTCACGAGTTCATGTATATTCTTAAACCCGTTTGTACTCAAATGCTTATTTTGACCCGTTAAGGGTATTTAAGCACTTCTCCGCATAATTCATAATTATTTATTTCTAGCTTCTTAATTTCGCAATATTTGTCAAATCATCTTCCACCACAACTATATTTATGGTGTGTTTACTAAGGCAATCTATGCAAACCGAGTTTTACCCCTCAACTCATTATTTTACGGCAATGACTCAAATAGAGCCGTTTGACTAACGTAATACATCTTTCAACTTCTATACTTGTCCTATGTATTTATTTAATCGTAATAATCATTTCCAAACAACTTTTAAAGGTTGTTTGTTCAATTTAGCCTCCAAGGGCGTTTTGGTCCATTTTAGTCTTTTATTAACAATGAAGGACTTTTGAAAGTATATTTGACCCATAATCCCTCTTTTAACCTATGATTTTGTTTGAAAAGTCATTAAGCTTTCCAAAACGCTATGTTCATTACTTAAAACATTTGGTTTACTTATCAAGTAATCAAATGTCCAATTGACCTCTTTTAACACTCTTGAACCACATGTTCTCAATGAGTGTTACCCTATTTCACATACCTGGCGCAGATCAATCTATTGACCCGTTTTTAATACCTTGCTTTTATAACCGCTAATTCATAGCGTTGCTAATACCCATTTGACATTTACACCTGAAATAATATAGTCGACAATAATCATTAGTCGTTATTGTCAAAGGGTGATATTTTTCACCTTTTGACCCATTTGGTCTAAGTGACCGATTATGTTGGCGAGATGATATTTATTACCATCTCATCTATATGACTCGCTTCGGTTTACACCGTGTGGTCATTTCACGTATTAATCGTTTTCTTAACGCTTTTTAGCCTATCATGGCTTACGCCTTACAGTGACTTTCAAAACAAATAGTTATGGTCAACGCATGACCAATTTACCGTTTTAATTTCTTTTAAACCATCAACACGGTTTCTTGTCATGCTCGACTACCTTGTTCCGTACGTTTACACGTCGGAACATCATACTTAAATTATGTATTTATCTTATTCGTAACTAATACGATAAGAGAATATTCTAACATATAAGACTAGTGTAAGCTATACTTACCTTGCATCCGAATTATGCTTTTTCCTTCATTCTTGATTCGTTTGACCCGCTTCCTTCCCCCAAGCCTTTCACTTAGTTCGTTGAGCGTCAAACTATTTTCAACATTTACAAGGTGGTTAGATTAGTCATTAACAATCACGACTATTCCACCTTACTTATTTTCTTTGTCGAAACTATTATTCGACTTCATCACTTGTTTGTTTGACTTTCTAAAGTCAACTACCTTTAATCATATAATATGCACGATCAAGGCAAATCAACATTATGATTGGAACCCGTTTTATCCCATGTCTCATGTAATTAGTCAAACTTGCCAATTACACGTTTTAATTGAATTTCAACACTTTACTTCTCATTTAGGCATTTTATCAAACACCTAATAGGCATACTTCTACACATTTGCTAACTAGTTCACAACTAGTTATTTTTACCAAGATTAACATCAAAATTCAAACTTTCATGTCTAGTGTTCATGAACTACACTTAGTACTAGTATCATAACATCAATATTCATCAATTTAACACTCTAATTCAAGTGTTCATCTTCTTGTCATAAAACCCACTTAGCACACATATGGGTAATCATCAAATTTCTATTTTTCAACACTAGTTTATCAAATTATTAACTAGGGTTGTTCCTAAACATGGATTTCATCACAATAACACTCATAGATTCAACATTCATTCCAGAATTTTGATTATGATTGTTCATCATAATTTCAAAATATCACTAAATCATAAGATTCAACATACCTTGTGATCCCCACGACTTGGTGATCATTAATATGTGTTCATGCATCCGATTTGGACCAGATTTGACCTTCAATTTGATGGATTTGTTGAAGTTAGGGTTTGAGCTCCCTAAAGCTCTTCATGGTCGATCCTCACACACGCACACATACTCTTGTGTGTGTGTTTGTGTTTTGTTTTTAAGTTTATAATTCATTTTCAAGTTACCCGGCTTTGGTCCCTCGTGTTTGGTTAGTTATTAATTAGGTTACAACCTAAATTACTTTCAATAATATTCCCACTTATTAACTAGGTTTTACATTTCTAGTTAACTTAGCGGGTTCGGGAATATTTATGACTAAGTTTATTTTAGGTCCCGTTAACTCGTGCCTTTTATCCATTTTGTTTCCTTAAAAGCTTTTATTCACCTTTTAGTTAATATTAGGATTATTTATTTAAGTCCTAATATTCACCGGGTTAAATTTTACCACTAACGGTATTTTACCAAGTCATTAATATTAACGTGGTTTGATTACCAAACCCGTTTTTGGGGTGTTACAGACGCCCATAGGGGTACCCCTCGAGTCACGCGAGGGGGGTCAAATTTCGTGTATAAATAGAGGGGGTTGGCAATCGAATTTTGGCACTTGAACGACGTTAAAACTCAAAATAGACGTTGAGATATAGCAGAAACAGTCTTAAACACACACAATTCACGAAGTGCTGCCGCAAAACAGGGTAATAACTCGATCGCTGTTACGATTCAACGTCCGATCGATTGAAACTATCCAACGATTGTTTGAGTGCTGCTCAAATTGGGTTTATACTTTGTTATTCATCGTGATTTCGACAGGATGTTTGAGTGCTGCCCGAACTCGGGCTATACTCTGTCATTCGTTGTAAATCTGTTGGATATTTAAGTATTGCACTTTGTCAGTCGTTGTGAGGGTTTAATCTCGTGAATTGTCGTAACTGTTGTATTAGTTACTAACCCAGTTTCTGTGCATTGTTATTTAAATTAGGTTAAACAAGGCTAATCAGTAGGCTTATACACTGCTTGTTAAATCTGCAATGTGAGTCATTCTCTTTTTACAAAATTTACTTTCAAAATCATATTTGTTTCCAAAGTTATAATTACAGGGATTAAGTCTTTGTAATCACCAAGTTACAGCCGATATGTGGGGTTTTGTATAAATTACTTATTTCCCGTCACCATCGGACAACGAGTTAGCCAATGGGTGATCTGACCATAGTCACAGACACCATTTGGACAACGAGATAGCCAATGGGTAGTCGAGTGACAAATACCGTGGGTATATGGTTGATATAGAAACATTATAATCGCTCTTAATACTGTAAATTATAACAAATGTGTCGTTTTCATTAAACTGAATGATTCACTCAGTATTTCCCCGCTGACAAAACCTTTTTCAAACATGTTTCAGGTGATCTGTTGTGATCCAAGAAAAGTGCCGTGAAGCACTACAAGCTTAGAGAAGTGGCTCAATGTAAATAAATAAAGAAACATGTTTTGTAAAATAAAGATTTCCCAGTGAAATCACCTTATTGTAAATTACAAGGTTTTATCCCTAAATTATGTAAACGGGCATTTTTAATATTAAAAGATCCTGTATTAAAAGACTTCCGCTGTCGCTTAAATTTAATACCACGGGATTTCCTGTCCCGCGGCTCTGGACCGGGTCAAACCGGGGCCGAGGGCCGTGACACTTTCAATTTTCAATGTTGGATGACTTGTGTATGAGTAATGTCTGAACCATGGAAACCTTGGCTCTCCAAACTTGTTCCACTACCCCACTTGCATATTTTAGTGTAAAAACAACTTCCATAAAGTGACAAGGCTACATCATGTCCTCGAATACTTTCCATGATCGAGATGTGTGCATCTAGTTTGCTCACTTGGTTGTTTTTTTAGTTAGCTGGTTCAATTTAATCTTATATTCACGACCAACCGACTCATCAACGAAATTATAACTTAACCTATATAATATATAATATATACTTAATAACCAAATTCTTGATACTAACTGGATGATGGTTAGATGTCAAGGACTTAGATTAGATTATTTTCGTTTCTAGACTCCTCGTTTGTGATTCTAATGGGCAAGTTAGGACCCATGAAAGCACATGAAAACTTAGTGTCCAAACGAGTACCTAGACAAGATATACCTTCGTTACACATATATTGTTTACACTTAACTCCGAATCCAACTCTCTACGAACTCCATAGACTCATACACCTTCATTTCCCCAATGTAGGGTAACTTTGGTGCTCCACTCTCCACGATTCGTCAACTCATGTTACTTTGGAAAGCTTACCAAACCGTGAGTGTACATGACCATTTTTACTTTTTGACACTTTTGGGTGCAATACTTATGATTTATTAAACTCACACAATCACATACAAACATACTTAACATAAACAAACAATCCATTATACATGCTTAATACGTGATGCTAAAAATTCATACATGCTAGAATCTTTATTTGCACTATACTTTGTCATTAACTTCGTACAAGCCTGCCTTAACATGTATAGCGCTATAGAAGTAACACACCGCCCGTATTCATGAGGTCATGTTAAGTTATACAAAAACGGTCTTATCGTTGCGACGACAAGATTACGCTAGTGAGAAACTTTGGGTTGACAAGTAGGAGATGCATGCTAGTGTTGTATGATAAGTCTTAATTTACAATTATGCCATGTGGATTCGTTTAAACAATTTTATACTTATGCTAGTAACTCAAACTTGTATACTCGCCAATACTTTAAGTGTTGACATGTACTTTAATACGTATTGCAGGTCCTTGATGATGTACGCTGAAACAACTCTAGTACGAAGACTAGAAACACACTTTAAATTATGTTTATGTTTTGTATTTTGTTTCCTTGTTCAAGATGTTGTACTTTGATTCGAAACTATGTATTTCCGAGTTAGAACTGAAGTGAAATTTTGATTATTAAATATTGTCACAAATAGTCGTTATGAAGTCTCTTGCAATCTCGTTTTCGTCTCACTCTGATGTTTTCGCCATCGGTTGCGGTGTGACACATAAGGGGTCCACGTTATGTGATTTAACCATGGTTGTAAAACAAGGTTTCCAAGGCCGAGTACTCCCCTATTAGTCGCTACAAGGTAGGCTGCTGTGGCGACTTTCTCTAACTCCGCCTAATTACTCGGAATCGATCAAACGCGGTCAAACTCGGCTAAAATCTGATCTAGTAGGCCAATTCGGGTCGAGTTTGACTTAAAAAATAACAAAACATAATTTATATGACTATCATATTAAATAATGAATATCATTTTCACGTATTTTGTTATAAATATTAGTAAATTTGTGTTACTAGACATATATTTAATTTTCAAAAACTAATTTCTTTATAATTTAACATGTCCGAGTACTCCCCGAGTACTCTCCGCCTATGCCGAGTACTCTCAACTCCCCGGTCGACCGACTAGGGAGCGTCTAGCGACTTTTGCAACCATGGATTTAACTGAAAAAACTTAACTATATTAGGGTTAAAGGACATAACATGTAGCATTTGAGAGCGTTAAATACAAAACTCATCAATTTTAAAAACAAAGGATACCACTTCAAATTGGCATATAGATAAAGGATAAAACTTGTAATTCACTCTAAAATATTGATAAAACTATTCTTAGCATATATACAATCAAAAAATACATATAATAAATGATAAAAGCATCTTTAAATAGTGTTAAAAATAAAAATATATAAATTAAATGATTGTTTATTAGGAGTTTCGAAAGTCATGCAATTATTTAGAGTTTTGAAATGAAGGGTGAAGATACAATAGGAAGTTTATTTGGCTAGGAAGGCTAGAAAGTGATCTTGACCATCCATTAAGTTAATCAAGGGCTAAGATTAAATCAGGGAAATTGAAAGGAAGAAAAGAGGCGCGTGAGTTTGTTCAAGGGCATTCTAGTCAATCCAAGCCAATAGTTTCTCTCTCCTCCAATTCCCCCTCCCCCATTTTTTAAACGTTAATAACTCTTTCATACGACATTATTTTTTTATAAAAATTGCACCAAAAAAACGAGCGTTTTTTTATCTTTAAAACGAGTATACTATTGCTATATTTAAAAAAAATTAAAACCCAGTTGCGTAAAACGCAATAGAAAAACCTACAGTTACGTAAAACGCAATGAAAAAAAACCTAAAAAATGACATTTTTCTAAAACGCAATGCACCAAAAACACAAAGAAATGACTTATTTGTAAAACGCAATGGCCAGAAAACACATAAAAATGTGTTTTACCTAAAACGCAATGCACCAAGAACACATAAAAAGGGGTTTTACCTAAACGCAATGCACCAAAAACACAAAGAAATGTCTTATTTGTAAAACGCAATGGCCAGAAAACACTTAAAATGTCTGTTTTCTAAAACGCAATGGCTTGAAAACACATAAAAAAGTGTTTTACCTAAACGCAATGCACCAAAAACACAAAGAAATGTCTTATTTGTAAAACGCAATGGCCAGAAAACACTTAAAAATGACTCATTCTAAAACGCAATGGACTGAAAACACCTAAAAAATGTGTTTTACCTAAAACGCAATGACTAAAAACACTTAAAAATGTGTTTTTTCTAAAACGCAATAGCCAGAAACCACATAAAACTCTCTTATTTCTAAAACGCAATGGACACATAAAACTGTCTGTCACTGTGAACTGTCTGAATTGTCTACGAATTACTGTCTTCGAAATGAGCCAATTTCCGGAAAATTAATTTTTCTGATGCAGCTCAACCCCAGCCAGGGGCTCTGCCCCTTGGACCCCGCTACCAGGGGCTGCCGCCCCCGGACCCCCGCCAAGATCGTAAAACGCAATGACTAAATAAAAAACCCAGATCGTGAAAATGAAATTAAAGATTTTCTTACATGGATCGAAGCCGATTTCTTCATCAATTGACGAATTTTGATTGATAGAAACACTTATCAACGCTCGAATCGAACGAATCGAGTGATTATCTCCAAAATCACCGGAAAAAAAGAGATTTTTTTATGAAATTAAAATGGGTTTTCTTCAAAAAAAGCTGAAGAACACGTTGATCGGGTTTTGAATCATTGATTGGTGATGAAAATCGCACTATAATGTAGTGATTATTGAGATAGAAAGTGAAGAAATGGTTGAAGATGGTGGGTTTTGAAAATGGTGGGTTTTGAAGTTACTGGGTTTTGAAAAAGGAAGAAGAAGGAGTTGGATTGACTAAAATACCCTTTTTCTTTATTTTAAATGTTGCCACATGTCATAATTCTATGGCTTCCTATCTTTCGTAGCCAAAATTAACTTCCTATTTGATCTTTTCCCTTGAAATGAAAACAACTTGAGTTAGACATTCTTAATTAACTTACGTTTCATATCATGATTACTAATATATTTGCCATTTATGAAAAAGATGTATAAATGTTTGTCATTGTAATGATATTTAATGAACAAAGAACAATTGTTTGGTTTGGTTTGAAAATTTTATTTAACATAATAATAAATAAATAAACAAGTAAAATGTTATAATAAGTAAATAATATACATATCTTGATGACTCTATGTTTTAACTGATTACATTATATTCAACCCGTACAATACACTTGTTTTTTAAAGATATTATTTTTTATTTACTTAGTATATAATTATAGCATTCAAAATTCTATAACATGCATTCAATTTACAACATTTATATACAAATACTTATTATCGTTATAACTAAATTTCAAATAGTTTAATTATGTGTTATATTCAGTTTACAAGTTATGGATAATTATATGGTAGTAATAACTAAATTTTTAACGGGGTAAATTCAACATAAGTTCATTTTATTATTAGAGGTGACATCTTTTATATAATGAAAGTTATGTATCATGCATGTAAGGATTGTAAGCCATCTAAAATTTGGTTTTAGCGCCCCTTTATTATATTAAATATTCGATGTTATGTGTCAATTAATAATTAACTACCGATTTTAAGAACTATATAGCATGCTATTTATAATTAATATTTTTAAAGAACATTTATTTAATATGTATAATTAATAGTTTTAGCGTCCTATTTGTGTTTAGTTATTATGTTGGCCTTTTCATATTTGACTATATTAGAGGTGGTTGACTTTAGAGTAAATTACTCGGAGAGCTATTTTTTTTTTTTTAAAAGGTAAATTTCATTAACTAGAAGGCCGACCCAAGACGGGCCGACACCCACAACACACTACAAGATTACATATTTACAAAATTGCACCACTCTTTCCAATCTATCCCTTTGTGTTTCGATCTAGTGGAAAAATAAAGAAAACCCAAAGCCTTAATTTCGCTAACTATATTTTCCACTCTAACCTGAATATTAGAAAACTTTTTATTGTTTCTTGAACGCCATAGACTCCAGCACGCGATCATTATAATACCATGAATAGCATCCTTCTTTTTCTCCGATATGCCGAGATCTTTGTGAAAGGAAAGAAGGTCTTTCAGCGAAAAGGCGAAAACATTAGGAATTTTGCACCACGAGCTAATTCCGAGCCACACATTCGAAGCAACGTAACAAGCTATGAACAGGTGATCGGCGGTTTCTTCGTCATAGTAACACAAAGGGCACAGGGAGTCTCTGATATCTATATTCTTTTTCTTTAAGGCTCCCGTCGTAGGAATTCTTTCCATCTCCATCCTCCAAGAGTGGATATTGACCTTAGCCGGGATCCATTTACACTAGTCCAACACGAAACTGTTATCTTGAACAAACTCCTCTTTCAACAATTTCTTGACAGCTTCCACCGAGAATGATCCGCTCGGATCAGAGCTCAACTTCCAACTATCCGGGCAGCCGAGATTTGTACACTGTTAAGCGAGGATAACAACAAATCAAAACAGGAAGACAAACCTGTGTCAGAAAGGTCTGATTTCCAGCACCAATTAAAGAACAGAACGTCGTCGAGCATCTTGATCCTATCGGCCACCGAGTATTTTTTGTCAACTTCCAATCTAAAAAGATCCGGGTATGTCATCTTGAGAGGTTCATTATTCAGCCAAGAGTCAAGCCAAAAAGCAATCTCTTCCCCATTTCCCCGAGCCTCTCATAAAGTTCCTAAGAGGACGACCGTCCACCTTAGTATTGATGAAATTTTTAGCTATATTACTCCAAACACCATTGAAAGATCTTTTATAAGGAATGCATTCCCAACCCACTCTACTAAAATGGAGCGCATCGATAACTTTCTTCCAAAGGTTACCTTTTTCCGTCTTATATCTCCAACCCCACTTTGAAAGAAGAGACGTGTTTACGCTTTGAAGCTTATTTAAACCCAAACCTCCGTTTTTTTTTTATGACCAGTAACCTTCTCCCACGCAACCCAATGCATTTTGTTTTCTTCCGTTGAGCCTCCCCACAAGAATTTTTTTATCATGGACTCGAGATCGTTAATAACTTTTTTAGGGGCTTTGTAAAGAGAAAAGTAGTAAGACGGCAAACTTTCTAGAACCGATTTTATTAACACCACCCTACCCCAATAGAAAGGAGATGCGACTTCCATTTAGCAAACCGAGCACGAAAAATATCGACAACCGGTTGCCAATTAGAGACCCGGTTCATGTTAGCTCCGACTTTGAGACCAAGATACTTGAAAGGAGGGCAATCCAACCTACATCCAACCACATTGGCCATTTCCTCTAACTCCGCCGATCCCACTCCAATACCAAGAAGATTCGACTTATCGATGTTAGTTTTAAGGTCCAAGCATAGATGAAAGCATCGGAGGATTCTCACAATATTCAACACTTCACTATTTAGCGAGTCAAAGTTTCACTTTTGATTTAACTTTTTATGTAATTTTGCATGCTAGCTTAAATGTCAAACTTTTGGCTTTTGAAGTAGATGCATATGTAGAATTTTTGCTATATTTTTAAATAACACTTTACCTTTTAACTTAAACGAGTCGGCGCTACCCGCGCGTTGCGGCGGGATATTGATTATAATTGTATTTAGTATCGCTATATAAGATGAAAAAAAATTACACTAAAGGATTTCAGCTTAAAACATTCTTTTTTGTTTTTGATTCGCGTCAAAAGATGTTAATCGTGCATTTTGTCACATTTAATAGTCAATCTCAATAGCCTAAATCTTATGAATTGTAAAAATGCTTCTACAATGCAATTATATATTTATTAAAAAGTAGTTTGAACATACTAACGTCTAAAGCTGATGGTTAACCGAAATAACCCAATAACCGGCCGCATCATACAATGGTCAGGGTATATGTTCTTTCCTTGTTCTATTCGAATCGCCATCGTGAAGACAGTGCCTCGTCCTTACCAGCCACTGCTTCACTATACAATAGGTTATTTAGATGCATGGCATGCAACCATTCCCACCAGAAACCGACCCTCGTTAATTAGCATCACTCGTAGGGTATCATAGCGTTTTATACTTTGTCGTTACTCTTGACTACATATTCAACGCATACGAAGACTCGAAGAGTAAAATAAAAGGCAAGATATAAATAAACGATATAGAGTTGTGTTATGATGGGCATGTTGGTTCATAGGTCAATCAAAAACAATTAGTAACAGTTTTCTTATCACAAAAAATTAACACCAAACTGTTGATCTGATCGTTGCGTTGGTTCAGTGCATGGTATAAATTTCTTAAAAGAAATAAATATATAATATAAATAAATTTAGAACATATATGTATATTCGTATAATAAAATAACATAAAACAAAATGATAAATAATGAAATGTGACTCACATGTTTTTTATTTTATTTTTTTTCAAATTAATGCCTTTAATCATTGTATAAATTTATTGCGAACCTGCGTGAGTCTACATAGGTTTAAAACTCTTAACTAAATCCCAAACCGACATACCATTTCATTTGTTTATCTTCAAGGTGATTCTTTTCGGTTCTATTTTTTAATAACCAATATGAGTCTTTACAAACCAACATACCATTTCCTTTGAAATGGTGCATCACTTCGAGTCTTCGACACACATATTTATTTTGCTTTGAACCAACATGAGTTATATAGTATAACCGTCATGAAAAAGTCGCATCACTTCACCAAACGTTGTGAACCAACATATTTACATGCATCACAACTTTTCACAGGGTTGCCATATGTTAAATATCGTAATGGTTCGAAGAGGCACCACCATCCATGCTTATATAAGTTCAACCGCTTCCTTGTATCATTTCAATCGATGTGGCTTTTAAATAAAAGGGACATAACCCAAGTTGCTAATTATATATATACAACGTACCGTGCATGAATAGAGGTGATGGTTTGAATGCGGTGTCTCTTAATCTATAAATGACGATATTATGTTAAATCTTCATTTCTAACCGACACAACTTTTAAATAAAGAGATACAAACTTATATATTATTTCTAACCGACGCGACTTTTATGACCCCTTTCTTCGTTCTTCTTGAACGGATATTTCCGTTTGTCTAACTTAGTCGATGATAAACACATAATTTTCAGAGACGAATTTGCAGAAATTAGCGATCTTATGATTTGGTGATATTTGTTACGGTTGAAGCGGAGGCACGTTTAAAAATTGTGAATGTGAATTACATATGTTTGATAAAGGCATGTTGATTGGGTATATAAATTTGTTGGTTTTTAAGGTTTATTAAGAAGAAACGTCTATTCATTGCAGAAAAGATGTACCGGTTTAGGAGAAACTTGGATTCATTTGGGAAAAGACATACCGGTTTGGATGGTGTGCATGTAATAGACATTAGAATTCTAGATATTTTTTAAAATGTCGGTTGAGTGTAGAAGGTGTCCCATGTTGATAATTGTATAATATAGGGTGTGTATATTGGGACATGTTGGTTTGGAAGGTTATATTTAAGGGGTGTGTATATTGGGACATGTTGGTTGGGTTATGTGTTTATTAAAGCAAGGGTATTAGTTAGGGGTGTGATGTAAAAAGACACAACTCTTGAGTTACCCCAAGGCACCTCAAGTTACTTTTTGTATGGTTATATAATTAACGTTTATTTTTTAATTTGCTATATTTTTAAATAACACTTTACCTTTTAACTTAAATTAACGTTTATTTTTTAATGTTTGTTCTCTATTACGAATGATATAATAGTCATTTTATCAACACTTAACATAAATTTTAAATAGACGTCCACTTGAAAAATAAGAAAAATAATGCGACTAGTCAACAAACAGTTGTGAAGCCCATTCCATTTCCTCTAATAATTTTAGAAATACAAAAAATTGTTAATGGTTATCCAAAGAGTTATTACTATAGTATTTGTCTGGGTTATTGGATTTTAATAATCCTAAGTTTCACCTATTGGCCGATAATAATCTTAACTTTAAAAATTTTTTTCAACGATCCCAACTTGTAAAAATTTGGCCTCCATTGATCATTTTCTAACATATGTGCACTTAAATCAATTAAGGAGTCTTCAGATGCACTTGAATCTATTGAGTAGACTAAATTCTTATACGTTTGAAAAGGATCAATGGGGGCCAAACTTTTACAAGTTGGGATCATTGAAGAAAATTTTTAAAGTTTAGATTATTATCGGCTAACATGTGAAACTTAAAATTATTAAAATTCAATAACCCTATTTTTCGTAATCTTTTACGCTCTGTTCCCGAGTTAACTTAACGATGGATAAGAAAAGAAAGTAAAAGTGATAAAGGAAAGGACGAGAAAGGAAAATAAAAGATGTCTTTCCCACCACTTCCTCCCAAATCGGAAGGAAAGAAAAACTAAAGAATTTAGCCTAGTTTTCCTTTCATTTCCTATCTTTTCCTTCCTTAAATGAAACTCGGGAACACGACATGTTTTATTTTCCTTTCTTTTCCTTTCTTAAATAAAACTCTGGAACACAAAATATTTTTATTTTCTTTTTGTTTCTTTTCCTTTCCTTCCATTAGTAAACTCTGGAACACAGTGTTAAAGTCTCGTGTATGTGTGTTGTTATCATTTTGCCAAAGAATGTTACTAGGAGTCATCCTCCCCACCGCCTACTCACTTGACGTCGGCATATCTTGTCTTATCTACACTATAGAACAATTCAATTATCTCCCAATGAATTTCCAAATCTCACTCAAGACTTTACCTTAAGTTATGAACAATTAACATATGGGTATACTATACTATTATTATTCCAATCTCACTCAAGACTTTACCTTAAGAAGAAAATTAACATATACTATACTATTATTATATATTAAAAACATGTTTATTTTTTTTTTCACTAATTTGGTGTTTTTCGATAACTTACATTTGTTAACTTTTATAAAATAAAGAGTAAATTTCTTTTTGAGTCCTCGAGTTTTGATTGTTTAACTACTTGAGTTCAAATCAACATTTTTAACTATCTGGATACCTGGGTATTTCAATAAGTCAGTTAAGTACAAGGGTATTTCAACCATTTGACACCTAGGTACAACCCTATAATGCATAACGTACATACAAAATAATTTTACCCATTTTATTAATATATACACACAAACATCTCTCCCTCTTTATACCCTCTCTCTACCCTCCTTCATTTTCACCACCACCACCACAACCGCGCCATCCCCACCTCACCACCACCACAACCCACCCCCCACCATACCACCACCATCTTCATCCCACCTCACACCACCATAACCACCCACCTCCCACCATCGCACATTCCCCATATGCGTCTAATTTGAACAAATCTGTTTCGGCGTACAACTCATGTGAAAAAAACTAGGGTTTCCAATTTAGGGAGAAATTTTGCAGCCGTCTTGACTTCAAGGTCTGTAGTTGTTGAATTTGGTATTCGGAGGTCAAAATCAAACTCCTAGGACGGTCAGTGATGAAGCGGCCGGGAAGACGTGCATGCTTATTTCTCACACAATTGTTTGAGTTTTTTTCCCCGACCACGGCTCTGTCCACTGAGGCGGTGGTTGATGATTGCAAGCGACAATGGTGTTTGTCAATGGTATTAGGGTTTTAGAGTGAACGTGATGGTGCTGTGATGGTGATGGTGAAATGAGGTTGTGGATGGGAGAGAAAGAGAAGAGGTGTGTGTATATGTTTGTTGATGTATATATTTAATAATGTTAGGATCTGAGGCTGTCTGTGATTGTGTTTGTTTGCATAAAATGAGTAAGTGCAGCGGAAATGAGTAGCAAACTTTGTAAACACAAACAAAGGAAAGTGTAGATTGATAAACAATTGCTTTTCATTGAGTCAAAAGATTTACATAAAAGCAAAAGATTACAGTGCAAGCTTACAATCTAAACTCCCCCTCAGCCTGATATACCAGAGTTGGTTGCACAAGATGAAAGGATGAATTGAGGAGAAAAACTCACTCAAAACGTTCAAGTGTAATAGTACAGAGTACTGTCATACTTATAGGCAAACCAAACTACTGATATGCTTCAGCTGACGTCACCATGATAGTGACATCTAACGACCTAACAAACTATAAATACTGTTCTATACAAACTACTGTTATGTAACATCTGATAATCACTAAAGTACAAAACATAAGGAAACTACTGCTTCACGTTCCACTGTTGTAGCCTTAGCACAGATGTTGATTCTTCAGTGCTTTCTTCAAAGGTGATCAGTCTTTGAGAGGGCAGTGCTTGAGTCTTCAGCGGTACTTAGGATACAGCAGTAGATAGAGCAACAGAGTTTGTCTTCAGCAGTTGTTAGATAATCATCAGAGTTTGGTTTATCAGTTGTTGTAGTTGAGCAGCACTTAACATCCATCAGCTGTTAGATAACCACTGTCAAGGGGAGAGATTAAAGTAAACTGCTGCTTATTAAGTGTCCACTGATGGGATCCGGTTTTGGCTTTACATTATCTGTTCCTTTGTTAGGGTTCAATCCCAACAATCTCCCCCTGGAACAGATAATGCCAAAACCATTCCTTATTCAGGACCTTTATTACTCATCAAGAGTGCCCTAGCTTGTTCCTTAAATTCAACTTCAAATTCTTTGGCACTCTGGTCATCTACATCCCTGCACAGTGAAAGCTCAAGGAGATCCTGCAAATCTTGAACACTAAGGCCTAGTGCTTCTTTCCTTGATATATGCTTCACCTCACCATTGGATCTGAACAAAGTTAATACGTGGGTCTTTTGATCAGACATCCACTTTAGTATTTTTGAATCCAACGGGTTTCTTGGGAGAGATTTATTATCAGATGAGTTGAGGGACAATGGCCTTGAAAACATCTGCAGACTTTTAGACATTCTATTGAAAGCTTCTTCAATGACCCTGTCTGCTGCAGCTATATCATCTGCAGTTTCTTGTTCACTAAGCTCTTGTCTTTCAACTTCTGTCTTGTCTTTTGTAGTGTATGGAGATGCAGGTTTGTTGAGTACCTTCTTAAAAAGGTTTTGAAGCCTTGATGAGCTGTCTTCATTTAGACCCATTTTTGAGATGGTGTCCTTGAGATACTCAGCTTCCTTTTCTAAGACCTCTTCTTCAGTCAGCTGTTTGCCTTCATCTTGTTTTGACCCAAATGTAGGACTGTCTGCTGATTTTAGCATTGTCTTGAGGTTTTCAATTTTCTGTTCAAGCTTCATCATCTGTTCTCTTTTCTTTGAAGCATCTGAAGCAGTTTTCTTCTTTTTCTTTAGCCTCTCATAGGCTTCATCAGTTTGCTGCCTAGACCATTTTGATATGGCTTCAGCAGTGTCCATCTTAGCATCCACTAACTCCTTTTTCTTTCCTTTATATTCAGCAGTGAGGTCAGCAATGAGCTTTTTGTATTTACTCCAGTTTGGAGCATTTTTCTTCCTTGAAGGATCATTTTTGATTCTTTGGATCCTTTCAGCCTCATGCTTTAAAGCTACTAATGGCCATTCCTTAAACTGTTGTTCTTTAGCAGGATATAACTTTTCTTTCATGATGAAGGCTAGAAGTTGTTCTCTTAACTTCTTCTTTTGATCAGCCTTTTCCTTTTATAGCTCTTGGGCAAATTCTTCTATCTGCTTTACCTTTGCAAGGTAGAACTCCAGTCTTTTAGCAATGCCTACTTCGCTTAGACTTTCCTTTTCACTGTCAACCTTAGCTTTTACTTTAGCTTGCCTTGCCTTTATTTTGAGATAATCATCCATATCTTCTGGTGGCATGTAGCCTATGAGTGAGGAGAATCTTCTTTTTGAAGGATCTTCTTCTGTATAGAATTGCCTCATCTCATTTTTGAGAGCTTCTATTTCCAGAGGATATTTTGCAGCATTAGGATCATGTGTTCCTTCATTGACAGGTATTGGCTTCCTTTTTCTACTGAGGAGCTTTGGTTGTGATATAGAAAAGGATAGAGCAGTGGTGGATGGTTGACTAACAACTGTTGAAACAACTGGTGTCTCAACTGCTGTTGTCATTACAACTGATGATGTATCAGCAGATGTCTTCTGCTTTTGAGCAGGGGTTATTGTGGCAGTTGTTTGGGAGGTGATCAGTGGTTGACTAATAGTAGTTGAAACAACTTGTGTTTCAACCACTGTTGTCATTACAACAGATGTTGTGACATCTGTTGTCTTCTGCCTTTTAGCAGGGGGTGATGATGGCAGTGGCGGAACCAGAAGAAATATTCAGGGGTATCCCAATTTTTTTACCATGTGTTTATATAATTTATAGAATGGAGAAATTTTTTTTACATGTATACGGGGCAGGGCCAATCTTGAAAATCAAGTGCCCTGGTCGAGCCAAAAAAAGACACTTAGGCCTTAAAGAATTAAATTTTAAAAACTAGTTTTTTTAATGTTATTAGTATTTAGGTTAATGAATCCATATTGAGCATTTCACATTTGAGCTATATTTTATGAATCAATATTGACAATAAGTTTTTAGGTTTTAGACCGGGCTAGATTTATTTTTAATTTTTACGTAAGGGGCCGATCGATTACGCAAAGAACGAAGACTGTGCGATGGAGCAAGAAGATTGTAAACCGAATTTGGCTACAAGGCACACTAATTGTTGAATTTAATGAAACTGCTTCTCAATATTTATACACAACACAAATCCCTTAATAGTCCATCCCCA
Source organism: Helianthus annuus (assembly GCF_002127325.2). NCBI lineage: Eukaryota > Viridiplantae > Streptophyta > Magnoliopsida > Asterales > Asteraceae > Helianthus > Helianthus annuus. The sequence continues at coordinate 33,220,528 of NC_035447.2, read as the reverse complement.
CCCCACCTAACAGGTTATATTAAATTGTTTATTTAAAGAAAGAATTAAAATGTATTTTTTGGAATTGAAAGGTAAATTAAATTAACTTTTGACTTTGAGACTTATCTTCCCAAGATGTACTCCTCAAGAAACCTTTCTTCCTTGTATCAAAACCTGCAACTTTTTTTTATTTCACTTCAACTCTAACAAAGAAACTTTACCAACTTCATCTTTCTTCTTTGTTTTCCTTCCATGGTTATTTGGGCTAATATAATCAGTATTTTTTGGGCTTAATTTCAGTTTGTAAAATTTTTTTGAGGGTTGTCCTAGTTGTTGTTGAGGAGTGTCCTTAGTATAAAAATCGAAAAAAAAATTTACACTACTGGATAGAAGTTGAGCCGTAGCCCGGGCTACGCCTCGGACTACACTAGGTCCGCCCCTGGATGATGGTTTGGCTGTTTGTGATGGTAGGGGTGGTTTTTGTGTTGTAGACACAGGTGGTGGTGATGGAACAGTAGTTGTGGTGGTGTGTGATGAAGTGGTGTGTGTTGGAGGTGTGTGTGTTGATGAGATAGCAGCTGTTTGGCTACTGACAGCAGTTTTTGTAACTACTGTTGTATCAGCTGTTGAAGTTTTTGTGGTTTTGGGTTTCTCAGGTTCAATGTGCATCCCATCTTCTATACCTTTCTTTTTCAACCTGATTTTCTCCCCCTTTTTGGCATTATCTGCCAGGGGTGTATCCATGAAGAAAATGGTAGATGGACCTTTCTCACTTTGAGCATTCTGTTGTATGCTAGCCTTTATAGCCTTGATGTCTGCTTGAGTGTCTTTGAACCGAGATTCCACCATGTTGGTCAGCATTTTTACTTGAAGAGCATGCTTTTTATCAACCATTTGTTGCTGTTGTTCAAGCATGGGTTGGAAGATATTCCAAAGCTCATTTGCAGCAAGTGCTTGTGGAGCAGGTGCTTGAGCAGGAGGAGCAGAAGATTGGGCTATTTGAGCTTCTAACAGCTGCTGCACCATATCTTTTATTTCGGCAACAGAAGATTCTAGATTTTCAACTGTGGCGGTCAATTCATTGTATTTTGAATCATCACCTGAATTAACAGGATCATCTGAATCCCCACCAGCAGTGGTTGTATCAATGTGTGACTTAGGAGCTGTAG